>NW_024429190.1:10943997-11543997 GCF_017639785.1 Mesocricetus auratus | reverse complement strand
AGGAAGAAAGCACTATGAGCTGCCACAGAGTAAACAAAAGAAGCAAGAAAGAGAAGAACGGACCAGCAATTGCTTGGTCCCTGGAATCAGTGTACGCATCAGGCTACAACTTCCTAAAAGTTCCCAAGCATATCCAAAAAACCTAACTTTCCTCCAAAATTCATTATGAAGTCACAGTCCGTACTACAAAATATTAAACAATCCTAGGACACATTACAAATGCAGGCTACAGGATAAAGAAATGCTTGTTTATCTAAGGGATTTACAAGTGGAGAGCTGTCTTGGTCTTCTAAACCAGGGCTTCCTAAAGATTTTCTACTTGCAATCCTTTTACCTTTTATCCAAAAAATGTTATATGAGCCCAGGTATTTACATATAGACAGCAAGTATACAGGTGAAACATTTACCTATAATCATAAAACTTTATCTGGAATACATATAACTCATTAAAGGTGAAAGCAAATTTGCATACTAATGAGATGGTGAGATGTGCTTAATTACTTTTACAATAAAGAATTACTACATGTTGGCCAAATATTTGCTAGAGCAAAACATAGAGCCTCTTGAACATTTTTTAGAGTTGACTGATACTTTGCTTTTATAGTGTCAGTACTGAGAACACTTTCATATAAATACACAGTGAAAAATGGCTAAATGATATTTAGGACCATTTCAGAAATTGTTGAGAAGCCAAAATTCATTGAACAGATTCAGTTAGTGTCTCAAATAGAGATGTAGAAACAAAACAAAATACCACACAGTGGTGGCACATTCCTTTCATCCCAGCACTTGGGAGGCAGAAGCAGGCAGATTTAAGTTTGAGACCAGCCTGGTCCATGAAGTGAGTTCCAAGATAGCCAGGAGTACAGAGTGGAAACCCGGCCTGGGGCTGGGGGGGGGGCATTTTAATACAATACAAAGACAGTAATTTGATGCTCATATGCCAAAGAATGATAGTGCTTTTTTTACATAAATCATTACGGTTCTGTAAGAGCAGAAAACTGTCCAGGTGGTAGTGAAGCACATCTGTAATCCCAGCACTCAGGAGGCAGAGGCAGGCCGATTTCTGTGAGTTTGAAGTCAGCCTGGTCTACAGAGTGAGTTCCAGGACAGCCAAGGCTACACAGAAGACACCCTGTCTCCAAAAACAAGCAAAAATAAAAAACAAAAAAGGAGCAGAAAACTGGGTATGTAAAAACACTACAGTTCAATTTTTCTCATGGCTAGATACACATGTATCATTCCAAGTCAGAAACTTATTTTACATGTTCAAAACATCCAGCAGAAAACCAGCCAATATGTCAGTAGTCTATGTGGATGTTAACATAACCTGACTAGGAAAGACTTATTTAAATGGGTAGATTTCTCTAAAAATTTAAAGGAACTTGAGGTATTAATTTATAAAGGTTATAAGATTTTGTCATTTACTGGATTTCTTCTCTCCCACAAGCCTACAGATACATTTACCCTCCACAGAATAATGCCAAAGTAAAACAAATATCAGCAGCTGGAGGCACAATACAGGAAGTGGCATTTGTTGGTCTGCATGGAATGACAGCACATGAAAAATGCATACATTATGTGTTTAGAACCAAAGCTGCAGTGAAGTCACATTATGCAACAAAAGTGAGCCCTGCCCAAAACTCCTCAGATTCATTACAGATTTGATTTTGAATTAAATTTTTGGTCACAGCATATTTAGAAACCTTTTACTGTTGCTCTTTTTTCACATCTTCCACATTAGGTCCTATAACCACATCTACAGTTTAAAAGATAGTTTATTTTTAACATTTCTCCTGCAATGAGGTAGTGGAGAAAGGACTATGAAATCAAGAAACAAACTTCACCAAAGAGCAAATTATTTTTCAAAATTCAAACTTAAAACAAAACTTCCTGAGCTGAAGAGATGGCTCAGCAGCTTAGAGTACTTGCTGCTCACTGTGTAGCCATTCTGGAATTTGCTATATACAGCAGGCTGACCTCAAACCCACAGAAATCCATTTGCCTCTGCTGCCTGAGGTACTGGGGTTAAAGGGACACACTGCACTCTGAACACAACCCCCTCTTGACTCTAAAGTTTCATTCCAGTTCCTATTGTTTTACACATAGCCTTTCAGAGGAATTCCAATGGTCACTAACATGAAAACTGAAAATATACGCTAACAAGTTGAACAATGTTTTTTTTTTTCCCAAGGAATTCTTAACACAACTGTAAAGTCAACCTGGCTGCCTCAAAACCCAAACCAGATCTTATACAAGTCACTTTGTCTTTCTCATGATACCAACAGCAACTGTACCCAATAGTACTACCGGGAATAAAGACAATACTATATAAAGATTAAACAAACTAACAGATGCACCTATTAGCTGTTACCACTAATGCCTTACCAGCTACTACACACTCTCTCAAAAAGTACATAATTATCTCTCCTGACCTACCCCACAACCTTGTAAGATTACTGGAAAACCAACTCGTTAATGGGAAAACTAACAGTTTTAATATAGAAGTGTATATTTCTAAGTTCACACACACACATGCTCAAAGCTTAAATACTATAGCAGAAAAATATATAGTAAAACTGGTCTAAGTAACAAATACCATCTTTTGTTAAGTAAAACTAAGCTCTAAGTAAACACTGGTAGTTTTATACTTTAAAGTTAGAATTACTGAGCGACATGCCAATCATTATGATATACATACTTTTCATGCATTATCTCACCGTATCATCATAGAGTTGTTGAAGTAGGCCCTATTTATACATTTCACAGTGGGATGGTTTCAAGCACCCCAAGATTTAAGTGACTTGTTCAAGCTAGCCTATTTCTAGATTCTAAAATACCAGAGTAGAAAAGAACTCATCACCTGACAAAACAGTTTTTATGTTCCAATTTTCCCATTATTCAGATCTTTTAAAATTCTCCAACGATTACAACCTATAATAAAGAACTGAAAATAATTAAGAAGAGACCTGACTGATTTTACATTAAAAGGCAAACCTGAAAATTCCAGAAGTTTTCTATAAAAGAAAAAGCATGAGCTGTAGAATATTCAAACAAGCACCACCTTCTTCAAGCTCTTGAATACAGAGTTCTTCATTTTGTTTAGATGTGTGTTGAGACCTCTAGTACCTTAATGTTGACAATGTAACTGCTTCATAGATAATATACAGAAAATAATGTCTTTACTGCATAAACCAACACCCCAAGCTTGGAATGAACAGAGAAGAGTAAGTGCAGCTGGACAAGGACAATGCATCATCTCCATAGTTCTCAAGTTTAGAGAGACATTTAGAAAGAACTAAAATGTCTACGCTGTTAAGCTGGCCCTCTTTTCATCATATTCCATGGATAAATCATGGGTCTACATATAGATAACATCTTGTTAAGTTTTAATTTAAAGATACATCAGTAGTTCAACCTTCCTAATACTGTTACCCTTTAATATAGTTTGTGCTGTGGTGACCCCAACCATAAAATTATTTACTTCATAACTATAATCTTGTTACTGTTATAAATTATAAGTATCTGATATGCAGGACATCTTATATGTGACCCCTGGGAAAAGCTCATTCACCCCCAAGGGGTGGTGTCCCACAGACTGAGAATCGCTGTACCATACTTTGTTGTATATATATATTTATTATATCTCAGTGGTTTTTAAATTTAAAAAGCACAAAATAGTGCCTAGAGAACAAAAGCCTACAATCCACCAGACCGAGATAGACTATAAAACAGCACTTGGAATTACAGCCACTCCTTGTAACCCTAACTGGAGCCTACCTCTGACATGACTCTGAAAATGATAATCATGGGCTAGAGAGATGGCTCAGCTATTAATGGCTAGCTAGGCTCATAGTCATTAAAGGTTAAGCCCAAAATAAGAAACAAAAACAAACTACCAAAAAAGAATTGACAATGGTGGGACACACCTGTAGTCCAGTGGTTCTCAACCTTTCTAATGCTGCCACCCTTTATACAGTTCCCCATGTTGTGGTGACCCCTAACCATAAAATTATTTCTGTTGCTACTTCATAACTAATTTTGCTACGGTTATGAACCATGCTGTAAACATCTGTTTTCCCAGCAAGAGGGTCAGGCCCCCCAGGTTGGAAAAAACTGACTCTACTATCAGCACTCAGGAGGCTGAGGCAAGATCAAACTTTCAAGGTCAACCTGAGTAACACAGCAAGACCCTGTCTTGAAACAAGAATAATCATGAGTTTTAAATGGAACATGAGCAATGAAATCAAAGTACAGGTAATGAGGTAAAGATGACTATTAGAGTTCCTGTCAGGGGGCTGGAGAGATGATGGCTCAACAGTTAAGAGCACTGGCTATTTTTCCAGAAGACCTGGATTCAATTCCCAGAATGCACATGGCAGCTCACAATTGTCTATAACTCCAGTTCCCAGGGATCTGGCATCCTCACACACACATGCAAGGAAAACACCAATGCACATAAAATAAAATAAATGATAGCAAATGAAAAAATAATGAATAAAATAAAGATAAAGTTTAAATATGTATACATATATAATAATGAGTCCCTATCAAATAACATGATATTTTATTGAATATGCAGTTAATAGTATCTTAACAATAGGGTTAGAAGTGTCTATTAAGACTGTCAGGTGTTGGATGAATAAAGAAAATTTGGTACACAACAATAAATACCAAAACAGGAAAAAATTCCTGTCATTTGTGCAATATGAATCAAACTGGAGAACACTATGCGATAAACAAAGTAAATGAAGTTTAGGTAGACATAAAATACCAAATGATCTCACATATATATTTAATCTTAAAAAGTTAGCCAAGCATGGTGGCACATACCTTTGATCGCAGCACTGGGAATGGGGGTTGGGGAGAGACTGGTGTATCTCTGTAGACCAGGCTGGTCTTGAATTCACACATTTTTGTTGTTGTTTGGTTTTCCAAGACAGGGTTTCTCTGTATTGCTTTGGAGGTTTTCCTGGAACTCGCTCTGTAAACCAGGTTGGCCTCAAACTCCTCGAACTCACAGAGATCTGCCTGCCTCTGCCTCTCAAGTGCTAGGATTAAAGGCGTGCGCCACCAATGTCGGGCTTGACACTACAAAACTGTATCCACCTCCACAAATGTCCTACAGCATATGAGTTGAGTGTGTACACACACACACACACACACACACACACACACACACCATGCATGCATACTAATAAATTTTTAATCTGGAGCTGGGGACATAACTCAATGAATAAAAATGCTGCACCATGCAAACATAAGGGCGTTGAGTTCAGAGCCCTGGAACCCACATAAGACAGGCACACAGTGCAAATGTCTGTGATCCATCCCAGTGCTCTTGGGAGAAACAAAAGGCTGAGACCGAAGAGTCCCCCAAAGTCCATAGGCCAGCTAACCTGGTATATTCACATAAAAGCAAAAAGAATATCTCAAAAAAAGGCAGAAACCTAGAGCTGACCCCAAAGGTACTTCAATTCAGACACACAGCTGCATTCACACTTGTATACACACACACCACTACATTTACACTCACACAAAGTACACACATATACACATACATATACATCCTATACAGGTGCAAAAAATTGGGGGAGGGGAGTTGAACCATAGAAAGTTATAAAAGAGACTTGGTTGGTTAGAAAGAAAAGGAGAAAGGGAAATACTCTATTTTTGGATAATGAAAATGTTATAAAATTGTGATGGGTGTGAAATTCTCTGAACAAGACAAAATCACTGGCTTGTATAAATTGAAAAATATATGTGAATTACATGTCAAAAAAGTTACTTTGTTTACATGTGGTGTCTGTATGCAGGTACACATGCATGTGACAACCATTGGTCAACAACAGATTTCTTCCTTCATCATTCTCTCCATATTTTTTCAGACAGGGATTCCCACTGAACCTGGAGCTTGCCAATTCAGCTGGACTGCCTGACCAGCAAGCCCCAGAGATGCTCCTATCTTCACTTCCCCAGCTGCAATCAGGGTACATCCTGCCACATCCAGTTTTCTACTTGGGTGCTGACAATCCACTCTCATGTCCTCATTTTTACACAGCAAGCATTCTAGTGATTGAACCATACACATCCCTAAACCTAAGCCATTTTAAGGGACAGGGAGATAGATAGAAACCAGGTTAGACATACTGGACATTCTATTCATTTAAGCGTACTTTAAAAAAAAAAAAAAAGGAAGAGAATAATGACATACATACACCCTTAATCCCAGCACTCAGGAGACAGGAGAAGATGATCTGTACCAATTAGAGGCCAGCCTGGTCTACATAGTAAGCTCCAGGCCAGCCAAGACAAATAGTGAAAACTTGTCTCAATAAATAAAGAATCCCCCTTTAAAAAAAGAGGGAGGCGGGATGGTGGTGGTGGCCCATTCTTCCTTTTGAGAGGACTACAACATTAAAAAAAAAAAAAGCAAATCTTGAGTAAGAATTAAATATTGTACCACTTTATACATTTTCTGTTCAAAGCAATGGCTGTATGTACCAGACAATACAAAGCAAATGTCCATGTATACAACAGTTAGCAGGACTGTGAGGCTAACATCTAAGAGGCAAGTACAGCAATAGAGCAGGATAGATCAATTATTGCTATTGTCCTTCCACGAGTTATCTCTCTCATTTCAGAGATTCAAGTTCTGATAATCTTGTTGTGTCAGTATTTCCACTGCACAATTTGACACACACTCACACAAATTTTTACAAATAGTGATTTAAAGTTGCTAAATCACTATGGAGAAATATGCCACAACTCTAGGGAAAAATTTTTGTTTGTTTTGTTTTGTTTTTCCAAGACAGGGTTTCTCTGTATTGTTTCCAGAGCCTGTCCTGGAACTCTCTCGGTAGGCCAGGCTGGTCTCGAACTCACAGAGATCCACCTGCTTCTGCCTCCCGAGTGCTGGGATTAAAGGCGTGCGCCACCAACGCCCAGCTGGAAAAAATATTTTTAACTAGCAGTTCTTAAAATTAATCGTTCATAGCCGGGCGGTGGTGGCGCACGCCTTTAATCCCAGCACTCGGGAGGCAGAGGCAGGTGGATCTCTGTGAGTTCGAGGCCAGGCTGGACCGACATCCTCCAAAACAGAGAAATCCTGTCTCATAAAACCAAAAAACAAAAACAAAACAAAAAAAAAACAAAATTAATCGTTCATGGGTTTTTGAGACAGGGTTCATTAGTCCATATTTTTTATAACCTAAGTATAATCATAAGCTCAAAGGTCCTATTAAAAAGTCTGAGTATGACCATTTCTATTAAATTGTAAGAATCCAAACTAACCTCTAATGACAACAGTCAGATTATTTATTTGCCAGGGTAGCAGGGAACAACAAGGAATGATACCTTCATTGGGTGGTAATTTTTGTAAAAATATGTATTTGTCAAAAAGGCACTAAGTAAATGTGCTTGTAGACAAATTTATCTTAATAATTTATTTTTAAATAGAAACATGGGGGGGGGGCTCTGCACAAAGATGCCTCAGAGGTTAAGAGCATTTGCTGCTCTTGCAGACAACCTGAGTTCATTTTCTAGTAACCAAGTCAGGCAATTCACAACTACCTGTAACTCCAGCACCTGAGGGACCTGATTATCTCTAGGCATCTGCACCTATGGCACATACTTCAACAAAGATACACACATAATTTAAAATAAATCTTTAAAAATACACAGAAACATGGGTTTGAGTGTGATCCTTGAGACCCACATGGTAGAAGGAGAGAACCGATACCCACAAGCCATCCTCCCACCTCCACACAACGGCTAAAATAAATAAATCTAAGAAAAAAAATTTTTTTGGTTTTCTGAGACAGGGCTTTCTCTATACAACAACCCTGACTGCCCTGGAACTCGTTCTGTAAACCAGGCTGGCCTCAAACTCAGATCTGCCTGTCTCTACATCCTTCTCAAGTGCTGAGATAAAAGGCCTGAGCCACCTCCATCCAGCTATATTTTTAAATAGAAAAAAAATTCAAGTTTTGGGAAATTAAATACTTAAAAAATTGACATTGATTTAACTTAAAAACAAGTTAGGCTATTTTGATTTCTGCTGTATTTTATTTTGATAGGGTATCACTGCTTAACAGTTAACCTCAAATTTTCAATCCTCCTGCCTCCACCTCCTAAATGCTGAGACTACAAATCCTACACCTGGCTCAAATCAGGTTATTTGTATAGAATACAATCAGTGAGCCTCCAAGAATCCCCTGATCCTCAGTTATTGCACCCTTCACACAACACTCCCATCTCCCAATGCTAAACACAAGCATTTCAGTCCAAATATAAACCCTCCTTTAGAACAAGAACACCATTAAAAACGATTAATCTAGCTGGCCAGTGGTGGCACACGCCTTTAATCCTAGCACTCAGGAGGCCGAGTTAGTTAGACCTCTGTGAGTTCAAGGCCAGCCTAGTCCACAGAGTGAGTTCCAGGACAGCCAAGGATACATAGAAAAACCCTATTCTCAAGGGGGGGAGGGGATGATGAATCTAACCATTAACAGAAAACCACAAATGTTCAACGTGGACTTACGGAGCAGTTCCAACAGACATATCTACAATACAACTTCTGCACCTACGATTCAAGAATCATTGTGGGAGATGGGGCAGAAAGAACAAAAGTGACAAAGGAACAGGAAATTTGCTGTAAGGTTGTGTCTCCTAGAAATGTCAGAGCTAACTCCATAAAGTCTCACCAATAGGGCTACCTAAACATGACCTGAACAGCTAACATGAAAATGGTAAAGCTCACAAGGCCTCAACCTGAAACAAAGAACTAACAAGCAACTAAGGAATGATGAAAGAAAAATAGTCTTCCTTAGGCAAGAGCACACCAACTGGAATCCAATACCAAATGTCAACCCTGAAACTACACATACACTTGGGGTGTGTTGTATGTTGTGTGCCTGGGTGTGGAAGAGGAGTTCCCAGGGGCATCAGATCACCTACAGCAGGAGTCACAGCCAGTTATAAGTTGCTTAATGTGGGTGCTGGGAATCAAACATGGGTCCTCTGCAAAAACAGTAAGTGCTCTTAACCACTAGGCAATCTCTCCAGCCCAATACCAAGTAACTAGTACTTTTGATATCCCTCAACAAAGTACTCAGCCGTGTTCTCTGAAGATACCTTTAAAACCAAAATAAAACTTCTCTGTAACAAATGAGAAGAACAGAAACTGGAATGCAGTGTGCTTCAAAAAGAACACTACATATTAATTAGGGGTACATATACTAGGGCTGAGGGACTGGCAGGAAAAAAAATAGAAACTCAATATAAGGATTGAGGATTGAAAATAGGTACAAGGAACTGTGTGTGGTGCTCGTAACTATAATCTCAGCTCTTGGAAGTTGAAACAGGTGGACTGCTGAGTTTGAGGCTCACCTGGGCACACAACATAGTAAGTTTCGGGCCAGCCTGAACTATACTAGGAAGCTCTGTCACAGATGAATAGACAGGAAGGGAAGGAAAGGAAAAATGAAAATAAAGGGTTTTTAGCCTTATGTTTTAATTCTTTACAAATACCATATTGTTCATCTATTGAAAATAAGCTTTGTAAGATACTGGTGCACAGAAGCAGCTGACAAAAACACATAGGAAACATTTTTATCATTTTGTACAAATGTCATTTTGCCTTCTGTATTCACCATGTTGCAGAATGCTTTGGAAAAGCCCATCAATACTCAGTCTTTTTCTTTTAGTAACTACTACTGCTCTAGAAAACTAAACGTGCCCATTATATACTCTATGGCACTTAATCTCTATTTTCCACCTTCTGTCTTTTTTGCTATTTGTATTAGTTTGCTTTCTATTGCAAACTAATATGATAAAACACCATGACCAGAAGCAAATTAGGAGGGAAGGATTTATTTGGCTTACACGTTCCAATTGAAATTCATCACTAAATGAAGTGAGGGACCTGGAAGTAGAAACTAATGCGGAGACTAAACTAAAATTGGAAGAAAACTCTACTTACTGACTTGATTCCCATGGCTTGCTCAGTCTGTCTTCTTACTCCATCCAGGAGCACCTTCCCAGGAGTGGCTAAAATAGAATGCTGCCCACAGTGGGCTGGGCCCTTCCACATCAATCATCAATCAAGAAAATGTCCCGCAGGCTTTACCCACAGGTCAATCTGATAGAGGCATTTTCTCAATTGTGTTTCCCTCTACCCAGATGACTCTGGCTTATATCAACTTAACAAAATAACTAACACTATTATGATTTTTTCTTCTAGATATACTGCAAAATCCACAATTTACTGTTATTATACCCACTCTGAAATAATCAACTATATCCTTTTCTTTTCCTTATTTTTTGGTACTGGGACTAAACCTAGGGAAGCATTCTACCTTTTTTAGCTTTTTATTGCTCAGGCTAGCCTAAGACTTGCCATCTTCCTGCATTAATCTTCCTAGTATCTGTGATTATAAACCTCTGCCGCGGGCCTGGTTTCAAAGAGGAAAAAAGAGTTCTTTTCTGAACTCTTCAAGGCTTGCCTTTAAAAAAAAAAAAAAAGTTTCGTTAAAAGAGGCCTAGAGAACACCCTTTATCATCCAGTTTAGTTTGCTAATAAGCTCTCAGCTGAAAGTTAGGCCCTGAGATAAGTAACATCTTTTTACTCTGGTGGCTTTGAACTGGAACATCTGTGTAACTATTACATTTATGGTTCCCAAGTAGTAGCTAACTGAATAATGATTAATTTTTTGACCACCCTCATACAATGCTTGGCATCTAGTTTAGAAAAGACAAAGAATTGCTGCAACCTTCTAAAACATACAAGCTCCCCTGTGACAGGGTTCCTTCTCTCCTTGGATTCTCTGATTTCCTCCTTCAGAAAAGCACATCAAAGCACCAAGCTTGGACAATAATAGAACTTAGGTAATTTGTTCTGTCTTCTCAGTGATCACAGCTCTGTACTATTTACTGTCTAATTCCAAGAACAATTTCATGTATTGTGTGCCCAGTTTTAAAGTTTTTTATGGTGACAGAGGCGGTGTAGTTGGTTGGGGTTTTTTGTTTGTTTGTGTACTCTTTGGGGGCCTGCCACCCAACTCCCAAATAATCACACGGAGATTTATTCTTACTTATGAATATATTTGCAAATATATAGGAACAACTTTCTACTAACATGTTATCTTTTAAGGACAATCTAGGGCAACAAAATATTCTATTTTTAAAAAGCAGAAAATTGTGGTCATTTATGATAAAGAACTAAATATAAGGCAAAGTTTACTATTTAACACAAAGTTCTGTTAAATTCTGAAAATCCGAATCAACAAAAAATGAAGCGTTGTCTAAAGTCAAGATTCTTAGCTTATACAGCCAACACAGTCAGAGCATTCTTCTAAGTATTCACCATTTATTGATCAATCTTACAATTCTACAAGGCAGGTAACTGCCGTTGTTTTACACAGAGGAAAAGTGAGGCATAGAGAAATAATTTTCTCGAGTCAAACTATAAATAATTAAAGATGCAGGTTTGAACCATATAAGAAATTAAGTGGGGCCAGGTGGTGGTGGCGCACACCTGTATCCCAGCACTCAGGAGGTAGAGGCAGGCAAGATCTCTAAATTTTTTGTGTGTGGGGGGGGGTTCGAGACAGGGTTTCTCTGTATTGTTTTGGAGGCTGTCCTGGAACTCGCTCTGTAGACCGGACTGGCCTTGAACTCACAGAAATCCGCCTGCCTCTGCCTCCCCAGTTCTGGGTTTAAAGGCATGTCCCACCAACACCCGGCAAGATCTCTGAATTTGAGGCCAGCCTGGTCTACAAAGGGAGTTCCAGGACAGCCAGGGCTACACAGAGAAATCCTGTCTCGAAAAAAGGAAAAGAAGAAAAAAAAGAAAAGAAAAGAAATTAAGTGGGACCAATAAATGCAGAGCCAATTCAAAAGCAAAAGACCAGCTAGCTGGAGGCTAGGTTCAGGAGCAGAGTGCTAGGGTTCAATCAATGCCCTGACTATTCTAACTGAATGCATGTGTAGACCTGATGCCTGCAGAGATCAGAACGCACAGGCTCCCCTGGAACTGGAGTGAGTCATGGATGGTTGTGAGCCACCATGTGGGCTCAAGGAACCCGAACCTAGATTCTCTACAAGAACAAGTGTTCTTAACCACTGAACCTTCTCTCGAGCCACAAAGTTTTTTAAGGCCACTGGCAAAGTGCTACATATAGAAAAGGCTGAAAAAACACAGATGAAGAGAAAACTAAGAATTTATTTTCTTTCAATGTTATGGCCAGGTCTAGATCACAGGGAAGATCTATATTTGCAAATTAGACACCTCCCCCCAAAGTAACATACTTTTTTTTTTTTTGGTTTTACGAAACAGGGTTTCTCTGTTTTGGAGGCTGTTGTTCCAGCCTGGCCTCGAACTCACAGAGATCCGCGCCTGCCTCTGCCTCCCGAGTGCTGGGATTAAAGGCGTGCGCCACCACCGCCCGGCATAACATACTTCTTAAGTAAAGCAAAGTACTTGTAACTTTTAAGAAGCACACTCTGTCCACCTGTTGGTGGCAGAGGCAGACGGATCACTGCGAGTTAGAGGCCAACCTGATCTACAGAGCGAGTTCCAGAACAGGATCCAAAACAATACAGAGAACCCCTGTCTCGAAAAACAAAAAAGGAAGAGAAGGAAAAGGAGGAGGAGGAGGAGGAGGAGCAGAGGAAGCAGAAGCAGAAGCACACTCTTGAGAGAACATTGAAAACTTTTTTTTAAGATTTATTTATTATGTATACAGTATCCTGCCTGCACCAATACCTGCAAGCCAGAAGAGGGCACCACATCTCATTACAGATGGTTGTGAGTCATCATGTGGCTGCTGGGAATTGAACTCAGGACCTCTGAAAGTGCAACCAGTGCTCTTAACTGCTGAGCCATCTCTCCAATTCCAGTTGAAAACTTTTTACTCCTAAATAGTACACTTGAAATATAGCAAACAGCTAAACACAACCTTCCATCTTATTTATAGCAAAATACTATCATATTTAAATTTTTTATTAGGATTAGCACATTTTACTGAGAAGTAGAAAGTTCTACTATAATCAAATGGGTCAATCTAAGTATACTTAGGCTTGCCTCTGAAAAATACTTTGATGTAATTTAGATGTTTTATCTCTATGACACCTTTGAACATGAAACTGGCACACTCCTGTGCTTTCCATTCAAGCAAGCAATAAAAACAAACTTTGTTAGTAATTATAAAAGTTGAGTTGACTACCAAAAACCAATTATGGCTATAAAATCAAATTTAGAAATGGAATGGCAATCATTCCAATCCACAAAATCATCATAGTTAGTATTAATTTCCCAGTACTAAGCAAGATCATTTTCTAACCATTTTACTCCTAAAATATGCAATGCAAATAGGCAAAGGGGTTGTCCCTCAAAACTGAACTGTTACTGGTCTTGCTTTGGTTTCTGCCAGTTTGTTTCATTTAGGAGACTGACAGTGGTTACAGTGTCTAGCATGAACATGATACTTGTGCTTACTACTGTGAGCTAAGTATATTCCTTTTACTCTAGAAAGCTGATCTGCTTTGAGCTTCTTGAGTTAACCCTTAGTCACCATAAGGGTATTCTCATCCAGGCCCAGAAAGGGAAAAGGCATGTCAGTCCCACAATGACTATCACCATTACGAATCCTCAATGTACTGCCCACCCCAAAAATATGATTATTAACAAAACTACACACACACACACACACACACACACACACACACACACACACACACACACACACACACACACCATACCTGTGCATACTACTCTGAAAAGTCCTTCTTATGTGGAGCATTACTCCCAGGAGGTACAAGCAAGATTTCATCTTGACTTCTTGGCTGCCTTTTACTGATGTAATCACAGCACTCAGCTTTGAAATAGAATCCTGGATAGGTCATTCCCTTCAAAGTGTCTATCATTACTCCTTAGTGAGTCAGCCTCTGGATTATTGCCAACATGCTTTCTACTGGATTTAATATGAAAACATTTTTGTAGAGTAGGAACAATGACGAAAACAACACATTTCAAGACTCTAAGTACTTATCAAGCAGGAGAATCAGACATATCAAATGTTTGAACAACATACAATCTCCCCACATATACAAATAAAAGATTTGAGGGGGAAAAAAGACAAGTTAGTAATACAGAGAGTACGAAGTTGCCTTGTATGCAAATGTCCAAAACTGTCCTGTAAAGTTTCCTAATAATTTTCTTTGAGCAGATTTTATACAAGTAAGCACATTTAAATTTGTATAACCCTGAAGACAGAAAAGTCCTATTGACTTTTTCATATCAGACAAGAATATATCTGAAGGGAGGAAAAGTCTGCTTCCCTCTACCTTATAAAAGAAAACTATTAACTTGGGAGAGAGGGAGGGAAGAAGAGAAGGAGAGAGAGAGGGGAATTCTTAGAGAAAGTAAAGTAAAATAAATATTGAGCCAGGCATGGTGGTACACATCTTGATCTCTGAGTTAACAGTCAGTGTGGTCTACAAATCAAAACCAGGATAGCCAAGGCTACACAGAGAAACCCTGTCTCAAAAAACAAAACTAAAATAAAAAATACTGAGATGGGCAGATAGGCAGGTGGATGATGGATGGATGGACAGACAGACAGACAGACGGACACTAATTCCAAAGAGAAAAACTGAGACTGCTCCTTATCCTGAATACAATAATGAATCATTAATGTTTTGAGAATAAATAAAATGAAGATAAATATTTGCACATTGCACTGTTCTCTTTAGAAGATATCAAATTTTTCCTACAAAATTTAAAAATTAGTGTCAGATGTGGTAGCACGCACCCATAATCCCATAAGAAACAAAGGGCAGACGGATCTCTTTAAGTTGAAGGCCAGTTGGTCTAAAGATTGAGTTCCATGACAACTAGGGCTGCTATACCAAAAAAACCAAACAAACAAACAAACAAAAAAAAACCTGTCTCAAAATTTTTTCTTTTGTTTTTTTAACTAGTATTTTATGTGCATGTGCCTGCATGTACGTCTGTGTACCACATATATGCCTGATGCTCTTGGAGTCCAGAAAAGGGTGTTGGATTCCTGAAACTAGATACAGATGATTGTGTGCCACCATGTTGGTGCCAGGAATCAAACCTAGGTCCTTTGGTAAGAGCAGCAAGTGCTCTTAAGCACTGACCCATCTCTCTAGCCCCAATAAGCTTTTTAAGTAGAATGAAAAATTTTGATTTACAGTTAACAGTACAAGGATATTCATGTACACAGTTTATTCTCACTTATTCTAACTGGGTTTTTCTGGGAGTGACGTTTGCTAAACAACTGATAATATTCTATGAAAATTATCAATCTTTTCAGATTCTGTAGTAAAGTTACAACAGGTCTAGCATCCAGGTATGTCCAATCTGAGGCTGACACATGTGTCCCAGAATAGTTAGGAGTGTTCCAACACATTTATAGATGTCATGTCACAACACCAAAAAGTTGGACTGGCTAGGTGTTGTATTTGCGTCCATGTATGTGGAGGCCAGAGGATAACATCAGGTGTCTGAAAGACTTTGTTTTCTGAACAGACTCTCTCACTGACCCCAGAACTCAGTGATTCCATGATGCTTGCTGGCCAGTAAGCTCCCTTGCCTTACCCAGCACTGGGATTACAGACGTGAGCCACACAGGGCTATTTATGTGGGTGATGGGAGCCTGAGCTCAGACTCTCAGGCTTGCACTCTATCTAGTACTCTGCCAACTGACCCGTCTCCTCAGTGTCAAGCCCAAACTTTTTAATCATAAATAATATATACATGGCATACATGCAGGTGTACAAGTAAGTCATTTTCTGGCACCTTTATCTATAATTACCAAAACCTGAAAACAAACAAGCCAAGGAATAAACTATTGCATATTCATACAACAAAATACTGTTCTGCAATAAGAACTGATTATTGATAACCAAAACACAAGTAACTATCAAATTACACTATATTAAGTACACTATGCCTGTTACCTCTGCCCTTCAAAGGCAGAATCACTGCAAGTTCAGGACAACTAGGACTACATATAATGAGACACCATCTCAAAAATAAAAAGAGGCTACATGCTGCATAATTCCATTTATATAGAGTTCTAAAATAGACAAAAAACATAAAGACAAAACAAGTACAGCCAGATCAGACTAACTGCACAAAGGACCATAAGAAAATTAAGATAATGAAACAAACTATTCTTTCTTGATCATAATGGTTTTTACACAACTATGTGTCTGAAACTCTCAACACTGCTGTATGTAAATCTTTAAGCCATAGATGTAATAGAATCTTAATTATTTGTGACACCAGACCAGATGTTGGGGGGAGGACCACCAAGAATGCCAAACTTTGTCTAAAAATCTATTGAATGTTTGTAAATCAGTCACAAATTCCTTAGTATTAAATATAAATACACATTTTCTTAGAAGAAAACTACATAGACATCCAAGTCTTAGTAGTTTTAGAGGAAAACTAGTTTAGTCAAGAATGGAATAAGCACTGGGTATGGTGGCTCAACCTTTTAATCCTCAAAACTCAGGAGGCAGAGGCAGGCAAACCTCTGAGTTTGAGGCCAGCCTGTTCTATATAAATTCCAGGCCAGCCAGGGAAATCAGTGAGACTCTCTCTTGAAAAACTAAAAAGGAATAAAATATTATTGCTATTTTTCAAGAGTCATGACGGCCAAACCATAAAGCCCCTCTCCCAACTCATATTAAAGGAGTGGCCCATGCCTTTAATCCCAGCACTCGGGAGGCCAGTCTGGTCTACAGAGTAAGTTCGAGGACAGACAGACTACCCAGAGACACCCTGTCTCAAGAAACAAACCATAAATAAATATTTTTTTAAATCTTCAAGAGGCTGGAGAAGTGGCTCAGTGTTTAAGAGACTGACAGCTCTTGCAGAAGACTAAATTCAGTTCTCAATGCCCACATGGTGGCTCATAACCACCTATAACTCTAATTCTAGAGCATTCAATGCCTTCTCCTGACCTCCATGGTCACCAAACATGCAAATAGTGCACACACATATATTCAGGCAAAACACTGATATACATAAAATAAAATAAACCTAAAACAAAACTAAAAACAAAAAAAAATTTAGGACCTTTGATTTTCCTAGAAATACTCAAGCACTTTCATTCAATTAGGTGGTAAAGGAAAATCGTTCAAGAACTCAACCTAACTAAGACAATTACCCCATTTCCCCCTATTTCATCCTCAGATAAATTAGAATAATTGTAACTACCTCTACATACACACTCACATGCTCACAAGCACATATCCTGAAATCCCAACTACTTATGAGGATGAAGCAAGATTACTGAAGTCTAGGATTTCAATCTTAGACAATCAAAAGAATAAATAAATGTTAATTATTTACATCAGTGCTTGGTATGCTAAAATAAACATTACAGGTATTACATTAAAGTAAATGAGTGGTATTAATAATTACTAGCTGTGTGGTCTTGAACAATCATTTTACTGTAAACAACAATCCAGCTCTGTCCAAACAAAAATCTATCTATAAATAAATACTATTAAAGAATCCTAAAGGGGGGACAAGGGTGGATCACGCCTTTAATCCCAGCACAAAGGAGGCAGAGGCAGGTGAATCTCTGTGAGTTCAAGGCCAGCCTGTCTATAGAGCAAATTCCAGGACAGCCAGGACTACACAGAGATATCCTGTTTCAAAAACACAAAGTCCTCTTGTTTTACCTAAATCACTTTACAAAAGAAGGTTTAAATACTATCCCTGTAGTGCAGAAAAGTCAGAGAGACCCAAATAAATTATATGATTTGCCCAAAGAAATAGTTGGCTTAATCCCTAGCAATAAATAAAAAGGGAAATGTGTGTTCTTTTGGTTGGCAATGCAGCCTAGTAGTAGTGTCTAACCCTGAAACAGCAAGCACACATAGCGTGGATAAGGCCCTGAGTAAGGCTCAGCAACCCAAGCTACTCAGGAGGATGAAGCAAAACTACTTGAGTCTATGAATTCAAAGCCCAGCTTTGAACATGCCTCTAATCCAGGGAGGTGGAGGCAAGATCAGAAGTTAGTTAGGCCAGGTGTTGGTAGCATGCGCCTTTTAGTTCCAGCACTCAGGAGACAGAGGCAGGCAGATCTCTGTAAGTTCAAGGCCAGTCTGGACTACAGAGTAAGTCCCAGGACAGGCCCCAAAACAATACAGAGAAACGCTATTTCGAAAAACAAAAAAATCAGAAGTTGAAGATCATTCTCTGCCACATGGAGAGAATTCTAGGCCAAGCTTGAGTTACATGAGACTATCTCAAGGATGGATGGATGGGTGGGTGGATGGATGGATAGATTGGATAGATGGATGGGATAGATGGGATGGATGGATGGATGCTTGAGTACCTTTCTTCATATACATGCTGTCTTCAGCCCAAGATTGGCTGACTAGAGCCCTTTTTTCTTTCCTCATTTTCACGCCATCAAAAAGTTTAAATGCCTGTTTTTTAGGATAAAGCTCTTCTCAAATGGTGGGGAGCACCCATCCATTCTTCTCATCCATCCATCCACCCACCCATCCATCCATCCATCCACCCACCCACCCATTTATCCATCCATCCCATCCATCCATCTCATCTGTCCAGCCATCCCATCCATCCAACCTATCCATCCCATCATCTCATCCATCCAACCCATCCATCCCATCCATCTATCCATCCATCCCATCCACCCATCCATCCATCCATCCCATCCATCCCAGCCAGCCATCCATCCTATCCATCCATCCCATCCATTCATCCCAGCCAGCCATCCCATCCATCCATCCCATCCATCCATCCCATCCATTCATCCCAGCCCGCCATCCATCCTATCCATCCCCTCCATCCATCCATCCATCCAATCCATCCATCCCATCCATCCATCCATCCATCCTATCCATCCATCCCTTCCATCCCCTCCATCCCATCCATCCATCCCCTCCACCCCATCCATCCCATCCATCCATCCTATCCATCCATCCCATCCATCCTATCCATCCATCCCATCCAATCCATCCATCCCATCCCATCCATCCCATCCATCCCATCCATCCCATCCATCCCATCCATCCCATCCACCCACCCACCCATCCATCCATCCATCCATCCATCCAATCCACCCATCCATCCATCCATCCATCCATCCTTGAGACAGTCTCATGTAACTCAGGCTTGGCCTAGAACTCTCTCCATGTGACAGAGAATGATCTTCAACTTCTGATTTTTTTTTTTTTTTGGTATTTCAAAACAGGGTTTCTCTGTATTGTTTTGGAGTAGATTGGAGAAAACAGTGAACTAGTAAGTACCCCATGGTTTTGTATATCCTAGTATGGAGCTAAAGTATTATCAATAGCCATTCACAAGTTTGTGTTACTTTTAGGTTTAGAACTAATCCTTCAAACCATAAGATGGCTTTAAAAACATAGTACATTTAAAAAAAAGAGAGAGAGCAGGAGTAAAGCTTTTAACAAGTATAGCAGTTCACACGTACACACAGCATAAGTCCAGTGTGGTGTCACAAGTCTTGAATCCTAGCACTTGAGAGGCAGAGACAGATCCCTGAGTTCAAGGTCAGTCTGGTCTACAGGGTGAGTCCCAGAGAGCTACACAGGAAAAAAAAAAAAAAGCCTGTCTTGAAAAACAAATAATAATAATAATAATAATAAAAATCTAATTCATCAAATCACACAAGAGGCAGAAGCAGGCAGATCTGAGTTAAAGACTAGTGATAGGGGAAGAGGGGGCATGACACAGATTTAAACCTTAAATCATCCTCAAAGAAAACTACATCTCAACCAATAAAATCGGAAATAACAGCACATTTAAATGTAAATACAGAGCCGGGAGTTGGTGGCGCACGCCTTTAATCCCAGCACTTGGGAGGCAGGTGGATCTCTATGAGTTCAAGGCCAGGCTGGACCGACAGCCTCCAAAACAATACAGAGAAACCCTGTCTCGTAAAACCAAAAAAAAAAAAAAGGAAATACAGGGCAGTGTGACCAAATGCCCCTAGTTGATGATTTCGGTGGAACCTTCACTATGGGTTTCATTGGTGGTGGAATGTTGAAGCTTTCAAAATGCCTCTGATGGAACACAATACCAGTTCAGAGGTAATATAAATGCTGTGAGGATCCAAGCACCTCTGATTTGGAGGTAAGCTTTACAGTGTGTATGGGACTAACTTCCACTATCGACTGCTACCTGATGCAGCTTTGGGGCAAAGAAGTCCCCTGGAATTCTATCACCAAAGGAACACTGACCAAAGACAGCTGTGCTGGCTACACTCAGTGAATGCTGACCATGATGGGCTCCACAATGATGGGGAACATCCTGTTAGCCCTCATTAAGGGTGTCGCAACATCACTTGCCAGTACTGAAATGCACCCTTATTCTTGGAAGGATCCAGCCAGCTAACCCCTAAAGAAGGAGCAGCAGTCTCCAGTCACGCCAGCTATCAGCAATACCTCTAAGACTCTACTTCCCTTGTAATGAGGGTCACCTTTTTGTCTCTCAGGATACCCCAACTTCACACATGTAACAAGCTCACCCCAGCTCCTTCCTGTGGCACCTGATAAGTAGTTAAAGCCATTTAAAACAGGTAGACAGACAGACACACAGACACACACACACACACACACACACACACACACACACACCAAAGGAGACAATTTGTTCCTCCTCTCCACTCAGATCTCTCAAGATTTTTTTTTAACTCTTAGAAGGAGAAAATAAATAATGATATTGAAGGGCCAAAAAGATAGCCCAGGGGTTAAGAACCCTTCCCACTCTTGCAGAGGAATCAATGGTTTGGTTCCCAGGACTCACATGGCAGTTCACAAGAACTGTAACTCCAGTTGTTGGGAATCCAACACCCTCTCCTGACCTCTAAATGAACCAGGTACACATGTGATGCATAGACATACATATAGAGAAAACACTCACACTCACACATTAAAAATAAATAAATCTTTCATACACAGATATGCTAGAAACTGAACTCTGGTTGTCAGGCTTGGTGGTTAAACCATTCTCATCCACTGAGTCATCTCACCAGGCCCGAATTTATTTTACTTTACTTAATATTATGTGTATACGACGCGTGTGGATGCAGATTCATGCATGCCATAGTGTACATGTGGAGGTCAGAGAACAATTTTTGGAGTCAGTTCTCTTTCTATTCTGGGTTCCAAGTATCAGACTCAGGTCATCAGACTTGCATAGTTTTATATCAGACTCAGGTCATCAGACTTGCATAGTTTTATCTGATGAGCCTTCTCACAGTCTCTACAATAGTGGTTCTCAACTTATGGGTCAAGATCCCCACAGGGGTTACACATCAGATATTCTGCATATCAGATATTTACATTATGATTCACAACAGTAGCAAAATTACAGTTATACATTAGCAATGAAATAATTTTATGGTTGAGGTCACCACAACTGTATTAAAGGGTCACAGCATTACGAAGGTTGACGACCACAGCTGTACAAAAAAAAAATCTATAAATAACCAAATGGCTCTACTTTATACTAAATATAATCCTACTATTCATCTATGTAACTGCTTCACATTAAGAATCTATATTCATTAGCCCAGCATGGTGGCACACACCTGTAATTCCAGCACTGGGAAGGCAGAGTACAAGTCAATCTCGGTAAATTTGAGTGAGTTCCAAACAGCCAGGGTTATATATAGAGACCATGTCTCAAACAAAACAAAAATGTATAATCAAAATTACCCAACATGACTGCCATTAACCACACATGACTGTTTAAAATTAATAAAATTGATCTGAAGAGATGACTCGGAGGTTAGGAGCACATATTGCTCTTCTTCAGGACCAGAGTTCAATTCTCAAAACTCACCATAAGTGGCTCACAACCATCTATAACTCCAGTTCAAGAGATCCAATATAAGCTGGGCAATGGTGGTGCATGACTTTAATTCCAGCACTGAGAAGGCAGGGGGAAGGGGATCTCTGAGTCTACAGAGGGAGTTCCAGGACAGCAAGGGCTAAACAGAAAAACCATCTTGAAAAAAATAATTAAAAAAAAAAAAGAAAGAAGAGAGATCCAATACTTCTGGCTTCCTCAGACACCTAAATTCATCGTATATACCCACACATAGGCATATACACATGATTTAAAATAAATCTTTTAAATTATTTAAATTAATTAAAGCTATTTCTTGGTTGAACTAGTCAAAAAAAATTTTTTGGTTTTTTTCAAGACAGGGTTTCTCTGTGGCTTTGGAGGCTGTCCTGGAACTCGCTCTGTAGACCAGGCTGGCCTCGAACTCACAGAGATCCGCCTGCCTCTGCCTCCCAAGTGCTGGGATTAAAGGCGTGCGCCACCAACGCCTGGCGAACTAGTCAAATTTTAAGTGGTCAATCAGTACTAGTCACAAAATCCAATGATTTTGGCCCTCATCTTTCTTGATCTCTCTCAAACTCCTTAATTTTCCCTCTTTTGGAAATCCCTCTCTTTGGCCTCCACTGTACACCACTAATCTAACATTAAATATTAGTTAGCTTTATTTTCTCTAGTTCCCTAAATCTGTTCTTTTAAATTCAAGCTCTCACTCTTACTAGGTCTACCTTTTTTCCCACTTCGAGTTCTCTGTAACCAAGCTCTTGTAGGCCATTTTTTTTCTTAGATATATCCTGGCCTCTGTGTTAAATATATAAAGGGTTTCAGTTCAATCATTTACCAAAACTCCCTTCCCTTTCCAGTTAGCATACTTCTATTTATTCTTGCAGGTCCAAACAAAGGCTATCAACTTGGAATTTCTGTCTCTTACTTACATTCAACTAATCAACAGATGCATACTTCCTATAAGGGGCTAACTAGCTAGCCATTTCCACTAAATTATCACTTTGCCACAGGCTTACTTCAGACACTATTTCTGAGTATAGTACAGGGTCACTGTTTCCAATCTTTTCATAGCCTCACTTAGGCAAATTACCACCCACTTCACTGACATTGTCTTTCATTTCAAAAACCTAAAAGGAAATTATAAAAGAACATGAAATAGAGAAGTCACATTATCTCATCAGACAGATATTAATCACTACTAACATGTCCACCCATGTTGTGCAAGGTGTCTGTCACCTGTGTATAAACATATTAATTCATTTACCAAACCAGATTTTAAGTACCACAGAACAAGGGAGAGATACTGCTTCTCTGAAGATTCATTTTCTTCAGTGTTGTATGAATATATATTTAAGGAACTGAAGAAAATGAGACAGGTAAAGGGAATCAGCCTCTTTTTCCTTCACTTCCATGACAAACTATGAAAAGCAATTTAAGGACATTATATAGGGCAAAGCATGTTGCTTACATACTTAGTAAAAGTACTTTTAAGAGATTTTATTTTCCAACCCTTAAAAATACTTTGAAAGATAAAGGGATACATGCAAAGTTTCTCTGCACATTACATAAAAGAATAATCTGAACTGGCAAAATGGCTCAGCAGGTAAAAGTGCTTCCTATGCAAGCCTGACACTACCTGAGCTTGATCCCAGAAACCCAGGTTCAACTCCCAAAAGCTGTCCTCTGACCTCCACATGTATGTCATGGCATACTCACACTCATATACAAATACATAATAATAAACAAGATTATAAATGTTTTTGTTTTTTTCAAGACAGGGTTTCTCTATATTGTTTTGGAGGCTGTCCTGGAACTCGCTCGGTAGACCAGGCTGGCCTCGAACTCACAGAGATCCGCCTGCCTCTGCCTCCCAAGTGCTGGGATTAAAGGCGTGCGCCACCAATGCCCGGCCTCATAAATGTTTTTAAAAGAACAATCTAATTTACTTACATGTGAGTAATTAAATATATGCTGGTCAAGCATGATGACATGTCTATAATCCTCAATACCTGGGAAGTTGAGGCCGGATCAGACTATTCAATGCCAGCCTTAGCTACACAACAACTTCAAGGCTAGCCTAGACTCCATGAGATGCAGTCTCCAAAACAAAGTTGAGAGTTTAAACGGCCCATGAATACTTAAACTTATTCTGCACCAAGTAGTGTAGGGAGTGCAGGTACAAACAGCTGCCAGTTCTTACTGCAGATTTCCATCTATTTCTAAGTCTAATGTCAAAACCTCTAAGCTACATATCCAATTTAAAAAAAAAAGTCTCAAATTCTTGTGGGCATCTAATAAGGAGACAGGGTTTCTCTGTGTAGCTCCGGCTGTCCTGGAACTTGCTCTGTAGACCAAACTAGCCTGAGCTCAGAGATCTGACTGCCTCTGCCTCCTGAGTGCTGGGATTAAAGGCATGCACGATCACCAACTAGGAAGGATTCGCTTTGTTACTTAACTCATTTTCACACACACACACACACACACACACACACACACACACACACACAGAGTTAAACTGTAGAGGTTCAGTCTTGATGCTAAAAAAAGAACAAGGAAACTAATTCACTTTAATCTCACAATGATAACCTATAGATGGTAAATTACTAGTAAGAATATATATATAGGTTCCAACAAGTTGAAGGTATCAATATACCTTCATCATATCCAAACTTTAAAACACCTCCATTTCAAGGGATGGAGGTTCTAAGCATTATTCAAGGCTCTTGACTCAACATCCAGGAAAGAAGCAAAAACAACAAAAAATACACCTTTGACCTGATAAGCAAATTTACAAGATTAAGAAAATAGCTCCAGGCAGCGTGGTGCACGCCTTAATCCCAAGCACTCGGAAGGCAGAGGCAGGCAAATCTCAGTGAGTTCAAGGCCAGTCTGGTCTACAGAGTGAGTTCCAGGACAGCTAGAACTGTTACACAGAGAAACCCTGTCTTGAAAAACCACTAAAAAAAATTGTAAATTAACAACAACAAAAAAAGTTGTAAACTAAGATTACAGAATATTAAATATCCATTATGAGAATATAAATTTCATATGTAAAGTTTTTCTTCTAAGTATTCCAATAGATAATGTATAATCTAAGAGTTATAATCATGTATAGTCATCTCAATTTTATGTATTCTTCTGAGATGATTTGACTGGTTTGGTATTGAGATGGCTGCCTGGGTTTGGGAATGTGTTTTGTTTGTTTGTTGACTTTTCTGGACAGAATCTCCTATAGCTCAAACTGGCTTCAAACTCACTATGTGGATAAGGTTAGCCTTAAACTAATCCTCTTTCATTCACCTCCCTCCCAAGTGCTGGGACTACATATGTGTACCACCACACCAAACATCTTGTGTTCCTTATTTAATGAATATGAACTATAACATTCATAATCAGAAGCATTTTCATTTTAAAAGGGAATATGAGACACCACCATGATCATCCCAGTGTGCTGCTTCACCTGAGGGAAGATCGTCAGCAACAAACGAGAAGCTTACCTGGGTCTGCTTCAAGCCGAGTACACTGAGGGGGAAGCCCTGGATGCTCTGGGCCTGAAGTGCTACTGCTGCCGCCACATGCTGCTAACACACTTGGACCTGACTGAAAAGCTACTTAACTATGCTCCCCAGAGAAGTGACTGCTGAAGCTCACCCTCCTCCTCTGCTGGCCATGACAGTCTATCATACTGAATTCAAACTGAGGTGTTGGGAGGTGGGTGGGGTGTCTGGTTATGGCCCTGTGGCTAAGTCCCCTCACTCTGGAAGGAACAGTTCAGCAAAGATCTTTGCAGAGAAAAAAAAGGGGGGGAAGCTATATGAGAAGAAAAAAAAGAGCTGAGGAGAAAGGGGTAGAGGAAAGATAAAAGGCAGAAGGAAAAGAAAAGAATATGTCTTCCATCCTACTGTGTGGAATCTAAATTTAACTCTCTCTCTCTTTCTCTCTCTCTCTCTCTCTGTGTGTGTGTGTGTGTGTGTGTGTGTGTGTGTGTGTGTATGACATGAAATCAGATGAGGTGAAGAAAGAAGGCCACCACAGGATTGGGGGGGTCAAAGGGTAAAGGGCAAATGAATTTACATGCAAAGTACAATGTTATACTTTAAAAAGACAGACTTTTTAAAGAAATTAGGGCCAGCAAGATGGTTCAGCAGATAAAGACACCTGCTGCTGCCAAGGGTAACAACCTTAGTTAAATCCTTTGGACAAGCAAGGTGGAGAGAACTGACTTCTACAAGATGACCTCTGACCTCTACATACACGTTGTGGCATCTTAAGTGCCCACCTACATCCAAACCTGCACATGAACACACACACACTAAAAATAAAGTAAAACTTTTTAAAACTAAAAAGAAAGTTACAAGGCTAGGGAGACAGCTCAATGGGTAAAGTGTCTACCACACAGTCATAAAGACCTGAGTTCAATCCCCAGAAAGCACCTAAAACTGTGTGTTAGGGGCACATGTTTATAAACCCAGCATTGATGACGAGGCATACATAAACAGGCAGATCTTTGGAGCCAGAAGGTCAGTCAGCTGGTCAGCTTAGACAAATCCAAATACAAAGCACCAGGAACCAATGAGAAGACTGTCTCAAAATACAATATGGCAGTTCCCAAAAACTGACACCCAAAGTTAAGATCTAGCTTCTGCTCAAATATGCATGCACATATATATATACCTGTACATATCTATGCAGCCCAGGCTGCCCTCAACTTAAGAGATCCTCATGCCTCTAGAGTGCTAGGATTAAGGGTATATGCCATGCCCAATACAAATTTAGATAATAATAATAATACAGTTCTCAAACCAACATTTTTACTATTAGCAATGTACTAACTAATCTTTTTAAGGCTTTTTAAGATAACCACCACACTGATTGCATTGCCCTGTAATATGCCACTCGACATTTAGAAAGCACAGTTCTGGGACTGGAGAAATTGCACAGGTCCTGGGTTTGGGTCCTAGAAACCACATGGAAGTTCATAATCACCAGTAACTCTCCAGCTCCAGGGGATCTGACAACTCTCTGACCTCCACAGGCTCCTGCACATACACGGTATACACGCATACACAAAAAATAAAATTAGCCGGGCGTTGGTGGCGCACGCCTTTAATCCCAGCACTTGGGAGGCAGAGGCAGGCGGATCTCTGTGAGTTCGAGACCAGCCTGGACTACAAGAGCTAGTTCCAGGACAGCCTCCAAAGCCACAAAGAAACCCTGTCTGGAAAAAACCAAAAAAAAAAAAAATTAAAAACATTTTAAAAGGAACTAAAACACAGTTCTAAAACTTTACACAGAACATATGAAGCTCTTTGCTCCAACCACTTTCTATCACAGCTCCAAAATAAGAAAACAGATTAAGCCTATAATCCCAGCACTTGGGAAACAGAGGCAGGCGGATCTCAGTGAGTTCAAAGCCAGTCTGGTCTACAAAGCCTGGGCTACAAAGTTTCAGGACAGTCAGGACTGTTACACAGAGAAACCCCATCTCAAAAAAAGGAGGGGAGGGAAGGGAAAAGGAAGGGAATAGATCAAATATAGTCTATTCTGCATGATCCTTATGGGCATTTGAATTGATGGGCTTTACTCCAGACCCAGTAGCAAAGCCCAACCAGGGCTCACACTGCAGATGACATCATCCTCTCTCCTACAACACTATTAACAGATTCAAGTGTTAAATGGTTTCTCCACTTCTGTTGCCTTATTAGCGACATTAGGAAATTCTGCATTTGAACAACATGCATCTGTCTTATCACTACTCACAAGTCAACTCTTGTTTATTTGGGGGAGTGGGAGGCAAGGTTTCTCTGTGCAGCCCTGGCTGTCCTTTAACTCACTCTGTAGACCAGGCTATCCTCAAACTCACAGAGATCCACCTGCCTCTGCCTCCTGAGTGCTGGGATTATAGGCGTGCAGCACTACCACTCATCTAGACAAGCCAACTCTTTCATAAAAACCTCTTTAAAAAGAATTCTAGGGGGCCTGGTAGTGGTGGCACACACCTTTAATCCCAGTACTCAGGAGGTACAGGCAGGCGGATCTCAAACCCAGAGATCCGCCTGGTTTACAGAGAAGAGTTCCAGGACAGCTTCCAAAGCAACAGAGAAACCCTGTCTTGAAAGAAAAAAAAAAATGGTAGGGGCTGGAGAGATGGATCAAAGATTAAGAGCACTGGCTGTTCTTTTAGAGGAACCAGGTTCAGTTCCCAGCACCCACATAATGGCTCACAACTGTCTGTGTAACTCCAACTCCAGGAGATCCAATATCCTTACACAGACATACATGCAGGCAAAATACTAAAATAAAATAAAAGTTAGCAAATTTTTTAAAAAGAATTCTAATTCAATAGGATTCTAACGTCATTACATTTTGAGGTTGCTCCTCATGTACACCATTCTACTTGATCTTCCCTCACAACGTGGGAAATAATTAGACACTGTTCTTCCTTTAATAATGAGGGAATGTTATAAAGCCCCCCCCCAAAAAAAGGTTAATGAGTAGCACTAGGTAGATTCAAGACTTACTGGTCTATCCACTATCACAATAAAACAATTTTCATTTTTAGTGTATTATGAACTTAAAATACAAATACAGTACAAAAATTCAAATGAAAGCATATCAGTATCAAAATCACAAAATTAAGATTAAAATAGTAATGACATGTTAATAGCTATAGTAGTTGTCTTGAATTACTGGGAGCCCTAGTTCAATCCAATATGGATGTAACCTCATACTTAATTCTAAATTGATGTTTCACTGATTATGAAATACATAGATATTCACCATGGAGAGCCTAGGGAGATAGCTCAGGAAATAGAGGCACTTGCAGCCTAACCTGACAACCTAAATTCCATCCCCAGAACCCACATGATGAATGGAGAGAATCAACTCCTACAAGCTGTCCTCTGACCTACACATGTGCACCATGGCATGCATGCACCCACATTCATACACACAAATAAATAAATATAATTTCTAAAACTGACAAATTCACCATTTAAATTACAGAACTGGGTCATCTGTAAGAAACCAGCCATATAGATTGCAAACTTCTCCCAAAACATACTTAGTATTATATCTTCACACAAAATTATAATGTTCCCTCTGAAACCCAACTTGATTTCAACATTAAGAAAATTACAACAGTATAAGCATACTGTTTCTGCATATTTGCAACAAGCACTCAATTTCCAGTGCATTTTTGGGAAATGTATAAAATCCATAAGCTAAAAGCAAAACCCAAGACAGATTATTATTTCTGGAATTTTAGGGCAAGAGTTTTGAGTTTTGTTAACTTTTTAATGTGTGTGTGTGTATGTGTGTGTGTGTGTGTGTGTGTGTGTGTGTGTTCATGTGTGCCAATGCACACATGTGGAGGTCTGAAGACAGCTTGGAGTTGTTTTCTCCTTCCACCACATGGGTCCAGGGGATCAAACTCAGGCCTAGAAGTAGATGTCTTTACCCAGTGAGCCATCTCCCCTGCTTCTGTTTTCATTTTTCAAGACAGGCTCTTACTATGAAGCCCTGACTGATGTGGCACTTGCTGACTGATGTGGCACTTGCTTATGTGGCCCACAATGTTCTCAAACTCCTGGCAATTGTAGCCTGAGTTAATATTTCTTTCAAATAAAAGAAGATGCACTTTCATATATTTAAAAAATTAATGTGTAAAATTAGCCTAAATATGAGCTCTAAATTATCCAGATAAGCAAACTCAAGTCCAGGGAAATAATATCCTGACAGCAACTAATGACACAATGAAATCATGATCCATATGTCTGCCTGTCTGCCAATGAAAATTTTTCCATCAGTCTATACTACCTATAAATTCAATAATATGTATTAACTCCTAAAGTTTTAAATACATTAAGACTCAAAAACAAAGTTGGGTGGTGGTGGCACATGCCTTTAGTCCCAGCACTTGGGAGGCAGAGACAGGCAGATCTCTGTGAGTTCAAGACCAACCCTGGTGTACAGAGCGAGTTCCAGGACAGACTCCTAAAGCTAAGGAGAAACCCCATCTCAGAAAAATAAAATAAAGACTCAAAAACAGAGTTCAAGTCTACAGAAAACAGAAAAGTCAAAGTTTCAAAGAGTGAAAACTCCCTCTTCAATGTAAGACACCAAGTCACTTTTAATAACTAATGCTGCTTTTTCTCATACCAATACTGTTCACAGGCTTTAAAATAAAATCTGTAAAGAAAATTCTGCTGAGAACTGTGCTAAGTAGTGGGGATATCAGGAAACAAAAGGCTTCTGGTCTTTACTGAACTAAGTGCACCTCTCTAAAAATATTTCTCTATGATATGACAGGATGAGACCCTATGCAACTGTAACAACACCTTCTTTCACCTCTTCCAAATTGTAACAATCCTCAACACACCCCTCTGAAGTATGAATACATCCCTTAACAACTCAGCATTCCACTTCACCATAGAAAGTATTAGCCAGGACTGTAAGCAGGTTTTTAAACTGACTTTATCACACCTCACAGCCGGGGGCAAATTTCAAGAACTTTTCACAATCCACAGTACACCTTCCAGGTTTGCAACCCTGATCTCAAATGACTGTAAAGCACCCTCCACTTTACTAGAAACCTGAGTCGGATTGGTTTAGGAGCAACTACGATGTTGGTATGTTAGAAAGCACCTTCAGGACCCCGCTGTGGGCAGGAAGCTCACTTCATGCCTCATTTCCTCTACTTTCTTCCAGGCTCTTTGGTGTCTCTCTGGACATACCTTCAGTTAGACAGCACTAATTTATTTGATAAAATGTGTTCTATTACCTTGTAAACAAATTCTCTATGCTGCTCACAACTGCTCAGAGTTATCTAAATGAACAATCATAGAGCTGAAAGATGTCTTCAGAGGCAATCAATCTAACCTTCTAGAAGCTTCCAAATTTAGTCTAATAATACATTGCACAGCGTTTACCCAAAACAGTGTCATTCTGTAAACTCTTCTACTCGCTCAAGTCATTGAAAAGAAGTCTGTCTTTGGCCACCAACTCATGTAATTTGGTCTCCAAATAAAAACACAAGAGCATGTGTCTTGCTACACTGAAACATCGCAGAATCTCAAAGGGAGAGGAATCCTTCACATCCCCACAAACAAAAATCAAACATCTTGATAAGAATCACCTTCTATAATTCAATAACCTCTAAAGGTTCACTGTTCTCATTATGAGAAACGAAGTTGGACCACCACTACAAGAGCATATGCACTTTTTAATACAAAAAACTAAATGTCAAAAAGAAAAAAGTGGATGTCAAGATAGTAAGAAAAGAATGTAAACTTCAGTCTGAAGACGACTGAACACCAAGATCTAACCGAAGCCCTTGTGTAAAACTCACAAGTGAGATAAACAGACTCCAGAGTGCCTATTAGAGTGCACAAACTCTACTCCATAATTTTGAAATAAGTTTTCTGACCCCAACCAACAATATCATCTTAGGTCTGAAATGCAATATACCCAGCACAATTTCTACCCAAGAAAAGACACTAATCTTTTGCAGAGCCATCTAACCAATGCTCCCTGAGCTCTTTCAGCTACCCTGAACCTTCTTCATTCCCCTTCAAGTACTACCAGGTCAGGAGGATGCCCTGCTGCAGTCAGGCTGAGGCCCGCACGGCTCGCCCGTGGGTGCCAACAGCACGACCTCTGGCCTCTCCCACAGACTCGGCCAGGGCCTCGGGCCACACACTCACCTCCCGGGGGCCCGGAAGCATTTTCCAGGGCGCTCCAGGGGTAGCGTCCCACATTCTGGGTGCTACCGGTCTGCCAGGTTCACGACGGCCGCCCGGCTCGGCGACCCCGCCTCCCCCGCGTCTCCCGGCGGGGCCTCTGAGCTCTACCCCGCGAGCTTGCCCCCGGCGGCCGCGGCCACCCCCGCCCGCCGCCCGCCGCCACCTCCTCGGCCGGTGACAGCCGCCGCGCCCGGCCGAGGCCCGCCCCTCCTCCAGCACCTCCTGGCCACCGGAGCCGGGGGCGGTGGGCTTCTTACCAGGTGGCAGGACATGGCGAGGCTCGCCACTGCACGGCCTCCTCCGCCACCCCACCAGGCTGCCAGCCAGGGCCGGCGTGGGGCAGCGCCTGAGCCGCTGGAGCGTCTCCGCCGGCTACTCCGCTGCCGCCGCCGCCTCCTCACAACCACAACAACATGGCGGCAGCGGCCACACAGAGCGCGCTCCCGAGGCCGATCGGAGCTGCGAGCGGGGTCGCGCGCGCACGCTCGGCGCGCTGTCGGCGGTCGGGGGTGGGTGGAAGTGGGCTGGCTGTCACGGGACGGACGGGGGCGGGGCCCGGCGAGTTGGTCAAGCCCCAGGATGTGGGCGGGGCTGCAGGTCGGCAGAAAGTGGCTGCCGAGAAGCACCTGGAGGAGTCAGGCGAAAAGAGAATAGGAAAATGGGAAATGAATAGATGAGCCGTTATAAATTAAGAAAAAGAAAACCAAGGGATAGAAAGATTTTTCAGGAGGTTTCTTTGCTAGCTTAGTAGCTCAAGACAGTATTTGGCTTACTTGACTTTCCCCAGCAAGTATAACCAATATAAAACTACCTTAATACAGTGCGTGTAAATAAACTGTGAAACAGGTTATGCTCAGCATACAAGTTCAAACTGCCTCAACCTTCTAATAAAAAATATCAGTGCTGGGCTGGAGAGATGGCTCAGCGGTTAAGAGCACTGACTGTTCTTCCAGAGGTCCTGAGTTCAGTTCCCAGCAACCACATGGTGGCTCACAACCATCTATAATGAGGTCTGATGCCTTCTCCTAGGGTACATGCATGTACACAGACCAAAAAAAAAAAAACTGTATGTTGGGCTGGAAAGATGGCTCAGCGGTTAAGAGCACTGATTGTTCCTCCAGAGGTCCTGAGTTCAATTCCCGGCAACCACATGGTGGCTCACAACCACCCTGAATGAGATCTGGTACCCTCTGCTGGCTTGCAGACAAAAGGCTGTATGCACAATAAATTAAAAAAAACTGTATGCATAATAAATAAATAATTTTAAAAATATCAGTGCTGCTGGGCGGTAGTGGCGCACGCCTTTAATCTCAGCACTCGGGAAGCAGAGGTAGGTGGATATACGTGAGTTCGAGGCCAACCTGGTCTACATAGTGAGTTTGGGGACAGCCAGGACTGTTTCACAGAGAAACCCTGTCTCAAACAAAACTATCTCAGTGCTCAAACAAAAACCAAAAAAAAAGCAACAACAGCAAAACTGCTCAAACTGGTCTGCAGAAGAATCCCACACACCAACACTGTAATAACTTGACCCCTTAGGGATCCAACGACCCTTTCACAGGTGCCACATGTCGACTATTCTGCATATTAAATATTTACGTTACGAGTCATAACAGTAGCAAAATTACAGTTATGAAGTAATAAGGAAAATAGTTTTATGGCTGGGGGTCACCACAACGAGAGGAACTGTATTAAAGGATGGCAGCGTTAGGAGCTGAGAACCACCGCCTTAGATCCTAATCTCTCATTCCCTCAGATGAGTCCTTGACTTTTCCAGAAAACAAGTAAATGAAATTTATCCCTGTGTTTGCTACATTGTTTTGTTGTTTTTTTTTTGTTCCACAGCACTCTGCAATTATTTGTTTCTTTGTATTCAACATCATTGGCTTCTGTTCCATTGGAATTTAAGAACAATTAGGGAAAAAGGGATGCTGTCTTATTTGTCAGTAGGTTTCCAGCAACTGGAATTGTGCTACACAATAGCCAGACAAATCTCCTAATTAACTAAGGAATAACAGGTATTTATATTTTATCTAGTTGAATCCCCACAACTTTAGTGAATAGAGATTTATCTTCATTACAAATGAATTAAGTAAAACCTAGAATAAACTGAACTTAAGTGAAAATTCAAACCCAGACCCAGCCAACAACAACAACAAAACTATACTATTACTCATTAGGTTGTGATACCAACTACATCACAAAATCTCAAGGAAGGCATTACATCTCAGTTCAAAGTTAGAAAAGACTTCCCATTACTCTCTGAGAAACTGATGTCTTCTTCCTCTTCTATGCAACTGGTTGTGTCTCAGTTTTCACCTTCACTAGAAAAGCACAAAGCTAATTTGAAGCACAATAATTGTATCTCTTAGACCTAAAAATTAAAAAAAGGTAGTGATAGGAATAAACCCTACACTTTCGTTTATATACCACTGTCCTGATTTTCCCCTTCTGTATATCACCATGGCATCTGTGGGACAGGAAAAGAAATGAGCATCCAATAGCTGAGTGGCATGATATGTAGAGTAATAAATGGACGGCCACCAATGGGTGACCACTGCCAGGTCAATGACCTGTTGGAGAGCTCGCTGCTAATGAAGTGGCTCTGGATAGACCGTTCAGCCACCAGTCTCACAGTCCACACGGAAAGAGCAAACGGGCTGGCATGTCACTTTCATCTCTTTTTATCAAGAATAACAATTTGCTTTTTGATCTGGAGTAAAGAAGGAAATCTTTGATTGGCTCCTCAACCAGTATTTGAAACATTTGAAGGACTCTCCCTGTACCCATGAATTCACAGTATGCGTTGACTCTTTCCATGCGCATTAAGTTATGTGAGCATTTTCTGTGTAAATCTAACGTCAGAGTCACCTCAAGCTTATGATCTAGCAGAGATGTGAAAACTGGAGTTTGAACTCAAGCATTCTGACTCGGAGGGATGTCTGTGAACATCATACTGCATTTCGTCTCCACTACTGCTAACCTATAAGGTAGATGTCGGTAAAGTGTCTCTAAATACAAAAAAGCAAACTGCTGCATGGCCTTGAAAACGCACTTCAAGGGGGCTGGAGAAGTAGAGTGTGCATTTTGCATGCACCAGGCCCTTACCACAAAGCAAATTTCAAGGACAAGGAGCTAAGAAGACAAAGCAAAGAGAGCTAGGCTGTGTGTAATGACTTAAACTCGAATCCTGGGTCTTCCACACGCTTGTTTCTCATTTCCTTTCCCTGTGTTCCCGTTTGCTGGTCACCCATGTGGTCATTGTCACTACTGTGCTTATCACACAGGTATGTAGCTGTTCTCTGATGTGATAGATCTGAAGGGGTTTTAGGTTTGCTTATTTTATGTGTATGGATACTTTGCCTGCATGTATGCCTGTGCACCATCTGTGTGTCTGGTACCCACGGAGGCACAGATAAGTGCATCAGATTCCCTGGAAATGATTGTGACACTATGTAGATACAGGGAACTAAACCCATGCCCTCTGCAAGAGCAGCAAGTGCTTTTAACCACTGAGCCACCTCTCTAGCCCCAAGAATTGAGGACATTTTCTACCTTACAAAGAAACTAAGCCAGTAGATAACATCCCTGTGTTGGGGACTGCTAGAACCTTGAACAAAATGGAGTCTGTCAACCGTTTCTTGGCCTTCTGCCTACGTGACTGCGAGCACACATGCCCTTGAGACAAAGGAAAAGGCTAACCATTAAAGTTAAATTTACACAGGGCAGCCCACCCGCCTAGCCAGAGGGAAGTACCCTTACAGAGTAATTGTCTTTGTTAACAAAAGGTTAAAGTGTTCTGTTGTATACTTCCTACCCCTCCCTAATTCCTGCACCTGACTTACGCTGACAAGCATTTGTGGAATGCAACTAATGACTGATGGAAAATTACAGCTTTGTCTTTACCGTATTTGGTGTGTATTTGAAATGAGACTTGATTGACATGCTTGTACCACCCCCTGAGGTCCTTCCTCTATAAGTTCCAGCGTGCCCCAAAAAAATAAAGGCTCTTGATCAGCGAACGTTGTCTTGAGCCTGTTTCCATTAACCTCTTGAAGTTCACTTTCCAGATCGGATCTGCTCGTGAAGGCCCACCAAATTAGTAGCGACCCTCATCACCTCACCCCCGCGGGTCGGGGGTCCCTTCCCCGGGGGTCGCAACTGGCGCCCACGTGGGACACGAGTTACAGACCACCGATCGGACGGCAGAGGCGCGACGAGTCCGGAGCCCACTCATAAGGCGTCAGGTAAGCCCCATCCGGGTGGCGCAGAGTAGGGTTAGTCTAATGACCTAGGTTAACACCGCCATCCCATCCGTCCCGCGAAAATGGGGACTAGTATCAGCAAAGAAGCTAGATTTATTAAAGGAATTCAAGAAGAATTAAGAGATAGAAACATTGAGGTTAAGAAAAAAGATTTACTTAAGTTTTTGCTTTTTGTACATGAAGTCTGTCCCTGATTTGTCATTACCTGCCCAAAAATAGTTTGCAGTACTTGGGAACAAGTTGGGGCCGAATTAACTAATTATTTCGAAACCAAAGGCTCTGAAAGCGATAAAAAGATTATGCAGCAGTATTGGGATCTCTTAAAAGGTATCATTGTTAACGCAAAGGAAAGCCCCCGAAATGAACAAATTCTTAAAGATGCCCAACAACATCTAGAGGTCCCTTCCCGGGGGTCGCATCCCTGCAAGCAGAAGGCAAAACCCAAAGGACAGTCACAGGAAGAAAGAAAACGCCAGCCAGCTCAGGAGGGCTCTTCTCACAGCCCTATTTTCACATGAGGGGCTTCTCCCCACCTGACCTTCCTCTCCTGCTTCCTGCTATTCTTCACTTCAGTCTCTCCCAGCTTCTGGAAGACTCTTTGAATTAGTCCAAACGGAAAGGTTGACTGAAGGAAAGTGGAGGCTTCCCACAGTCTGGAAGTGCCCCTGGGAGTCCCTCAGCCCCTAAAGTTGTAGACGTCCCAACACTAGGTCCGGCTGCTTATTGATAAAGCAATTCATTTCTGTGAAGCTTTTCGTGACACAGCCTCCAACCCTTGCAAACTTCAGTAGCCTCCTCTCTACCTGCCAATCCAGCTCACCAACCCAGTAATTAAGTTTCCAGCTGCTGAAAAAAACAGCTTGTCCAAAGCAGGCAGAAATTGAAATGAAGTCATGTTTCCCAGTTCAAAATCTTTCAGATGTGAACTCAAAACACAGCAAAGTTAGGGGCTTCCCATCATATCCAACTAATTTTACGTAGGCCCCAGTCTAAGTTACATGAACTACAGCAAGTCACGCTTATCATAGTGCCATCACAAGAGCTTAACAGAGGGTTGAAATACCATTTCATAGCTTTGTTTCTGAGCCTTTAAGTTTTCTTGATTATATATGATTACATCATTTCCCCTTCCCTTTTCTCCCTCCAAACCCTCCCGTGTACCACCATTCCCCCTTTCAAATTCATGGTTTCTTTTTCCTTAATTGTTGTGATTTTTGACAAGCAAGAAAGGAACCTTTCTATATTCAAGAAAGGATCACAGTGACATTAATGATATTAACGAGAATATAATTACTGTAATCAAAATCATGAAAGTGGTAATTTTTAAAAATAATATAAAGTATATGCCATTATTAGAATTTCTCCTTTTATTCTGTATTCCGTAGCATGATTTTAAAACAAGTAAGGATAGCACTGTGCATATGTTTAAATTAAAAATTCCAGTAAGCATAAAATATTTCCCAGGATATTTTAGACAGCACATGATACCTCTACTGATTGAAATAGATCAGCTCCTAATTCAGTGTGGAACAATGGATTTCAAAATGTGGTCCACAGGGTCTTCAGGTAACTTGAAATTCTCAAGGGTCTATATGGGTTAAAACTCTTTTCAGAATATTAATTACTTGTATCTTTTTAATACATTTTATTTAAACTAGATACAATCTTATTTTGTATATCAATCCCAGTTACCTCTCCCTCCTATCCTCCCATGCCTCCCCACCAACCTCCCCCCATTCCATCCCCCATCCACTCCCCAGGGAGAATGAGGCCTTCCATGAGGAATCATCAAAGTCTATCAAGTCATTTGGGACAGAGTCTAGGCCCTCCCCCGTGTATCTAGGCTAAGAGAGTATCCCTCCATGGGGAATGGGCTCCCCTGTTCATGCACTAGAGATAAATACTGGTTCCACTGTCAGAGGCCCTATAGACTGCACAGGCCTCCTAGCTAACACCCACATGCAGGGGGCCTGGTTCAGTCCTATGCTTGTTTCCCAGCTGTCAGACCGAGGTCTGTGAGCTCCCACTTGGTCAGATCAGCTTTTTCTGTGGGTTTCCCCAGCGTGGTCTTGACCCCTTTGTTCATCACTACTTCCTCTCTACAACTGAATTCCAGGAGTTCTGCTCAGTGCTTGGTTTTATGTGTATTGGCTTAAAGGCGTCAGATCCCCTGGAACCAGAGTTACAGACAACTGTAAGCTGCCATGTGGGTGCTGAGAATTGAACCCGGGTCCTCTGGAAGAGCAGCCAGTGCTCTTAACTACTGAGCCATCTCTCCAGCCCCGCTTAATCCTCGTCTTTTTACCATATTTATATTTAAACCAATGGCACAAAAGGACTCTGGTTTAATTGCTGGTGCTTTGTCACAATCAAAGCAATGGTACACTGTGTCCTAATAGCCATTGTGTTCATCACAAAATGGCTGGTACTAAACAATTGCCAATTTCACTTAAGAATGTTCTTTATGAAGCAGTTTTTTAAGTGAATTTCATTGGCTCCAGGTCTTTGATGACAAGCCTTTTGCTTTTCCGTGTGATGAAATGGAAACTCTGTATAAAATACTTTTTTTCAAAGTTTATTGAGCTGAAATTCACAGAATAGTTAATTAATCATGTTAAAGCAAACAAATCAGTGGCATTTAATACCATTAGTGTTATGCAACCACAGCCTTTATCCCATTCCAAAGCATTCCATCACTCTAAAATAAAATCCTGTGTCCTATAATCAGTTGTTCCCTACATTATCTCAAGGAAAATCCTTCTGTCATTGTCTGAGTCACAGGTGAACTGGTCTCTTATTTTAAGAAACACTATTTATACATAAAAGAATGGTTAACATGCAACCTCCAGTTTGTCATAGTTGGTTATTTGGCTTAATTATCTCAAAACATCTGTGGAGTTTGTGACTTCATGTAAAATAGTTTATTGTATTTGCTATAATAATAAAGTTAATTGCTGGTGCTTTGTTACAAAAATAAAACAATAAATGATAAAATTAAAACCTAATTTTGATTTTAGGAAACTTGAATCTCCTGCCATAAATTTGACTTTTCTCAATACACAGAATCTTTTCTACTGAAAGTCGGGCATGGTAGAACACGCCTTTAATTCCAGCACTTGGGTAGACAGAGGCAGGAGGATCTCTAAACTCAAGGTCAGCCTGGTCTACTGAGCAAGATCCAGGAATAAGAAAAACTTTGTCTCAAAACAAAGCAAAGAAACCTTTTCTACTGAGATGAGTGGTAATACCAGCAAAAAGTGGGTGTTTGATAACACATAATGAGCCAAGAGCACTACATAACCCAGTGGACTGATATTTTCCATAGGATCAACTCAGTTTGTTACAAAACTGTACACATTCCAAATAGATAGACCCACAAATTCTAGTGCAGCAAAGTTCTAAAAGTTCATTGGTATAAATTACCCAACCAAACTTTAGACTCTGGCAAATTTTAGTATAGCAAGAAAAAAACAAAACAAAAACACAAGTATCTTATTTGTATGAGACAAGATTTTCTTCATTACTTTCACCATAGAAAATTTCCAAAAATCTAATGCAAAAACAAGTGCAATAGTGCAGGTTTCTCATACAGACAAGCAGGTACACACTTATACACATCAACAAAAACAAATTTTAATTTTTTGAAAGGAAGAAGAAAGGAAGTTGGGAGAAGGCTGTGTAGTGGGATTCAGGAGAAGTTGGAGGGGGAATAGGAGTGTATAGTGATCATATTCCATTGCATACAAGTATGAATAATAATGATTATTAATAATATTATTAATAAATATAATTTATATACATATTAATAATCAAATAATAAAAGTGTGTCGCGTCTGCTGCGCGGCCTGTGTCCGAGAACGTGCGGAGGGTGTCGGGGATTGACAACACAGAGACTTGTTCAACGATGTAAAGAAAACTTTAAGCAGGCCCCAAAAAGGTTCAAGAAAACTTCCTAAGAAAGGCTCCCACCAGAGAAGCTTCTGCTCTCTCTTCTCCCCTGGCTGGTTCTGCTCTGACCCCAGAAACTGATCTGAGCGTGGCAGAAGGGGCGGTTAGTCTTTGGACAAGGTCGAGGTCAGGGTGGTTTCTGTAGGCAGGCCTTTTCCAGGAACTTAATGCCCCCAGGCATTGTATTGTTTTTAGCAAACATGTCTTTAGATTGTCTTACAGCTGCCAACTCCCAGGCAGAAGGGGAAGTGGGTCTCTGCTCAAGGTCTGGTGTTCCCACAATTCACCCCTTTTTATTTTTAAATGAGGCACTCCTGGCTTAGGTCAAGTAGGGTCACCCTCCCTTTCCCGTCATTGGGGGACCTTGAACCCCTGTCTTAGGCGGGAGGGGTCTTCCCCACAGGTGGCCCGTCATCAGAGCACCCCAACTTTAAATCATCTGTAACCAACCTTCATGGCTATCGGGATTGCCATGGGCTAGGCTAAGCAATACTTGGTTACGGATCTCTTGCCTCTGGAACAAGGCACGTTTGAGCCCGGCATAAAGCCAGAATGCCTACCGCCACTGCCACCATTTCCAGGACCCCCATTGACATAGCGCCTCTCCATCACCGTACCCATCACCAGATCTGGGCCATAACATTCTACCAGCCTTCGTCTGTTACAAGGGTAACATGTACGTGATTTACATTTACAATTTGATGAAGTTTACAATTGTTCCAAGATCTGCTCAGGAAAGCATTTAGAAAGTGCACTTGCACAGATACATTAGGTACAATCATTGATGTTACATATGTAGCATTATGAAAAATATGAACAATAGGCTTGTTGCACTATCCACAGAGCACCAATTTGTTCCTGTGGTGATGCAGTTTGTTGATTTAACGTCAGCTGATTATGCGACTTGAGTCAAAGTCTCCTTTTTGTCACATTAGGACAAGTTGCATCTCTCCAGAAAAATACACTGGCCTAGTCGTGATTCCAGAAACAGGAACCATCAAGTCTGATATTTCAAGTGACCATGTCCTGTTCAATTACTTAAAAGAGGCTTTTGCCCCTCATCACAGTCCATACCAATGTCCAAATGTTTTAAATGGGTCCTTTTTTTTCTGTTGGCTTCACAATGAAAACTCATGGGTCTGAAAGGTTGATGCAGCAGGTCTGTTGAGAAACTGGAAATCTCAAACCAACTGTTTCTTTCTTGGGCTCTAGATTCGATGACAGCAAGGGTCAGGAACACTGATTTAGGAGATCTCACTCAAACTGGCTTAGGTAGGCTCCCATGGTCTCAGGTCCAGTTTTTCTCTGCTCCATGCCGAAGCTTTTATTCTTTTCCTACAAGAAAACACAAACATGCCCTCGACCCCAAATTAGGGTCTTCTCCACTGTCTAGTGCATGGATGCCTCCATTTGACCTGAGCAATGGTTGCTCAAGTTCCATCATGCCAGAATCTGTCTGAAGCTCACTGGCATTCACATTATAAAATTTTTAAATGAGGAGTGTATTATTTGATGAGTCATGTGGGGACTGGGGACATTATTCCCCCTTTTTATTTTCTAAAAAAAATTTTTCTTTTTGAACTGTTGAAGCTGGACCATAACAGTAGAAGGATTTGTCTACCCTCCTTGGTTAACTATCTAGGTAAATTGGGATTACTACTTAGATTATTTGTAGATGCCCATTAAAAAGGACATATCCATTAAATATTTCCCAAAAACTTCTGAAAATCACTCAAAGATTGTAAGCTATACTGTGTCCAAATAACTTTTGAAAATTATTTGAAGTCTGTGAGCAGTCTTTCCCAATCTAACCTGTAGAGCTCTCACTAGCTGACAAGGCCTCATTTGTATCTTAAATTTTTCTGTTAAAACATTAACAGACTGGCTGGATGTTCCTTTTGTCTATATTTCAAGCAATCTAGGTAGCTTCTTAACTATTTTTGAAGGGATTTAAGTATCCTTTTAATCATATAAGCAGTTCACACTCACGCATTCACAATCACATTTCATACATACCGGTGTGGCCACACCATACATTCAGAACATACATGCATCTTTCAGTCATCCTTTTTCCCTAGGTCATGATTAGTCTGTTGCAATGAAGCTTCCTTAATTGAAATCTATGTAAAAGAACAACTCCAGCCAATCCTTGAACTAAAAGGGTTAAAAAGTCCTGTATGTTCTTTATCATTCCTCCATTTGAGCTACAGTCATGGGGTACAGCTGTACCTACTCCTTGTAACTGTAGATGCAAGGTAGAGAGGCCAAGCTTTTGGCCAAAAGTTTTTGGAGATGACTCACAAAATAGAACTTAAATGTAAACAGAAATTTCCATTCTATATACCTTTCTCTTTTTCTTTTTCTTTACTTAATACCAGTACCTCTTTACTGTTACAAATTTTTTTTCACCCATTTTTTTTTTTTAAATCAGGGTTTCTCTGTATTGTTTGAGGCTGTCAGCCCAGCCTGGCCTCAAACTCACAGAGATCCGCCTGCCTCTGCCTCCCAAGTGCTGGGATTAAAGGCGTGTGCCACCACCGCCCAGCTTGTTACCAATTTTTTTTTCTCTGTATTATTTGGAGGCTGTCTTGGAACTTGCTCTGTAAACCAGGCTGGCCTTGAACTCAAGAGATCTGCCTGCCTGTGTCTCCCGAGTACTGGGATTAAAGGCGTGTGCTGCCAATGCCCGGCTATTCACCCATTTTCAATCCAACTTTCAACCCAGGATGTTTCCTCATGCAAAAAGCCTTAAGATTTACACAATCCACCCTCCAATTGAGGGCAATCTCTGGGTTCCCCTTTTTCCCAACCTTAGTGTCAGGCTAAGGCCTAGAGATTTAATCCAATACCCCCTCCAACTGAGGGCAATCTCTCAGGGTCCCCTTACTTTCCTGACCTTTGTCAGGCGAAGGCCTGGAGATTTAATCAAATCTACCCCCCAACTGAGGGCAATCTCTCAGGGTCCCCTTACTTTCCTGACCTTTGTCAGGCGAAGGCCTGGAGATTTCATCCGGTACCCCTTTTAACACATCCACATAGCCTTACTGGCTAGCCTTTTAGATCTCTCAGTTCCCCTTTACTTTCCTGACCTCAGTGGATCAGGCGAAAGACTGGAGATTTTTTATTTTATTTCTTATTTTACCCTTTTTTTCATTTCTTTTTTCTTTTTCTTTTCTTTTTTTTTCTTTTTTTTTTTTTTGAGACTGGGTTTCTCTCTATCCTTTTGGAGGCTGTCCTGGAACTTGCTCTATACACCAGGATGGCCTCATTCCTTCCTATCTCTGCCTCCCGAGTGTTGGAATTAAAGGCGTATGCCACCAACACCCGGCTCTCTGAATATCATAGCAAACATCCTCCCAATCTGGGACATTTAAGCCTTCCCCACTAATGAACCATGGGCTCCCTCGTTCAATCCATTTTAAAAAGCCTGCCATGGTTGTAGTCCCCTGTTCTTCAAGCAACTTTTTTACGTGATACTGTAATTTAAATTTCCAGGGACTATTTCCCATTGTTTCTTTTCCTATTTTCCTCCATCTGTCCCTAGCTGGCAAAAGGGACGACCCCGTCCACTTACCTCGCTTTCACGATCTCGGTAGGACCTCCAATTGTCGCGTCTGCTGCGCGGCCTGTGTCCGAGAACGTGCGGAGGGTGTCGGGGATTGACAACACAGAGACTTGTTCAACGATGTAAAGAAAACTTTAAGCAAGCCCCAAAAAGGTTCAAGAAAACTTCCTAAGAAAGGCTCCCACCAGAGAAGCTTCTGCTCTCTCTTCTCCCCTGGCTGGTTCTGCTCTGACCCCAGAAACTGATCTGAGCGTGGCAGAAGGGGCGGTTAGTCTTTGGACAAGGTCGAGGTCAGGGTGGTTTCTGTAGGCAGGCCTTTTCCAGGAACTTAATGCCCCCAGGCATTGTATTGTTTTTAGCAAACATGTCTTTAGATTGTCTTACAGCTGCCAACTCCCAGGCAGAAGGGGAAGTGGGTCTCTGCTCAAGGTCTGGTGTTCCCACAAAGTGGATTTTAATTGTATTTTACTTTATTTCTTTCTACAGAGCCCTGGCTGTCGTAGAACTCACTCTGTAGACCAGGCTGACCTAGAACTCATAGAGATCCGCCTGCCCCTGCCTCCCAAGTGGTGAGATTAAAGGCATGCATCAACACAGCCAGCCTGATTTTTTAAAATATGGCCCCCTAGACAGGGTGTGGTGGTGCACACCTTTAAACCCAACCCTTGGGAGGCAGAGGCAGGTGGATCTCTGTGAGTTTGAGACCAGCCTGGTCTACAAGAGCTAGTTCCAGGACAGCCTCCAAAGCCACAGAGAAACCTTGTCTCGAAAAAAAAAAGTCTGAGGAGACGCTCAATTTATAGAGTGTTAACTGCACAAGCATGTGACCCCAACACCCATGTAAAAAGCCAGGCATAGCAGAAAATGACAGAGGCAAGAGATCCCAGGAGCTCATTGACCAAGCAGTCTATCCAATCAATGAGCTCCAGGTTCAATAAGAAACCCTGTCTCAAAAAAATACGGTGGTGCACAATAAAGAAAGACATCAATCGTAGACCTCTGGCCTACACATGTACACACACACACACACACACACACACACAGAGTCACTTTACAAAGGAGGGTTGAGGTGTGTGGTTCAATAGTAAACATGAGCAAGGCCCTAAATGGAGCATCCAGCACCGTTGAATGCCCAAAACAAATACACATTAAGAAAGCATACAATGTGTTTTAGAATGACTATTGCCAATAAGACAGGTAAATAAATGCTAGTGAAAATAAAAAGAAAGGGGAACTTCACTGTTGGCCAGAATGTCCATCAGGAAAGCCATTAGGGAAAACAAATGAAAGTACTTAAAAAAAAAAGTAGGGCTGTGAGGTAGCCCAGTTAGCAGAGTCCTATCTGTCATACATGAAACCCTAGGTTTGACTGCACCCCCACAACTACATAAACCTGGAGCAGTGGCACAAGCCTGTAATCCCAACACTTGGAAGAGCGACACAGCACGATCAGAACGTCAAGACTGCCCTTGGCTTCATAGTGAGTTTGAAGCCAACCAGGACAACACAAGGTCAAGTCCAAAAAAACGAAAAACAGAGGCAGAATATCCAAAGGAAATGACGTCATAAGTACAACAAATAAACAAATATCTACCATCGTGTATTCATGACAGCATCATTCACAACAGCCAAGCAATGGCGGGAATCCAAGTATAGATTCTAACAACTGATAAAAAAAACATGGTCTCTACAAGTTAGTGTATGTACAGTACCACAAGCGGTTTCTATTGTCCTCTCAGGGAGAGCTACCTGCAGTCTAGCATCAGAGTAGACTGACAGCCATCATAGGAGGCAGAAGGCCTGGGTCACTGACTCAGCTGAGCCCCTGACTCACCGAATCCAACCTTACCAGTCAAGTCTCAGTTTTCCCATCCAGAAAATGACAGGGTAGAATGTTGTGGCCTGTGGAACTTGCCAGGCCTTCCACCATCCTCATTAAAGGATCTGACTTACTTTGTTTGATGACTGCATCGGAGGATCACAGATTTGTTCCTGGAAAGGACTCAAGGGCAAGATGTCTCCCTGGCACCCACAGCCCATTTCACAAATTAATAAACTGAGGCAGAGAGGAGTTTAACAATTTGTTGAGCCACATTGCCGGGACTGGGGAGGAAATGGCAGGTCCTTCTTACTAGGACCCAGTGGAGAAATGAGAGGCACCGTCTGTTCTTTGAGAAATGACTCAGGTTTGGCAGGTTAGCCCCCACATGCTTTCACTAACACTTTGCAGTTCCAGGGAGGACACAGATCTCACTTGAGCCTGAGAAAATCAATACTGTAGGGCCTCTACTAGGTTAACAAGCTTGACGGATGCTTCATGTTACTAACTAAATCCACCTTTAAAAGGTCAGGTGCCTCCTCTAAATTCTCCCAGGAAAAGCAGAGGAAATGAAATTGGCAAGAAGTTGGGGGGTGCTGATGAAGTGGGTTTCTCCCTCTTCTCCTCTCCCTCATGTAACAAAACACACCCCTCTCAGTGTCCAGTTTACTCTGGGGCAAGCTTCCCTGCAGCCTGGGCCAACTCACAAGCTACAAATAGAACCAGAACCCACTGAAAATAGCAACTCTTCCCTCCTGCCCAGGACTTCCAAGTGCTCATTAGGACACCCTGCCCCACTGTGCAGGCCAGGAACTCAGATAGAAGGGCACCAAGTCCCCCAGGGTTATAGACCACCATCCTGGGAGCAGGAGCCCCAGTAATACCTGACTCTTTAGTGCTGGCTCAGAGCCAGAATTATATTCTCCTCCTTGCTATAGTTCTCAAGAAGCCAAGAAAGAAGGTCCCTAACTGGGCAGTGGTGCATGCCTTTAATTCCAGCACTTTGAAGGCAGAGGCAGCCTGATCTACAAAGCGAGTTCCAGGTTAGCCAGGGCTACACAGAGAAACCTTGTCTTGAAAAACCAAAGAAAAAGAAGGAAAAGAAAGTCCAGGTTATTGACTTGACTCAACAGTGTACTTGAAGCTCACAGAGGTGAGGGCTTCCCCAAAAGTCACACAGCCAGCGGGGAGGTAGAAATGGAGTTTGAATCCTCTCCTTCGAATAGGTAAACCACTGTAATACATTCATCTCTTTGCAAAGCCAGCTAGCTCCAGATCTTTGAGACTGAAAATGTTAGCATTAGTAGTGTCAGGGCCTGTGCCAGGCTAGACCACTCATCTTTGATAAGCAAATTTAAAATATGAAATTAATAATGAAAAAGATGTATTTACTGTGACCCCATTGGAAAGAAACAAAGAGATTCCATGACCTCCAAGTCGATTTAATCTTCAGGGTCCTAGCATAAAGGCAGGTTAAGGAGAGGGCAAAAGATAAAATATTTGCCAGGGGGTTATGGCACATGTCTTTAATCCCCACACTCAGGAGGCAGAGGCAGGCAGCTTTCTGTGAGTTCAAGGCCAGTCTGGTCTACAGATCAAGTTGCAGGACAGGGAGAACCCTGTCTCAAAACACAAAATAAAAATGAATACTTAAGTAGTGCTGGTCAAGGGGTGACCCCACCCCTTCGTTATCGTAGGCTCCAAGTTCCCTACAGGAAAGGTGGTCTGGAGTTGTCACCATTCTAAGTCACCCTTCTGGTTGATACCAGGCTCAGTGTCTTCCTTCTCCCAGAAGTCCTGAGGGGAGATTTCAATCCCTTGGGGTGTCTTGTTTCAACAGTCCAGATATCCAGAATGCTAGATACAGCACCAGTTTAAGAATGTCTCCATTCCTTGCAGACATGCCAGCTACAAAGGAAGCTCAAACCATCTACGTCAACCTTTGACAGCTGGAGAAACTGAGGCACACAGAGAGCAGAGAGAGGGCTCTTCTCAAAGCAGCCACTTACTGAGTGAGTAAATCAAACACCCAGGTCCTTTGGTGCAGAGACCAGTTGTTTTTGCAGAACTGAGGCAAACAGAATCTCCTTTGTATGTGGAAACTCCGTGGGTCTTTTTTTTTTTTTTTTTTTAACTGCTAGACCTCAACAGAGCAAGGAACTCAGAGCGCCTACCCGCCTCTGCGGGCTCCCAGACACTCAGTCTGGCAGCCAGGCATCCTGAGATCACCTCTTCTTCCTGCTCTGTTCAGGGTGTTTAATGTTCTAGGGGAAGAGAGCAAACAGCAGGACATAAATCATGGGTAACACAGGCTGCCTTTCTCCTTTGCTGAATGTGAAGCAGACGGGACCCAGCAAGGGAAGAGAATCTGCAGGAATTTGCTGGCTCATTTAAATCCAAGGTCTAACTGCATACATCTCTCCTACTCCTGAGAGCTAGATATGTTTTTCTCTGCCCCAGGATGCCATCTGTTATAAAATAATTCTCTAAACAGTTTAACCTCGGCAGTGATGACAAGAGAGGAGAGAATGAAGCCAGGGGAGTTCTGCTGGGTAGGAATTAAGTTATTAAATAAATGTTTCAGAGGTATGAAACAATTTTACAACTAGTGTGTCAGAGAGTCTCAATTCCATTTCCAGCCCAGATATGTGTCTCTGGAGTCTGCCAGGAAGGTTGTTTCCCATTGCTTGGACTGGACTAAGTTGCCAGGCAGGAGGCACACACTCCCTCAATCTTTTTCTCCCTTCCTTTCTTCTTTATTCCTTTTTGAAAATTTGTAATTTTTTGACAGGGGGGTCTATATATAATTTCAGCTGGCCTAGAACCTACTATGTTGACCAAGTCGGCTTTGAATTTGTGTAATTTCCCACCTTGAGGGAAATTAAAGGCATTAGCAACCACACCTGGTTCTCTCTCTTTATGTTTTGCTTTTCTTTTTAATTTCTTTTGTTCTTTTTTTAATATGGAGTCCCATGCAATCCAGGCTGGCCTCAAACCTTCTGTGTAATGAAGGATAACTTTGACCTTCTGATCCTCCAGTTTCTACATCCCAGTTGCTGGGATTACAGGCATGTGTCACTATACCCAATTCATGTGGCATTAGAGATCTAACTCGGAGTTCTGTATTTGTAAAGCAGGTACTCCACTAGCTGAGCTACATCCTCAAACTCAATCTCTCTCTCTCCCCATCCCTTCTCTCTAATGATGGGGGTGGAGCTTAAAGCTTCATACCTGTTTGATTGGCCCCCAGCCAATCTCTTTGTTTGTTGCCAGCATTGACTGAGCATGGGGACAAGTTCCGCGCATACAACAATGAAGAATACGAGCCCAGCTCCTGCTCTACTGAGACTCACAGTCTCGTCAGGAGAGCAAAGCAGCAGCCCATGTTAGTGCTCAGATAGAGAAACTGAGGTTTCATGGCCACGAAGATGTGGAAGAAGCCTCCCTAGATGGGAAAAGACCCAGAAGACTTCAATGTAGAGACTAAAGGGGGATTAGACGTACACTGAGCAGTGAGGAATGGTGGCTCACATCTATCATACCTCATTGAGAAAGTCAAGCCAGGAAATTCAGGAGCCCAAGGTCATCCTGCCGCACAACAAGCTTGAGGACATCTGGACTACATGAGATCCTGTCTCAAAAGGAGAAAAAACAAGCAAATAAAACAGATGTACACTGGATAAAACTTGAGGGGACAGAAGACGGACACAGCACCATGATCCAGAGGCAAAAGATGGCTGATCTATCCATTGAGCCATTGGAGCAATGAATCGAAACAGGTGTTGGTTTATTTAATGCTATGGTCCTAAGAGAATGATGCTGAAATCCTATGATTTAATGAGGTGTCAGTTGTAAATGCAGGCTGGGTTCCATACAGTTACATTCCTTCACTATGACAAATGCTTCGTGATGTGATGTGGGATGTCCTTCTGCAGGCTGTGCACATGTGCTGCTTTTATTGGTTGATAAATAAAGTTGATTTGGCCAGTGGCCAGGCAAAATAGAGCCAGGTGGGAAATCCAAACATAGATACGGAGAGGAAGAACGCAGATTGGGGAGATGCCATGTAGCTGCTGGAGAAGCAAGATGTGAGGTAACAAGCCACCACCCTCGTAGTAAAATATAAACTAATAGAAATGGGTTGCTTTGCCGGGCTTTGGTGGCATATGCCTTTAATCCCAGCACCCGGGAGGCAGAGGCAGGCAGATCTCTGTGAGTTCAAGGGCAACCTGGTCTGCAGAGCTAGTTTCAGGACAGGCTCCAAAACAATACAGAGAAACCCTGTCTTGAAAAAAAAAGGTTGATTTAATTGTGAGAGCTAGTCAGTAATATGTCTGAGCCATTGGCCAAATGATTATAATTAATATTAAGCCTCTGAGTATATATTCAGGGACGGGAGAGTGGAAGACAAAGTTCCATTTACATCGATGGGTCCTTTTATTGTACTTGGTCCTTCTCTTTCCCTGTGTCCCACATTCCCAACATTGCAAGGCTGAGTTTCTATAAATTGTATCCCATTCACCCTTATCAAGGCTCGTGTGGCACAAAAGGACAACTACTGTGATAAGGATGCCCCTGGATCTCCCAGAAAAGCACAGAATTACCTTCAGTGGGAGCCGTTTTTTGACTCTCAGCCCAAAGGCCTGGGAAATTCCCCATGAACACGTCTATAGCAAACTAGGCCTTGAGGACCCAAATCAGGAGATCCAACATGTATCTAGAAATTAGCCTCTCGTTTCCATCAACCACTGGGAGAAACTGACTGAATCTGTCTTAGGCAAAGAGGTAGCCAATCCAGCCTTATGACTTCTGAATTTCCCATGTTTGAGAGGCATGATATTATATAGCTAGTCTAAAACTGTAGAGAACAAGAATCTGTCGTGGTGGCCATGATTTGCAGGACTTAGGAGGCAGAGGCAGGAGGATCTCTGTGAGTTTGAGGCCAGGCTGGTCTACAGAGTGAGTTCTAGGATAGCCAGGGCTACATAGTAAAACTTTGGAATGAGAGAGGAGAGAGAGAGAGAGCGAGAGAGAGAGAACGAGAACAGTAAACAACAAATGTGTTTCCCAGCAGAGTAAGATGAATTGTTGCAGAACTTCTCAGAGTCTTGATTCACTATGCACATCACGTTCTCAAAAAAGAAAGTTACAGACAGCCAGGCATGATGGCCTCTGTCCTGTAATCCCAGCACTTGTGAGTTGAGGCAAAAAGAGTCTCACAAATTTGATGGCAGACTGCATAGTGAATTATGTAGTGAGTTCTAGGCCAGCCTGGGTTATAGAGTAAGAGAGCTCCTGTCTCAAACAACAAGAAAAAGGAAATTGTAGAGTTTGCTGAGCAACTTCCTGGGACTTATAACCCACTTTGGAAAAGTTGCATAATGTCCTCATAATTTGGTAAGCATATACTCTTACATAAAGAGTGAGTTCAATCTATATCCTTATTGTGTGACCTCCAGCCAGATAGCATTCTCCCCTTTTGTTTGTCCAGTTGGTTGTTAGGTTGGTCAGTTTTGACACAGGGTCTCACTATATAGCCCTGGCTGGCTTAGAGCTTGCTATGTAGACTAGGCTGGTCTTAAACTCGCATATCCATCTGCCTCCCCGGTGATGGGACTAAAGAAATATGCTAGCTTCTGCTTTTGGAGCCTTGTGTTTACCTTCTACAACAAGGTACAGCAAACTATTTCTATAAAGGCCCAGACAATAAGTATTTTAGCCTTTGTAAGTCACACACAGCTCTACAGCAAGTCCCTCCCTCCCTCCCTTTTTCTCTCCCTCCCTCCCTTCCTTCCATCCTCCATTCCTTCACTTCTTCCTTCCTTCCTGCTTCTCTCTGAAGTGTGAAAACTATTCTTAGCTCTCAGGTCAAGAACACAGGCCAGTGGGAAGGGCAGAGCAGGGTTTTGGCCTGAGCCATGGCTTGCTGACTCATATTCAACCATGCTGACTACGTCCATGAATGCTGGGCAGAAATTTGCCAAGTTTTCTGCATTTGGGTTTTTGTTGGTCCTTTTAAACCACCCTAGATGGTGGCCACTAAGCTACTTCTCTTTTCTAAGGAACAGTTGATATCCAAAGAAAGACAAAGATGAGTCTTATTCACAGAGTGACTTAGTAGTGAGAGAAAACTGAAGCAGAAATTTTTAAATGCCAGGTCTGTAGAGAACTTACAAGACCTTAATACTCAGGAGAAAAGACACTGAATTGTAGTTGTAGCATCTTTGTTATTTCTATGAAACAAGAGGCCAAAGAAGTAACTTTTGGGCTGGCTCAGTGATAGAGCACCAGGTTAGTGCGTAAGGTCCTTAGTTCAATGCGCCACCAACACCCGGCAGGATAAGCCAGCTTTAAGACAGAAGAGACAGAACCTGGAAGCAACCTAGATGCCCCTCAACTGAAGAGTGGATAGAAAAAATGTGGTACATTTACACAATGGAGTACTATTCAGCAGAAAAAAAAAACAATGGAATCCTGAAATTTGCAGCCAAATGGATGGCACTAGAAGAAATCATCCTGAGTGAGGTAACCCAGACACAAAAAGAGAAACATGGTATGGATTTTAGACATGAATCAAGGGAATGCCAACATACAATCCCACTGCCAGAGAGTCTGGGAAATAGAGCCTTCATCCAGAGACTGTTGGAAGCAGAGGCAGACACCCACAAACAAACACTGAACTGAACTCCTAGAATCCAGTGACAGAAAGGGAGAACTGGTAAGCAAAGGAGTTAAGACTGGGATGGTTTAACCATAGAAACAGTTGACCTGAACAAGGGGGAGCTCTTGGACCCCAGATTGATGACTGTGATAAGCATGGGACTGACCCAGACCCCCTGAGTATGGGTGTCAGTGAGGGGGCCTAGGTAATCTATGGGGCCTTGGGTAGTATTTAACCCTGGTGTACAAATAGACTTTGAGTGCCCAAGCCACAATATGGGAGGCTCTCAGCGGGGACTCTTGTGGGAGGGCCTAGGCCTTGCCTTGAATGAAATGACAGACTCTGGAGATCCACCATGAAGGGCCTCACCCTCCCTGGGGATCAGAGTGGAGATTGGGTTGGGGTCTGGGGGAGCCTGGGGAGGAGGGTGGGGGAGGAGGGAGAAGGAGAGGGAACTGGGATTAACATGTGAAACAAGCTTGTTTCTAATTTAAATAAAAAAAGAAAAGAAAAAATACTTGGTACTTAAAAAAATAACTCAAAATGGATTTAGGACTTAAATGTGAAATATAAAACTATACAACTTTTAGGAAGAAAAGTAAGAGAATCTTTGAAATCTAGGGGTATGCCAAAAGTCTTTAGATCTAACACCAAAAATACAAGTCATAAAAGGAAAAATTAAACAAAAACCAATAATATTGATATTAATGAAACCAATAAAAATAGAAATACTATCTCAGAAGGATACATACTGTGTGGTGGTTAATCCTGATTTTCATCTTTACAAGATCTCAAATCACCTAGAAGACAAACTTCTGGGCATGCCTGTAAGAGACTTTCTTCCTTCCTTCCTTCCTTCCTCCCTCCCTCCCTCCCTCCCTCCCTCCCTCCCTCTCTCTCTCTCTCTCTCTCTCTCTCTCTCTCTCTCTCTCTCTCTCTCTCTCTCTCTTTTCCCCCAAGACAGGGTCTTTCTATGTAGCTCTAGTGTCCTGTAACTCGCTCTGTAGACCAAGCTGGCCTCAAACTCACAGAGATCCTCTGCCTCCCAAGTGCTGGGATTATAGGCGTGAGCCACAAACGCCCAGCTTTGAGAGAGTTTCTAGGTTGAGTTAATTGAGGTGTGATGATCTACCCTGAGTGTAGACAGCACCATTTTATAGACTGGGGTACCAGGCTGAATTAAAGGAGGGAATGAACTGAGACCAGCATTCACCTTTCTCTGCTGACTGGATACCATCACATGACCAGCTGCCTCATTCCCCTGACACCAAGATAAACTATATCCCATAACTGGGGGGCCAAAGTAAACCCTTCAATCTTTGAGTTGTTCTATTTCTAAAACATCCTTTATGTTTATAAAGATAAACACATAAATGAATGCTGTAAAACTGCTAGAATCCAAAGATAGATGGATACATTGTGTTAAATGTTGCATGTATTCATTCTTTCATTCATCCATTAATTCATTCATTTTTTTGGTTTTTCATTCATCTTTAAATTTTTATTTCTTCTCATGTGTTTGAGTGTTTTGCCTGCATGTCTGGTGCTGGTGCCTATGGAAGTCAGAAATGTAAGGTGGTATCAGGTCCCCTGGAACTGAGTCACCATGTGAGTTTTGGAAACCAAACTTGGTTCTCTGCAAGAGCAATAAGTGTTCTTAACCACTGAGCCATATCTCCAGCCCCCTTATTCTTTTTTTTTTTTTTTTTTTTTTTTTTTTTTGGTTTTTCGAGACAGGGTTTCTCTGTGGCTTTGGAGGCTCTTGTAGACCAGGCTGGCCTCGAACTCACAGAGATCCACCTGCCTCTGCCTCCCAAGTGCTGGGATTAAAGGCGTGTGCCACCAACGCCCAGCGCCCCCTTATTCATTTTTGAGGCAGATTTTTGCTGCATAATCCTGGCTAGCCTGGTACTCATTATGAAGCCCAACATGTACTCAAATTCACCGCTTTGCAAGTTCTGGGATGACAGACATGAGCCACATACCTGGATAGTAGGCCATAAGAATGTCAAGTTCCTAGTTGTGATAGTTACACATGGTATTACCATATTCTGGGCATGGTGATAACAATCCCTGTATTCCCATGGTACCTATAATCTCAATATTCTGGAAGCTATGCATGAATTTTATGAGTTTGAGGCTAATCTGGGATAAAAAGTGTGGTGGTTAGCTGTTTGTCATCTTGACACAAGATCATGTGGGAAGAGAGAATTTAATTGAGAAAATATCTCCATCAGATTGGCCTGTAGACACATCTGTAGGACATCTTCTTGATTAATGGTTGATTTGGGAAGACCCAGTTGATGGTGGGCAGTGCCACTCCTGGTCAGGTGGTCCTGAGTTTTATAAGAAAGCAGGCTGGTTGGGTGGTAGTGACACACACTTTTAATCCCAGCATTCGGGAGGCAGAGGCAGGCAGATCTCTGTGAGTCTGAGGCCAGCCTGGTCTACAGAGTGAATTCCAGGACAGTTTCAAAAAAGGAAAGGAAAGGAAAAGAAGGAAGGAAGGAAGGAAGGAAGGAAGGAAGGAAGGAAGGAAGGAAGGAAGGAAGGAAGACAGAGAGAGAGAGAGAGAGAGAGAGAGAGAGAGAGAGAGAGAGAGAGAGAGAGAGAGAGAGAGAGAGAAGGCAGGCCGAGCAAACCATAGGGCTGAGCAAGCCAGAAAGCAGCAAACTCTCCGTGGCTTTCTCTTCTCTTTGTGCCTGAAGGGTCCTGCCTTGAGTTCCTGCCTGACCTCCCTTCATGATGGACTATAAACAAACCCTTCCCTCTCAAATTGCTTTTGCTTGTGATGTTTATCACAGCAATAGGAGGCAAACAAAGACATATATCAAGACCCTATGCTTAAATTAATAAACACTGATAAAGATATTGCCTACGTGAAAGGTTTAAGGGTCTTCCTTTCTTCCTTTCATTCTTTCGTTCTTTTAACTTATGAGTTTCTTTTGGCTTACAGTTCCAAAAGAATAAGAGTCCATGCATCATGGTGAGTAGGGATAGCAGCAAGTGGCAGACAGGGAGACGGGAGCAGGCTGAGAGATCACTTCCTCAGAGCCATTTCTTATGACTGCATTTAAACCCATAGCTATCTCAAAAGGGTTTTGTTGTTCCTAACTTCCAAGACGGTTGCTTCATGGCTCAAGGTGAGTTTGCCCTTTAGTTTGTCACTCAGCTCTCCTCTAATAACTTGTGCCCTCCATACATTATCTCTTTAACAGAACCGGAGAAGAAAGAAACACTATTATTACCTCTCTCTTTAACAAAGGAGGAAATGGGAGCTCAGTGCGTGAAGTCATGCTGCAGTCCACAAAGAGATTAGGAGTCAAGAGCAGAGCAGAACCTCCACACCCACACCTTTACACTGCCCCTCCTCTCTGTCAGAGGGCTCAGATCTATAGTCAAAGACTAGCCAGGGCTTTCCTTCTCTGTAACTCCTTGAGATTCCCTTAGATCCTTGCAGTTCCCAAGAAGAAGTGTAAATCCTGAGAGCATCCCTTGTGGTGAGCTGACTTAGAGAGGTCACTTCGCTTCCAGCTTCAGTTCCTAAGTCAGAGCTTGAAATTCCAGCACTGTCAGTGGACCAGATGAAGTAACGCTTTTCAAAGGGCTCTGGGCACACCAAAGGGGGCAGTTATTATTAATAACAGGGCATGATGAAGTAAAGTCTAAATATAGGCCAATCGGTCCCCTTTATCCTATGGTTTGATGGTGAATGCTTTGAGGCTGAGTTTTAGACCTGCATTTTATCTTACCACCTTCTAAATGTTCCCTAGAGTGGAAGGTTCCAGAGGTCTTGTTAACTATAATTCTGATAGAAATGTGATCAGAAAAAGTCTTGTGCCTAACCAAATTTTCCCTGTAAACTGTGAATAGGGCAGAGAATGGTCTTAGCCAGAAATTGGGCCCTGGATTTCCTGTCTCATAACCCCAAGTAACTCCTTGCTTTCCGTTTTTCAAGTGTGATCTCTGTCTTTTCAGAAATACACAAGAATGAGGAATTTTCAAAGTACCTCTAGGGTACAGCATGCCCTTACAGCAGGACCTGTGGCTGGTTCAGGGCAAGGTTTTTCCCCATAAAATCAACCTTTTTGTGTGCTTTGCCAGCTATGACAGGCAACCTTGCAAATTCGCAAACAAATTCCTCAGCTTTATTACTAGGGCCAGTAACATGGGCTTTTAAAAGGGCCTTTCATCTCCACACCTTAAGCAACATTGCAAACAGCAATTAAAGCTCCCTGATGAGGGAGGAGACACATATTATCCAACGCATTTCCAAACAGGTGAACCCAGACTTACAAATTAAAGGCCTGACCATAGGTCAGCAGGGGTTGGAACAGGGAGGAGAGTGGGAATAATTCTAGACTTAGAAGCCAGGAGTGGTGGCTCACACCTGTAATACCAACACTTGAGAAGTGGAGGCAGAAGGATTAGAGGTTCATGCTACCTATGAAGCTAGCTGAGCTGCATGCAACTCCTCCAGCCAAATAAAATAAAATATAAAAATTCTAGACTTCTCAGCTCTTGGATTCATCAGGGTGTTGGGTAGCAAGAGCCAAAGAGGCTAGGTGAAGATGGTCCCCTCAGAGCTGGCAGAGCATATACAGTGATTACGGAGGTTGGAAAAAGGAAAGCCTCGTCATGATAGTACAAGGAAAGGAAGGAAGGGGATGGATATATGAGGGAAATGGTCACGTGAATAGATGGATATTTGGATACACAGGTAAATGACAAGAATTGAAGAAGGAAGAAAGGCACTTAGAAAATACTGTAAATATGTTTTATTCTTCAACGTGGTTGAAAGCTTCACCCCAAGTCTCAAAGACCTTTGTGGAAGAGAAGGTGGAAAAACTTGCAGGAGGTGGATGACTTCCAGGAAACTGTTTTTCAGACTCAACAAGGCCAATACATGTATGAACTCACGGTGATTGTAACAGCACGTGCAAGACCCGAGAAAGCTCCACCCAGACAAAACCCCCCCACACACACACACACAGAAAAAGGACACGTGATCTTACCACCAGCTGAAGAGCTGTTTGTGGTTGATAGCTGCTGGGACAGAGAAGGTCAGTCTTTTAAAAACGATGTGAGCCTTGTAGCCTGACCATACACGGGAGCAGACCTGAATCCCAAGAATATCAGGGCAACACAAACTGCATTCAATAGGGAAAGAACAAAATTAATCTCAAAGTTGGGTGGGAAGGGATGGAAGGGTTAATAGGATAAACGGAAGGAGTTGAAAGATATAAATATGTCCAAAATGTATTGCATGAAATTCTCAAAAGAATTAATAAAAACATCCTTTACTTTGATTGAAGTAAAAGGAGCATGATTAAATTTAAACCACCTGATTTTAAAATATAGACTAGGAAGTTTATTTTTAAATTTTGAATTATGAACTGTTCACAAGAAACTGCAAAATAAAGTCATAGAGAAAGGATATGTATACCCATCACTCAACGTGTTGTCCTCCCTTCCCTCAAAGCAACTTCTTGAGCAACTAACTGCATCACATTATCAAAACCCGGAAGCTGTCAGAATATAATTAATAAGACTATAGACCGTAATCAGATTGTACCAGTCTGGGAAGCATAAAATCTGTTTAAAACTTTCATTTCTTACATGAAATGTACAGATTTTGAATATGAAACCTGCTGGAGTTTAGGTGTTAAAGGTCCCCCAAAAGTCCCCTGTATAAAGGCTTAATTCCCAGAATGGTACTATTGTGAGACGATGGTATCTCTCTCTCTTTCTTTTTTTTTTTTTGGTTTTTTCGAGATAGGGTTTCTCTGTGGCTTTGGAGGCTGTCCTGGAACTAGCTCTTGTAGACCAGGCTGGCCTCTAACTTACAGTGAACTGCCTGCCTCTGCCTCCCAAGTGCTGGGATTAAAGGCGTGCACCACCAACGCTCGGCTTTTTTTTTTGTTTTTATGAGACAGGGTTTCTCTGTATTGTTTTGGAGGCTGTCGGTCCAGCCCAGCCTCGAACTCACAGAGATCCGCCTGCCTCTACCTCCCGAGTGCTGGGATTAAAGGTGTGCGCCACCACCGCCCAGCTTTTTTTTTTCTTTTAATTTATAAAATTTATACTTAATGGTGCTGGAGAGATAGCTCAGCAGTTAAGAGCACTTCTTGCTCTTACAGAGGACCCGGGTTCAATTCCCAGCACCCACATGGTTGCTCACAGCTGTCTGTAACTCCAATTCCAGAAGATCTAACTCTCTCTTCTGGCCTCCAAGGGCACTGCACACACATGGTACACATACATGGGGGCAAAACACCCAAACACATAAAAGAAAGATAAATAAACAAATATTTACAGCTACTTTCCTTTGTTTATTGTTTGAGGGAAGGGCACACGGTGAGTGTGCAAAAGTCCAAGAACAGCTTGCACAAGTCGGTTCTTTCCTTCTACCTAGTGAGTCCCAGGAATCTAACCCCATGTGGTCTGGTCAGGCTCGGTGGCAAGTACTTTACCTGGTGACCCATCCCATTGACCTGGTGGTGACATAATCAAGAGGCAGTGCCTTCTTGAAGGTGCTTAAGTTGTGATGACTTTGCTCTTGAAGGAGATTAGGAGAGCCCCTCCCTTCCCCTTTTCTCTCCTCTGCTTCTGGCAATGAGGCAGACTGTTTGATCTGCAGTGAGCTCCTGCCGTGATATGCTACCTCACTGAACAACAAAACAATGGAGCCAGTGCATCACGGACTGACACTTCCAAAATGTGAGCCAAAGCCCAGCAGTGGTGGTGCACACCTTTAATCCCAGGCAGAGGTAGGTGGATCTCTGTGAGTTCAAAGCCAGCCTGGTCTACAGAGCAAGTGCCAGGAGAGGTTCCAAGGCTACACAGAGAAATCCTGTCTCCAAACAAAACAAAACAGGGCTGGAGAAATGAGTCAGAGGTAAAGAGCACTGGCTGTTCCTCCAGAGGTCCTGAGTTCAATTCCCAGCAACCACATGGTGGCTCACAACCATCTGTAATGAGATCTGGTGGCTTCTTCTGGCCTGCAGGCATACATGCAGACAGAACACTGTGTAATAAATAAATAACTTGAAAAACAAAATGTGAGCCAAAATCAATCCTTTCTCTTTACAAGTTAACCCCATATATATCTATATACATTACCTATATACAAATACATCTATACTGTTTTTCTTTGTTTCAAAATCATCTTTCTGTTAAAAACATTGTGTGCAATTTTGGTGCTTACCTGTTTTGTGGTGCTGGGAATGGAAGCCTGAGCCTTGCATACTATATAGAAATATTTTACTTCTGAGATATACGCCCAGCCCCCTCCCCCAAAATGTTTCTTGCCAGGTGTGGTGGCACACTCCTTTACTTCCAGATCTCTGAAGGCAAAGGAGGCTCATCTCTCTGAGTTTAAGGCCAGCCCAGTCTACATAGTGAGCTCCAAGCCCGCGTGGGCTACAGTGAGGCTCTGTTTTGGTTGATACAGATGTTATCACCACGCCCATTCCACTGTGTTTCTGGGTCCCTCGTACCCTCTTTAAGTCAGTATTCCCTCCTACACAGCCACCATTCTCCTTTATTTTTATTTTTTGCTGTGTAGTGCAGGGGTTGGAACCCAGGGCCTTGTGAATATGAGGTGAACCCTGTGCCACTGGGTCACAACACCAGTTCAACACCGGCTGACAGCCGCTCTCTTACTGTTATCGTTTGTTCCATCTTGAATCTTAACTAAATCAAGCCATGTTCCTTCCCATACCGGGCTTCTTTCAGCCAACCGTGTGTTCACGGATCTGCGACTTGGCATGTAGCAGTGGTTCACTGTTTTTCCTTGTGGTGCAGTACTTTTCAAATTAACCTTTAAAGATTTATTTTATTGTATGTGTATGGAGTGCTGCCTACATGCATGTATGTGTACCACACGTGTGCCTGGTGCCCTAGGAGGTCAGAAGAGAACGTTGGGTCCCCCACAACTAGAATTACTAGTGGTTATGAGGCGCCGTATGGATGCTGGGAGGCAAACCTGTGTGCTCTGTAAGAGCAGCCAGTGCTCTAAACTGCTGGGTCAGCTCTCCAATCCCAGGTAGTAGTTGTTGTTGTTTAATGAATAGACCAAAATTATTTATGCATTCGCTGAGGGTAGACATAGTGCTTGTATCCAATTTCTGTCATTATGAATAAGAAAGTTGTGAGTATGCTTGTATGTATGTGATGCTTGTTCAACCTATAGGCTCATCTCATTTCCATTTATTTATGGAGAGGGAGGTGTGTGCACATGTGTAGAGGAAGATGACAATTTGCATGTGTCAATTTTCTCCTTCTACTATATGGGCTCTGGGGCCAGAACTGTAGATTATAGATTCTAGAGCAGTTTTGTTGCTGCTGTTTGCTTGTTTTTTTTTTTAATTTTTGAGACACAGTTTCTTGGTGTAACAGACCTGGTTATCCTGGAAATTGCTTTTAGACGAGGCTGGCCTTGAATTTACAGAGATCTGCCTACCTCTATCTCCCGAGTGCTGGGATTAAAGTCATAAGCCACCACAGCCCGGCTTCTAGAACAGTTTGTATTTTCTAAAGCAGTTGTATTAATTTACTTTCCACTCATCAGTGTGTGAGACATTCATGGGACTATACAATTTTATACCATTAAACTCTAATAAATAATTACATACAAGTCAAATTTTGATTGGTCTTGGCCTTGGAATCCTTGTTTCCAAGTGTTTTCTTATTCAGAACCAATAATGGAGAAAGCACCAAAGAGATGCTATGGGAAGGTGACATCATGGGCCAGAAAGTTAAGAAACTAGAGTTATCATTTTGTTGTGAGATTTGGAACCAGTCACTGTACTGAACTTCAGTTTTTCTTATCTCTAAAAATAAAGCATACAGATGGGACCATTTCTAAAGTTCCTTTTAGCTCCAAAGGTCATCATTCCAATGTGAAAAAAATGGTGTTGTAACACTGAGTGAAAGGGAAGAAAAAGTATATGCTGTTACCATTTCCCAGAGGCAAGGGCTATCGGGAAACACACACTGTGTTTTCTGTTACTATGTTTATCTTCTGTCCACACTTAATAATAGTCTTTAGTTTCTGCTTGTGCCAATTTTAAGATATTTGACTATGCAAATATGTGTTTAACATATTAACATAACTTGATAATACTAATATGCTATATTAACATGTGAATTATTTTCCTTTTTAAGAATTATATGAGAGCTGGGCATTGGTGGCACACGCCTTTAATCCCAGCACCCGGGAGGCAGAGACAGGCGGATCTCTGTGAGTTCGATGCCAGCCTGGTCTACAAAGCGAGTTCCAGGACAGCCTCCAAAGCCACAGAGAAACCCTGTCTCGAAAAACCAAAAAAAAAAAAAAAAAAAAAAAAAAAAGAATTATATAAGACCTGGCCTGGTGGTGGTGGGGTATGCTTTTAATCCCAGCACTCGGGAGGCAGAAATAGGTGGATCTCTGTGAGTTCAAGACCAGCCTGGTCTACTGAGTGAGTCCCGGGACAGGCTCCAAAACAATACAAAGAAACCCTGTCTCAAAAAAAAAAACAAAAAAAATTATATGAGACCTGAGATTTCATTCCTTCTGAGTACACCCTCAACTAGACTTCTTTGATATTTTTTATTTGTTTATTTATTTATGAGACAGGGTTTCACTATAGTATTGGCTGACCTGGAACTTATTATGTATATCAAGCGCTCACATAAATCCTCTTGGGTGCTGAAATTAAAAAATTTGGCACACCTGGCAAATTTTTATTTATTTACATATGTATGTGAACAAATTCACACATGGTACACATAAGATTCTATAGCCCACATGTATTTTTAAAGTTATATGTATTTATCTATCTATCTATGGGGGGTACAGAGTATGTAGAGGTCAAAGAGCAACTTGCAGAAGTTGGTTCTCTCCTTCCACCATGTGGGTCCTAGGAATCAAACTTAGATTGTCAGGTAGCAGGTGACTTTACTCATTAAGCCATTCTGACAGTTGAAATCCTTTGGGTTGAATGAAGGCTTGGAGAAATACAAAGGATTTGATTAAGGTTTCACACATGCTCTACAACTGAGTTCCATTTACTTAACAAATATCTACCAAGTACCTTCTCTATGTAGCCCTGAGGGCCTAATGAATGAACTCAAAATGGGACCTGAATGTCTAGGAATTTATCACCTACTGCAGGAGACAAACACATAAGCAGATGGGCACAAGCAATGTGCTAAGGTTTATTTTAGGCAACCTGGGAACTTAGAGAAGGAACATTGCTCAGTTGGAGATGGCAAAGACTTCCTGGAGTACCTAGCAATTAACTGGGACCTGAAAGATGACTCAAAGCATGCCAGAGATAAAGGGGAACCGAAGCAGAAAGAACAACCTACGGAGAGGGACCTGCTGGGCCACAGGCATGGGAGAAGAGTGTAGCATGGGCTGGTTAGACAACACAGCTCGTTTAGTGATGGATGGTTGTTGGACAAGACAAGATAAAGTTAAAGAACTTACACAAGCTTCTAAACTGCCATGGGGAGCCACTGGAAAACAGCCTGGGATAACCAGGACCATTCAGCCCTGCCTCCGTCACAAGTGGAGACTCTGCTAGATGCGTATAAAGTGGGCACTTTGATGCCTTGAAGACACTGCTGTCGTTCTCTGTTGTGGAGAAAGGTAAAATGCATCTTTGGCTATCAGCAAGGAACAAGAAGGATTGCTATTCAGGCAAGTAGCCAACAACCTTATCCCACAGGAGGCACAGAGGATGGTGGGGCAAGGGCCAGACAGTTGAGAGGGTGGAACATTCCTCCAAACAGTTTCAGGGATTATCAGTAGGCACCAGGAAATAAACCTGAGTCCAGGACAGCAAGAAGCAGAGATGTATTGTAATATATCTGTGGTCTCTGGAGGACAGAGGATCCTGTAGACAAGGTGACAACACATGCTTCAGTCTTCCCTCAGGATCCCCACAGAGGCTGTTTTCTGCCTTTGCTGGCAAGCTACCCTAAGCAAGGACATCATGCTCAGGGACATGGTGGTGTCCTCAGACATCTGAATCATAGGAACTCAGCTAGAGGCAGGGCAACCTTCCCTGTTTGGCTAATGACATCTTGATAAAGCCTTCAAGGCCAGAAGTTAGTCCTTGACAACTTATCTGGACACAGTTCATATTGGGACACTTCTGCCACTTGTCTTGTCTTCCCAGATACAAGAACTGGCATAGTGCTGCCTCCTTACTGGAAAGGCCTGGACTGCAATAGGATTCCAAACTTTTGACTTTCAGCTCAAAAGGCAGGGCACTAATTGAAGGTACAAAACCTGTTTTTCGTATGTGTGCTGGGGATTGAATCCAGGGTCTTATGCATAAAAGATAATCTCTCTATCATTTACCTACATCTCAGACCTCCCAAACATATTTATTTTATATATGTTGTTTATACATCTAAAGACAGGCCAGCAGATGATTAAGCAGGTTAAAGTGCAAGTCTGATCACCTGAATTGGATCCTCAAGACTCACACAAAGGAAGAGAACTGAATCCCCATAAGTTATTCTCTGATCACCATGTGTGTGCTGTAGCGCATAAATGCATGTACACACACACACACAGAGAGAGAGAGAGAGAGAGAGAGAGAGAGAGAGAGAGAGAGAGAGAGAGAGAGAGAATGAGAGAAAGAAATATGAGAAAATAAATCTCAGAGAATCTGAATCCTGATTGTTGTGGTTCCCCAGAATGCAGGTCTGAGCTGAGGCTTCTGAGTGGACAGTTGTTATTAGGAGGTGACCCCACAGTTCAGAAGCACAGAACAGCAAAGAATAAAAACAGGAGTATGGAGCAGGGTGTAGTGGCACACACCTTCGATAGAGTACTCAGGAGGCAGAGGCAGGAGAATCTCTGTGGAATTCTGCCATTCTGATCTATACAGTGAGTTCCAGGATGACTAAAATTATATAGTGAGACTCTGTCTCAGAAAAAAAAAGTATGGGAACAAGGAATGTGGCTGAGTTGGTAGAGTGCTCGCCTTGTGGGTTCAGTCTCTAGCACCACATTAACCAGCATAGTGGCATACACCTATGATCCCAGCACCCTGCAGAGTGGAGGCTGGAGGGTCTCTGTGAGTCAGAGGCCAGCCTGCTATACATGGTAAGTTTCACAAAGAAAGGAAGGAAGGGAGGGAGGGAGGGAAGGAGGAAGGAAGGAAGTTTAAGATCATCCTCAGGCCGGGCGTTGGTGGCGCACGCCTTTAATCCCAGCACTTGGGAGGCAGAGGCAGGCGGATCTCTGTGAGTTCGAGGCCAGCCTGGTCTACAAGAGCTAGTTCCAGGACAGCCTCCAAAGCCACAGAGAAACCCTGTCTCGAAAAACAAAACAAAACAAAACAAAAAAACAAAAGATCATCCTCAGACTACATTGTAATTTAAGGGAAATCTGAGATACATAAGACCCTATATAAAATGAAATAAAATGATCTCGGAAGGCTAAGGCGATAGTTCAGTCTATAAAGTACTTGTTTTGCAAATGTGAGAACCTAACTTCTATCTGCAGCCCCCATGTAAAAAGCCATGGCTGGGGCACACACTTATAATCCCACCTGTGGGAAGGTAGAATGAGCAGATCCCTGGGGCTTGCTGGCCATCCAGTCCAGCCTAATTGGTGAGTTCCAGACCAGTGAGCAATCCTGTCTCAGAGGAGATGGATGGCATTCCTGAAGATGAAACTCAAGGTTGTCCTCTAGACTCGACATGCGCGCACACACACACACACACACACACACACACACACACACACACAATTCTTTTTTGAAAGCTAGGATAAACAATGGTCCTAATATGGTAATTAATGACTCAATCCTTGGAGACCTTCTGAACTGTCTCAGGAAACACATCTTGGAAACATTCCCTCTGAGTAATAAAGTGCAACACATTTATCTATCAGTTCCTAACCCTATTGGGCAAGGCTTGCTTCACAGGATACTAATTGTCTATTATCTAATCATTCCTAGTTACATATGGATGAGCATTTATCTTGGCGGGTGCTCCACACCCCCACGGCATAGGATGAGAAAGGTAAGGTACTGCTGAGTTGTGCTTGAGAGCACCGATTCCTCATTGGAATAGAGGAAGGGTTCAGAATGGTGCGCCCTAAGTATCCACTTCCCTCTACAGATATCTCAGCTCCAGCCCTTACTCCCTTTCTCAGCCTCAGACACCGGCTTCCCTGTATGCCCAGCAATCATTTCCCCTGTTTGTGACAGCATCTGTACTTTAGGATAAGGACTCTGGCTCTCCCCAACTTCCAGTCCCTATGGCTGGGTGAGGCAAACTGACCTCCTAATTTTTGCATGCCTCTAACCCCAAGAAAAAAAAAAACTCAGGTCCAGCCAGTCAATCAGCATAGTCTGTTCCTCCCAATCCAACTACGATTGGTTTGGAAGCAGTCAATGGGCCCTGTTGGTACTTGCTTAGACCTTCATTTGAGTATCTACAAGACCTGTGCATATGAGATACAAATTCATCCTTAATTCCAGGGGAATGGAGTTAACATGATGGAGTTAAACCAATTTGCACATCCATTTTATGGAAGAGTCACACTAATTGTGGAGTAGGTATGTGACCTACATGGTTCACTCAGTGTGACTCTCAGGATTCTGACTTGGAATCTGAGAATAAACATGTTCCTTCTGCCACTGAAGAGAGGAAGGAAGCCCACGATACCATCAGTACTAGAAGGCATTCTAAGATCCAAAGTGAACTAATCGTGTCCCTAATTCTGTGCCAAAGCAAAGAGGCAGAACTGGACTTTGAGGATGAGTAACTTGTTCTATCATTCAAACCTGAAGCTCAACATACTTCTTCTGGACCTCCAGCTCTGGGAAGCAGCCCCTCCCTTTCCAAAGGAACTTAAGGTGGGTCTTCTTAACCAAAACCTAAAGTTAAACACCCAAAAGAACAATCATTCAAGCCGGGTGTTGGTGGTGCACCTCTTTAATCCCAGCACTCAGGGATGCAGAGGCAGGTGGATCTCTGTGAGTTCAAGGCCAGCCTGGTCTACAGAGCAAGTTCCAGGACAATACAGAGAAACCCTGTCTCGAAAAACCAAAAAAAAAAAAATCAAAGAATTCAAAAATTAAAAAGAATTAAAATTCTTTAACAATTATTCATGCATTTAAAAAAATCCCAGGGTAAGATGGGTAGGATGGTACATGCCTGTAATCCCAACATGTGGACAGGAAGTTCAAGGCCAACTTCTGCCTATATAAGAGCTGTTTGCTTGCTTTTGTAGGGGTGGGGAATCTGAGACAGGTTTCACTATATAGCTATGGCTGTCCTGGAATTCACTCGGTATGCCAGGCTGACCTCGAACTCACAGAGATCTGCCTGCTTCTGCCTCTTTAGTGCTGGAATTAAAGGCATGAACCTTTACGTCTGGCTTTGTTTACTTTTTATTAAAAAAGAAAAACGAGGTGGGGGCTGGATGCTGGGGAGATTGGCTCAGAGCTCTTCCTGAAGGCCCCAATTCAGTTCCTATCTCACAACTGCCTATAGCCCCAGTCCCGGGGGATCCAATGCATCTGGCCTCAGTGGGCACCTACCCTCGTACACACACTCATATGCACACTCAAACATACACACTTTTAAAAACAGGTGGGAATGCTATCATGTACCTTTAATCCTAGCACTCAGAAAGCAGATGCAAGCAGATCTCTGGGTTAGAGAACAGCCTGGTTTACAGAGTGAGTTTCAGGACAGCCAGGACTATTATACAGAGAAACCCTGTCTCAAAAAAACAGAAAAAAATTATAAAAAGAAACTCAAGGAGCTGAGTGTCAAGTCACACCTTTATAAACAATAGGATCTTAAATTTGAGATCAGCTTGGGCCACGTAGTGAAAAAGCCCTTATTTCAAAAAGGGCTGGAGAGATGGCTCAGTGGTGGAGCACTTACAGTTCGTGTAGAGGATGTGGGTTCAATTCCCAGCAGCCACAGGCAACTCACAGCTGTCTATAACTCCAGTTCCAGGGGATCTGACACCCTCTTTTGGTCCCAAGTGTACTAGACACATATGTGGTGTACAGATACACATGTAGGGGAAAATACACATATACATAAAAATTAAAATTAAAGAAACAAAAAGAAAAAATCAAATAAATGAAGGTGTTTACCCATTCTCAAATGGAACCACCAGGAGACTTGATAATGTCTAGAGGTATTTCTTATGGTTGTAACTGGAGCAGAGAGCAGAGGGATGTGCTACCAGAATGCAGCAGGTATATTACTAACAACCAGCAGTGCACAAACCAGCATCCTGGAAGAGGAATGCTGGACTAGACAGGTGCTCAGTGGGGAAGAGCACTGGCTACTCTTCCAGAGGACCTGAGTTGGGTTCCCAGAACCCATATGGTGGCTCTCGACCATCTGTGACTCCAGTTCCAGGGCATCCGATGCCTTCTTCTGGCCTCCATAGACACCAGACACAAGTGGTGCACAGACATGCAGGAGACATAACACCAATACACATAAAATGGTTAAAAAATAATCATTTTAAAGTGGTCCATATTAATAGCCCTGAAGCTGAGAAGGCTGCCTGAGTAAGTCAAGGTCATGTCAGGGTTCCAACGGCTGCTGCTTGAGCCAGTGATGGATGTGCAATGCCTACCGGAATGCTTTGGCTAAGACACGGGAGACAATGATGCCTGAAAGATTGCAGATAATGGAGTCAATGGAGCCTGGTCACCTCAGGGACACCCTAACCTGGACACCCTAATCTTATGCCAACTTCATCCTCAGACAAGTGCATTCCAGGGTGAGACCCTTGTGGATTCCTGCATAATTTTTTGGCACTGGTAGACTGTGCTTCAGGGAACCCTGGGAGGCCTATGGCTCTAAGCCCAGGGTCTCAAACTCCATTTCTACCTGTTTGCCTGGCATTTGCTGTACGAAATTGAAAATTAATAATTTATCTTGCAGGATGAATAATTCAACAGAAGGGACAAAGAGGTGACAGTTGACGTCACAAAACCAGCTCATTCCCCTTCCTCCGCCACATCTGATCCAAGCAGAGAAGGCAGAAAGAAATCCAACAGCCAGGCTAGTGAGAGTGAGTCCAGTACTAACCGCCATAAGCAGGCTCTCCTTTCTGGCGGGATACTCAATGAAGGTATCAAGGTTGCTAGAAGCAATTCCAGCTCTGCCTTCTACCACACCTTCACTAAGCTCTGGGACCCTACCATTCACCGCAGCTCAACTTAAGTGACAGCCTTTTCACTAGTTCCAACCCGCTGCAGCTGAAAACAGATTTCTAGCTCATTCTGTGTGTGGTAGATCTCTTGCCTACTCCCGACCTGTCTCAGGCCAAGCTGCCATTAGAGATTCTTGGACTTTTGGGCTTCTGTAGTTGAAAAGGAAGTGGCATTTCAGCAGAGTGCCATGAGCATTTTTTTTTTAGCACAAGGAGGGGCTGGGGGTGGGGGCACTCTTGTCTTTCTTTTAGATTGGTTCTTATGTGTAGTCCAAGTCTGGCCTCCACCTCTCAAGCTTCTTGCTTCAGCCCCTAAGGACTAGGATTTTAGGGAGTGCTCCTTTCAGGGCTGGATGAGAGTCTTGCAGCCTCTCTACGGAAATGCACTCCCAGCACATTAATGTACAATTCAAGAGCTACATAGATCTCAGTACCCCTTTGTGAACCCAGGTTTAGAACCCCTGCTTCCTGGGGAGTCTTGTTGAGAAGATGGACTACAGGCTGGTGGGGTGGTTCAGAGGCAGGCAGATCTTTGAGTTCCAGACCAGCCTGGTCTACAGAGTGACATCCAGGACAGTCACAAACAAACAACAAAACAAGACATCTGAGGCTCCACCCTCATGGATGGGACTTGATGGCCATACAAAGGGGCTTAATGAAGGATTTCAATCTCTTGATCTTCTGCCTTTTGCCAGGTAAGGACATACACTCTTGGCTTCTCCAGAGAGTGTAGCATCAACATGTCATTTTAGAAATAGGAAGAAGCCCTTACAAGACAAGCAAACCTGTTGGTGCCTTGGACTTGGACTTTACAGATACTTAAGAACAGTGAGGGGAGCTGGGGAGATGACTCAGTCAATAAAGTGCTTGTCATGCAAGCATCAGGAGCTGAGTTCAGATCCCAGCACCTACATAGAAGCCAGATGCAGCAACATGCATCTGTAATTCCAGTCCTGGGGTAGACAAAGACAAGTGGGTCCCTGGAGCTCACTAACCAACTAGCCCAGCTGAATCAGTGAGCTCAAGATTTAATGAGATGCTGCCTCAAAGAGAGAGAGAGAGAGAGAGAGAGAGAGAGAGAGAGAGAGAGAGAGAGAGAGAGAGAGAAATGGAAAGCAACTGAAGAAGCCATTGGAGGTCAGTTTCTGATATCTACATGCATATGTACACACATACACACATTCCCCACCCTCTCCATATACAAAAATAACTGTGAAAATGGATACCTACTCTTTATAAATTATCCAGTCTCAGAAATTCTGCCTATATCTGCACCAACAGACTAAACCAGCTTCATCTCTGGGCCTTTCACAGTCCTTGGCATGGCCTTGTCTCAGCCGGGGTGTTTTAAGGAAGTGAACTGTCAGATGCAGTTGTAAGGCTCTGGGCAAGCTGCCCATCTCTGGGCCATGGTTTCTTGGTTTGGAATTGGGAAGTTTGGTATAAAAGATTATACTAGGGTCAGGGATTTAGCTCAGTGGCAAAGCATTTGTCTAGCACAAGTCCCTGGGTTTGGTATGGACTCTGAGAAAACAAATGAACAAACCAACCACAAGGAAATCAGAAAATTATACTGGTAATTAAATCATTTTACTCATTCATCAAAGTTACTGGCCCTGGGGGCTGGCGAGATGGCTCAGAGGTTAAGAGCACTGACTGCTCTTCCAGAGGTCCTGAGTTCAATTCCCAGCAACCACATTGTGGCTCACAACCATCTGTAATGAGATCTGGTGCCCTCTCCTGGCATCCAAGGCTGAATGCTGTATACATAATAAATAAATCTTTTTAAAAAGTATTTTAAAAAAAAGTTACTGGCCCTGGCAACACATGGATACCCCAGAGGCTTGAGGGAGGCAGAATGCCACAGGTTTAAGGCCATTCCCAATTACACAGAAAGATCCTGACTCAAAAGCCCTGCTTCTTTAGTAATTGCCATATGGGGAATCAAACCCAAGTCCTTGTGCATCTTGGACGAATAGTTTAGCACTGAGCCACACTCCCAGTCCTCACTCAGCAATTATTACTTGTGAAGTTTTAGGTGCCAGATACCAAGATAAGAACTGAAGACAAGGTTGGTGAACAAAACAGATGAAGTCCTTAAATGTCTGAACACATACTCTAGCAAGGAAGGCATGGACTACATAATGGCATAATCGGTACAAAAGGATAAACTGCCCAGAGTCACATAAGGGAAATGCCTAAAGTGGGTATGTGTATACCAGGGGGGCTGGTATAACCTGGATAAACTGAGGGGTTGAACCTGGGGTTTGGTGGATCTTGCCTTTGGCATTTGAGGACCTGAGTTTGAATCCCCAGAACCTACATAAATGCCAAGTGTGCTACCAAGTATGCATGTCATCCCAAGCACTCTTCCAGGAAAATGGGACGAAGAGATAGGGGAGTCCTGCCAAGCTGCCTGATAGAAACACGTGAGAACAAAGAGATCATGTACCAAGCAAGTAGAGGGCAAGGACCAATACCCAAATTGTCTTCTAAACACCCCACACACCCCACAGAAAACACAAACATACACACTATCAAGTTTCCCAACATCCTGTCTGTTGGAGATGCCTGGAAAGTCCTTCCTCTCAGCTCCTATGTGACAAGTACACAATGAACCAAATTTAAGGAAAAGTTTAAATGTTTATTTTGATGTCTTCACACGGCTCTCTCTGGCCAGTACCCTGTGTACTTTAACTGTGTCCAGCCCCAAAGGAACTGTTCCTCTTGCTTCTGTGGTTCTGTCATCCCACACTGGTGATAACAGAGAGAACAGGACTCACCAACTGCCCCTCTGATGGGTGATCTGAATAGAACTTCCAGGATGCATGGAGCAGACCTGGACCCCCTGGGAGACCTTTAGACTGGATCCAGTCGGGAGATGTCAGTGCCAATGCCCACTCAGCTGCCAGGCAACCCTGAGCAGGTCCCGTCCTCTCCCTGGAGTGCAGTTTCCTCATCCATAAATAAGAGGCTTAGATCTAATGTTTATTAAGATTCCCCATTGCCTTGTACTGCTGCCCTCTGATTCCTACAATGTGTTAACTCGGACAGTCTTGTTTTAACCTTTCTGTAATTCACAGACTGGGGACAGGAGGCAAGACAAGGACTATTTGTAGACTATAATGAGAGGATAACCAGCTGCCTTCAGAGCAAACCTTCCACCTTCAAAGCCAGGAGGTCTGGCCTTCAGTGTCTTTGAACTCAGTTTTCCCACTAAAGCCAGGGGTTGGGGGAGCAGGGGAGAATGTGAGCGGCTGCTTTGCTGTTAGAGGCCCAGTGCTCATTCTCTGGATTCTTCCAGAATCAGCAAAAGCTTTGATGAACTCAGCAGAGGGCAGGGGGGTTGGGGAGATACGGAGCAGAGGCCTATTGAAAGAAAGCCTGGCTTAATAGAAAACTGCCGGGACAACAGTTGCTGACTGGGGATGGAGTAGATTATGAAACCCTGCATTTATGTAACACTTAGCACAGACATTTTAACTGCTACTAGCTATTTCTCATGAGGGCGCTTCTTTGCACACTGTCAGCCCTCACTCTAATTTCTCTCATTCAGTAGTCTCCCTGGCTTTGGTAGATTGTAAATGAAAACAGCCGCCAAGTATCTATATATATAGAGAAAGAGCTTGTGTGAGGAAGAAGGCTAATTCCTCTCTCCCTTGAATCACAACTGACCTTACACTGCTTGGGAAATAGCTTCATCAACAAAGTCTTGCTATGAGGTCCCTGTATGAGGACCCGAGTTTGACCTTAGTACTCATGTAAAAAGCTGGATGTAGGTCCAGTGGGATGGCTGGAAGAGTGAGTGTACCTGCTACCAAGCCTGGGAACCTGCATTCAGACCTAGGAGCCCACATAGTAAAAGGAAAGTTATGTTTTGGCTTGCATGAATGCCCACATATGCTGTGTGTGTGTGTGTGTGTGTGTGTGTGTGTGGTTGTGCATGTATGCATGTGTGTATGTATTTTGAGATAAGGTTTTATTATTTAGCCCTATCTGGTCTGGAACTTGCTATCCTCCTGCATCTGCCTCCTAGGTGCTGGGACTACAGGCATGTACCACTACACCCTGCTTTAACTTGCTTCCATCTAAAACATGAAAGAATTGACACTCTGTGAGTTTCAGAGCTTATAGCTTGAGAAATCTGGAAGTTCCTATTTTTACCCTTTTGGGGTCTCGTGGTTTGAATATAAAATGTTCCCTACAGGCTCAGGTGTTGAATGCTTTGTCCCCAACCGGTAAAGCTATTTGTGGATATGATGGAAACTTTTTAATTTGTTTTATACGAGATCTTGCTTTAATCAAGCCTTCTGTGATGGCTAGACATTATTGTTAACTTAATTCAATCTAGAATCACTTGGCAAATCATTTGAACTAAAGGCTCAATTAGACTGGCCTATGGCCATGTCTATGAGAGATTGTCTTTATTAATGATTGATGTGGGAGGGCCCAGCCCACCGTAGGGGGCACCATTCCTAGGCCTGGACTATATAAGAAAGCTAGGTGAGCATGAGCCAAAGAGCAAGCCCGAAAGTAGCCTTTCTCCATGGTTTCTGCTTCAGTCCCTGCTTGAATTCCTGACCTGACTTCACTCTATGATGGCGTGTGACCCAGAAGTGCAAGCCAAATGAACTCTTCCCTCTCCAAATTGTTTTTGGTCAGAGTATCTTATCACGACAACATAAATCAAATGAGAACACCTTCAGATGGCTGAATTCCCAGTTGTCATCTGATTGCATCTTCCTGATAGACCCTGAGATAGAACCATCTAACCACGTCACTCTGGAACCCACTGACATTGTGTAAGATAAGAAGTTATTATTAGTGTTTAACCCACTGTGTTTTATAAGGACTTGTTTGCAGCACTAGATAGCTAATACAATTCAAATACCTAAACTTTAAGTGTATTAGGTTTCCATCACTATGCAAAGTACAAATCTACTTATAAAGAGAAAGGGTTTGTTTTAACCCATAGTTTTGGGCCAAAGCCAATTTGCCCTTTTACTTTGGGCCGGTGGTAACATATTGGCAGGAGTGTGTGCAGAGTAAAAGATCCTCATGGTTGTGATCTGAGTATCTTTGTACCCATAGGAAAAGATGAAACCAGTGCATTAATTTCCCCCAGAAGTCCTAACTTAAATGTTGCTCATAACAAAGTCAGCTACACATGATTTCCTCCCGACCAGTCATCAAAATACAGACCAGATTTCCTTTGTGCCCAATGTGTATGTTGACAAAGAAAAACAAGACAGTCCTTTCTGTGACAATAGAAGATTAGGTTGACTAAAGTATGACAACGTTAAGGCAAGTGTACACTATCCTGACACAATTTACTCAGCCTTTCTGATTTAAACAACTCGTGATGCACCTGGGTGGCTGAGGCAGGAGGGTAGCCACCAGTTCCAAGCTACACTGAGTTACATAGGGAACTCTGTGTCAACCTGACTACTATGCACCCGTCTAAATAATTTTGTATTGTGTAGATGCACATATAGGAAAGTGGAAAACTCTTAAGTGTACAATTTGCTAAGTGTACAATTTGTGGCCTGTGGCCACAGAGCTTTTTAAATTCCTCTACATTTAGCCTTTGAGCCTTGGGAAGGCCCTTGCAAGAAGGCCATGAAGATAGGTTCCAGAGCCACAGGAATGATTATGTCCCCATTCTACTCTCTTATTAGCTCTAGGACTCTGATTTATTCTCTATACTTCTCTACAGAATGACCTGAAACTTTCTACCTCAGCCAGGCTAACCTTGAACTGGTTTTCCTCTTGTCTCGGGCACCCAAGAGCCAGGATTGTGGGTATGCATCACTACCACTGCCTTCTACTTCTTACAAGTTTTGTAGTCAAGGAAATAATATTCATGAAATTCATAATCCATTATCTGAACTAAAGCAAGGGTGGAAAGAAATACTTCCATTATGTCACAACTGCCTCTACCATGTCCTCAGACCCAGAGTAGATGGGTGATTTCTACTTGGCAGGCCAACTCTAAGATGGCTCTTTCTGATCCCCATATCTTGGTGCTCATGCCCTCTGCAGGATTGTGACTTGCTTCTCACCAGCAGAACACAGCAGAAGAGAAATCACTTTTGTGATATGGTAAGTTTATTTCTGTCTTACTAGAAGCTCTCTACTGCCTTCTCAGTTTGTACTCTTTGAAGCAAGCTACTTTTTAAAAGATTTTCTTAAATGTACATTGGGATTTTGTCTGCATGTATGTCTGTGGGAGGATGCTAGATCCCCTGGACCTGGAGTTACAGACAGGTGTGAGCTGCCATGTGGGTGCTGGGAATTAAACCTAGGTTCTTTGGAAGAACAGCCGGTGCTCCTAACCACTGAGTCACCTCTCCATCCCTATGCCTAGAATCTTTTTCTTTTTCCTTTTGGACTTTTCGAGACAGGGTTTCTCTGTATTGCTTTGAAGGCTGTCCTGGAGCTCACTCTATAGACCAGGCTGGCCTCAAACTCACAGAGATCCACCTGCCTCTGCCTCCCGAGAGTTGGGATTAAAGGCATGTGCCACCACTGCCTGACTCTGTACTTAGATTCTTTTTTTTTTTTTTTTTTTTGGTTTTTTCAAGACAGGGTTTCTCTGTGGCTTTGGAGGCTGTCCTGGAATTCCCTTGGTAGTCCAGGCTGGTCTCAAACTCACAGAGATCCGCCTGCCTCTGCCTCCTGAGTGCTGGGATTAAAGGCGTGCGCCACCAACGCCCGGCTATACTTAGATTCTTAACCCACAGAAAGTGTGGGCTGTGTTGTTCTAAGTCACAAAATCTAGGAGAATTTGTTACATAGTGAAATATAACAGATTAGCAAAGCTATCTCATCCCATTTCTGGTTTAAAGCCCACCTTCCCACTTCAGTGAGTTGACATCTATTGCCCACCTTCCCACTTCAGTGAGTTAACATCTATTGCCCACCTTCCCACTTCAGTGAGTTAACATCTATTGCCCACCTTCCCACTTCAGTGAGTTAACATCTATTGCCCACCTTCCCACTTCAGTGAGTTAACATCTATTTCATTACTTCATAGCTGTTCGTTTTCTTGTTTCTTCTACAGTGGGAGCTCGTCCATGGCATAGCCCTGGCTGGCCTGGAATTCTCAAATCATTCTTCAGTCTCTCAAGTGCTAGTATTACAGGCTGCACCACCACTGGCAGCAGATGAATGCTATCAACTAGTTTTCTGTGACATTCTTTTTCCATTTTTAAATTTATTTTACATACCACCAGTATCTCATCCCTCCTCTCCTCCAGCTCCCTACCCCGCCTGTGATGATTCTTAGCCAGGCTAGTGAGCCATTAACTCTGCATCCACTGAGACATTTCTGTGGAAAAATTGGATCCTGCTTTTAAGATAGCTTTACTCAGCCTTTCAGATTTAAACAACCCGTGATGCTGGTGGTACCCTTTTAATCCCAGCACCTGGGTGGCTGAGGCAGGAGGGTAGCCACCAGTTCCAAGCTACACTGAGTTTCATAGGGAACTCTGTGTCAACCTGACTACTATGCACCCGTCTAAATAATTTTGTATTGTCTAGATGCACATATAGGAAAGTGGGAAACTCTTTTTTTGTTTTGTTTTTCGAGACAGGGTTTTTCTGTATTGCAATGGAGGCTGTGCTAGAACTCGCTCTGTAGACCAGGCCTTGAACTCAGAGATCTGCCTGCCTCTGCCTCCCCAGTGCTCGAGTGCTGGCATTAAAGGCGTGTGCCACCACTGCCAGCAAGTGGGAAAATCTTAAGTGTACAATTTGCTAAGTCTTCCTAAGTAAATCCATGTGTGTATCGCCACCACCGAGATGAAGACCTCCATCTTCATTTGTGGGTCCTTCTGCAAGGACCGGAGAAGTAACCAGCATCAAAATCCTCTACTACTGCCGGGCGTTGGTGGCGCACGCCTTTAATCCCAGCACTTGGGAGGTAGAGGCAGGCGGATCTCTGTGAGTTCGAGGCCAGCCTGGTCTACAAGAGCAAGTTCCAGGACAGTCCCCAAAGCCACAGAGAAACCCTGTCTCGAAAAAAAAACCAAAAAAAAAAAAATCCTCTACTAATTGTTACTGTTTGTTGGTGGTGTTGTTTTAGAACATTCAATAAGTGGAACCCCACCCTACACTAGCTTAACTTCTCCCGCTCTCTTAATAACATCACGTTTGTGATTTTGATTAATCAAAACTTCTCTGGATTAAATTTGTAAAACGGCAACTGAAGCAGTGGGAGTTTGGGATTCTGAGAGTTTCCCAAATTGGAATGAATGCCTTAACCCAAAGGTGGCCACCAAGAGGGAAAAGCCGCAGGGACAAGTCCCAGTGCCTCCACGGGGCATCCTCCACGACCGTTGGCTCCGGGGGAGGGACCGTGCTGAGCAGGGCAGGGCTTCCTGTCTGCGCCTGCGGAATCGCCGTTTGACCCCGGAAGTGTTGACTCTGTGGAAGCTGTCACCGTGTACGGCGGCTGCTCGTCGCGGGTGTGGAACGGGAGGTGAGTGCATGCCTGGTCCCACCGGTGGAGCTCGGTAGGAGTCAGGGCCGAGCTTCGGGCACCCTCGGCACCCCAGCTCATGGACTTCACGGTGGGGCCAGGCTTACACTGCCCCGGGGACCGTGAGTCACCAAGAGAACCGGAGCCTGGGGTTCCGGCTTGATTTAAGGCTTGGTCCTAGAGTGACCTGGGACGAACCCCAGTGCCCACCTCCTCTTCCTAAGCTACAGACTCCCGTGTGCCCGGTGCATACCTAGGCGCCGGGGATACAATCAGCAAGACAGACAAGGGTCTTGTGCTCGTGCAACTTACAGTCTAGAGGAAGGAGACAGTCAACAAGTAAATGCATAAAGCAAGTAAAGACGTGGCAATGAGTAACAAGGAAAGAGATTATTTCAGGGAAGGTTTCTAAATAGAGTGATGTTGACCCGAGACCAGCAAAGTGATGGACGACAGAGAAACTGAGGCAGCAGTAAGTAGCCCTGGAGATGCTCACTGGCCATATAACAGTTGTTAATTGTACCAAGCCCCTTCCCTGAAAACTCTTTCTTAAATTTTGGCCTTTGTTGTCTGCCCAGAATAGGAGGTATATGGTGCACAGCTTTCCTGATTTTTTTTTTTGTTTCTTTATTTTCTACCCATACTTTAGTGAAAACCCAAATCCTCTCTGATGCCTTCCTCCTGTAACTCATTTTCTTTGTTAAATGCTTCATGGACCTTGCATATTGGGCAAACATCATGACACTCATTACATGTATGGCAATTGACTTTGTATGTGTTGTTCCCATGAAGACTGAGCTTAGTGAATGGCACCACCAGCTCCATTCCACGATTCAAGCAATACACGTGTCCTTCCTGAGAATCAGGCCAAATGGTGTTATAAAAGGGAACACAGAAGAGCTGGTCTGCTAGTCTGTTTGTGTGAACTGTGCTCACATATATGTGAGTGTACTTGTGTGGAGTTAGAGATTAACTTCAGGAGTTGGAGTTGTTCCTCAGAAGTCATCCACTTTTTTTTTTTTTTTTTTTTTGAGACAGAGTCTCTTAATGGCCTGGAGCTTTCCTAGTGGACTATGCTGACTGACTAAGGAAGCTTTCACCTTCTGCTCTCTCAATGCTGAGGTTACAAGCATATACCATCACATCCCACTGTTTGTATGTGGTTCTGGGAAATGAACTCAGATTCTCATGCTTGTGCATGAGACAACGCTGACTGAGCTATCTCCAAGTCCACTTTGTGACTATTTCATTATTTTATTTTTGTTTGAGGTTGAACCCAGGGACTCGTATGTGGTAAGTGCAAATTCTATCACTGAGCTGTTCCCAGCTGACCGACTACTGGCTTTGGCCCCTCTGTGGAAGGGATCATGTGTTGGCAGATTTCTATGTATTTTCTCTTCCTTCTGTTAAGTTTTTCATGCCCTCCTCTAAAGCCTGGAGAAGTTGTTAAGTCTTAGCACACTCTACAAATGAGGAAAAGTCCATTGTCCCAACCCCAGAAAGATCTAAGGTCTCGTGAGAATTGAGAAGAGTATTCTTGTTCTGAAGAATGTAGCTCAAAGGCAGAGCTAATCTAGCACTCGTGATGAATTCTCTCCTGACCAGAGCAGAGGAAATTTCTCCTTATACTCATCAAACATTTGGTGAGGCCTGTGCTGGTTATAGGAAAGATATCAAGAAAAAGAACTGTGGGTGGTGTCTTCAGCGTGAGGCCCTCGGTTCCATCCCAGCGCTATAAAAACAAAAACAGAAAAACAGTTTAGGTACTTTCAGCTAGGACTTTCTTATAATGGGTAGGAATTATCTGAAAAGTATTTTCCTTCAGAGCTGAGAACTATTTTAGGCAAAAATCATCTTGTTAGGTCAGAATATGCATAGCAGGTCTTGAAAGCCCACATTAGGAATTCGCTGTGGCCAGGGGTTGATGCTGGTGCTGGGGTCAGTCCCGGAGTAGACCCTGCCTCTAGGAGTCAGTGTGTCTGCACTCTTCTTCCCATCCATATTCCTTTTAGGAGGGTCACACAGCACAATGTCAGCTTTGCCCCTGGACCAACTCCAGATCACCCACAAAGACCTGAAGACAGGAAAGCCGAGGACTTCGCCAGCACTGGTGAGCCAATGTCTTGATGCTATTCAGCCTGATAGGAATCAGCCTTGCAATTTCAGAAACTAAAAGTAAAGTCCTTCTCTTCTGTTCCAGGAATGACCCTAGGGCCAATGGCTACTGTTGAGTAGTTGAGGCACTGCTAGGCCCTTGCAAGCCTAGTATAGAACTTAGTTTCTGAGAAGCAGTGCAAATTTGAGTAGTAGTTTCCATGTCAAGTCCCCTCCCCAAAGCATTTAATTTCCAGTCAGTCTGAAGGCAGTTCTGACTTAGCCTGAGCTAAGCTAGAAATGGTTCCAAGTCCTAGTTTGGTGATTGGCCTTTGAGGGGGGACTTAAGGTTTCATGTAGAAATACATATGTTTAAATCTAATATACATATACGTGTGTATATGTTTAAGCTAAGCTGCTGCTCATACTTCTGTTGGGTCACTGATTTCAGAGACTGGGACAGTCTTTCTTATTTGGACTAGAGTGCGACATACATAGCCTCTGGCAGGGCCTGTGAGACCAAAAACTGAGGAGACTGTGGACCTGCCAGTTCCAGCCTCAGAGAGAGATAAGAGCCCTGGGGAGGTGCTAAAGGAAGAGACCCTCTTGTAGATTTCCCACAAATATAAACCTAATTGCGCAAGGTGGAAAGAAGCACTTCTGGAGGCTGGAGGAAAGTTGTGGGAAATGGGTGCTAAGTGTTTTATTTCCTGCATTTTGGTTGGCTTTTATTATTTCCTATTCAGTCTCTAATATTAGAATTTAACATGTGCAGAGTACCTCATGCCAGCCAAGCCATTCTAAACAAGTTATCCAGATTAACTTTTCTTCTTTCCCTCCTGATTTTTGTTTGTTTGTTTGTTTTACGAGACAGGGTTTCTCTGTATTGTTTTGGAGGCTGTCGGTCCAGCCTGTCCTCAAACTCACAGAGATCTGCCTGCCTCTGCCTCCCAAGTGCTAGGATTAAAGGCGTTCGCCACCATCGCCCGGCTCCCTCCTGATTTTTAACTAGTTCTTTGAGAATTTTGTGTAGATTCGTCCCCCATTCCTCACCCAGCTAACTTTGTGTCCTCTTGTTTTGTGAAGCCTATCAAGTCTGGTTGATGCTACCCCATATGCTCTTGGATGTGTGGTCTTTCTTGAAAGACGCTCAACCCACCAGCGACTGTGCCCTTAGAGAGAACTGATTTAACTTTCCATCAGCTATCAGTTACCAGCAGTTCATAGCTAAGGATGGGACTTCGTGCCCTCCTCCCCAGTTTATCTCATTTAAGATGCATCACAGCCCAGTGAATGGATGCTTTCATTGTCACTATTTTACAGAGTTCAAGGTTACAAAACTGGGAAACCAGGAGAGCTAGAACTGTATGTATTGTTCAGTTGCAGTAGCCATCTATTAGGAAGCATGTGCCTGTGTCTAGTGCTTGAAATGTGGACTCTGGAACAGGGTTTTTCTTTTTCTTTTTTTTTCCCCTTCGAGACAGGGTTTTTATGTGTAGCCCTGGCTGTCCTGGAACTCTCTCTATAGATCAGGCTGGCCTCAAACTTGGAGATCTGCCTGCCTCTGTCTCCCAAGTGCTGGAACTAAAGGCATTCACCATCATGCCCAACTCAGAACAGGAATTTTAATTAATCAAATGAAATTCCATCATGTGATATGCCTGCTGTGTTGTTTAGGCAGATGATGCAGTTCCACTGTCACAGAATGTTCTGTTGGACAGTGCTGGTGGAGACTTGAGTGGCGACCTCAGTCCTTTCCCATGTGCTGAATGAACACTTGGGTTGTTAGTTGTGAGAACTGGGAGAGCAGAGGTCTGGTCCCTTTCACAACTGGCTTCTTGGTGACTAGCACACGGTGAGCTCTCTGGAAACATTCCTTAAGTCAGAAACCACAATCAGACCTAGTGCTTAATGCTAGAGCTACAAAGAGAAAATGTGTAGCTCTGCCCTTGGGTCCACAGCATAGGACCAGTAGCTTTAACAGTATGGTGACACGGTAGGATGGAGGGCAGGTTCTGGCAGAGTCTATTCAGATCACAGGTTTGGAGTGCAGGGATGGAAGTAGGAGGGATATGCAGAAAGGGATGGCTTCCTGGAGGACAGAGATCCTGAACTGGGTGTTGAAAGATGAATTAGCTCTATCTGGACAAAGCAGGAGGAGAAGGAAGGCTCTGGCTGGAGAACTCAGAAATGCTTGAGGGAGCCTGACTCTTAGATCAAGCACACATCCCTTTGGGGGGCACTATAACAGAGCTAATAATGAGCACAGGCTCTGGACATATTTGGCAAGTTATTTAACCTCACTAGGTCTCTGGATCCCAAAAAGATAATAATGGACCAGGCATGGTGGGGTGGCTGTGAGTTGGTGCTCTGCCTGGAACAGAGCAGGCACTCAATACATTACAGTTGTGACGGTGATGACAAGTAGCAGCTGTGACATTGAATGGGGCTAGGGTGGGGACAAGGACTAGCTCAAAGACAATTGCCTAGCTGAAGACAGGTCTTGTTGTTCATACTGAAGAACATTAAGCTCCTGAAATTGTCCTGAGATTTGCATAGTGTTTTGTCTTTTGTGTCTCAGTATAGGGCTCTAGGAGCAGTCATTACAGTGTCTCTGCAGAGTGATAGGTGGAGCTTATTGGTGTCTATTGAGTAGCTACTATTCAAGGAGCATGCACTTGAAAAACCTGTAAGAACTAGTGTTGGACCCTTAGGCCATTCTTTGATGGACAGTAAGAAAATGAGTTCCTGTGAAGATACATAGAGACTTGAAGGCGTGAGTACTTTCCTAGTTTTCCAGAGCAGATGGGCCCTAAGCTAGTCTTATTGAAAGGTGGGATTAAACTTGGGTTGGAGAGACACACTGGGAGCCTGCTGCTCTCCTGCTCTGAAACCATGTATGGCTACTTATTTTGGAGTAGAGTTCCCTCCTACAAAGCTTGTCATTTTAAGCCCTTCAGAGGCAGGATCTGGCCATTCATTCCTTGTGGCATGTCCTCTCAATGTCAAGCACAGTGGAAATATCATTGAAAGACAGTAAACTGCACATTTAAAGTCAACAATTTGAGCCGGGTGTTGGTGGCGCACGTCTTTAATCCCAGCACTCGGGAGGCAGAGGCAGGCGGATCTCTGTGAGTTCGAGGCCAGCCTGGTCTACAGAGCGAGTTCCAGGAAAGCCTCCAAAGCCACAGAGAAACCCTGTCTCGAAAAAAAAAAAAAAGTTAACAATTTGATTGTTTTCTACCTTGGTAATATACCAATGAAACCATCACCAATGGTCAAGACAGTGGACATTTTTACCTTCTCTGAAAGTCCCCTGTGAACTTCTATAATCCGTTTCTTTCTCCCTGTACCCAACAACAAGTTATGCAGTTTATCAAGTGCCTCAGCTGCCGTTAGGAAAGTTCCTGGACCTTACTAAGTCTTTGTTTTCTCTTCTGACAGGCAAGAATACTGTCTCTGTTTAGCTAATTGCTTGATTAAAAAAAAGAGAGAGAGAAATAGGGAGTTTGACATACCTGTTCCACAGCTGGCATAGCATGGGTCCTCAAAATGTGATAGATTTATTGCCATCATTCGGCCACCCTCTAAACCTATTGTCCAGTTTCCAGCTCTGCCTTTCCACAGTGGTGGTACATTCCTTTAATCCCAGAGGCAGGGTTCAAGGCCAGCCTGGTCTACAGAGCGAGTTCTAGGACAGGCTTCATATTACAGAGAAACCTTGTCTTGAAAAACCAAAATAAGTAAGTAAGTAAGTATAAGTAAGTAAGTAAATGAATTCAATTCCAGAGACAGGCAAATCTCTATTATATAAAGTCAGAGCCCAGCCTAGTCTGCGATAGAAAATTCCAGGCTGCCAGGGCTATATAGGGAGAAAGAAAGAGCACGGGTGGGAGGGGGAGGGGCAGGGGAAGGGAGAGAAAGGTACCTTTCCTCCACTTAAAAAGTCCTTTTCCTCCTGCTAGGCTCACTTTAGGTACTGCCTCACCGGAGAAGCGTCCCTTTTCCAGGGACCACTAATTCCTTCTTGTGCTCCTATGACCCTTCAGGCCTAAATTGTCACTTCACCTGTTTAGGGCCACCTTGATGGCTTAGATGTGCATCTTCCCCTGTGGAATGTGAACCTTGAGACTTGGAGACGATTTGAGACTTTGAGCTAAGACCTTCAGCACATAGATACTTTTATTCTTGTGTCCCAACACTGTAGTGACCCTGTACAGAGTGTCAGCAGGTCAAGGAGGAAGGAAGCTTGGAATGCAAGGAGATAAGCTCTCTTTTCAAGAGATTAGTGGCTGAAAGCCATCACTATATAAGTGGGACTTTGATGGGAGAGCGTCCCACAGACCTGTATGCTAAATGACTGCAATGGATCCTTATGGAACCTGCATACTTCTGCAAAGGCCCACAAGGTTCTTAAGGAGACTGGTCCATCAGTCTTGATTGTTCTAGAGCTGGCTCTGGAAGTGGGAGGTTGTGCTTGATAACAGCTGAGGCCTGGCCCTCCTCCTGTTACAACTTCCCCGGAGAAAGCCGCTCTCAGCTCTCATGTAGACTGGGGTGGAAACTGAGCCACTGAGCCCATCCACTCTTCATTATGGTGAACAAAGTGGGGTTTGTTCATGGCAAGGTTAGGGCTGGGAGAGAGAACTTGTGACTCTAAGCTGAGATCTGCAGCTATTTGATTAGAATCTTTACAAAAAAATTAGTAGAGGTGTTTTGTTTTGTTTTTAGTTATGTAAAAGGAAATAGTGATATATAGAGTATAATGCTGTTTATATCAGAAAGGAAAAACAAACTCAAACAAATAATTGATACACATACACTATATTCTAATGTAAAAACAAATGGTCAGTGCTTTCCCCTGGGAAGTTGTGGAGACTAGGAATGTGCTTCCCCTCTTCCTTCTCTCTTCTTTTCTCCCTCCCCACCCCTACCACGCTGGGGATTGACCCCAGGACCTCACATACACATTCTGCCACTGAGCTATATCCTCAGTCCATAGTAAAAAAAAAGATGTTTATCCCTTACTTGGATAATTAAATATTAATTTAAAAAATACATACTCAGTTTTAAAAATGGGAAAATAAGGTCAAACATGGTAGTTACACCTTTATTCCAGTATTTGGGAGGCAGAGACAGGCAGATCTCTAAGTTTGAGGCCAGCTAGTCTACATAGTGAGCCCTTGTCTCAAGAAAAAAATACTAAAAAATATGTTGAAGCCATAATTCCCTAGCCCCAAGAGAGCCAGTATAAATTTTGGGGATTGCCCCCCTTTTAAAAAATAATTTATTCATTTTTATTTTATGTGCATTGGTGTTTTGCCTGCATGTATGTCTATGTGAGGATGCCAGATCCCATGGAACTGGAGTTACAGACAGTTGTGAGCTGCAATGTGGGTGCTGGGAATTGAACCTGGGTCCTCTGGGAAAGTAGCCAGTGCTCTTAACCACTGAGACATCTCTCCAGCCCCCCGCCCCGCCCCTTCCTTTTTAAAAACCTGTATCAATATGCAAATACATAGACTTTAAAAAAACATTCCAAACCTGATTATATTGGAGTTTTGTGTCCTTTCTCTTCTAAAAATTCTCCAAAACCATGTTTTTTAACCGTCACCTGGGCTCCCTGGGTGGGTGCCACCATGGCACCTTTGTTAGACGCACTGGGTTCTTTATGCTTACAAGCTTCTTGGAGGGTCTCTGGTTGGAACAGCCAAGTACTGTCATTGCTGTGGGTTGGCAAGTGGGCCCTCGCTGACTAACCTCTGCCACGTTAACACGTGATTTTTGGATCCGTAGCACCCTGAGCAGAAGGCAGACCGGTATTTTGTGTTATACAAACCGCCCCCTAAAGACAACATCCCCGCCCTAGTGGAGGAGTACCTGGAACGCGCCACCTTCGTAGCCAATGACCTCGACTGGCTCCTGGCCTTGCCTCACGATAAATTCTGGTGCCAGGTAACATTCTATCAAAATTCACACTAAGACAAAGCACATGACATGTCCTTGGTTGGTTGCTGTTTTTCTCTCCCCTAGGAGTTGCTTTTTTGTCTGCTTTCCTTGGATCTTTAACAGCAAATAGTGGTTTGGATTGCTGTCTCATATTGCAACCTCCCTGATGTTTATACACTGTCATTTTAAGAAACTTGTATCTTGCCTGGGCTCATTCATAACTCCTTGATTCCTTGGGTTGGAGTGTTTGCAATACGTCAGGGCTGATGGGCCTTGTGCACCTGTTTAGTCTACCTAAGGAGTCAATCCTTGCTTTCCTCTCTCCTGGCATAGGTTGTTTTTGATGAAACCCTGCAGAAGTGCCTGGACTCCTACCTACGCTATGTACCCCGAAAGTTTGATGAGTGGGTGGCCCCGACCCCTGAGGTTGCTGACATGCAGAAGCACCTACACCGAAGCATTTTCCTCACCTTCCTTCGAATGTCCACTCACAAGGAATCCAAAGTAAGCTTCTGATCCCGTATCGAGTCTCCATTTGACACCCAGCACCTCTGCCGGGCTCTACCCATGGGATAGAAGGATCTGAGTGTCCGTTTTCCTCTTTGTCTCCTTCGTTATTCCCACTTATTTCCCTTCTCCACCCACCAGCCTATCCACAGCACACTCCCCAGGGCCTTGTCACAGTTGGCAGTGCCTTTGTTCACGTGACAGAAGGTAATGACATTGATTCTGACTTTTTGAAGAACTCATATGCGTACTTTTTTTTTTAGGATTTGTTTATTCATGTATTTTATGTATATGAGTGCTTTGTTTTCTTGAATACCAGAAGAATAAATCTGATCCCATTATAGACGATTTTGAGCCACCATGTGGTTGCTGGGAATTGAACTCAGAACCTCTGAAAAAGCAGTTGAGTACTCTAAACCACTGAGCCATCTCTCCGGCCCTCATATGTTTACTTTTTAAAATATTTTATTTGTAATTAGTTTATATATGTGTCTATTTCTCCATGTATGTATATGTGACTCAGGTCATCAGACTTGTTGGCAAGTGCCTTTACATACTGAGCCATCTCACCAGCCTTCAAAGTTACTACTGTTAATGTGCATGGTCCTTCATGGAATCTAAAAAATCTTTCTAAATATTTGTTTTGTGAGGAATAGTGGCACATACCTTTAATCCCAGTAACTCAGGAAGCAGAGGCTGGCAGATTTCTTCAAGTTTAAGTCCAACCTGGTCTACTTAGTGAAACCCAGCTTTAAAAAAAGATATTATTTATTTATTTATTTATTTATTTATTTTTTGGTTTTTATGAGACAGGGTTTCTCCATATTGTTTTGGAGGCTGTTGGTCCAGCCTGGCCTCGAACTCACAGCGATCCGCCTGCCTCTGCCTCCCAAGTGCTGGGATTAAAGGCGTGCACCACCGAAAAAGATATATTTTATTATTATTATTGTAAATATTATTATTTTGGTTTTTCGAGACAGGATTTCTTTGTGTAGCCCTGGCTGTCCTGGAACTTAATTTCTAGACTAGGGTGACCTCGACCTCCTACCTCTGCCTCCTGAGTGCTGGGATTAAAGATGTGTACCACCACCCAGCTCTGAATACTGATTTTTTACAGGCATTCACCAACAAACCCAATGGATATTATTTTTTAAGCTACATTTTCGTTATAATTAAATTTCAAATATATGCGTATACTTGAGTGAAAGTTTCATGTATACAGAACAATGAATCAATCCCATGTCCTCTTAACACCTCTTGTGTACTTACCAATGTTTTGTATATCTCGTTTAATCTCTCTTGAGTTTGCTTATTTTGTTGAACTGTTTTTATGTAACCATAGACACTGGCTGATTTGCCCATAGATGCTTAAAAACAAGCCCCTGCTGACTCTTTCTTGGTATTTCTGTTTTTGTTTACATGAAAATGCAGAGCCACCATGATTCTTGGTCTTTTCATAAAGCTCAGACATATGTACAGTATAGGCATGGGAGCATTGATCAGCCTGTCCCCAGCTGATGAGCATCAAGGTGGTTTCTTAAGAGTCTGCTATTGCAGAGTATGCACACTCAGCCTCCATCCTCTCTGCACTTTCCTTAGGACCACTTCATCTCTCCATCTGCATTTGGAGAGATTCTCTACAATAACTTCCTCTTTGACATCCCAAAGATCCTGGACCTCTGTGTGCTCTTTGGGAAAGGAAATTCACCACTGCTCCAGAAAATGATAGGTACGTAGGGTGTAGGACCTGGGGGTGTACAGGGATGGCCACCACATGCCAAACCAGAGGTCACAGGAGCACAGGAATATTAGAGGCAGGTGGTGCTGGGATACAGATGTTTTATATATGTCTCTGTGTGTGTGTGTGTGTGTGTGTGTGTGTGTGTGTGTGTGTGTGTGTGTGTGTAACACACACATAGATGTATCAACTCTGAAATAAATGACTGGGGAGTCGAAAGAAAATTAAAACAGTGTGCCAGGTATTGCCTCAAGAACCTGCAAGTCTGCTGGGTGGTGCATAACCACAATCCCAGCACTCAGGAGGTGGAGGCAAGAGGGTTGTGACTTTGAGGCCATACTGGCTACTAAATAGGGACCTGTCTCAAAGCAACAGCCAAAAACGGAGTGTCTGGATTTCTTAGTGTTAGGACAGGTGTCCGTCAGTGGTAGGAATGAGCAATTTGCCTTGGCAATGAAAGTCAGATTGCAACGACATTAGCCTTCATTGGAATGTGGCCTGGGCTCTGTCATGACATGCGTGTCCTGTTTGTTATTCCACTGGATGTACACAGGAGCTGTCTGAGATCAGTGTTGCCATTGTTCCCATTTATAGATGAAAGACTGGGGTTGAACTATGTGGGACTTGTCTGAAAGCCTGTAGTGATCAGGTAGCCAAGCAGGAACTCACGAGTTAGAAAGAATTGACCCTGGGACTCTCGCTCTTTCTGCTCCCTGCTTCAGGGATAATGAGGCTGCCTCCAAAATAGCAGGTATATGCAGCATTGCTGAGAGCAGATGGGGACATAGTTTGGAGACTCTGTGATTGTGAAAAGAGTAAACACTAAGTTGGATTTCTTAATGCAGAAGTGGGATATAGGTTCACTCAGAAATGCAAGAGGTGGGGGTTTTTGCAGAAGGTATGTCTTAGTTCATTTGAGCACTCCTGTCAACCTTCCTCATTCTCAGACTGTAGAGCGTAGTCTTCTAAATATCTGGTTGCAAAACTGGGTAGCACTTGGGGAGCCTGAGGTAAGAGCCTCACGAATTCAAGTCCAGCATGTACCACCACCGCCCAGTCTTACATGTGAAATTTTACACCTGACATTTTCGTTGAAACTCTCTGGTTTCTTGTTTTGAGTCTTAATTATTGTCTGAGTATAGGTTAATTTTGTATTTTCCCAGAGGGACACCTTTCATAAATTCACTATAGACTTAGAGGATGGGGTGAATAAGCAACAGAAAACAGTTAAGTTAGGGAAATAGTTCGCAGGCCAGGTTAGACTGGAAGGTTACAGAGAGCAGCAGCAGGAGCCTGAGGAGTGAGATTGCCCACTGGGGAAGATGGCAGGTCCCCCACTGAATACCCCGTCTCACACCCAGCTCTCTTTTTGTGTATATCAGCTTCACCAAGTCAGTGAGCCTTTCTAAGTCTCAATTTTAGACTAAGGGAAAGACTGGTGGTCTACCTTCTTTGGGTTGTTGTGGAATTAATCAGAAAAAGTGAACAGTAACATAACACTAGGTCTGGAAGGATACAGGCACTCGGCAAGTGTGAGCTCTTGTTGATGCTGCGGAGCCTCCAGGAGCTTGGAGCAGGAGGTCAGTCTCTTAGGGCAGAGTGCTCCTGGGGGAGGTGGAACAGTAGGCAATTGAAAAGAGCACAGCATCATAGGTGAAAGTGAGTACAGAGAGGGACATTTGGGACGCGGAGCAGAGCCCAGAGAAACCTTAACAGCTCTGGAGAGGAGGGGGGGGCAAAAGAGTAGTGTGGGGAAAAACGGACTTCAGGACCTAGTGGTGAAAGTTGTGAGTTAGAAGCAAGAACACCTTTGAATGTGTTGGTTCAAGATTGCAGTGAGAGGTTGCTGGGAGATAAAATGGCAAGGGCAGACCAAGAAAGCTCTGCCTGCTGCCCTAGGCTTTAGTCATTTGGTGACATTTTCTGAATTAAGGTTCTCTCTTTGCAAATTATATCTACTTTGGTTTTTAGAGACAGGATTTCTCTGTGTAGTCCTGGCTGTCCTGGATCTTACTCTGTAAACCAGGCTGGACTTGAACTCTGAGATCTACCTGCCTCTGCCTCCCTAGCACTGGGATCAAAGTTGGGTGCCACCACCACCACAAGGGTTATTTGTTTGTTTGTTGTTTTGTTTTGTTTTGTTTTTACTAATGATATGAAGCCCAGGCTGGAACTGCTAACCTTCTGCCTCACAAGTGCTAAGATTACAGATGTAGCCAACATGCCTGGGTTGTTTTTTGGTTTTTGGTTTTTTTTGAGATTGTTTCTTAATATGTAGCCCAGATCAGCCTGGAAGTTGCTACATAGCCCAGGCTTCCCAAATGCTGGGGTGTTAGGTGCACACCACTGTGCCTGGTTCCACATACTTTTAAACCACCAGGTTGAGGATTCTAAACCGACTTATTAAAGAGAGCCTCTCTTTTGGCTCCTAGAAGGTGGTTGATTCAAAGGAGCTTGTGTATGTGCACGTGCGTGCGTGCGTGTGCGTGTGCACGCGCTCGTGTGTGCATTCATGAGTATGTGTGGTGGCAGATGTAGAGAAGGAGCCTACAGAGATTCCCTCCCACCTCAGAGCAGCTCTCTTTTAATTCCTTCTTTTTTTTTCTTTTGGTTTTTGGAGACAGGGTTTCTCTGTAGCTTTGGAGGCTGTCCTGGAACTCGCTCTGTAGACCAGGCTGGCTTCGAACTCACAGAGATCTGCCTGCCTCTGCCTCCCGAGTGCTGGGATTAAAGACGTGTGCCACCAACGCCCGGCTCTCTTTTAATTTTTAAGTAGAAGGCCCAAGGGCAGCCTCCACTTCCAATACACAAAGTCTCTCGGGCAAAGTATTACTTGTAAGAAGACTGATGAGGAAGAAAAGCTGCGAGGGTGAGCTACCCTGTGGGTACAAGCACAGGCCTGACTCTAGCCTTCTTAATAAACGGCAAGGTTGGCATTGGGATCAGATATCAGCTTTTGAAAGCAGGGCTCATCAGTCAGCCTTTCTTGAGCACATCAGGAGAAAGTGAGGTCGTTGGTCTTTCGTAGGTTAGTGGTCTTTATGGCAGTGTATCCTGCTCACCGTGGGCTTGTCTGGGAAGAGGAGGGAGCTCAGAGAACACTATTGCCTGTTCCTTACCTTTGTGGTATTTCTTAAGACAAATTGGTTTATCTTACTTAGTTTTTTCTATGTGTGGGTGCTTTGCCTGCATCTGTTCATGTGCATGCAGTGTCTGCAAAGGGCAGAAGGGGGCATTAGATCCCCTAGCACTAGAGTTACACCATATGGGTTCTGAGAATCTAACCCAGGTCCTCTGGAAGAGCAATCAGAGCTCTTAACCGATGAACCATCTCTCCAGCCCCAAGATCATATTTGTTTATATTTTATATGTGTAGGTGTTTTGCCTCCACATATATATGTGCACTCTGTGTGTGCCTGACACCCATGGAGGCAAGAAGAGGGCATCTGGTCCCCTGGAACTAGAGTTGCAGATGGTTTTGAGCCACCATTTGGATCCTGGGAACTGAAGCTGAATCCTCTGCAATAGCAGCCAGTGCTCTTAACTGTGGAGTCACCCCTCTGGGCTTGTTTTGGGTTTAGTTTTGGTTGGGGGGGTTGTGTTTTTTTGTGTTTTGTTCAGTTTTTTGTTGTTGTTGCTATTGTTTTGTTTTTTAATTAAAAGCAAAGGAGATCGTTGTTGTTATTGCAATCAGATAAAGAAGAAAAGAGACTCTGAAGACCTTAAGAATAGATTGTGAAATTTGAGCTACATTTCCAGGCTTAGTGGCACACACCTTTAATCCTAGCACTCTGGAGGCTGAGGCAGGTGGATCTCTGAATTTGAGGCCAGCCTGGTCTACAAAGAGACTTCCAGGACAGTCAGGACTGTTATACAGAGAAACCTTGTCTCAAAAAATAAATGATAAAATTTGAGTTATCTTGATGCATGCCAATAAATAAATAAATAAAATCTATTTCTGGCAAGCAATGAGGGGATGTTCTGGGTGGTCAGGGTGGTAAGAGGAATATGCCATGCCTCTGGAAGTGCCTATGTCAGAATACTACCTGAGAAGGTGACACGTGTCTTATGGTGGAGCTCTGGGAGGTCATTTCAGGCAGAAGGAAGGGACAGGGCTTGTTATCTGAGGTTAAGGATAGTTCAGAGGAGGGCTCCATTGCAGGGATTGGAAGCAGGGTGACCTAGGATGCCAGCAGGGGCTAGATTTCTCAGGGCTTTATATCATAGGAGGATCAGGACAGGAGGAGCAAGGAGCAAAGGTTGGTGGAGGGGCTGGCTTAGATATTCCCTGCACTATGGAGGAGGAGAGTATAGAGATGGTCCGGGCACACCTTCATAGATTACAGTGCCAGCATCCATGGGAGGTAGGAGCCCTGAGCTAAGAGGAACTCAGCTTTTTTGGAACCAAGGTGTAAATAAATACCATCCTGGACTGTGCCGATGAAAAGCCCAGTTACTTGCTTACTCATTAGCCTTACCTGGCATTTGATTTCCTTCATGTTGGAGTAGGGCTGCAGAGTGGTCCAGATTGTATGTTCTGGGCCTTGTACACAGTGCAGGAGAGAAATAGATAGAGAGAGGCAGAGAGAAAAACTTCTTTCTCCCCAGATAGTTTCTTTGTCCTACTCTTGGCCATACCCTTTGAATCCACCCTTTACCCTGCTCAAACAATACTAAAATCTAAACATTGTCTGGCACTTACATAAAAACCAAACCTCTGCTAAGTGGTGGTGGTGTGCTCCTTTAATCCCAGCAGTTGGGGTGCAGAGGCAGGTGGATCTTTAAGTTTGAGGCCAATCTGGTTTACAGAGTGAGTTCCAGGACAGCTAGTGACGTTACACAGAGAAACTCTGTCTCAAAACAACAGCAAAAACTAGACCTCCACTGAAGCAGGGGCACTCAAAGCTGACTACCAGCATGAGAGGCAAAAGTTACAGTGAGATGAGGCATCTAAGGACATTGGCATTTCTCATCATCGTGTCCCCGCTACCATATGCTCTAAGCACACCATGCAGCAGCAGGTAGAGAGTAGTAAACATCGGAGATGGGCTCCATCTGAACGAAACAACTATAGATGTGTGCCCATTCATCTCTGTGTGTGGCTTCTGCCTTCTGTTTGCAGAAGGGTGGATTGAGATGGTAGAACGTTCAAATCAAAGACTTCCGGACATTTTTCCCTGGCATCTCCTCACACTTTTGAGGTGTGACTTGGCAAGACTCTTGAGTTATTGTAGGTTTGTTGAATAAAGGAATTATAGTTCCCAATTTTCCTGGATAATGCAACTCCCAGTTCCACAATGCTGTCATAGGAGGCATGGCGCCCAAGTTTGGTCACTCCCTAGGGATATCAGGACTAGCTGGTTTGACCAGGGCTGTTCTTTGTTTTATGTGATTCAGAGTACTTAAAAAGTTAAATTGTACTGAATAACTTCCTCTCAGCGCTGGGAGGGTTCTCAATGAGGACAAAGCTCAGTGCCAGCTGGGCCTGAGACAAGACTCATCCTAGATTCTCCCCACAGACAGGCTTACAGAAAGGAGAACGGTCATAGAGCATGCTGATAATCAAATTTAATATGTCCTCTTCATCCGTCCTGACCTCTCCCCACTTCTTCCTTTCTCTTCTCTTTTTAGGAAACATATTTACCCAGCAGCCAAGTTATTATAATGACCTGGATGAAACCATTCCCACCATACTTCAGGTACCATCTCTTATCCCCTGCCCAAGGTAGAGACAAGTCTTTGGCCTTTTCTTGAAGAACCTGGAGAAATGTTTGCTTTTCACTCCTTTTCCAGACACATCCTGAAGTGTGGCACAGTGATAGAACACTTACCTAACATGTGCAAAACCCCAGACTTGATTCCTAGCAGGAGAGAGGGGAGAAGGAGAGGAGGGGGAAAGAGAACTCATCTCCCAGGTTTTCTCTTGTAATTACACGCCTTGTAATTCACCCCTTGCTCTTCTTGAATAAGACTGAAATCTAAAGATTATCTGGCACTCACATACAAGGATTTGATTTGCATTTTATGTCATTTCTCTAAAAGTTACTTCTTTCGGAACAGTGAAGGTTTATAAAAACCATTTCATGAAAGAATAATGTGTATTGTAGAAAATATGAGGAATGGGGACTAAAGAGATGGTTTAGCAGTTAAGAACACTGACTTTTAGCCGGGCGTTGGTGGCGCACGCCTTTAATCCCAGCACTCGGGAGGCAGAGGCAGGCGGATCTCTGTGAGTTCGAGGCCAGCCTGGTCTACAAAGTGAGTTCCAGGACAGCCTCCAAAGCTACAGAGAAACCCTGTCTCGAAGAAAAAAAAAAAAAAGAACACTGACTTTTCTTCCAGAGGACCTGGATTCAATTCCCAGCACCCACACGGCAGCTTATAACTCTCCGTAGTTATACATACATGCAGGCAAAACACCAATGTACATAAAATAAAAATAAATAAATATTTTTTTAAAAGAAAATATGAAGAATGTAAAGGCTGACAAGAGTTGGGCTTGGTGGCTCATGTCTGTAATCCCAGCTCTTGGGGGGCTAAGGGAGGAAATAGTCTTGAGTTTGAGGCCTATCTAAGCTATATAGTAAATAAGACCCTGTCTCAAAAAAATACAAAAAAAAATCATAAATAATATTATTCTTCCATAATCCACTGTAAAGAGATCCCTACACATACATCTGTTTAAAGTAACTTTTGGAGTATTTACATGGTAGACTTTAACAATAAAAAGGCAGCACTCAGGAGGCAAAGGCAGGAGGATCCCTGTGGGTTGGAGACCAACTGGTCTACATAGTAAATTCCAGGCCAGCTAAGGCTATATAGGAAGACCCTGCCTAAAAAACAAAAATAAAATTTTAATTATGAAAATAAAGATATGCCCTAGAAAGATGGCTTAGTAGATAAAGGTGCCTACCACCAAGTCTGAGGACCTGATTTTGATCTCCAGAACCTACATAGTGGAAGGAGATAATGGGTTCCCACAGTTGTTCCCTAACTTTCACATATCCTACCTACATGAGACCCTATTCAAAATAACAAACAAAACATATACATACACATATGTATAAAATCATCCTATAAGTAGTCATCTACAGAAGAGCCTAAACATTTCTTAAATGTTGCTGAAGGTAATTCTTATATACTATCATATATTGTTGAGTCTATCAGGTCAAGTTAGAGATACGGAATTCTTGGGGCTTTATATTATATGCATGCTGTATGTGTGGTTACTAAAGATGGAATTCAGGGTCTTGTTTTATTTTATTTTTTTCTTTTAGGCAGGGACTCACTATGTAGCCTTGGCAGGCCTGGAACTGGCCATGTAGACCAGGCTGGCTTTGAACTCACAGAAATCCACCTACCTCTGTCTTCTGAGACCTGGGATTAAAGATGTGCAATACCATAGCTGGCCTGGAAGCCAGGGTCTTCCATATACTTGGCCTGCACACTATCAGCCCTACAGGGGTTGCATTTAATCCTATTGACCATCCCACACTGGATGGTCTGTCCCTAGATTCCAAGTCAGTTCTTGGGTCTCCTGTCCCTGTGGTGGGGTAAGGATCCTAGGTGCTTGTTCAGGATGTGGAAGAGAACCCTTTTTGCCTTTCTTAGGTCTTCAGCAATATCCTACAGCACTGTGGCTTGCAAGGGGATGGGACCAGCACCACACCCCAGAAACTTGGGGAGAAGGGTCGGTTGACACCCAGTGACATGCCTCTCTTGGTAAGGTTGACCCTCAGCCCAGCTTCTTCTGGCTAGGACCCTTCAGCCTGGCTGAGAAGATGGCCAATGCTACAGGACACAGTCGTTTCTTCCCCTGCCTTTGACCTCTTCGTTTGATGTAACCTGTTTCTGCCTGCCCTGTGCGTTAGGCTTTTTCCTCCCTGGGAAACCTTTGTGGAGTACAAGAAGGGACACTAGGATTTGAGAACTGGGTCTGCTCCTCACTTAGTTTTGCTCATCAGGCCCACTCCTTGAGCCAGTCATTGATTCCTTGAGTCTACACGGAGGGACTATGTGCCAGGTCCTATGCTGAGCCCGGGGGATAAAGCAGCAAACATGGTGCCCATCTCACGGCGCTCAGAACGCTAATGAGGATGACATACCAAAAGTGACTAGGAACCTGGGTGCTGTGCTAAGTAAAGCTCTACTGACAGCTGGGATGTGGCAGCTGGGAGCTCCCTTCTTGGCATTTTCCATCTGGTGGCAAAATATCCATCGAGCAAGTGTTGGAGAGGAGTACAGGCCAGGAGCTGTGGGAGCAACCCGAGCATCTTAGCACTCTGAGCCTCAGTTTCCTTATCTGTAACATGAAGCCACCCAGCCTGCTCCTTCAAGTTTGATGAGAATCAGCAGAGCAGATGAGCAAACACCTGTGTTCTATGTACCCTCTTCAAAATGCCAGCAAAGGGTGGGCTTGCTGCTCCTGTCTCTCCAGGCTGGGTGGGCCATCTCTCTCAGCAGTGTTCAGATCCAGGGTTCATTTTCCTGCAGCACAGGAGAGAGACTGTCAGGATTACAGGTGACCTTAGCCATCAATGAGTGTAGGCCACTCAGCTGCAGTGGCAAACCTGAGACAAGATGATTACATGGCCCAGGTTGCCCTCCTAGGGATGACCGTTCAGCTGTCTCTGGAGCCTCAATTTCCCTGTTCCTGCCTACTGTGGACTCTGGCTTTGTCAGGTATGATTCAGGCCCTCTGCAGAGCTTGAAAATAATACCATGTCTTTTCTTGACAACAGGAATTAAAGGACATTGTCCTCTACCTATGTGATACCTGCACCACACTCTGGGCCTTTCTGGATATCTTCCCTTTGGCCTGCCAAACCTTCCAGAAACATGACTTTTGTTACAGGTACATTGGGACTTCTGCCTGTTAAAGTAGGGGTCTGGTCCATGCATCACACAGACACATAATGACTTGGTCCTTAGAATATACCAGTCCAGGGGCAGGAGAGATGGCCCAGTGGTTAAGAGCAGTGGCTACTGTAACAGAGGACCTGGGTTCAATTCCCAGCACCCACATGGCAGCTCACAGCTGTCTATACCTCTAACTCCAGAGGATCTGACACCTTCACACAGATATACATTCAAGCAAAACACCAATGCACATAAAATTAAAATAGAGAAATCATTAAAAGAAAAAGAATCTACCAGTCCATCTTCTAGCCTGGAAACACACAATGAGGAACACAGATAAAACTCATGCCGAGAGGAACGCTCCCGATTTTGGTTACGAATAAGACAAGGGAGGGGGAAAACCCACATAAAGAAGATGACAGTTTTAAGCCTGCCTTGTTTTGTGTGCCTTATGGAGCACAGTGACAGTCAGTGGGAACTAGCACAATGAGGAGGCGTCAGAGGTGTTCCTTCTTGGTTCATGGGTATGCAGGAGGAAGATTTCTAAAAACAGCCTTGGATACTGAGCAAAAAGCTGGACACGCTGGCTGTTCCTTCATCCCAGCTCCTCAGAAGGTTAAGGCAAGAGTGCCACTCGAGCTCCAGGATTTGAGGCTAGCCTAGTCAGCATAACTAGATGTGGTTTCAGAATCTATGGAGAAGAAAAGGGATCAGAATGTTTTAGATGGGAGTTGGCAATAATAAAGAAACGAGGGTCCACTGTTGGATGCCAGAGCGTGAAGAGTGGAGGAACCCTGGCAGGAGTGGCCTCTTTATTCTGTAGGTAGTGGAAACCATTGGGAGTCCTTATGAAGCTTGTGCTAAGATGGAGAAGAACTCACAGGAACTTATGGCAAAGAGGGAGACTGCTCAGTTAGCATCATGACATCTTTCTGTACATTGAGAAGGTGGGGAGCACAGTCTTGGGCATTCCCAGGCTGGTGTGAAAGGACCCAGCAGCCTGCGCATTGCCTGGCAACAAAAAGTACTGGCCCATTCCCAGTGGCCTGTAACTGTTGCTCTTGCCAGGCATCTCTCCCAACCATTTGCAGCAGCGTCTGGGAGCTGCCCAATCCCATTTGCCCACCCATCTATCTGCCCATTCTGTCATTTACTCACCCCTTCAGCAAAACATTTATCTAGCTCTGACATGTGCCAGAGATGGCTGCTGGTCCTCTGACTCCTCTGTGGTCTCCTCTGTTTGTGAGAGTCAGACATTAGAGTTGATCAGCTTTTCGGGGATCATTATGGGATAGGACTGTATTTGCCCACTTTAGGGGGGGAAGGTATTTCAATATGATAAAAGAGCATGTGGGAATGTAGAAAAGATAGAAAGCCAGGAACTGAAATCACTCTTAGGAATTACACTGCTCTTGGCATTTTATACTGTGCCTGTTTGCATTTTTCTCATTTTGTCCAAGCTCTCCCAGTAAGCACAGATGGCCTCTGAGGGAGGAAGCTTTGGAAGATTTTTTCCTGCAAGAGACGTGGAAGCAGAAGAGTCCCCACTCATCTTGGAGTATGGGGAAGAAAGGGTTGCACTTTGGAAGTGACTCTGCCTTTGACTCACGTTTAACCTGCAGCTGGCCCAGCCTGTTCCAGCCTGTGCTGAAAGCTAGAAAATCCTTTGCTAGCTGCACCCACACACGTACGCAAGCCCAGTTCCCGCAGCTCTGGGTTGGGGTCACGTGGCCCTCTCAGAACAGCTTCCTCCACTTTCCTTTCCCATCCACTCATCCAGTATGCAGCTTATGCTCCTGAGTCATGAGTCAGTAGTACTTTCACTTTGACAGAGCTCAAAGGGTGTAAAATAGCGACTGGAGAGATGGCTCAGTAATTACGAGCAGGTTCTTTCTTCCAAAGGAGAGAGTTTATTTCCCAGCACCCATGTCTGAGGCTCGCAACTCTCTATAACACCAGCTCCAGGTCTTCTGGCCTCTGTGGGTACACACACTCACACACACACACACACGTAACTTGTATAAAAACGTAAAATATATGATGAAATGTCTCCCACCCCCTCTTACAGTTCTTTTCCTCACATGTCAACACTGTCATAGTTTGGGTGGGACTTTCCAGAGATATGCAATATAGGAAAATATGCACATTATACATTCGAAGGGATGGCAATGGAACCAGGGCTTTATAAATGCTCAGTAGGAACTCTACCTCTGAGCCATAGTCTCAACTCCATTCCCCCTTTTAAAACTTGAAAGCTGGGGCTGGGGGAGGAGGCTCAGGGTCTTCAGAGTGACTGGGCAGTACTGTGCATCTGGCATACTGGACACCAGAGAGGTTTTGTTTTTTGTGGCTTTTTCAGTTATTTGCTATTTCAAAATAAATAACATTGTACACACATCACTTTGTACCTTTGCAAGCATATTTGAGGATTAATTCCTAGAAGTAGAAATTCAGGGACAGATGGTATGTGCATCTTTAATTCTCACATATCTTGCCAAATCACCTTCCATGGGAGTTGTTCCGGTTTATCCACCAACAACACAGCCTGGCAAGTGTTGAATCAGCTTGGGCCAAACTGCCCTCTCTGGCCTCTGCTGATGCTGTGTCTAGTAGGTCCTGTTCCTTTTGGCTTAGCTATTCCTGCCACGTGCCGTGCTGCAGTGAGACAGACATTGCAGAAAGGCAGCCAAAGGATGGGCATGTGCTTACAGAGCACCTGCAAGCACTATCAGCACCACACCAGGCACTGAAGTACACCTCTGACTCGGGGAAAAGTAGCAGCTGCTCGGCCAGTTATCAGGGCAGCATGTTCAGTGTGCAGGAAGTACACAGGGGGAAGGTGGGCCTGGAATGGTGCAGGCTTTGAGGACAGGGAGAGGAAGAGATGCGGAGGAAAAGGACAGCTGCTTCCCTGTGTCGTTCACCTATTATCGTCTAAAACTCCGGGGCTCAGGCATCCCTGCCTCTGCCTCCCAAGTAGCTGGAAGTATAGTCATATGTAACTGTGCTGAAACTCATAATATATGTGTATTGAGAATATTTTAGGTTTATTTGTGTATTTTGCCTGCATGCATGTATGTGTATAGCATGTGCATGCCTAAAGACTGTGGAATTCAGAAGAGGGCGGCAGATCCCCTGGATCTGGAGTTACAGATGGTTGTGAGTCACCGTGTGGGTGTTAGGACCCACACCCAAGTTCTCTGGAAGAGCAACAAGTGTTCTTACCCACCAAATCACCTCTCCAACCCCGTGTGTGTGTATAACTTTTAATTCTTTTGCTATTGAGACAGGGTCTTGCTGTATGGTCCTGGCTGGCTTACAACTTGCTATCCTCCTGCCTCAGCTTCCCAAATGCTAGAAATACAAGCATGGACCACCACATCTAGTTTATAACCTTTTATTAAGAGTTGTAGAAAATAGTCTGGAAAGATGGCTCAGTGGTTAAGGTCCTAAGTTCAATTCCCAGCACTCATATCATACAGCTCACAACCATCTATAACTCCAGCTGCAAGAGACAGCACCTTTTTCTGGCTTCTGTGGGCTTCTGTACTCATGTCTATATATCAACTGCCAGACAGACACACGGACATAATTAAAATCTTTTGATATTGTCACATGTAAATCATTTGTAGAGATACCAGATCATGCAAAAAAAAAGTCTTTATATTTTAGAACCAAAGTGAGAAAGATTATTGGTAACTAGGCATTTTGGGCTCCTAGAACTGGCAAATTTGGAGTAAGAGGATTGTCTGTTTCATAAACCGAGGGAGTCTTGTGTAGACCTCTGGGCACTTTGGTAGAATAGACACAGCTGTGGTCACTTTCCATGATGGAGCAGCACAGTACATCATTCTGGGGTAGGCTCAGGAAAGCCCCTGGGTAGTCCCAGAAAATAGGTATAGGATGGGATGGAGACAGTGGGTTGATTCAGTAAAGCAAAGTGAGGCCCCCAGTTTGATCTCTTCAGAACCCATGTAAAACTGTCGGGTGTGGTGTTTCTCAGTGCAGTATCAGTACTAGGACGACAGAAACAGAGACCCTGGCCCTCTGACCAGTCAGCCTATCCTGATGGTGAGCATCAGGACTGCTTTCCTGAGACTAACACTGAAGTTAGCCTGTGGCTTCCACATACACAAGAGCATACACATTCTGGATTTATGGGAGAAAGAAATGAACCTTTCTGCTCCTTTGAGTTGGCTTTCGTTGTCCACCAAAATGTGGTATTTATGAATAATCTGGTTTTTTCCCATGTTTGTTTCTGCAGACTAGCTTCCTTTTATGAAATGGCAATTCCTGAAATGGAGTCTGCAATTAAGAAGAGGAGGCTTGAAGACAGCAAGTGAGTCAGGGACAAAACTAAGAATGTTGTGTGGGAAAGGGAAGCCTGAGCACAGGCTGTAGCATCCTCAGAGCAAAGGGGGGTACGGGACACGACACCAAGGACTGTGGTAGCCTGGGCTCCTGGACCTGCACTTGGTGGTCTTCTAGTGCTGGTGTGTGTGTGTGTGTGTGTGTGTGTGTGTGTGTGTGTGTGTGTGTGTGTGTGTGTGAGTGAGTGTGAGTGTGTGTCTGTGTGTGTGAGTGTGAGTGTGTGTCTGTGTGTGTCTGTGTGTGTCTGTGTGTGTGTGTCTGTGTGTGTCTGTGTGTGTGTGTGTGTGTGTGTCTGTGTGTGTGTGTCTCCTGGGGCTTGAATTTTACTTTTTATTTTGTGTGCTGGAAATTGAACCCTCGGCCTTGTGCATGCTGAGCACACCTCAGACCTTAAAGATTGTTTTGTTTGTGTGTGTTTGTGGGGGTGGGGGTGGGGTTCAAGACAGGATTTCTCTGGGTAGCCCTAGCTGTCCTTTAACTCTGTAGACCATGCTGGCCTCAAACTCACAGAGATCCTCCTGCCTCTGCCTCCAGAGTGCTGAAATTAAAGACAGTCACCACTGCCACCCAATGAAGATTGTTTTTTTAAATACATGCTTTGTAAGGACCTAAAGAGAAATAATTTGGGTTTGTGGTCTGTCGTTTGCTGCAGAGATTTATTGTTTACTTCCTTGTTTTTCGAGACAGGGTTTCTCTGTGGCTTTGGAGGCTGTCCTGGAACTAGCTCTGGAGACCAGGGTGGCCTCGAACTCATAGAGATCCACCTGCCTCTGCCTCCTGAGTGCTGGGATTAAAGGCATGCGCCACCAATGCCCGGCTGTTTACTTGCTTTTTAAAAAATATTTATTTAGCCCTTTGAGAATTTCATACAATATATTTTGATCTTATTTTCCCTTCTCCCAACTCTTCCCAGATTCACTTCTCCTTCTCTACCTACCCAACTTTCTCCTCTTTGTGTTTCTTTTCTTTCTTTCTTTCTTTCCTTCTTTCTTTCTTTCTTTCTTTCCTTCTCTTTCTTTTTTTTTTCTTAACATATCAAATCTGTGCTGCCCATATACTCTTGAATATGTGGCCTTCCTCTGTGGTGTGCTCAACCTACCAGGGACCATGCCTTTAAAGAAAACGTACTCATTCTCTCCCAATAGCTATCGGTTGCCAACAGCTCCTCAGCTGGGGAGGGCTTTGTGCCCGCCCTCCCGTCCGTGCTGGGATTTGGTCTGCTTTGCGTTTGTCACAACTGCTGAGTTCACGTGTGCAGCTGTCCTGCTGTGTCCTGAAAACACTCTTCTCTCATAGCCACCCACAGCCTCTGTCTCTTACGATCTTTCCACCCTTCTTCTGCAATGGCCCCTGACCTTGGGAGAAGGGTTTGATATAGATGTGCCATTTGGGACTTAGCACTCTGTGGTCTGTCGTTTGCTGCACATTGACCAGTTAGTCTACGTTGGTCACCATATGCTGCACAAGTAGAGATTCAAATAGTAATTGTACACTGGTTTGCTACAGGCCACCTAGTGAGAATTGTCTGAGAGTCCTTCTTGACTGCTGAATCCATTAATTCAGTGTCTCCCAAATCCTGGCAGACAATAGCTGGTACCTGCATGTAAGCTCAGCTGTTGCTTCAAGCTCTTGGTAACTGAACTTGCTGTTCCTGGCCCTCTGTTTAACTGAGAAAGTGGTCTGGAGTCAGCTGGCTACCCAGTATTTGTAGCCTTTTGTCAGCTGCTCCCATCAGTGACCTTTACGACTACCTCGGCTGTGCGCAAGCACCTGCAATTGCTAGGAAGAAGTTCCCATGGTTCCTTTCATCTCATACGTCTACTTCTCTTCTCTCTGGCCACCAAAGGCTGCTAGGTGACATGTGGCAGAGGCTCTCCCATTCTAAGAAAAAGCTAATGGAGGTGTTTCACACCATCCTGAACCAGATCTGCCTCCTTCCTATTCTAGAGAGCAGGTAAGCTTTAAGGAGCCTCTACACACAGCAGGCGCTTCTTATCACTCCTCACTCCTTCCTTCCTCTCTGCCAAACATACTGGGAAACCCAGAAAAATGCCTTTCTCCAACTGGCCAGACTGCAGAGGGGTAGGGTGAGCATTCAAGGACCTGCAAGTCACCGTACATTGCATGAGCTCATCTTCCCTCATGTCCTATCCTAGTTGTGACAACATTCAAGGCTTCATTGAAGAATTCCTTCAGATCTTCAGCTGCTTGCTGCAGGAAAAGAGGTGCGTGGGGCTGAGCAGGGACCAGCTATGGGACAGACCCATGTCCCACTCTCCAGTCCCAAGAGACCGTGCACAGTGGAGCCACTAATATATACTTTCATGGAATGAGGGTTCTGGAGCCTGTGGTTGGGTAGCAGACATGGGGTGACCTGCCAGAGTACATGTTCCTATGGTCCCAACCCTGACCCTCCTTTCTGTGCTCTACCCTGCAGATTCCTCCGGGACTATGACTCATTCTTCCCTGTAGCTGAAGACATCAGCCTGCTACAGCAGGCTTCATCAGCCTTGTATCCTACACAGCTCACTGGGCCAAGACCTGACTAGGTCAGACATGGCATGCTGGTGCCCAGAGGGGCGGAAGGCAACCCCAGAACACTCACATCAAGAGTCCAGCAAGGCCCCCGTTGCCTTTTTCTAGAAGTGACAACTGCTCCAATGCATGCGGCAAGGGAAAGCCTGCTCTCTTTAGATCTGGGTCTGTGTGTTCAAGTTGTACTCTAGAAACCTGCACCCCATTGTAGATGATGGGGAGAATGTGTCACATGAGAAGAAGTAGGACTACACCTCAGATAGCAGAACTGGGGGTGGGCACCGAAGAGGATTCCCAAGCCAAAATAGAAAAGAAAAGGCGGCCTGGTCAAGACTTAGGTTGAGAACAAGAGCTCCCAGGGGTTGGGAGGACAAAGAGAACTAGCTCTTGAGGAGTCCTCCAATCATGTGACTGTGTATATGGCAGTGGGCAGGAGTGTGTGGTGGGGATGTGACAGGTGAGCTGGGGTTGACCAACATTCAAGGCCCTTGAGTGACGCTTATGAAGAAGAAGTGTAGCCTGTATGCTGCAGGTGCTGATGCTCTGGAGAGGCTCCATTTGCCTTTGGGAGGAGAATGACTGACCTGGGACCACCAGAGGCAGGGATGGCTGCTACAGGCCTCCTTGCATGGGTCATGAGGGTTTGAAATAAGAGTAGAGAGAGGGTGTGGAGCAACTCAGATTTCTAGCCCAGTGTCCAGAGTGACAGAGCGACAGGAAGGCTAGGGAGGAGCTGGCCTTTGTGCCATTTCTGTTGCTGGGTCAGGTTCAGTCCTGCCTCAGGGACCCCCATGGGCCCTTAGCCTTTTCAGAATACCCTCAGTTTGGTGGACAGGAAGTCCAGTGAAAGTACTGTTGGCCCTCCTGAATACCAGAGCAAAAGAGTAGGCTGTCAGCTCATCTAAAAGTCTGGGGCACTGATGGCTATCCCCAGCTCTGTCTGCCCAGAGCCGCTCTACTGAGCAGCAGGTGCTAGGGTCTGGCATGCTGTTCCATGTGACACTCACTGGGCAGGCCAGCAGGCCCTTGGGAAAAGTCATATGGTCAGATGCTGCACAGGGAGGGCCTGAGAAATCAGACTACCCAGAGCTGGGAAGCTGGGTCCTAAGCAAGACAGCCCTTAACCTTGCTTCAAGGGATGAGACCCGGACAGCCTACATCCTGCAGGCTGTGGAAAGTGCATGGGAAGGGGTGGACAGACAGAAAATCAAGGACATTAAAGACCCATCAGGGGCCAAGGATGCTAACAATGGAGTCACAGTGACAGTGAAGCCAGTCAGTGAAATGCCGTCGTCACAGCTGGAGAACTCAGAGGAAGATGAGGAGGTGCGTATCTGGGAGCTCCTGTCCCTGACCCCTGATTCCTTAGCCTTCCTGGCCACCTCTTGAGAGATAAGCAAGTGGCCAAGCTCCCCTCTTTGGGAAAAGAGTCTGTTGGGATTGGTAGCATCCAGCATTGGGGCTGCTTGTAGTACCTGGATGTAGAAGAGAACAGAGCTCTTGAGCTCTTGAACTTGGTCTCTGTATGTATGTATGTATGTATGTATGTATGTATGTATGTATGTATGTACGTACGTACGTACATACGTACGTGTCTGTCTGTCTGTCTATCTATCTATCTTACTCAATGATCCAGGTTAGTTTTGAGCTCACAACAATCCTCCTGTCTTTATCTCCAACTGCTGGGATTTCAGGCATGAAATCCTCTGTTTCTCTGTGTAAAATGCCTGTGGACTCTTTCCCCAGCCCCCACCCCAAACTGGGCAAGGTGGAGCTCCTTTGCTGCAGCTAAGCTTGCGCCTGACCCACCTCTCAGGAATCACAGGGCTCCACTGAACATGGTGGAAGCCCTGGACCTGGTGCTTCCTCTCCCTGCTTTTCCAAGGTCAGCTAAGCCTGTATGGAAGGGCCATGGAGCCCAGGACTCGTCCCTGTGTGGGGCAAGCGTGGAGACTACACCGTCTCAGGGCTGGTTGCTGCATGGTAACCTGGTCTGCTGTGTGTGACGTGTCTCCTGTGTTGAGTGTGGTTGTCCCTCTGTGCACAGGGATAGGTGCAGTGCCTGCTTCCGTGAGGTAGCTGGGGTCCCTGGGCTTGTGGACACTTGATTCTAGCTGTTCCTCAATACTCAGTAGCACATGCTGCTGCTGTTCCTGCTGTTAGACTCTGAGCCTCTCTTCCCTTTGAGCAGCGTCTCTGAGCTGTGGATGTCTTTGTTGTCGCTGTGATGATGTTTTAGTGTTGGGATTGAACCAGGCCTTGCTGGTGCCATGCAAGCGTTCTACTAAGCTATATCTCCAGCCCTTTATTGTTTTTATCTGCCCATCCTTAAAAGCACTATACAATGAAGCCACATTGGGCAGTATATGAAATGAAGTTTCCTTACTGAAAAGAATGTCACTTAAGGGACATGTCTACATGGTCGCACTGGTAGTTGCTATTGTCCTTTAAAGACGGTCACCTTAGTAGAGTTGGGCAAGGACCTTGACCACTAATACATGACTATCTATGGAGGCCCTCCTGCATACCAGGTACTCTTCTTTATGGGTAATGTGCATCTCTTCATTGAATCATTTGAAATTACCCATGAGATCAATGCTACCTTATCCATTTCATAAGGAGAGAACAGTTCAGAGAGGACATACAGTGCTCCAAATCACATAGGCAGGGCATAATCACCTAGGAAGTCATAGAGCCCCTCTTTTCCCAAATGAAAAAATTAGGGGCTCAAATTTAAGTTACTTGGCAAAGGTTCTACAGCTAGGAGGGACAAGGTCAGGACCCTGGTGACAAATGCAGCGCTGTTTGGAGATTCACCCTTTCACTTGGCAGCCTGGTCTTTCCTCCATCGCTGTGGCTTGCATTGCAGTGCATGGGTGCAGCAGCTGCCCTGGGCCCGACTGTGTGTGGGGTGGAACTGGACTCACTCATCTCCCAAGTGAAAGACCTGCTGCCAGACCTTGGGGAGGGCTTCATCCTGGCCTGCCTGGAGCACTACAGCTACGATTCAGAGCAGGTGATCAACAACATCCTGGAGGATCGTCTGGCCCCCGAACTCAGCAAGCTGGACCGCAGCCTAGAAAGGTGAGAGAGAGATGGAAAGAAGTCCTCAAGGCAAGGTCTCCTTTCCCTGCCTCTCACTCTCTCCCCTAGACTGGGGGCACAGTTGCTCCTTTGCCACAGAGTGATTCAGCAGTTTGAACTAGTGCCTTCTTCAGAGACAGCCAGCTTGAGGCCTGTAAGGTTCTCAGCACACAGCTGGCTGTCCGTGCAGGGCCTTGTAGGAAGACTATAAAGACTAGCAGGGTGGTAAAGGGCGTGGCACGCACCCCCAGTCCAGATGTGCCTCACTCTTAGCACATTCCCAGTTTCTGAGTTAGGACAGCCACCCACTTTCTCTGCACGAGCCTCACGGGTTTGTCCCACTGCTGTTCTGAAAGCCTCAGGAGACAGCAGGTGCAAGGACACAAGTGGATGCTTCTTCCATGAACAAATGATGTTTGCCAAGTGAATGAATGAAGTTAGCTTTGTCCCTTTGGACACATTCCTCAACCTGCTTGTGTTCCATTTTACAGATGGCAGTGCTAAGACACAGAAGGTAGATTAGGAGCTGAGGGTGGAGTTCAGTGGTGGAGTGTGGGCCTAGCTTGTGTGAGGTTGTGTATTACATTCCTGTACCAAAGCAAACACAGCTGCTCTTCACCACCACCCCCAAACAGAGGTTGAGCGACCTATAACTCCCTGTCTCAAAGGCCATTGTGGACCTGTGAGAAACACAAAACGGTATGCATGGCACACGGGGAATGAGGGTAAGGTGTGGCTGTGGACTCTTGATAGGGGCCAAGTTAAGTAAAGCCCAATTGACGGCTCCCCCATTAAAGGACTTAACTTACGTCCTAGGCATGGCTTTGGAATGAAGTGGACGGTGTGATGGGAAAACACAGTGGGGTTTGGGACACAAGTAGATGTCAACCAGCAGGGCTCTTTCAGTTGATTTCTGTGTTGTGGTCCCCAGACAAGTGAAGCCGGACCCTACACCCCTGCTGACATCTCGTCACAACGTCTTCCAGAACGATGAGTTTGATGTGTTCAGCAGGGACTCAGTGGACCTGAGCCGAGTGCACAAAGGCAGGAGGTGAGTTTCGGAGGACACAGGTTCTGCAGTCCAGTTCTGGAGATACGGAGAGAAAGCAGAGGTCCTTGATGACGGATGCTTTACCTCCATGTATGTGTGTGCACCGTGTGCGTGCCAGGTGGTCACAGAGGCACCCAGGCTGGGGGTTGGTGGCCCATGCCTTTAATCCCAGCACTTGGGAGGCAGAGGCAGGTGGATCTCTGTGAGTTCGCGGCCAGCCTGGTGTACAGAGTGAGTTCCAGGACAGCCTCCAAAACAATACAGAGAAACCCTGTCTTGAAAAACCAAAAAACAACAACAACAACAAAAACCATAGAGGTACCCAGAAAAGTGCCTGGGACTAGAGTTACAGACAGTTGTGAGCTGCCATGTGGAACCAAACCTGGGTCCTCAGTAAGAGCAGCCAGGTCTCCAGCCCCTCAGGGCCCTCTGAAGCAGCCTTGTGCACTGGCAGCCTGTAAGAACAGTGTCTTCAACAGTGTGCTTCAAGTCCAGCTTTGTGTGGGCGGCTGTTAGTGCCACCTTGTAAGTGGTAAAGGCCAGAGGGCCAAACCAGTCCCCTTGACCCTCCTGTTACGTCTTTCCATGTGTGGACTGGTGTAGAACTAGCCAGTGCTTCCTAGAAGCCACTTTTTGCCCTGATTGTCCCCAGGCTGCGACACACAAAACAAGAAAATTAAGTATGAGTAAATTTTTTCCAAAGATGAAAGAATTCTGTTTTAAGGCTTTCTTTTTAGTTTCTCTTCTTCCTACTTTCTTAGCATTGTGATCCACTCATGACCTAGTCATTCATTCAACAAATGTTTGTCTGGTGCTTATTGTCCTGTGTTAATTTAGTACTGGAGCTGTAGTGGGAAGTAAAGCAGACACTGCCTACATCCATGTGAAATTTGCATTATTCAGCTCATCAAACAGGCACAACAGTGGGCATTCTCCTGGGCCCTTGCTAGGGCCATCAGCCTAGACAGGAAGACTCCCCTGAGAAAGTGACAGCGAGCTGAAGGATGTGTAGGGCGGCTCTGCAGAGCAGGGAGGAAACGTCCCAAGCTGAGTTAGCAAAAACAACAGTGGCTTCAAGGCGAGGGTGAGTGTGAACCCGGAAATCCAGGGACTCTGTTCAAGTGCAGCCTGTGCTCTCCCCATCATAATAGTTGGGACAAGAGGGTCTAGAAAGGGAGGAGCCTGTCAGTCTTGTAGCCTTGTTCTGGTAAGAGCCCCGAGCAGAAACATCAGTGGCTGTTTCAGTTAGGGCTCAGGGCTGCTCCCCTTCCCCGGGGCTGTGTGCTGCCGGAAGCCTGAGGGCTGAGGGCTCAGCAGGCGCAGGGCAACTCTGAAGCCATCTGGCTGACTGCACAGGAAGCCTTGGCACACTGCTTCATCAGTCAAATTGTGACATCCCGGGCACAGCTGTCATTCCTGTTGGTGGCTGCTGTTGGGGAGGGCCAAACAGGGCCCCCAGGCCAGCAGAAGGCACAGGGAGTCTGACTGATAAGTCCCTCCACAGAGCTTAGCCTCTCTGGACACGGTTTCCCCTTGACATTCATTCACCTGTAGATTCACCTAGGTCACTCCTCATCCCTACCCAATTGGAGGGCTCAGCCGTCAGGGTCATCAGAAGGGCTAAAGCAGCCAGGTGTCCTGAAGGCTATGTCCCACTCTGCTGGGCAGCCCAGGGCAAGGACTGTAAAGAGGTAAAGCCTTCATTCATGGTTCAGTATTTATCCACTCAGCAAATATTTATTAAGTGCTTTACTAGCATGAGAGCCTGTTTGAGGCACCCGGAAAACAAGGTGAACAGGGTACCCTGGCTTTGCCCATAAAGGGCAGAGCCCGTGGGAAAGACAGATCATCAAATAAGCAGGTGCACCAGGGGCACCTGCCTCGTCAGGGCATGGGAGAAGGGCAGAAGGGCCCTGCCCTCAGGTAGCAGTGGAGAGTTACGTAGCACAAAGCAGATCACACCTGTGTACATGTGCGCCGAATCTGAGGAACGTGCTTGGCAGCTCTGGTAACAAGTAGGGTTTGCTCTTCCTTTACACGCAGAGCTACAGGGGCAGAGTGGGGCTTGGTTATCCTGTGGTTTTTATTTGGTTACAAGCACAAGATGGGTCTTTTTTGTCTTCTGGGACCCTGGCTTAGGGGTTCCTAGAGGACTGTGGAGGCTTCAGCTGTTTGAACTCTGGCTAATAGACACCATAACACCAAAGTCCAGATGGGGTATTCTTGCCTCTACTATCTTGTGTTTATTTTTTGTCTGTTTTGGTTTTTGGTAGGGACCCAACCCAGGGCCTTGCGCATGCCCGGCCAAGCGTTCTTCCAGTACCCCAGCGCCACTACCCTGGCTCCTGTCTCTGCATAGAGAATAACAAAACTTGTCCAGAAGCTTCCATGTTTTTCTCATGTGTCATCAACAAACTGGGCCAGACTTTGGGCTCTAATATGAAGGACAGAACTAGAAGAATCTGAACCTGAGTCTGAGCTAGGCCTGGCTCACACAATCTCAGCACATGGGAGGTTTAGAGCTTGAGGCCAACCTGGGCTATGTCATGAGATCCTGTTTCAAAATAGTAAAAAGGAAAAAAAGTGAAATCTGTTAGGAGAGTACCCAGACTAGGAGGGTAGCTGTGGTTGAACACCAAGCACCTGTGTATACAACATGTGGTCCTTTATAGAACCCTGAAGATAATATGAGTTCCCTCTCCACAGAGGTTCTGTGACCAGGTATGTGTGTTTTGTCTGCCTCCTGGAGAATCACAGAGGACACCAGCATGTAAGCCTGACAGACAGAAGAAACAGAATTCATTTTTGAGCCCAGCAATGCTGGTTCATGGCTTGTATCTTTTATGTCTTTTATCCCCCTTTGGTTTTGTTGTTTGCTTTGTTTTGAGCCAGAGTTTAGTGTAACTCCAGTGAGCCTCAGACTCACTGAGCAGCCCGAGATGGCCCTGAGCTCACTGTCTTCTTGTGCCTACGCCCCCAGGCTGGGACTGCAGCCGTGCACAGTACATCACTCCGCTCAACTTCACACGTCGTCTCCTTCCATTCTCAACTCACCCCTGAGAAGTGAACACTGGAAGCAGAACCTGAGGGGGGTTTCTTGTTTGTTTTGTTTTAACATAGCGTCTCACTGTATTGCCCCGGCTGGCCTGGAACTCACAGAAATTCTCTTGTCTCTGCTGTCTTTTTTTTTTTTTTGGTTAGAAACAATCTTGTTTCACAATCGCAGTTCCCTCTCCCTCCCCTCCTCCCCATCCCTCCCCACCAGGTCCCCCAGTCCCCCACCCAATCTCCACTGCAATCCTCAGGGAGGGTGAGGCCCTCTATGGTGGATCTCCAGTGACTGTCATTTCATCCAGGGCAGGACCTAGGCCTCCCCCAAGAGTCCTGGCTGAGAGAGCCTCCCATATTGTGGCATGGGCACTGGAAGTCTGTTTGTACGCTAGGGATAAATACTACCCAAGGCCCCATAGATTACCTAGGCCTCCTCACTGACACCCACATTTAGGGGGGTCTGGGTCAGTCCCATGCTTTCCACACAGCCATCAATCTGGGGTCCAAGAGCTCCCCCTTGTTCAGGTCAACTGTTTCTGTGGGTTAAACCAGCCCAGTCTTCTTCTGACACTGGATTCCTGGAGTTCAGTTCAGTGTTTGTCTGTGGGTATCTGCCTCTGCTTTCATCAGTCACTGGATGAAGGTTCTGTTTCCTAGACTCTCTGGCAGTGGGATTGTATGCTGGCACTCCCCTGATTCATGTCTAAAATCTATAAATGAGTGAGTGCATACCATATTTCTCTTTTTGTAACTGGGTTACCTCACTCAGGATGGTTTCTTCTAGTGCCATCCATTTGCCTGCAAATTTCAAGATTCTATTTTTTTTTCCGCTGAATAGTACTCCATTGTGTATATGTACCACATTTTCTCTATCCACTCTTCAGTTGAGGGGCATCTAGGTTGCTTCCAGGTTCTGTCTCTGCTGCCTTAAAGCTGGCTTATCTTGCCAGGTGTTGGTGGCGCACGCCTTTAATCCCAGCACCCAGGAGGCAGAGGCGGGTGGATCTCTGTGAGTTTGAGGCCAGCCTGGTCTACAAGAGCTAGTTTCAGGATAACCTCCAAAGCAATACAGAGAAACCCTGTCTCGAAACACAAAACAAAAATCTGGTTTGTTCCCCTACACTTATTTTATATATATATTTTATTTATTTTAGTTACAGATGGTTGTGAGCCCCCATGTGAGTGGTTGCCATTGAGCCTGGGTTCTTTACAAGAGCAGCCAGTGCTCTTAGCCACTGAACTCTTTCCAGCCCTGCTAGTGCTAGGTTTAAAGGCAACACCACCACACCCTGCATAGAACTGTGATTTAATGAGGCTAGAGACTTGCTGTGACCACCCAGCTTAGAAAGTGTAGAACCAGCCAGGTGATGGCACACTCGGGAGGCAGAGGCAGGCAGATCTCTGTGAGTTCAAGGCCAACTGGTCTACAGAGAAAGTATAGAGCAAACCCAAGTCAGACCCTAAGCCTTCTTTTAGAAGCTGTGTGACTCTGGACAGGTTTCTCTGCCTTTGTGTGTCCCAGAGTTTCCTCACTTGGAATGTTTGTTGTTTCTACAGGTCACTAAGGACCTGTTTGAATCAGGTCTTTGTAAACAGGGTTGAGTGGATGAGATGAGAAAAAGTGACCAGCTTCAGGAGAGCAGGCATGTTCCCAGTCTTGCTGCCACTTTGTAGGAGGCCAAGATTCCAAAGACAGTCTGTGAAACCCCTGTTGCCTGTTTCTAAAGGAGGGTGCTTATGAGTGGATTTTCCCCAGCTGCTTCTGTGGGGTCCTCTTTCTTCGTGACTCCAAAGTGCAGTGCCCTAGACAGACTGCCCAGGCCCTGGCTCTGCTGCCTGTCCTCTCCCAAGGCCCAGGTGGAGTCTACGCAGGGTTACTTCTCCATTTGGCCCTGCAGAAGGCTGACCTTGAGCTCCTGACCCTCTTGCTTCCTTTCAAGAGCTGGGATGGAGGCTTTTGCCACCCTGCTCAGCTTTGTTTTTGTTTTTTGAGATAGGTGTTTCTGTAGCCCAGACTGGCCTCTAACTCTTGGGAGTTCTCCTACCCCAGCCTCTCAAATACATAGGCATCAATCACTGCAGTCAACTAAGATTCCTGTTTACCTAAGGTTTCTCTCAGATTTAAATCAAACAACATCCTTTCTGTCTCACTGTGGGGCTCCTCCAGTTATGGGGCGTCCTCCTCTCTTCCTCCAAACCCTTGCTGGCACCCTCGCTTCTGTCTGTCAGGTGGTAACCCACCTCCGTTCCTCATATTTTGTGCCTTTCACCCCAGTCCCACTGTGAGTGCGGATATGTACCTGACCCGTTTCTGAGTCTCTTCCCTGCTCAGCCTTCGAATGTGGCCTGGCACACAGGAAGCCCTTCATAAATATTGTCACAGGACAGCAAAGCCTTGCTAACCATACTGAGGCTGCAGTTCCAACCTGTCCCGTGTTCACAGCAACCCGCAGACCCAGACGCTTGCCACCCACCCGGAACCAGGCACTAGAAGGTCTACACAGAGTCCGCATGCTCTGTCTCACTTTGTTTCCTCAGACCCTCCCTCTCGATACATCCCAGAGACCAGACATCCTCACTAAGGTGGATTTCTTGCCTGGTATCTCTAATGATTTTACCCTGCAGGGCCAAAAAAAAAAAAAAAAAAAGCCCACATTCCATGAGCCTGAGTATGTGACTGACAAGCCAAGGTTCTCTACAGGTTTGCAAAGCCACGGTCAAGAGACCTGAGGCCCTGCTGTGATGCACAGTGAGCCAGGTGTGTCCCTTCCCCCCCCCCACCGCTCCCTCCCATCTGTCCCCACTTTCGACACACTGATAGCAGTTGGACTACCAGACTTTCCTCCTCCCACGGCGCTCTCACGTGGGAGCTGGCCCTGCAGAGCAGGGATGGGAGCTGCTGTGGAGAAGGGGTGAGAGGAAGCATCTAGAGCCCTCTTGCCTCACCCAAGACTGTTTGGGGCTTTCCTGGGCTTAGTCCAAAAACTGCTTGTGGCCTCAGCAGAGTCTCAGGTGTAAAGACATGAACCCAGCATCTCTCTGGACCTTTTGCCCTCCGTGGTCTTCCAGGCCTGATGGTGTCCCCCTCTCTCCCTGCTGCCCCTGGCCCCAGGAAAGAGGAGACCGTCAGGAGCCTGGTGAATGACAAGCGAGCTGTGGTGGCACAGAGTCATCGCTACCAGCAGTACAGTGTGGTAATGGAGGAGGTAGGCTGTCCAGTCTGGGCCTCTGTTGGGTGTGGGAAAGGAGCAGTGCCCAGCTTCTCTGACCCACAGGTGTACGGTTGCAGGTCCCACTGCAGCCAGGAGAACACCAGGTTGATGACTATGAGGACGAGTATGATGACACATATGATGGCAACCAGGTGGGCGCCAACGACGCGGACTCTGATGACGAACTCATCAGCCGCAGGTGAGTTGTAAGGCTGACACACTAGTGTCAGGAAGCCAGGACTCAGCCCACAGCCAGCCTTCCCCACCCCAGCCCCACCCTCTGCTCCTTCACCCCATCACCCCAGCCTTTCCTTTTTTGGGGGGGGGTCTTAGCAAGTCCTGTTTTCTCCTAAGTGCAGAACATTTTTCTCAGCAGAATCTTGTAGGAATCTCCCTATGCAGATCAAAGCAGGGCTTCCCTGATGAACAAAAAGACTGGGGATCCCTAGGGCCCCTGCTCAGCTACCCCCTGGTCTCTCCACATGAGACCTCAAGGGACCTTGAAAGGATCTGGGGACTAAAGCAAAGCCTGCTTGAAAACCCCTGTGGGGTTCCCTGGCCTCCTGAACAGTGCCCCTCCCCAGCCTGCTCTCCCTCCCTCCCTCCCTCCCTCCCTCCCTCCCTCCCTCCCTCCCTCCCTCCCTCTCTCTCTCTCTCTCTCTCTCTCTCTCTCTCTCTCTCTCTCTCTCTCTCTCTCTCTCTCTCTCTAGTCAGTCTTTGATCTCACTTTCTTTTCCAACCCCCAGGCCCTTCACCATCCCTCAGGTGCTGAGAACCAAAATGCCTGGAGAAGGACAGGAGGAGGAGGAGGAATATGAAGTGGAGGAGGCTGAAGAGGAGGCCCCCAAGGTAGATCCCAGATGAAAGAGCTCTGAAGGGCAATTAGACACTGTGCCTCCTGCCTCTCCTGCTCTGGCCCTGCTGGTTTGGGGAGGGCCTTTCAAGCACAGACTGTGGAGAGCTGCCAGCTTTGATCTCCACTCCACTGCCTAGGGGCTTCCCAGGGGGCAGATAGAGGCTGGGTCTGTGGACAGCTGAGTCATTTTTTAGGTGCTGTGGTCTGGAAGAGGGAAGGGTAGCTGTAGCTGCTGTGTCCAGGCTGGCAGTCTTAAAAATTAGAGAAGACTTAGAGCCCTGAGGCTTTAGACCTAGTAGGTCCAAAAAGTCAGTTTTAGCAGCTAAACTTCTTCAGCTGAAATCTTAACTTGAAACTCAACATAAAAAAAAAGAAAAGATGAAAAGTGATTTTGCTCCATTTAAGGGCAGTAGCCAGGCAGCCCCCAATAGGGGACAAAACCAGATGTTCCCAGGGCTGTCTGGAGGCCCTGGTGGGAACTAGCCTAAGTGATGGGAAGGAAGCACATGGCCAGCCACAGGGTTCTCAGCCACGTGGCTCCATCCCTCCTTTTTGCCTAACCTGGGGTAAGTCCAGATTTGCCTATGATCTTTCCATGTCACTAATTGTACTCCTTTGGATTTTTTTTTTTTTTTTTTTTTTGGTTTTTCGAGACAGGGTTTCTCTGTATTGTTTTGGAGGCTCTCCTGGTACTCGATTTGTAGACCAGGATGGCCTCGAACTCACAGAGATCCACCTGCCTCTGCCTCCCGAGTGCTGGGATTAAAGGCGTGCGCCACCAACGCCCGGCAGGATTTTTTTTTATAGGATATGCTATGTGTCAAAGCCTGCCTGTTCCCTGAGGTCCTAGCTTTCCCTGCATAGATCCACCATGCACGTTGAGTGTAGAAAACTGTCCCCAAGACAGCTCACCCTACCCTCTGCTGTTGTATCAGCGTGGGCCTGACCTTCAGGTCTCGGGGCGAGCCTGCTTCCTGGGGCCTTAGCTAGCTTTCATGGCCTTTTGTGGCCTTTCCTGTTGGCCATCTCCACCAAACCCACACACATCCCGTTGGCGTGCCAACTGCGGTCCTTTCACCCTGTCAGCCTGCCCCATGTCCCTTCGCTCCTTCCCTCCCTAAAGGAGGCTTCGGTTGGCAACAGCTAGCTCTCCCGAAGATTTCCCACCCTACCTGCTGGAGGGTGGGATGTGTCACAGTTCCTTCCAGCATGGCTCCACAGAGCCCAGAGAAATGGGAAAAAGCACATGACGGAAGGTTTTGTCTCTCTTCCTTCTACAGCTGGACCATTTCATCCAGGATCCTGCAGTGCTGAGAGAAAAGGCTGAAGCCAGGCGCATGGCCTTCCTGGCCAGGAAGGGGTGAGCATTGGAGAGAATAATTCACCCGGAAGAAACCCACTAGGAAACTTACTATGCAGGAAACCCTGGGAGCTTTTTTTTTTTCTTTCAAGACAGGGTTTCTCTGTGTAGCCCTGGCTGTCCTGAAACTAAACCAATCAGATATTTTAGGCAAAGTAGCACAGCTTTGCAGAGTTAAACAAATGCAACATAAAAAAATGCAACACGAGCCGGGCGGTGGTGGCGCACGCCTTTAATCCCAGCACTCGGGAGGCAGAGGCAGGCGGATCTCTGTGAGTTCGAGGCCGGGCTGGACCGATAGCCTCCAAAACAATACAGAGAAACCCTGTCTCGTAAAAACCAAAAAAAAAAAAAAAAAAAGCAACACATCTTTGCATTATTAAACAAATGATCCACAGCATAAAGGAATGTAACACATCTTCAACTAATGTTCCACAACAAGAGGACCTCTGGTTCTAAGGGTACGTAGTGAGGATCTGTCTCAGAAACAAAAAGGATTGAGCCCAGATGGCTTGGCTTTGTGTTCTGCACTCATAATCATTACTTGACCGTGTAAGTCTCGCTCAGCATGGGAGTACATGCAAAGCTCACTGGTGGAATGAAAATAGCCCAGGCAAAAAGCGCATCCTTAGAGGCTTAGAGTCATGGTGGAGACACAGGGGCACTTGAGCTAAGCCCTTAGGGTACAAAGATGTGGAAGAGGTGTTTTGTTTTGTTTTTCCAGACAGGGTTTCTCTGTGTAGCACTGGCTATCCTGTAAACCAGACTGTCCTAGAACTCAGAGATCTGCCTGCCTCTGCCTTCAGAGTGTTGGGATTAAAGGTGTGTGCCACACCGCCCATCTGTGGAGAAGTTTTATTATGGTGAAAAGTCCAGGAAGCACAAATATGTCAGAGAGAGGATCTTAGCAGGGGTCCCTGAGACAACTGTCAGGTTCCCTCTTTATGTTAGTAAAGAAACTGGCCAAATGGGCCAAGAGTAGAAGCATGGGCCAGGCGTGAAGGCTCAGTCCCACCCTCAGCTCTGGGCATAGGTGACATTTGATTTCATTCTGAGGGCAAGAAGTCACAGGTTATTCATCAGAGAGCAAAGCTGTTGTGAGTTTCTTCCATCCATTTCCCTGAGGTAATGCTCTGAGTAGACCCCAGAGGCTGGTAGGTTGTCAGTCAGGTCTGTGAGCACATTTGGCCTTTGGAGGCCACCAAGTTAGGACCTGGTGTGTGAAAGTAGAGCATTGTCCCATTTGTAGGAGGGTGGGTGGCAGAGGGAAGAGACCTATCTTCCAGTCCACTAACAGTTCATGCTCACAGATGGGTGATGGGCCCAGCTTCAGGGGCTAGGAGAAAATCAGACCCAGACTGGGACTCCATTTCCCTTCCTATCTGGACGTGGGCAAGGGTATGACCTCAGTGGTAGCCACCAGGGTGGACTGTGGAGGTCTTCCTATCAGAGCCTCTTCCAGCTGATGTCCGTTATCATGTGGTGGGTGTTACTCCTTCAGGTACCGGCCTGAGAACTCCGCAGCAGTGACGGGCAGCCCCCGGGGTCATGGGCAAAGCCGAGAAACTACCCAGGAGCGCAGGAAGAAAGAAGCTAAGAAGGCAACCAGAGCCAACCACAACCGTAGAACCATGGCTGACCGGAAGAGAAGCAAAGGCATGATCCCATCCTGAGGTCACAAAGCTGCCTGGGTGAAGGAGGCCCCTCAAGGCTTCCACCACACCTCACCTGCCAGCCAGCCATGAGCGCCTTCCTATCGAACACAAAGTGCCTTATCCCTTGGTGCAGGAACCCAGTGCCATCAGGCAGGCTGTCTCCCAGCTGTGCTGGCGGGAAAGGATGGGGTTGAAAAACCAAGGTGTCCCTTATTTTATGCATCAAGACACCACCTCACGGAAGTCCTGGATGGCAGGAGACCTGTGTATCCAGCAGCAATGAAAGACCCGTGAATAAAGCTTTGACCTTCCAACAATGTTCCCGACATGCTCCAGCCTTTTCCCTGTCATTCCTCAGTGATTGGAGGACAGAAAGGCACGGCGGTCCCCACTCTCTGTCTGTTGACTGTCCGTGCTCGCCCTCAGTGCCACTCCTAATGTTGCTTGCTCTTCCTTGCTGTGTGAGTTCCAGCACGTCGGCCCTTTCTCTGTGCCTGTGGAAGGAAGTCACAGTGTGAGGCCTGAGGTCCCTTCCGTTGCTACCTCATGTACCCCCTCCCCGGAGGTAGACACTGTTTCCAGTCCACAGTACGGATTGGCAACTCAGTCTGATCCCTGGCTGTACAGGTTACAGATCCATGTAGATGAAGTCAACCCCCATGTCACAGATAGAAAGAACAAGGAGTTATAGTCTCTTACTTATACTGCTAGCCACCAACTGTCACACATCTAGAGATTAGAAGCTACTGAAAAGAAGTGAAGATATACTGCCAACCCCTGTTGAACCGAGTGGAACTTGGCTGGCGTCCAGAGCCCTGTCCAGGTGTGGCCTACTCTGCAGTGGGCATCAGCAAACGGACCCTCTGGGCTTTAACTGGTGTGCAAGGGAGCCACAGTGAGGTCTTTGCTGGGCTGACCCTGCAGGGCCCAGTCTTATCTGCAGATCTCTGGATGACAGGGACATTGATTTGATTGCAGTTGGGACAACATAGGCAGACAGATGCTTGATAAATTGTTTTGTTAGGCCAGCCTGCACAAGTGAAAATCAATGGCAATCCCTGTGCCTTGCTGGCCTCTGGGAGCATTTGAGATGCAGAGTGGGTATGGGGTGGTGTCCTCCCCAAGGGCTGCTGAATTAGGTGAGATCTGGCAGAGTTAGCCATACTGACAGACAGAAGGAAAACAGTTTCCTCCTGGAAGCACTTAACAGTGGCCCAGCTCAGTGACAGGGTCATTTCTCCCTGACTGAGCTCAGGCTGGGCTGCTGTCTCATGCAAGGCTTTTGGAGCTCTGCCTGCTGCTGTTCCCCGCAGCCACCCAGAGGACCGCCTGGGTTTCCTGGGAGCAGTCTGGCCAAAAGAATAAAACATCACTATCTTTCTGTTTCCCAGCATGTCAGGCTAGATCAAACACAGTCCCCCAAGGAGCAACATGTTGCTTGCACCTTTTAGCTCACCAGGACAGCCTTCCATGGCCCTTTAAAAGCAGCCCAGAGCATTCCTGTCACCCCTTCCAACAAATGAGAGTGTTGGACCAGATGCCTGGAACTGATTGGTGTTGGTGAAGTCCCTAGAGATGGTGACTGAGACTGTTGCTCAGTGGAAGGACACTTACCTAACATGCACAAGACTGTGGGTTCATCCCCAGTACTAAATACACAAAGGAAGTCCCCAGGGGATCCCAAGTTTAAGATTAGCAGCCCAAGAGTGTTGGGTCAGTGGCCATCCCCACTACTCCTCTATTCGGGTATTTTCTAAGTGCCTTTTCTGTGCCCTACAAAGAATATGACCATCATAGATGTTTCTGGAAAAATGTAAAACCTTGTGCCTCTGAAGGGACACAAGACTCAAGTGTCTTTAATCCTAGTTCCCTGGGAGACAAAACCAGAGACAGATTATGAGAGACCTCAGAGCCTATGGAAAGGAGCTGAGCAAGGAGTCTGCCATAGTAACAGCCATGGCTATGTGTCCTTACCCAGCTGCAGCCTAGAGGAGAAAGCAGTTGGCATAAACCTGCATGTTACTGCCCTTCCAGGAGCTCGGGTTCAATAGTATGTGCAGAAAAACAATCAGAGTCAGCCAGAGTTCAACATGGTGGCACATACTTGTTTCTTAGGAAGTAGAGACAGCTCAAGGTTAGCCCAAGCTACATGTGACCCTGTTAATCTTTCTGAAGAACAAACTTAAAAGCAGAACACATGAACATAGTGTCAGGCATTGTTTGTGAGAGTGTTAAAACTCATTTTTCACGCTGACCATGGGTGATGCTCGTGGCAGGGCCAAGATTATGTCTATTGAGAATAAACACAGTTCCTAAGCCTCATTCAGGACAGGCTTTCTCCTCTTGTCTTCTAGAGTTCATTTGCTTGCTTAATCTTGCAACGTTGGGTCAGGTGAGAAAATTGAGGTACAGGGAGGCCCAAGGTCACATAACAAGGGACCCTGGTTAGGGTCAGTCAGCCACACTTTTCCCCTCTCACTGTAACCAAACAAGACAGCAAGTACTGAGAGCCCAGGGTGCTTGGATGCTCTAGGCTGCTGGGACTCCCAAGTACACAGGGTGTTGTCTATAAATCTGGGTTTCTTTTTCCTTTTTTTCTTTCTGTTTTCCACCTTCAAGAGGCTTGTGCAGTTTACTGTTCAGCCTACAGAATAATGTTTTTGTTTTGTGGGTGTGTTTAGTTTTTTGAAACATGGTTTCTGTGTGTAGCCTTGACTGTCCTGGAACTCCCTCTGTAGACCAGAGTGGCCTCAAACTCAGAGATACACCTGCCTCTGCCTCCCAAATGCTGGGTTTAAAGGTTTGCGCCACCACCCAGCCATGTGTGTTTGTTTTTAAAGAAGGAACTGTTCTAAAACCTTATTTTGTATTTACATGTGTGTGTACATGTATGAGTTTATATGTACCGAGTGTGCAAGTGCCTGCTCAGACCAGAGGACGTTGGATCTCCTGGACAATAGTTAAATGCAATTGCAAGCCGCCTAACATGGCTGCTGGCAGCTGGACCTGGGTCATCTGCAAGAACTCTCTCCCTGGGTCCCTGTTTCATTTTGTGAGACAGGTTCTGAATATGTAGCCTAGGCTGACCTCAAATTCAGGATCCACTTGCCACAGCCTCCAGTGTGGTGGGATTATAGGTGAGACCTCTCCTCAGGAGAGGAGGGGGAAAGGTGATGGTGTCCTGATCAGAGCCTGAATGGCAGTGCAGCCTGGGAGAGCTCTGGCCATGCACAGCCTGTCCCAGGGACCAGCCCCAAGCAGCCAATATCCACATTTACTGCCTGTACTAAGAGTCAGCCTATTGGGAAACCAAAAGTGTGAGACCAGGACCCCTATTTAGTGCATGTGTTCCAAAGCTCTGCTGGGTGTCAGCATCCATACATAATGCCCCCCTGCCCTCCTGGGATCACAGTACATAGGGCATGTGGGCATTAAATGAAATGTTTTAGACAAGCAGAGCGACTGAAGAAGCCAAGGGTGCTTGTACATTGGGCAGAAGCCAGAAGTCACCAGTGACTATGGTGACTGGCTTGGCTAACAGTGGAGGTGGGATGGGGCATGGAGAAGAGTCAGAGACTGCAGGGGAACTGGTTCTGGAACGTAGCATTGCAGAGGAGGAAGAGGAGGCCCGAGGTAAGCAAGGTAGGTTGGCACAGTCCCACCTTTAGCTTTCTAGAAGGAGCTGGAGCTCCACGGAGGAAGGCTGGGCTGAAAGCCATACCAGGCTGCTAAGCCACCCCTGGCCTCTGCTCTTACCAAGATTCCTGGATATGGAGCAACCAGGGAGGGGCCTGGCAGAGGCCAAAGGTAGCTGTTGGAACTCTGCAGCCCTAACCCAGGTTGAAAGGTTGATTCTGATGCTGGGGCAATGACTCTTCTAAAGTACCCTGGTTCAGTCCCCAGCACCCACATGGCAGGGCTCTGTAACTCCAGTCTTGGGGGATCAAAAGCCCTCTCTAGCTGGGGGGGGTCACTGCATACATGGGGTACACAGACATACATGCAGACAAAAGACTCACACACACAAGACAATGAAATTGAAAAGGTTGATGCTGGTGACAGTAGCATTGACAGCCCTGTGTGTGAACAGGGTGTGAGTGAGGGATGGGTCCTGAAAACAGCGGTGAGACCTTGCCTTGGTATCACACAGAAATTAGAGTGTTCACAGCTGTCAACTGGCCGGCAGCATTCTCAACTTATTAAGCTCCCTAACCCCGTGTCTTCCGGTGCCCTGAGCACATTGTCTTGAGGATTTGTGAGTTTCTGTGGGGCTCTCCCAGACACAGTTTTCTTGCTGTGGTCTAAATGGCAAAAGGGACAGGCACTGAGTTCTGTTTTCCAAAAGTGACATTATGACACCAACTTTTTCCAGTTGCAAGATACTCACCACTCATAAGTGTTCTGCCATCTCAAGGAGGTAACTATGTCTGCCTGCCTGCCTGCCTGCCTGCCTCTCTCTCTCTCTCTCTCTCTCCCCCCTCTCTCTCTCACACACACACACACACACACACACACACACACACACACACACACCATGAAAAAGTGGTTTTCACCCAGGAGCCAGGCTGAACCTGATTCGGGTAACCTCCAGCACTCTTTGCAGTGTCTGCACAGGCTCCAGGCCTGCCTCCCATCTCACATTCTCCTTGCTCAGCATTCTTTCACCAGACCCTCAGGCCTGCTCATGCCTGTCGTTTTTATTGCTAATCCATCCATAAAGGAGGATGAGGCAGTCAAAAGAGCACTGGACTGAAGACCAGGAGCCAAGAGGTGGGGGGTGGTGACTCAGCTAGTTAACTGTATGCTGCCTACACATGAAGATCTGAGTTCTGATCCCCAGCACCTGAGGAGCAGCAGGTGCTATAGACCAGGGATAATGAGTGGCTTGAACCTTTAATGTTGGCACTCAGGAGGCAGAGGCTGGTGGATCTCTGTGAGTTCCAGGCCAGCTTGGTCTACAGAGCCAGTTCTAGCAGTGACAGGAGTAGCCACTGCAGCAGCTCAGTTCTCTGCTTAAGGAGGCTCAGTGACCACGGCAGAATCCAAACAGGTCAGCCAGCCTCCAGAGTCTACATCCTCAACCCCTCAGCTCTCCTGCTTCTCTCCAGTTTGGCACTTGAGCTGGGGAGAGGAAAAAAAGGTATCCCATGTATGTTTGACTTAGCATGAGCAGGAAGGGTCATCACCACCTTGATTCTAACCATGGGACTTCTGCTGATGCAACTTGTAATTCAAGTCGTTTTGTAAAACTGAGGGGCAGAAGAAGGAAAAGATAGGAAGCTGGGCAGAATACATTTTATAAGTTCCACTTTACCACAGCCTCTATCAATGCAGGGAGGGAGTTCCCCTAGGAGGGCCCAGTTGGAAAGGCTTCATTAGGCAATCAAGGCATTACATGGAATTGCCACCAGAGGCTGGTAGTGTCCCTCACTGCTGGAGGCCTGCACAAGGGGGAGACAGATCTGTGCAGACATGAAGGACAGGGAAGGGAAGAGGATTCAGTTTCACAGGGAAAGGCTGCCCGGGAGTGCACGAGGCTTCGAGTTTAGTGTTGGAGATGCGCGATTGCCGGGGACATGGTGGCAATCAGGAGGACACGATCAGGCCTCCGCGGGAACAGCAAGCAAGAGACACTTGGATGATTCAGCTGCACAGTCAGCCCCCAAGCTCTCAGCCTGCATGAGTGGATCAAATATGCTAATTTATGCTGCCCTGAAGCCTGGAGAAGGAGCCCTCATTAAAATTTTAAGATCTGTTTAGATTTATTTCATATGTATAACTGTTTTGCCTGCATGTCTGTCCATGCACCCCATGTATACCTGGCGCCCACAGAGGCCAAAAGGATCCCTTGGAACTGGAGTTATGGGTGCTCGTGAGTCACCATGTGGATGCTGGGAATCAAACCTGAGTCCTCTACAAGAGCAGCAAGTGCTCTTAATGCTTGAACCCTCTCCAGGCTGTGCCTGTTAATTTCTTTGTTATTGCAGTATAACAAAATCAACCTAGTAGGGCTAAGCATGCTGTGGCATAACATCCCTACCACCACCACCACCACCACCACCACCCCACCCTCAAGGCACTGAAGTTCTTATCATTCCATTTCCCAGATGAGAGGAAACGGGCCTCGAAAGGGTAAGCAGCCTTCCAGGTACCACAGATGGAGACTGAAAGGGCTAGGGTTCTTTGTTTTTGCTTTGTTTTAGTTTTTCAAAACAGGGTTTCTCTGTGTAGCTTTGGAGCCTGTCCTGGCACTTGCTCTGTAGTCCAGGCTGGCCTCGAACTCACAGAGACCCTCCTGTCTCTGCCTCCCAAGTGCTGGGAATAAAGGCGTGCCACCAACACCTGACTGCTAGGATTTTTTTGTTTTTTAACACTGTGTGTGTATGTTTGCACATGCATGTGTGTGTTTACACGTATGTGTGTATGTGCATGCACAGGCATGCTCATGTGAAAATCAGAGGACAACTTTCAAGAGTTGGTCCTTGCTGGGTGGTGGTGGTGCATGCCTTTAATCCTAGCATTTGGAAGGCAGAGGCAGGCGGTTCTCTATGAGTTCGAGCCCAGCCTGGTCTACAGAGTGAGTTCCAGGACAGCCAGGGCTATACAGAGAAACCCTGTCTCAAAAAAAAAGTTGGAAACAAAGCTAGGACAGGAAGCAGCAGGAAGGCCTTCAACACAGACTACCAACTGAGTGGCTCCTAGCCAGCATTGTCTACTCTCTATCATCACTTTGTCCTTGGGGCCAGCTGGCATCTGCCCTTGGCATTCAGTCTATATATAAATTCAAGTGTATCAGGCCAAGGCCCTGATGAAAAGAGAAAAATGAGTTTTCCATGCCTTAAAATAGTAGATATGAAGTCAATGTGGTGGTGCATGCCTTTAATCCCAGCACTTGGGAGGCAAAGGCAGGTGGATCTCTGTGAGTTCGAGGCCAGCCTGGTCTCTAAGGATACACAGTGAAACCCTGTCTCCAATAAATAAGTAAATAAAAAGAAAAAAGAATAGTAGATGTGAGCTTCCCCTCTGCAGCTGACTGTCCAGCCTTTGACTCTTACTAGCCATGTCACCCTGGCAAGACAACCTCTCTGAGCCTCAGTTTCCATTACAATGAAGTAGAGAGCAGTGCATCTCTCCAAATGCAGATTTCCAGAAGCTGACCAAGCCTGGAAGCCAGCAATCGTGTGCGTGTGGTTTTGTGTGTGTGTGTGTGTGTGTGTGTGTGTGTGTGTGTGTGTGTGTGTGTGTGTTGCGTGTGTGTGTGTTGCGTGTGTGTGTGCACGCACATGCTAGTAGCTCATGCTTTGCTGTCATTCAAGCAGCTTCCTTCAGCTTTGACTCACCCGAGGAATTTGTATTCTATCCTGACTTTGCCCACCGCTCAGACATTTATGATGCATTGATTTCTGTCTGTCCTCAGAAAACTTGAAGCTCATTTGTAGGGCAACCCCTGTTCCTTGTTTTGGGAAGGGCTGGCTGTGTGCCAGGGATGGACTCTATTCCTTTTAAATAACTTACATGGCTTTCCACTCTTACTACAAAGGCAATGACATGCTCAGTATGGTTCCCACAACTCAGCAAAGGAAATAACGATAATCCCCCCATGTGGAAAGAATTGCTGTTGGGTCTGGAGTTCTTGGAGCAGTTTTATATTGAAAAGAGGAATATATGGCTTAGTTTTCAGCAAAAATAGGATCATGCCGAACACACTGCTTAGGCTGTGTATCCTGCTATCTGTGAACACTTCCTTCCCCCTTTGTGTTTGGTGACCACTCACACCCCACCTCTGGCTGCTTCGGTCTGAATGCCTCTACAGTGCACACGCTTATTTCTAGTTATCTCCTCTTAAGAGATGGTGACCAGCCTTCTGCCTAAATATCTGTCTACATCCATGATAAGTGTCCCAGGATAAAGGCTTAAGAATAAAATTGTGGGATTACGGTTATTTGCTTGTTTGGTTTTTCAAGAAAGGGTTTCTCTGTGTAGTTTTGGAGCCTGTCCTGGATGGAACTTGCTCTGTAGACCAGGCTGGCCTCAAATTCACAGAGATCCACTTGCCTCTGCCTCCTGAGTGCTAGGAATAAAGGCATGTGCCACCACCACCCAGCGTGGGGTCACAATTTTTTGCCAATGGTGGTGGTACAGTCCTACAGTTCTAGCACTCAGGAGGCTAAGACAGGAGGATTGCCATGATTTCAAGGTCATCTTGACTATATGTGGAAATCCTACCTCCTGACCCCCCAATTTTTTTCTTTTCATTTTCCTAAGCAGTGTTATATCCTTGGTCCTGCCTTTTTAAAAAAAGCTTTTTTATTTGTTCATTTTATTTTGTGTGAATATTTTGCCTGCATCTATCTAGATGTACCACGTGCAAGCTTAGTGTCCACGGAGGTCAAATGAAGGTGTAGGATCTCCTGGAACTGGAGTTATAGATGGCTCTGAACCCCCGTGTGTATGCTGGGAATCAACCCAGGTCCTCCATTAGAGCAACAGGTGCTTTTACTCACTGAGCTGTCTCTCCAGCCCCTAAGCCTTTTTAAAGACTTACTTTTATTTTTTAATTATGTAAATGCTGAAGGTGTGCATGCATGTGAGTGAAGGTGTCATGAGGTCAAAAGAGGGTGTTGTATTCTCTGGAACTGGAGTTACAGGCGGCTGTGAGCCACCTGCTGTGGGTGCTGGGAATCAAACCCAGGTCCTCTGCAAGAGCAGCTAACTGTTGAGCAGTCTCTCCAGCCTTTCTTTACCTTTTGAGATAGGGTTTCTCTGTGTAGACCAGGCTGAACTCACAGAAATCCACCTGCCTCTGTGTCCTGATTGCTGGGATTAAAGTCGTGTGTCAACACGCCTGGACCGTGTCTCCTTGAGATGGTCTGGTGAAATCAGCAGCCTTGAATTCACTCCTTTCTTAGGCTGGTCCCTAATCTGAGAGCATTGCCTTCACTTCTGCTCTTCATCTGCGTTTCAGCCTGACTTCTCCTGCCCCTAGTTCTTCCCTCCCACTGCTGGGTTTACGGAAAGCTCCGTACCACACCCCAGCATGAAGCTCATTTCCTGAACCCTCCTGAACCCAGACAGTGAGTAGGGAGTATCCTTGTGTCTGTCTTCCAGTAGTGAATATAAGACGCACTCAGTGTACAGACCTAGAATGCTCTGAGGATTCCTGAGTGGCTCCTGGCTGCAGATTTCATCTGGTTGCCAAGGAAGATAGACCGTACGGAGCTACCCTGCCCAGGTGGCCGGAAAAATCCAGGATCATAGCTTCCATTGGATAATATCATCCTGCCATTTTGCAGATATGGAAAGTAGCTCCAAGAAGGTAAGTAACTGGCTGATGCTCACACAGTGCCAGGTTTGGAGTGACACTGTAAAGCAAGCAAGTGAATATCTGGCTTAAAGGAAGCGGTCCATAAAGAGTTCTTAAACTGGAAACCCCCAGGGCCCGGTGAGGGGGCTTGTGTGGAACGGAGGAAGCCCTGAGTGGTGAAGACTGAGTGACCGTGAACTGTTGACATGAGCACAGCCTTGTCAAGACCCAAAGCCTCAGGGCAATCAGAAACAGCAGTCTTCCCAGGCTAGACCCAGGGAGTGGCAAAGTCTTCCTTGGGTCCAGTGAGTGCAGGAAGCATCACCATAGCTCTCTCCCCCAGGGTGTTTACAGCCTGAAGACTGCTTCCCTGAGGTCAGCTAACACTGCCTCCGTGTTCAGCTGTACACCATAAACCCTGCCACTCTGTCTATCTGCATGTAGTAACTCCCTCCTTCTATATAATAACCCTGCCTCTCTGCCAACACTGTGTAATAAACATGCTGTGCTTTGGGTGCTGCTGTTTCTCTGGTAGAGAGCCCAGACCATCCATCCCAACTTCCCTTCAAGTGTCCTTCTGTCTGTTTTCACTTCATTCCCTCAATGCCCCCAAACAGGTCTGTTCTTGGAGCTGTGTTGAGCAAGGCAATGATCACACCTGTAATTCAACATTTGGTAAGCTAAGGCAGGAGGATTGCCACAAATCAGGTCACTCTGGGCAACATAGTGATGTCTGAGCCAGCCTGGGTTGGTACACAGCAAAATCCTCTTCCAAAAAAGAAAAGGTAAAAGGAAGAGGGGAAGGAAGGAAGCAAAACCCTTCAAGTCTCCTCTTCTTCCTTCCTTCCTTTCTTTTTTCTTTCCTTCCTTCTTTTCATCTTTCCTTCTCTCTTTTCCTTCCTTCCTACACGCCTTCCCCCCCCCCACAGGGTTTCTCTGTGTACCCCTGACTGTCCTGGCACTCCATCTGTAGACCAGGCTGGCCTCGAACCCACAGAGATCCGCCTGCCTCTGCCTCCCAAGTGCTGGGATTAAAGGTGTGCGCCACTACCGCCCGGTCCCTTTTCTTTCTAAAGTGAATTTAAGCTGGTTTCTTTGAGTTGGTGACAGTGTGAAGCTTGTGTCCAGGGCCTTGCATGTGTTGTCCTTATTCCTGACGTTCTGATGCTTTGGATCCTTCCCTGGCCAAGATTTCTATCCACATCTCAGCTCTGACGTCATTTCTATGAATCCCTGCCTGCCTGCCTCAGGGTGGCTTGCAAACTTATGGCATACCTGACAGCACTCCGTTTTAATGTATTTTATTAAAATATTTATTCATTTGTTGAGACAGGGTCTTACTATGTAGACCATAATGGTCTCAAACTTCCAGAAATCTACCTCACCTCTGCCTCTTGAAAGCATATGATAACACTGTGGCTCAGTTGTACTTTCTTCATAGTTACGGCTCTGCATGGTGGAGCACACCTTTAATCCCAGAACTTGGGAGGCAGAGGCAGGCAGATATCTGTGAGTTTGAGGCCAGCCTGGTCTACAGAGCAAGTGCCAGGACAGCCTCCAAAGTTACAGAGAAACCCTGTCTCAAAACAAAAAAACAAAACAAAAGACAAAAAACAAAAAAAAAGACAAAAATTTTAAGAATCGATTTTTAAAAATTTATTTAACTTTATTTTATGTGCATTGGTATGAAAATCTTAGATCCCCTGTAACTGTAGTTACAGACAGTTCTGAGCTGTCATGTGGTTGCTGGGAATTGAACCTGGGTCCTCTGGAAGAGCAGCCAGGGCTCTTAACCTCTTGAGCCATCTCTCCAGTCCCCAAGAATCAATTTTTGAAAACCAAAAAGTAAAGAATAATTGAAAAAGACACCTGAGGCTGACCTCTGGCTCTACGCATACATAACCACATACATAAACTAGTACATATGTGCATGTATACACACATATACACATACACACACACACACACACACACACACACACACACACACACACCAATCTGTGCTCATTTTGTAAAAGTCTGTGGTGCTGGAAGTGAAGCCTGGGGTCTCATGCATGTTAGACACGTGTTCTACCATTGAGCTACATTTCAGCTCCATCTGGGTTTGTGTGTTTGTATCTGGCTTATTGGTTATTTAGTGGCCATTCTTTTGTTTTGTGTTTGTTTTTTGAAATGGGACCTCTATACTGCCCAGGCTGGTCTTGAACTTCTGGATTCAACTGATTCAGCCTCCCTAGTAGCCAAGACTATAGGTGTGCACTATCCCCAGTGGAGACTTTTCTGAATAGGAGAGAAACTGGGGGCTGGGGAGGAGCTCAAATCCTCTCAGCCCAGAGGACAGTCCTGCTTGCCTAAAGTTACTTTATGATAAATTAACTCAAAAGCATTCTAAATTCTAGAATTTGGTACATGAGAGTAGTGGACCATTACCTCTTACCACTGTTTGTTTGTTTGTCAGGCTGAATGGGCTGATCCTGCTGCCGCTCCTCAGCATGGCTGGAGACTCCTGAGACTTCAGTGTCTTCCCATCCTCAGTGTGGCTGGAGAATGAATGCCTGATGCTGACTACTAAAGACCCTGCTCCTGTCTTTTATACCCTCTAGAGCTGGGATTAAAGGTGTGTGATCCCAGGTCTGAGATCATCTTTGCGTGAACTGTTTCTCTTTAGGATTGGATCAATCTTGTGTAGATCTCGGTGGCCTTGGACTAACAGACATCTGTCTACTCCTTAATCCCAAATCCCAGGATTAAAGCTGTGTACTACCACCTCCTAGCTTCTGGCTGCTGGGGTTAAAGGTGTGTGCCTGACTTCTATGGCTTGTGGCTAACTTTGCTTTCTGAATCCTCAGGCAAGCTTTAATAAATCATAAATAACATATCACCACAAGAATTTATGTAGCTTTCTGATACCTTGCTGGGTTAAGCAATCCTGCCTCAGCTCAGCTTCCCAGATAGCATAGCACTCTTTATCTCTCTCTCTCTCTCCAGGGTCTTACTATGTAGCCCAGCTTGAATTGGAATTCTACTTTCTCAGCTTCCCAAGAACTGAAATTAAAGTATGTACCATTACTCCCAGCTTCCTTTTTCTGTGTGTGTGTGTGTGTGTGTGTGTGTGTGTGTGTGTGTTTTGAAGCTAGAGGTAGATGCAGGGTGTCTTCTTCAATCATTCTTCACTTTATTTTTTGAGATAGGATCTGTCACGGAACCCAGCAGTCACTGATTTGGCCGGCCTGGGTGAGCAGCAAGCTTCAGGGATCTCCCAGCTGTTGTCTGAGAGTTGGGATCACAGATGTGTTTTGATGCACCAAGCATGTCTCCATCCAATGCTTGGCAGAATCTGACCCAGAGATCAAGACAGCAAAGGGGACAATGACATCTGAAGGTGAAGTTGCCACCAAGCCTTTTATCCCTTGTTAGACATCTGTGGGCTCCAGTGAAGGGAGGCATTGCAGCAAGGACAGCCTGCAAACTTGTTGGAAGTAACTGTATTGCACAAACATCAGAGGTGTGATCTGCAGGGAAGCCACCAGGCAGCTGATCATGTCCTGTTTGACTGGGTGACCTCTAAAAAATGAGTGATTTTGAAGTCAACAAAGAAGAAATGATTGTGGTTTTGCAGAGGGCAGGTTGCCTGACATCTGGGTTTCTGGAGCTTACAGGAGTTCTATTGATTCTTTTCTTTGGCAACAGCTCCTCCTGTCTTTGCCATAAGTGTAGCCATCTCAAACCCTACTGGTTTTATTTGGTGTGTTCCTAAGGGCTCCAGGTCTGGGACCATCCAGCTTTGTGACTCACCTGGCATTGAACAAAGCTGTTGAAAGCATGCTTTGAACAGGCAAGAGGTAAAGAGCTCATGGGGTTTTGTTTGTTTTTTGTTGTTGTCTTGTTGTTTTTGTTTTGTTTTGTCTTGTTTTTTGATACAGGGTTTCCTCTGTGTAGCGCTGATTTCCTAGAACTCACTCTGTAGATCAGGCTGGCCTGGAACTCACAGAGATCCGCCTGCCTCTGCCTCCTGAGTGCTGGGATTAAAGGTGTGTGCCATCATGCCTGGCAAGGGTTTGTCTTTTGTCCCCTTGTAGTGGTCCTGTTTTGGTAAAGAAATTTGTGACGTAAAGCAAAAGTCCTATTCAGCCCTCCCTCCCCCCCTTCCCCCTCCCCCGTACTGAGAGCTAACCACTCGAGCATGTATCCCGCAGTGCCATATCTGCTTGCATCAATCGATAGCTTTACACACACAGGAGTCAAACTGAACTACTAGAGCCTGATTCCCCCTCCCCCATTTAATCTTCCTTCAACATCATATACTTTGTGCTGGCTAGTCTTCTCTGTAGATCAGGCTGGCCTCAAACCCACAGAGATCCGCCTGCCTCTGCCTCCCGAGTGCTGGGATTAAAGGCATAGGCCACCACCACCCAGCAACTGGTTAGTCTTTTTTATTGTCAACATGCTACAACCTACAGTCACCTGGGAAGAAGGAATCTGGATTGAAGAACTGTCTGGATCATCTTGGTCTGCAGCCATGTCTGTGAGGAATTACCTTAATTGTCCACAGTGAGCAGTACCATCCCTGTGCAGGCTGTATAAGAACGTTAACAGAGCCAGCTACGGGGGCACACGCCTTTTATCCCAGCTCCAGGAGGCAGAGGTAGGTGGATTTCTGTGAATTCAAGGCTAGCCTGGTCTACATAGCGAGCTCCAGGCCAGCCAGGGATACACAGAGAAACACTGTTTCCAGAAACAGAAAGTGAGCTGAGCATGAGCCTGACCGCTAGCCAGTAAACTGTGCTCTGTTTGAGCCCCTGCTCTGCCCTCGAAGTGATGGATTGTGATTCAGAAGTACAAGTCACATAGACCCGTTCCTCTCCCAGCTGCTTCTGGTCAGCCCAGAAGAGGGCTCAGATCCTCTGGAACCGGAGTTACACAGTTATGACTCACCGTGTGGGTGGTGAAAATCAAGCCAGGGTCCTCTGGAAGAGCAGCCAGACCTCCTAACAGCTGAGCCATCTCTCCAGACTCCAAGAATGTTTTAACACGGCAACAGAAAAACTAACGAGAACACACGGGATCTTTTTAACATCTACATAGCTCTAAAGTCTACATAGGTTTACACTGATTTCTCCAGTATGACTCTGCTTGTTTTCAGTGCTAAGAATGGGGCATAAGGCCTTGCACATGCTAGACAGGATTTTTTTTTTTTTGGTTTTACGAGACAGGGTTTCTCTGTATTGTTTTGGAGGCTGTCGGTCCAGCCTGGCCTCGAACTCACAGAGATCCGCCTGCCTCTGCCTCCCGAGTGCTGGGATTAAAGGCGTGCGCCACCACCACCCGGCACTAGACAGGAATTCTAAGGCAGAGCTACACCCACATCCTTGAATCTTCTTCTTCAGTTAGCCACCTCCTAAGGGCCAAGGGTGTCATTCACCCTTATTAGCAGACACAAGGCCTTAGCACCATAGGAGGGGAAATGAAAGGAAGAGTATGATGAGAGTATGATGAGTACAGCTAGTCATTGAAGGGTCTACTTTTTCCTTCTTTTAATTCAAACAATGTTCCAGTGGGGAGTGTGTGTGTGTGTGATGGCTATTACCCAGGGGCTCCAGATTCTCTTATTCAAAAATTGAAATAAAGGCTCACTGAGATTGCATAGGAACAAGGGGACTTCATGCAAAATCAAGGTCATAGTACAGCAAGGAGCTACAGAGTGACAGAGCCATGTGAACAGGGGTGTTAAAGGGCCCAGATTGTTAATCTGAGGCTTCCTTATGTGGGCTAGGGAGGAGGAGGAGTCTGGTTGCTAAGGAGTGTGTTGAGGGTGGTTCCCTGTTTTGATTGATAGATTACATAACAGCTTTCTATTATGCGTCTGGTTTTAATCATCCAATTGTGCATAGTCATAAGATGGGGAATTCTCCCTAAACATTCACTTACAGAATACAGTGCACAAGCATTTTGGTGCCCCATGTGAGAAATGTCTAATGTGTTAGTTTTCCTTCTTGTACATGTACTCCAAAGTGTTAGGCCAGATCATCCCATTTCCCTTGGTTTTAGAATGTATTCCAGTATATGTTTGACAGAAACTGAGCATCATCAAGGGGGTAACTAAGGGGAGTAACTTATTTTCAGTGTAATAACTGGAAGTTATTATATGTATACTCTAGTGAAGTTAGGGGCTCCAGCATGGCAACATGTTGCTAGGAGCCTTATTTGGAAATGGGTATATGCATACAGCCTAAGTCAAGTGGAGTACCGGGTTTCAAAGCTATTTGGTTTGCCTGCTTCAGAGTTACTCATCTTTTTTCACCCAGTTGGCAAGAAACTTCCACTGTGCATGGTGATGCAAGCCTATAGTCTGAGCACTCAGGAGATAGTACAGGATTGCTACTGTGAGTTGCAGGCTAGCCTGGATTACAACATGTTTCCCAAGAACAAATATCCAGGTATATTGGCAAACACCTGTAATTCCAGGGTGGCCTCAATCTTGAAATCCTCCTGTCTCAACTTCCACTTTGAAGAAATTATTCCTGAAAGTCTAATCCACCTTCAGTTCAAGTGTTGACAATGCAGTTGACAGAATATAATTTCCTAGGCCCTGGCTGAGGATACAGAACAAGTAGACAAACCCACAAACCTGTCTTCCCTGATCTGAACCATCTGGTGGGAAAGGTTCTGGATTATCTATCTCTCTGGCTAACTGCAGGTGGGTGTTTTACCTTCCCCAGCTGGGAACTTCCCCAGCTACACAAGCCAGCTCTTCAGTGCTTCCTGCTGCCGTCCCAGGCAGGTTGGCCTGTTTCCAGTGTTTTTCAGGAGTGCCCACATCTAAGGGCAGCAGTAACACTCTGAGGTTGATCTGATTCAGTTTGTCCCCCTCAGTCATGGTCGGCTACCTGCACCTCCTCGTTCCTCAAACAACAAATGCAGGGCCTTTCAGCCTGCTTCCTCAGCTGTTTCCCAGGCCCAACCCAAAGCTCAGTTCTATCCCCCACAGGTCTCTCGGCAACTCGCCTGTGGCTGTTTCCTCTCCTTGCACTGTTCCCCAGAGCTCTTGACTCATTACATAATGGCATCATGGTACCTAGTGTCTCCCCTTAGGCATTCAAGATCCACATGCAATTTTCTACCACATGCCCATGAAGCAGGAGCCACCCAAGTATTTGCTGCTGCCCCGCCCCCCCACCTCTTCCTTACTTTCCTACTGCTCCAGCCTTCCAGAATGCTGAGGATGCTTCTTCTGCCCCGCCCCCAGCCCGCTCATTGGCTATTTGAGGTCAGTGTGCTGTGCTTCACACCATCTTGTTGCTTGCCACCGCCTGAAGGCAATGGAGCCATTGTGCCCTTTTTCTGGCATCCATGCCTTTGCACCAGCAGTTGCCTCCCTGTGACAGGATCTGTGATTTAAAAGATTTGTGTGTGCATGTGCGTCTGTGTCTGAGAATGAATGGTGACCTTGGGGACCAAAGCAGAGTGTGTGATCCCTTTGTAGCTGGAATTCCAGGCAGTTGTGACTGACCCACCCAAGATGGGTGCTGGTTTCAAACCCCAATCCCCAGCCAACAGTGGTGGCGCTCATCTTTAATCCCAGCACTTGGGAGGCAGAGGCAGGTGGATCTCTGTGAGTTCGAGACCAGCCTGGTCTACAAGAGCTAGTTCCAGGACAGCCTCCAAAGCCACAGAGAAACCCTGTCTCAAAAAAACAGAACAAACAAAATCAGCAAGGTTGAATGTTCTCTTGGTACATACAGCTATCAACTGTTGGGCTTAAATTTAAATTCACTAACACTCTCATATACTGACCCTTACAGGAACCCTGGCAGGAAGCTGTGACCCCGAAAGATGTGGAGATTACCAAAAGCCACTCATTGAGTTAAAAGCTTGAGACAGAGGTTGGAGCAAGACTCCTGGAGCAACTTTTTTTTCCTAGCTAAGACCACAGTGCTTCCCCAGGGCCAAGAGAACATCACTGTGTGATTTAAAGATGGAGAGGGCTGAAGAAATGGCTCAACAATTGAGAGCACTGGGTTCAATTCTCAACACCCACCAGGCAGCTCACAGCCATTTGTAACTCCAGTTGCAGAGATCCAATGCCTCCTTGGGCACCACAACACCCATTCACTGTAGCTAATGGTTTAAAGGTAATGTCTATCAGGCTTATGTGTTGAAACCAGAATTCTTTGGAAGTTAATGGAAAACTCCAAATGGTGGAGTCTCCCAGGGTCTGCATGGGGCTTGGGCATGGTGCAAACCACCAAGACCAGGGGTTAACAGAGTGCAGAAGCGGGGTCTCAGGAGCAGTTTTCATTTATTTGCTGATAGCGGTAGTCACACACTTCAAACACAGCAGCAGCCAGAGGCTGCGTGTCGGGCGGGGCCACAGCTTGCTTGTACAGGTGGCCCATGAAGGGTGACTTCAGATGCATCCTCAGGCTGAGCCCCAGCTCCAGGCGAACTGGTGGCAGGTGGAGGTCCTCCTTCTGGCCGTCATTCACGGGGTCACTCCTTGTTCTCATAGTTGTGCTTGATGTGTTTCCATAACTTCTGCATGGAGACACAACAACAGCTAATTAAAACCTCCGTCCTTGCCGGGCGTTGGTGGCGCACACCTTTAATCCCAGCACTCGGGAGGCAGAGGCAGGTGGATCTCTGTGAGTTCGAGGCCAGGCTGGACCGACAGCCTCCAAAACAATACAGAGAAACCCTGTCTCAAAAAACCAAAAAAAAAAAAAAAAAAAAAACCTCCGTCCTCACACAACCACGCTTGTCGTCCAAAGCAAAGACCCTGAGAAATCAGTGTCAAACCCTGATTAGAAAAAAGTACAGTCGCCTGGCCCTTTGAGTCCAGCACTGACACAGCAAAGGCAGGTGGATCTCTGAATCTGAGAGTTCCACAGACACAAATGCGGTGTACAGACACACAAGCAGGCAAACATACACCTGTAAAACTGAAACAATAAAATTTAAAAACAAGCAAACCAAAAAAGAAGAGAAGGCAACCAGTAGAGAAGCCGGGCGGTGGTGGCTCACGCCTTTAATCCCAGCATTTGGGAGGCAGACACAGGTGGCTCTCTGAGTTCAAGGACAGCCTGGTCCACAGAGCCCGTTCGAGAAAAGTCAGTGCTACACAGAGACATTGTCTCGAAAAACAAACAAAAAAGAAAACCAGTGGAGGAACAGCCTGGGCTTCTGTGCCAGACCTTACCCAGTACAGCCACAATCTCATGACATGAATAAAACACGCACAGAGCCTGGAACGGTTAAATCAAAAAGGACTCGCCATTTCCTACTTTATGTTCCCACGTTCTCCAAGGCATGCAGTGAATGCTATCTTCCAGTGGTATCCTCTACTATGAACCGTGGCAGCTCATCGGCGTGAGTCCTAAATCTCACATTGCAGGGGTTGGGAGCATCGGTGTGTCCTACCACACATTCCCACACAATCATTTACCAGGTGAGTCTGGAGGTACAGGCTCAAGGCAATGATCTCAGAACCCGGTCCTGGTAAGGGAAGACTTGAGTTTCATCCTCCCTCCTCCCTCCCAGACACCCTTCAGGCGGGCCCAAGGTCAGCACGGCCCAGGCCCTCACCCCCTCGTTGATGTGCTCGTAGATCGCGTCTGCGCCCTGATCGAAGGCGCGCTCGAAGAAAAGGGCGCCCACTACGATGGTGAGGGCGAAGGTGGAAGTCCTGCGGAACAGCAGTGAGTACAGACGCGAAGCAATCGTGGGGGCCATGCTTCCTCGCTACCGACCTGGCACCACTGAGCCTGCGTAGAGACCGACTTCTCGCTCCAACCGAAAGTTTCCATGCGCACTGCTTTATGGGAATTGTAGTTCCTCCTCTGTATCTCAGAGTTGACGTTTTTGAATCGCACAGAAACCAATGGTGTACTTAGGATATCAGATTCTTACGATGTTGATATTCACACAGCCAAAGTTTGGCAAAATTTATTATCCTTTTTTCTCCTCAATTATTTCTTTCTGTTTGACTTTTTTTTGAACTACAACTCCCAAAAGCCTTTTGGCGTCCCCATCTTCCCCCGCGCTGTCTCGCCTTAGCGGGCTGTCTTCTCGTATAAACTAGGAAGGACTACGAATCCCAGCGAGCAGAGCGCGACTCGAGAACGCAAGAGGAGGAGCCCGGAGCCGTCCAGCCACGGAGCCAGGTATCTTTGGATAGACGTCCTGGTCCGAGTTCTAGGCTACTTCTACCCAGAATAGCGAGCTCTTCGCTCCAAATCCGCGCTATCAGCATTTTCTGGCATAGGGAGTGGGTAGAGAGGCGAGGGGAGCTGGGCTCCCGCGGCTTCATCTCGCCTCTCTGTCTTCCGTGAACCTGTACTCCGGGTGTAGGTTTGGAGGTGGCAAACGTCGGCTCCCAGCCACGCCTCAAGAGAAAAAGGTGGCTCTGCCTTTGCTTTCTGCCCGCCCAGAACCCTGTCCTCGAAGGCGGGCCACCTGGTTGTAAAAGGCACCCCACAGATGCTTGCTTATCTGAGGATTCCCTCGCGCTCTTGCGCTGGTCCCCAGGAGATGAAACGTCCCAGCTCTTCGTGGAGTGCTCGGGCTAGTGTGTGGGTAATGGAGAGGCCCAGCGCTTCTGGAAGTGGGACTTTGTACTGGAGAAAATTGAATGCTTGGACAGGTTGGTGGTGCTCTTTAAGCCTGGGCAGCCACTTAACGGAGGACTGAATATGTAGTAGCAGGGTAAACAGGGCAATGTTTGCGCAAAGTGTTAGAGGCAGTTGCAAGCTTGAGAAAATGTAGAGTGGACTCTGAATAGGTGGCCTGAGGTCATTTCTAGTCTGGCCTTGTAACCCGTGGTAAGGAGTCCTTTATTTTTTTCCTAATTGCACTAGGGAGTCACTGAAGGGTTTTAAACTGAAATGTGTCAAGATCTTATTTACATTTTAATGTTATCTTTCTGGCTTCTTGATAGAAAATAGACTAAAGAGGGGTTATTACAGGGGAAGGTGATTTAGAGTAGAGTGAATTAGAATACTCATCAGATTTGAGATGCATTTTGAGAGGTAGGATAGACCCAGCAAACTAGCAGACAGACGAGTGCAAAATAAGAGGAGCTAAAAGCTGAGCTCAAGTCGGGACAGTAGCGCATGCCTTTAATCCCAGCACTTGGGTGGTAGAGGCAGGCGGATCTCTGTGGATTTGAGGCCAGCCTGGTTTACAGAGCAAGTTCCAGGACAGCCAGAGCTGTTAATACAGAGAAACCCTGTCTCAAATAAAAGAAAATAAAAACTGAGCTCCATTGTGCAGACTTTTAGTCCCAGCACTCTGGAAAGTTCAAGGCCAACCTGGTTTATGGATTCCAGGACAGCCAGGGCTACACAGACAAACCCTGTCCTGAAAAACCAACCAACCAAACAAACAAAAACCAAAAAACAAAATTAACATCTAGGGGGAAAATCAAAGTTTGACCTCAGAGACTAAATGCTTTTTGTTTGATTGTTTTGAGACAAGTTTTCACACTCGATCTGACTGGCCTGAAACCAGCTATGTATAGACTAGTCTGACTCTGAACTAGTGATCCTCCTGTCTGTCTCTGGAAGACTGAAATTATAGACAAGCACCACTATGCCCGGCCTGTAAATTGTCTGTGTGTTTAAGATTTTTAAATTATGGTAAGATACACATACTGGGCGAAGTGGTTGATATGTGCTCCTGGATAGCAGTGCCCACAGGAGAGAGTATCCCATCCCTAGGAGCTGGAGTTAGAGGTGGAGTGTGAGCTATCCTGTGTGGGTGCCAGCTACCAAACTTGGGTCCTCTGTTAGAGTAGCACCTGCTCTTAACATGCTCTCCAGCTCTGTAAATTGTGTTTCCTGTGAATTGTCCCAAGTGGAAACATCTAGGGTGAATGGGGTTGATGCTGAGATTTAGAGGACCTCTCTGAGACTGACTGGCACATGACTGTAATCCCAACTCTTGGGAGGTGGCGGCAGGAGGAGCAGAAGTTCAAAGTTATCCTGGATACATAGTGTTTGAGGCCAGCCTGGACTACATTAGACTCTTTCTCTAAGTGAATGAATGAATCAGGTTAAACCAAAGGCTGATCTCCAGGCCTAGCTCTTCTTCTGACTCTATGTGACCTGATCAGGCCTGAGTATCTACTTCATATGACCTGTAAAGAGCAGCAGTAAAGCTGTTAGGGACTAGAAGGGAAAGTGGACAACATTGAGGATGTGCTCTGGGTATTTGTGCTTGCAAAGCATCCTGGTAACTCCTGGCAGGAAGTTGTGAACCTGCGGGGAAAGACTACTTAGGTCCAACTGATCACCTGCAAGAGACCTAAAACAAATTTGGTCGATTGCAAGTTCAGAGGACAGGGAGTCATTTTATGTGGGATGGGTAGGGTGACTACAGGGAGGTAAAGGTGTGCTTTATTTTATTTATTTAACCCTTACTTAAAGCGTTATTTTTATACATTTATTATTTTTATCTTGTGTGTGTGAGTGTTTTGCCTGAATGTTTGTGTGTATGAGCACCACACTTGTGCTTTGGGTCCCTTAGAACGGGAATTATGGATAGTTGTGGCCTGCCATGTGGATACTGGAGACTGAATGCAGGTTCTCTGCAAGAGAAACAAATGCTTTCAACCACTGAGCCATCATCCAAGCCTCCATATTTTTATTATTATTATTATTTTGGTTTTTCGAGACAGGGTTTCTCTGTATTGTTTTGAAGGCTGTCCTGGACTCGCTCTGTAGACCAGGCTGGCCTCCAACTCACAGAGATCTGCCTGCCTCTGCCTCCCTAGTGCTGGGATTAAAGGCATGTGTCACCAACACCTGGTTTCTTCTTCTTCTTCTTCTTCTTCTTCTTCTTCTTCTTCTTCTTCTTCTTCTTCTTCTTCTTCTTCTTCTTCTTCTTGTTATTATTATTATTACTATTATTATTATTTTGGGAGCAGGGAGACAGGCTTTTTTGTGTAGCAGTTCTGGAACTCACTCTGTAGACCAGGCTGACTTCAAACTCACAGAGATCTACCTGCCTCTGCCTCCCAAGTTCTGGGATTGAAGGCGTGCACCACTATGCCCAACCTTAATTTTATTTTCATTTTTTAGGGGACTGGAGAGATGGCTCATTGGTTAAGAGCACTGGCTGCTCTTCTAGAGGACTTGGGTTTAATTCCCAAGATCCATATGGCAATTCACAGCTGTTTGTAACGTCAGTTCCGGGCAACCTGACACCCTCACTCACAAAACACCAATACACATAAAATAAAATTTTAAAAAATAAAGAAAATAAAACATGTTTTTCAGTTTTTTAGTCTATTTTTTGCTGCTTTTGTTTTTTGAGACAGGGTTTCTCTCTGTACCTTTGGATTCTATCCTGGAACTCATTCTGTAGATCAGGCTGGCCTTTAACTCGCAGATATCTTCCTGCCTCCTCCTCCTCCTGAGTGCTGGAATTAAAGGCATGAGCCACCACTGCCCAGCAAAAAAATTAAATTTTTTTTCTAAATAATGTAACTGTTGAGTTCAAGGCCAACCTGGTTTACAGAGTGAGTTCCAGGGCAGGCTCCAAAGCTATACAGAGAAACCCTGTCTTGAAGAAATATATATATTGAGGCACGCATAGTGGTGCTTAACTGTAATCCCAGCACTCTGGGAGGCTAAATCAGAAATTTTGAAAGTTAGAAGCCAGCCTTAGGCTATGAAGTGAGACTGTCTCAGTGGGGAGAAAAAAATCTTCAATGTTCTACACAAAAATTTAGAGAAATAAGAAAACAACCTTAACTTTCTTTTTGATTAATGTTTGAACTCAAGTTGAACAAACTGAATTCCTCTAGACACTCAGCTCTACTTACAGTTTAATTACATTCCCTCAAACATTTAACTCCATTTATAATTTTAATATATTTGATTTTCTTTTTAAGTACTTGGGATGCATAACCTAACAAGCTCAATTTCCTCAAGGATACTTAGTTACTAGCAAATTTAATTAATTAAGTTTATACTGAATTTAAATTTTTTACAAACAATTCAATACTTTTTTAAATTGTGCATAGGGATGGAATTCATAAACACATCTCTATACAAACTTATTATGTACTTTGGCTCTTTCTTATTATTTCCAAATGTTCCCACACATAGTTCTGCTTCTACTTTCGCATCTTATATGCATTTATGATTTTTATGTATCTGTATAAAACCTAGGAGTTACAGATGGAATATTATAATTGTTTTTCTGAGTCTGACTCACTTCCCTTAATATGATGTTGTATCCATTTCCCGTAAGTGACATAATTTTGTTATTTATGGTTAGGTAAAATTCCATTGTGTATATATGTCCCATTTCCTTAATCCATTTGCTGTTGGTGGACACCTAGACTGACCCCATAATGTGGCTGTTATGAACACGTGCAGGTGTTTGTGCTGCGTTGACGATCTGAGTCCTTCAGGTATTACCCAAGAGTGGTCTGGCTGAGTGCAGGCTAGCTGTATGTTAGTTTTTGAGGAGCCGTCCTACTGATTTCCACAGTGCTGGACTAATAAACACTCCCACAGGAAGTGTATGGGAAGGGGTCTGTTTCCTGAAGTATCCTCTCCAGCCAGCATTTGTTGTTTTCTAATGATAGCTGTTCTGAAGGGAGGAGATGGAGCCCTGTAGTACTTCTGTTGTTTTGAGAAAGGGTCTCTTCCCTATGGAGTTCTGACTGTCTTGGAACTCACTGTGTAGACCAAACTGGCCTTGAACTCACTGTGATCTATCTGCCTGGTTCAGCCTCCTGAGTGCTGGGATTAAAAGCGTGCACCATTACACCTAGCTTACTATTTTTTTAATTGAAAAACATTTTTCATAGAATATGTATATATGTTGTTTTTTGTTTGTTTTGTTTTTCTGAGGCAGGATTTCTCTAGGTAGCCCTGGCTGGCCTGGAACTGTCCTCAAGCCACATAGTATATATTGGTCATATTTTGACCCTCTCCCAGTTCCTCCCAGATTCTCCCCCACCTCCCTATCCACACAGCTGTGTGTTCTTTCTCTCTCTTTATAGTTCAGTACTTTTTTAAAAACTTGAAACAGGACGAGAAATTATGGGGGGTTAACTCAGTTGGTGGAGTGTTTGATCTTCAGCATGGTGTAACCTGGAGTGAGTGATGTACATTACCCAGCAATCCCAGCACTAGGAAGGCAGAGGCAGAGGGGGGTCAGAAGTTCAAGGTCATTCCCAACTGCATAAGTCGGTTGAGAGCAGTTTGAGCTACCGAAGACACTGCCTCAGCTCAACTCAACACACACACTCATACACTAGGCCCTATCCCTCACATGACCGGAGAATATAGGGGAAGGGGAAGTGGACCCTAAGACGACATTTTTTAGCACTTGGGTCATTCTAACAGAGTTTCTAATCATTTACTGCTAACCTCTCAACCTAAAACCCTAAATCTAATATCGATTTCTGAGCTATGTCTTATCAGTTACCTGATATTTTAACTCTTGTGTAGCTTTGAAGCCTGTCCTGGAACTTACTCTGTAGACCAGGCTGGCCTTGAACTCACAGAGATTTGCCTACTTCTGCCTCCCAAACGCTGGGATTAAAGGTGTGCGCCACCATGCCCAGCCTCAATTTTTTTTTTTTTAATGCTAGGAATGCTTTTAGGCCAGGCAGTGATGGCACTTTCCAGATCTGCTAAGTCAGAATTTCTGAGACTTGGCCCAGGACACGTTTTGGACAGGGAGAGTAGTAGATGTAGAACCCAGAGCCACCGTGTCCTAGTCATGTGCTTTCCTATTGCACCAATCTGCCACGGGAGGCTATTTCTATTTCTCGTGTGTGTGTGTGTGTGTGTGTGTGTGTGTGTGTGTGTGTGTGTGTGTGTGTGTGTCTGTGTGTGTGTGTGGTGTGTTTATGAAATTATCTTTACCTAGTGAGCCATCTCCCCAGCCCAAGACTTCATTTTCAACAAGGATTTCATAGACATTTTGAGTAGGGCTGGTTTTAGGAGGGTTGGGATGGTGCATGATGCAGGCCAGGCAGCAGGGGACCTTGGCTACAGGTGAGGGTGTGAGGTCTGGCTTGAGCAATGTGACACTGATGACAGAGGAGGAAGAGGCAGACATGATGGTTTGCAGTCCAGTATTTAGTTCAGGAGCTTCCTTCAAAGTATTTTTGTCTCTTATTTGGAAACTCCAGCCTCCTGAGACCTGTAACCATCTGATGAGAAACCGTCTGTAGCTTGTGATCTGGAGCCCAGAACCAGGTGCAGCCAACCTTCACAAGACGTTGCTAGGGCAGACTGGTTAGAACCAAGGTTCCTTGATGCTCACCTAACAGGAGCTGAAAGAAATATTTTGTCCTTTTCAACTTCCACACAAGCTGATTTATCCAGGTGAACAAAGTCCTTGGAACCATCTATGGCAGCCTCCTAAGGGAGAAAGAGTAAAGTTTATCCTTGTCTGGCAGATCTAAACCCAGAGCTTCACATGAACCAAATAAATGCTCTACTACTGAGCCACGTCTCAGTTCCTACTTTTGTTTTGGTTTTTCGAGACAGGGTTTCTCTGTATTGTTTTGGAGGCTGTGCCATCAATGCCCGGGCTCCTCAGTTCCTACTTAAAAGTTTTAAAAAATGTTTGTGTGTGTGTCTGTGTCTGTGTGTGTGTGTGTGTGTGTGTGTGTGTGTGTGTGTGTGTGTGTGAGAGAGAGAGAGAGAGAGAGAGAGAGAGAGAGAGAGAGAGAGAGAGAGAGAGAGAGAGAGAATCAGAGACAGAGACAGAGACATATGTACTTGGTGCCCATGGAGGTCAAAAGAGGACATTGAATCCTCTAGACCTGGAGATAGGGATTGTTGTGTCTCTCACAACATGTGAGTGCTGAGAACTCAACCCTGGTCCTCTGCAAGAGCAGTGAACGAGTGCTCTCTAAACCGCTGAGCCTTCTCTCCAGTCCCGTTTTGGGGCAGGGTCTCACTTGTAGCCATAACTGGCCTAGACCAGACTGCAACGTAGACCAGTCTGGGCTCAGACTCACAAAGGTCTGCCTGTACCTCCAGTGTGCTAGGGTTAAAAACATGAGACACCACAGTCTGTTCAGTTCCTACTGTTTGGAGGGAATATTTTTGGTTTTAAAGGTTTTCAAACAATCTGCACTAAATATAGATCTTCTTATAAGAATAGAAAAAGCCGGGCGGTGGGGGCGCACGCCTTTAATCCCAGCACTCGGGAGGCAGAGGCAGACGGATCTCTGTGAGTTTGAGGCTGGGCTTGAGTTTACAGAGATCCACCTGCCTCTACCTTCCCAGGAGTGTGTGCACTACAACACCCAGCCGTTAGATGTTTTTTTTTTTTTTTCCGAGACAGGGTTTCTCTGCATTGTTTTTTTGGAGGCTGTCCTGGGACTAGCTCTGTAGACCAGGCTGGCCTCGAACTCACAGAGATCCGCCTGCCTCTGCCTCCCGAGCGCTGGGATTAAAGGCGTGCGCCACCAACGCCAGGCGCATTAGATGGTTTTAAAAATTCGTTTATTCCACTGTGTTAGTTGTCTTTGATGTATGACAAACTACCCCACCCCCAAAACTTGGAGACTTAAATCAGTAAACTTTTTATTTTTTTTTGAGACAATGTCCTAGCTGGCTTGGAACTCAGTCTGGCTTTGAATTCCCAGAGATTCACTGCCTCCAGCATGTGCTACCAACAAATATTATCTCATGTTGATTCTGAGGGTCAGGAATTTGGTTGGCGCTTAGCTGGATGATTCTAGTTCAACTGTCAGCTAGGGTCATCTGAGATTGGCTTGGTCTGGAAGGAGGCACTGAGGAGTGGGCAAGTGGGGTGGCTGTCAGGTTCTCAGGCCCTGGACCATGTGGGCTTTGCCATCAACACTGTCCACTGTGTGGTAACTAGCTACCCACAGACTGACTGATTAGAGAAAGAGAGAGCCAAGTTAGAGGCTGAGTTGTAACTTGTCCTTGGAAGTAGCATGACCCTTCTTGGTCATATGGATAAACTCTGCCACAGCTGAGAAGGGACTGTGTTAGTTGGGAAAGCTGGGAGGAAGTTCACTGGGGTGGAGAGGCTGAACTCCTCCCACGAATGGGTACTGAGCACTGTTGGTATGCTGAGCACCCAGCATGTGTGACTGGTCCTCAGAGGCATCTTGAAAACCATGTCATCAGCCCACCTCCCAGATGAAGGACAGAGGGAAATTCACAGCCATGGGCAGTGGGGATGGAGTTCAGACCTGGGCTGAGGGGTTGCAGGGCTTCTCAACTGGTATTTCCTATTGTGGTCATGGGACCAACAGACTACTGTTGCCCAGTATCCTGCTGTGTGTTCCCAACTTGGAGAGGATCAGCATTTGGTATTTTAAGTACAGTTTCTATGGAAGGTGTATAGCCATCTTGAGTTAGGAACTCTGTGCGTAGGAAAAACTAGCCTTCTAGGGTCAGTCTGAGCCTGACTGCAGGCTCTTTCTGCTTCACTCCGTCACCTACCACCCTAGACTATTGCTCTGAGGACCTGGGAGCAGTGCCTGCTTAGATCGTGGTCCTAACCCAGACTGCTGAATTGGTAGGCCCCCAACAGCCTCAGCTTGCTGGGCATGAGGTGGGAGTTCATCCCAGAGTGGCTAGGAGACAAGCACAGGACCGAGGGCTGGGTGAGAAGGCTGTGTTTGCGGTCCAGCATTGCAGTAGCTATAGGTGCTCCTGTATGCAAGGCCCTCCTGCATTTCCTTGGCACTTCCTTTGGAGCAGGGTCCTGAGCAGGCAGCCTTGGACCATCCCTACAGACCAATTCGGATCCCTCAAATCCCAACAGGAGACGTGGTACTGGGACACGCTGTGCTATTTGTGGACACGTGTTAAAGCTCTCCCTTACTGTTTACCTGGATTCTGATGGTGTCATAATTAGATGAAACGGCAAGTGAGCATGAGGGCAGCATGTGGTGAGTACAAGTCTAAGATAATTACAGTGTATATTCCACCCCTGGCCAAGGCCAAGCTGTTGGCTTTTTTTAGCCCTGTGCCAACGATGCACACAGTGGGAGGAGCTATACTGATGAAGTGCAAATGTGGTCTCCACTGTAGCCTCAGAGGGCAGTGGGAGGGGGTAATGAGCTCTAGAGCCCTGCTCTGGAGTGCTTCGGCTGTGGGCCTCCCGCAGAGAATGGCAGGGAAGGGCCACAGGCTGAGGCGTGGGGCTCTCAATATCACTAGTCCGGAGCCTTCAGCATGAGACACTTATCACTAGCAGTCATTGTCACCATTATTGTCAACTCTGCCAGCTGTGAGCAGATGAGGAGCCCTGATAAGCTCATGGACAGAGCAGACCCCACTTCAGAGGACCTCCGTGAAGGTGAAGTAAGAGTGAACGTGGGGCTGGGGATCTACAGCTCAGTGTAGAGTGTGCACAAGGCTCTTTCAATCTCCAAAGCCCTTTGGGCACTGCAGAGATGGCTCAGCCGTTAGCACTAACGCTCTTCCAGAGGACCCAGGTCCAGTTCCTGGCATCCACACGGCGGCTCAAAGCCATCTGTAACTCCAGTTCCAGGGGATCCAGTGTCGTCTTCTGGCCACTGGCCACTGCACATGTGTGGTACATATACATATATGCAGTGAAAGCACTCATACACATAAGAATAAAGAAAAGGGTTTTTCAAGAATGAAAGAGAGATGCCAGCATGCATGAGTCAAATCTGAATCAGTTTCCCTTCACCTCACCCGTCTCTTTTCTTCCCTCTTGTTCCTCTGTGGGCAGAGGTTGGTCATTGGGCCTGGAGGATTCTTAGGCGCAGTGACACAGCCAGGATTGGGGGGTAAGTTCTATGGCAGCTCCACAACAGAACAGGTCAGAACTGTGTAAGAGTCAGGTGTCCTGTGTGGCAGGGGCTGCTGGAGTGGTGGTGGCATCAAGCGAGGCGGAGGAGGGCGTGGCTCTGCAAGCCACTCATTTCTTATGCCAGCAGTGTGTTCTTGACACTTGGGGGTGGTGGTGGCATAGACAGGCTTCTTTGTCCTTGAGCCTGTGTTCTAGAGGGGGAAGGAGGCCCACAAGAGAATAAGCCTGCATGCAGAGTGAGATATGAGGGTCCTGCAGTTTTCAAAAGTGCACACCTTTAATCTCAGCACTCAGGAGGCAGAGGCCGGAAGATCTGAGTTAGAGGCTACCCTGGTCTACAGAGTAAGTTCTAGAACACCCAGGGCTATCCAGAGAAACCCTGTCTCAAAACAAAAACAAAGTACTGAATATGTGTAGTTTTTTTTCTCGTCATCATTCCCTAAACAATACAATAAAAAAGTTTCCATAACATTTACATTTACTGGGTATTATAAATAAATACTCCAGAGATTATTTAAAATGCACAGGAGGCTGTATATGGGTTAATGGAAATTCTGTGACAGTTATATAAAGGATGAGATGGGGGAGGTGATATCCATGAGGGTCCTGGAACCCATCTCCGGTGGATGCTGAGAAGCCATTGTGCTTTGAGACCCTGGTTGTATAGCTAAGGACACTCTCAATACATGAGAGAACTTTGCAGAGGGCATTGGCATGAGAATCTGCTATGTAGTCCCAGAGGACTTAAGTTTCACTAGCTTAAACATTCTCCCTTGGCCATGAATAGCCAGCCCTGGCATCTGTTGAAACTCTGGGGAGCCAGCAGATGCTGTTGTTACCATGTACCTGGTCCCTGAGAGCGATACCACCTGTGTTCTTGGTGGAGAGTGGGGCTGGACCATTCTGTGTTCAGGACAGGGTCTAGCTCACTGCTGAAGTTGAGGATGAATCATGGTGGAGAAGGCTTAGTCAGCACACCACGCTACTGTCTGGCCCCAGGCATAGACACTCCAGCTGTCTCCCTTCTGTCAACTCAGGGTCAAGGAGCATAGTGGTACAGGGGACGCTCTGAGCAAGGATGCCTGGCGGTGGCATGAATGATTCTGTTTACAGTGTGGCAAGATGCTGTACCTGGCTAGGAGGTTTTGCAGGCTGCCCCTTAATATGTGCCCAAGCCCTCAGTGGGGAGCAGCTGGATCAGGCTCCTAGACCTTCTTGTCTGGAGAGGTCACCTTGCTAAAGGCCAGCTCCTGCCAAGGCATGACTTTGAGCACCTGGCTATGGGCACAACCTGGGGATGGGTGAAAAGTACCGAGCCTCTACTGTTATCCCTGGGCAGTAGAGGATACAGAGCCATCATGCAACATGGAAGTCTGGTCTGTGGCGCTGAGGGTCCAGTCCCACCTCTGCCTTCCATGCTGTGGACTTTGGTAACCCCAGGGTCCTCTCAAATACTCACTTGCCTTTTCTGCAGTGTCAGCTGGCTAATTCCAGGAGTCACTTGAACACTGACATCCAGTTTCGTCAGGCCTGTAATAATGATGGAATTGATAGCTAGGTGTGTTCAGTGGAAACATGAATGCTCTGATGCTCACAGACACCCATGGGCCACTCTTAACATCCCTGGTTTCATAGGAAATAGTCAGAGACAAACGACTGTTAAGACCAGAGTTAGAAAGCGGTAGCCTTGGCTTTAAATTTAGACTTGAACTCTACAGCCCAGCCCTTACCCCTTGACCCATATGACCTCCCTAGAAACTATACTAGGTGATAACAGGGCCTGGGGCCCAGCCATCCTAACAGTGACAGTTGAGTGAATGGCACTGTTTGGGCACCTTCTTATCTCACCTACAGAGGTCCTTAGAGATAGCCTGGTTTGACCAGCCTCTGCTACTGCACAATAAGGTCCTTGGAGGGCAATGACAGACCTGTAGACTTGTCTGGGATAGCCAGAAGAAGGTATGGGTGGGCAGCTGTGGCTCTTAGACGAGGTTCATAAAGGAGGTTTGCCACCACGTATGTGTGTATGTATGGCGGGGAGGGTCACATAAACACAGTCCCTCTGGGGCTTATTTGGTTTCTGGTGTGGCTGAGTAGGCAGTCAGAGGCATGTGACCTAGATCTCCTACTGGGCTAGTGTTTGCAATGGTGTGAATAGAGGCTTCCCTGTTCTGAAACCTGTTGTATGACCAGGGCAGGTCATGGTATCTCTCTGACCCTCAGCCTTCTCATTCGTAAGTAGGTTTTGGTACATATGTTTTGGGTTTCAAAGGGACCGGCATGGTACTGGGGTGAGTGAATAGTAAAGTGTTATTATGATTTGTTAGTAATGCAGACCTCCTACCTGGGTTCTAAGCCCAGCTCAGCTGCCTTCTAGTAGTGTAACCTTGACTGAGGTACTTTACATCTTGGGGTCCCAGTGCCCTTCTCCTGAGGTCTCATGGGCATCCCTTGTAGGTCATGCCAAGGCCTATGTGGGAGATGCATGCAAAGCTCTTAGCCAGTGTATGACTGATGCTCAGAACCACAGCTCCAAAAATATTTTCTGAGCACTTGCTTCATGCTAAACTTGAGTGTTAGCTTCAGTCCACAGTCCTTTTACTTGTGGTGCTAGAGATTGAACCTATTGGCACGTGTGCACTGGGCAAGAAAGAGCTTTGCCACTGATCTATAGACTAACCTTAATATGTAAATTTGTATTAGCATATTTCTCTATATTACTCCTGAAATACTAGCTGTCATTCAAATCACTGCTTCATATTCACACAGTAAAATACAGGTGTCGAGAAGGGACAGCAACTTGCACAAGGGCACATAGCTGGTCCTCCCTGTGCTCTGGGTGGTTTTGTCCACCCCAGGCTGTTGCAGAGCCCCTGCTCCATTTCATGTCAGTCTCCCAGAGGGATACCTTCCTCCGCCCCTCCTTTTCCCATTACTCTCCAGAGCCAGCAGCTCCTTGGAGCTTCAAGCTTCGTGAATGGCTTGGTTAAGCACTCGGCCGTTAAGCGTTCATCTCTTACAATTTCAATCCAATTCCTATAAGTTTATTGGCAAGACGGGGTGCATTAGAGCTGCCAAATTTAATAGATCAAGTCCTCGTGTCTGGGATGCAGTTTCTTGGGAGTAATGGGAGAAGAGAGGTTTTATACGTTTTCATTTGGAATGACTAGCTGTTCCTGATCCCATTACAGCCCCTGACTTAACGGCTGCCATCCCTGTCTGCTGCAGGAGCAACTTTCTCCATCAGCCTGTTTGGCTGCCTGAACCATCCATGGTGACTGTCTCCTCTTCTCTCCTAGTCCTTTCTTCCTGAGGTGTGTTCACTGTCTGTTTGCTCTGTGGATTGAGTCCTAGAGTCAGCCTAGTTTGCCAGGTGCTTGGCAGTCTGGGGCTTCAGCTGCCACTTTACGCAGCTACCTCGTGATCTCACGGAAGTCATTTCCATCTACCCCTGGATCTCAGGAGCCTGCTTTGTCATGGGAGGGGTTGCTCTGGCCTTAGTCTTTGCAGTCCCTCTGGATAGCTCCCTCTGGGCTACAAGACCCAGGATTGGCTGTGAGACTGACAGTCACTGTCCACCTTGGGCTACAGACTGCTGGCATGGAACGGTGGCTGAGGGAGCTGTTGCTGAAGAGCCTTAAGACACTGCAGTGTTCTCATTTCCATCTGATGCTGGCTGGGAACCTCCTCCCCCAAGATGCAGTAGTCTCCTCAGGAAGTCTCCTCCTCCACCTGCTGTGGAACTCTCTGGCTTCCCTGAGCACTGAGCTAGCTGTAGGAGGGGGGACACGTGGCAATATAATGTTTAGGGGACCTGGATTTGCTTTCTGCTTACCAGCTGAGTGACATTAGGCAAATCACTTCCTCCCTCTGAACCCCAGTTGTCCCAAAGGGAGCATGGTGATTCATTAATTTATTCTGCAAAGGCTTGATTGCCTACCTATTCTGTTCCAAGTACCATTTAGGTGCTGGGGCACCTAAGAAACAGCAAAATATACTTGCCATCATGGATTTATATTCTTGTTGTAAAAAAAGACAGTAACATAGTAAGAAGATGAGTGCTATGAGGAAAAATAAGACAGAAAGTGGTGAGACCTGAAGAGGATCCTGTGTGTCAGGTCCAGTAGTCGAGTTCAGACCCAGTGGGCATGGTGGACTGTGAAGGAGGGAGCATCTGAGCACAGATCAGGGGACAGAGTGAGCAAGTGTGACAAGTATCTGAGGGACAGCATTCAGGCCCAGGGACAGAAGTACAAACAGGAGAAGGCGGCCACATGCCTGTCGTGTGTGAGATGCAGAGAGAAAGTCTAAATGGAGAGAACAAGCCAACACAAAGGAGACTAGCCAGAGGGTTTAAGGTGATGGTCCTCCAGCCTATCCACTTTTAGAATCACCTAGAAGCTTAAAATAGAAAACAAGCCGGGCGGTGGTGGCGCACGCCTTTAATCCCAGCACTCGGGAGGCAGAGGCAGGCGGATCTCTGTGAGTTCGAGGCTGGACTAGACCGATAGCCTCCAAAACAATACAGGGAAACCCTGTCTCCTAAAAACCAAAAAATAAAAAATAAACAAAACAAAAAAACTTCCAGCCAAGCCTTTAATCCCAGCCCTCAGGAGGCAGAGGCAGGTAGATCTTGTGAATTTGAGGCCAACCTGGTCTACAGAGCGAGTTCCAGGATATGCTCCAAAGCTACACAGAGAAAGCCTGTCTCAAAAACAACAACAAAAAACAAAAACAAAAAATAAATAGTTAAATAAATAAATAGAAATAAATCTCCAAAGTTGGGCCTCATACCCTGAAGTCCTAGCTCTGCCAGTCAGTGTTGGAGACTGTATGGCAGAAGTGTAAGGTCCCTCTGGATGCGGCCTGTTGTCCCTGACTGTCAGCTCTGCAACTCCACGGGAAGCGGGCCTGTAAGCAAAGGCTTGGAGCAAGCCTGGCTCTCAGTGCTCAGCTGAAGGCTCTGTGCCCCGAGCTTTGATACATGATCTTTTCTTCATTGGTCTGAACAGGTGACTTGTGGCTTTGCAGAGGCCTTAGCATTTGGTGGAGGTGGCCATGGGGAAGCGATACTTCTGTGATTACTGTGACCGCTCCTTCCAGGACAACCTCCACAACCGAAAGAAGCACCTCAATGGGCTGCAGCATCTCAAAGCCAAGAAGGTGTGGTACGACATGTTCCGAGGTGGGTGCTGCGGGCTTGTGGCTAGTTCTGGGGACGGACGGCTTCTTCTTCTTCTTCTTCTTCTTCTTCTTCTTCTTCTTCTTCTTCTTCTTCTTCTTCTTCTTCTTCTTCTTCTTCTTCTCCTCCTCCTCCTCCTCCTCCTCCTCCTCCTCCTCCTCCTCCTCCTCCTCCTCCTCCTCCTCCTCTTCTTCTTCTTCTTTTCTTCCTTCTCTCCTCTTCCTCCTCCTCCCCCTTCTCTTCCTCTTCTTTTTGAGGCAAGGTTTCTCTGTTTAGCCCTGGCTATCCTGGAGGAGGGGGAGAGGACTGTCTTTGTAGACCAGGCTGGCCTTAAACTCATGGAGATCTGCCTCCTGAGTGCTGGGATTAAAGGTGTACACCACCACTGCCTGGCTGACTTTTTTTTAACATTTATTTTTATTGTATGTATGTGAAAATTTGCCAACACATCTGTAAATACATGTGTGCTTGGTGCTTGGGAGGTCAGAGGATATCAGATGCCCTGAAACTGCAGTTTTGGATACATGTGAACCACCATGTAGGTGCTGTAAATGGAACCCAGCTCTATCTTTTACACGTTTGCCCAGTGTGGATGTATAGGCCAGCCTGATCTACATAGTGAGTTCCAGGCTAGCCAGGCCCTGTGTCAAAAAAAAAAAAAAACAACAATAAAGTCAAGGGCTGAAGCTGTAACTCAGGGATGGATTGTTTGCCTAGTATGCAGAAGACCTATGTTTGATTCCCAGCACTAAAAAGGCAAAAATAAAACTAAATTAAACTAAAAACCATAGAGAGAGGGGGTAGGCCAGAGTGGATCTTCCTCTTCCAGCCACCTTGACCAAGGATTCTGGGTTAACCTTCCATGGACTACCTCAGGGATACCGTGAGTTGGAAGAGTCCTCTTTGAGGAGTTAACCTTTGAGGCACTGGCTGAAAAACAGACTTCAGACATACTTCTGGGAGCAGGGGGAGGGGACACAGCCTGTAAGGGAGGCATGGAGAAGCTGAAGCTGACTGCGGGCAGTGGCTGGGTCTTCAGGACAACTTTCTGGAGAATGCTGCTGGTTAGCCATAGGGTGTGGGAAGTAGCTGCTTGGTGAGAGGCACAGAGGGTGCCGAACAGTTCACCTGCCAGGGAAGGGGTCCTTTAGAAAAGTCACTTGGCCCGAGAGTGACCTGATAAACTAAGGTGGGAACGTCCAGCAAGGGCCTGTCTTGATAGGAGCTACAGTGAGCCAACCAAAAGGTGCAGAAGATTGGCATTGCGGCTACAATGGACCAGGAGTTCCTGGACTGACATGGGTCATGTTGGTGCACTAAGGGCTCAAACAGGTGGAGGACCCCAGATCTGGGAGTCTTAGCAGCGTGGCGGGGGGCAGTGGCTGACAGTGGGGTTAGGTTGGGAATTCAGAAACAGTGGGGCTCTTCAGAAACCTGACATCAGGCAAGGCCTCCTGTCCCCCAAATCCAGTGGAGACTGTGATCTGGCTGTCAGCTGGGTCAAGATCACCTCCTCCCAGGTCCTGTGTTCAGGACTGCACAGCAGAGGTCTTCATATATTTACAGAAAAGAAAAGGCAGATGCCGTGAGCCCCTCTCAAGATTCGTCATCCTCAGCCACATCCAGTCCTTTGAAGAGCTCTGTGAGGAAGGCTGGTGGCCCAGGAGTCCCTACTTACAGATGATAACTTTAAATACAAAGCACCCGGGGGATCTAGCTATTGGTGGCAGAGTTGACACGTGAGCTCTTTCCACTTCCTCAGGAGGCTTCCGGAGAGCAGTCTGCCCCCGGCTAACCCCAAGCAACCCTGCAGACCCTGGGAGGCACTATGTGTGTCACCTGGAACCCCAGCACTGCCTTATCCCTCCAGACAAGTCCACGAGCCCTCAGCAACTGGTGTTCCTTAGGCCATGGTGAGGACAAGCACAGGCCCTGAAGACTAGCTGGCCATCCGTCACTGACCATGTGACCCTAACGTCGTCGTATGTGACACAGATGTACAGTAGTGAAAGCGCTCAGTCGTGAAAGTGTGGAAGGCTGTAGAAAGCAGGAGGGATGTGGTTGTGCCCCCAAAAGGACTGACCTCAGACTCTGTCGCACGAGCTCCTTTAGTCAGCCAGTGCTCAGTGAGTACTTGCCAGTACTTAGTTCACAGCCAGCCTTGAAGATTCAGCTCTCCTTTTATGTAGTTTTACACAAGTTATTTATTACATTTATTAACTTGGGGTGTGTGTGTGTGATAGATCACATGTGAAAGTCAGAGGACAATGTATGAGAATCAGTGTTTGTTTTCTGCCATAGAGCTCAGCTCGTCAGACTGGCCAGCAAGCACTGTTATCTGCTGAGCCATCTCAAGGGCCCTGCAGTCACTTATGCAAGGTGTTTTGGGCCAAGTCCCAGGCTTGTGCTGGCTTCTATGTTCTGCTGGCCTTTCACTCCTGGTCCTGGGCACACACTCCCTGCGTATCCTTTTTGTGAACATGGCCTTCCTGCTGTCCTCCCCCATCAGGACAGTCCCTGAATCTCAGAACTCAAGTCAGACAGCAAATCCTCAGGAATGGCTCCCCATCCCTGGAGCCAGGCCAGGTCATCTGGTGACAGTTTTAACACTTACTACACTGACCTCCATGTAGACTAGTGCAGCTGTAAGACTGGCAGGAAGGACAGGGGCTCACTTGATCTGTACTTAAACACTCAGCCTGGCACCGTGCCTGGTACACACAGGAAGGATACACTTAGTGAATTTGGAGAGATGAAGGGTTATTGAGCAACAGCCACGGGCCCCAGGGCAGCTGGGTATCTGGGAAGGTGAAGCTTGGTGGATGGGTTCTTCAGGTTGCAAAGAGTATTACATATTATGTAGAGGAACAAGGCCTCTCTGAGCACAGCATGGCCGGTACCCTTCAGGGGCACTGAGGAATTTTTAGCAATTACAGTGACTCTCCCTATAATCCCAGCAGTCAGGAAACTGAGGCAGGAGGATGAAGAGTTTGAGATAGCCAGGGCAACATAGTGAGTTCAAGGCCAGCTAAGGCTACATATTGAGATCCTGTCCAAAGGGGGAAAAATACAAGTGGAACCTGAGAATCACCTGTGGTGATGCCGACCTGTAATCCCAGCCACACAGGAGGCTGAAGCAGGAGGATCCTAAGTCTAAGACCTGAGAGGAGTGGACTGGTTGTCCATAGCTGCCCACACTTGTGAAGTGATTTGGGAGGAGAGACACCAGCCGGAGGCTAGGAGGTGTGGAATTCTCCCACAGTTGGCCACTCACTCGGGGCCTCCTGTCAGGGATCCCAGCTCAGCCCTACAAGCAGCCCCAGTGGTACTAGGCCCAGAAGGATCCTGAGAAGGTAGGTCATTAGTCCCTGCAGTCCCAGCTGATCTGACAGGTGGGTGTTTCTCCAGCCTAGGAGCCTCACTGGAATGCATTCTCTGACAAGCAACTCCAATCCCAGAGGACCGCCCGCCCTGCTAGCCACTAGCCGCTCTGCAAGGAAGTGTGCCCTCAGTGCTGTCCACCTACCCAGTCACCTGACAGGCAGGGCTCTAGACTCAGCACAGTGCAGGCTGGGTGCTGCTATCCCTACCACATGCCCTCCAGCAGCTCATTCCCTGTCTCAGGCTCAGCCCCACCCCACAGAATGGAGCTGTTAGCACTGTCCAGCAGGCCCGTCAGGAGGAAATCACTGTGGCTGCATGATAGTACTCTAAGTGCTGGGGAAGAGGATGCTGAGGCTGCCAAGTTCTAAGGCTCCAGCAGGATTGCGACCCACCTCTCAGGGCTCCCCAACTGTTGTCCTACTAAACTTCCACAGCACCCCGCCAAGTGGGAAAAACAGCCCTGGAAAGACAGCAGCTTCCTGTGGCCATGAGCAGCTGGGGTTTGAGCTCAGGTCTTCTCATGGCATGTCTCAGCCCTACCTCTCCTCTGGTCTAGGGTGGTGAGAGGATCTCTGAGTTCAGGGATCACCTTCCTACCTTACTCAGAATTGTGTTTGTTCTGAAACAGCATCTGGCTGTGTGGCCTAAGCTGGTCTGAACTCTGAACAGCTCTTCTGTGTCACCCCTCCAAGGAGTGAGGACAGTAGGCACACATCCCCATGTCTGGGCTACTCAGATTCTTGACTGACACCTTTCTCGCTGAGAAGCACACACATTTAAAACCATAACTGTAAGATGAGAATAAAGAGAGGAGACATGGGAAGCCAGGGTTAAAATGAGCATCCAGGATGCTCACTGGGAATTCCTGTACCGGGCAGTGGCTGGTGTGGTCCTGAGTACACCACCGGTGTGAGGAAAATGAGAAGAGTCAGAGTCTGTCTCACCCTGGGAGCCTTCCCTGGACACTGTGGGCTGGGAAGAAGCGCAGTCCTGCGCATCTGGGCTTTCTGGAAAGGTTTTCATGTTGAAATATCATGTGCCACTTATGACGGTACATGTGTGGCTACCACAGACTGAAACAACCATGGCATCACTAGGCAGTGAACATGTGGCCTGCCATGAATCAGAGCATCTGTGTGGTCTGTTACTGTATTCACAGACTTGCAGGAAGTTAGGAAGCTGGTACAGGCATCCCATGGGGCTAGATTTTTAAAACACCTACCCCATCTAAGCCCATTGGCAGACAACTCGGAGAGCCTCTATCTCTCCTGGTTTTAGCTAGTCCTGAGAGGCTGTGCCTCAGTTTGGAACCCTGTATCCACCATCTCCGGCCCACTGCGGCCAACCCTAGCTTCCACAACTCCAGTGATGGAAAGCTCTCTTCTTATGACTGAATGCCCCTGATGTCACACCCTTGAGGCTCCACCTCCTTTGGTGGAGTCTTCTGAATTCAGACTCCTCTCCTAGATGCAGCTGCCATCTTGCTGGATGAACAGAACAAAAGACCCTGCAGGAAATTTCTGCTGACAGGTAAGTACTCTGTTCAGCCCTGGTCCTTACAGAAAAGCACCAACTTGTGTGTCCTGCATGGCAGCCTGTAGTGTCTCCTCCAGTCCCTGCCACCATCCTGAGTCACCTTGTAGTCTTGGCTTTAGCTGACTGGTCAGTTGAGGCATCTCCAAGAACGTGTTCTCACTTAGAGACCTCCAGATGCAGGTGATGGTTTTCTTGACTCATTTAGAATAAGAATGTGGGCTGGAGAGATGGCTCAGCCATTAAAGGCTAGGCTCACAACCAAAAATAGGATAAGAATGTGGGGAGTATAAGCCAGGGAACATTACCAAGTCACAGACCAGATGGTTAGGATACCCAGGGGGCCTGAACTCCTGCATCCTCCTTTAGTAGGGAGAGCCAGAGACAGGGATGGTCTAGTAATCCCAAGTTCAGAGTCAGAAGCACGGGTGCTAGGTGTTCCTGTGAGTACTTATTGCTCAGCTCAAAAGTGAGTATAGGATGGTGTAGTGGTATCTGCCCATCATCCTAGCACTTGGGAGGTGAAGGCAAGCCTAGCCAAGGCTATGTAGCAAACCCTGCCTTTAGAAAGCAGTAACCCACGCGCGCATGTGCGCACACACACACACACACTCACACACACACTCAGATATCAGTAAGTACGGAAAGCAAAGACAGATAAGGATGGGAAGTCAGATGATCCAAGAATAGTTAGTTTCCATGCCATTCTTGGGGGCCGGTGTACTCTTCTGAGGGTTTAGCCCTGAGCTTCCTGACAATCAAAGCAAAGATGAAAACCATAGGACTCACATAGTTTGGACAGGAGCTTACCACTGGCAAAGGCACTGCACTGGACTAGGAAGCTGGGTAAATGACTAGACTCCCCTCTGGGGACAGTGCTACTTGACAAGTGGCCACCAGGCCTGCAGGTCACGGGTCCCCCACAGACTCGGCCTCAACATGTGTACACTACTGGTAGGTTGTTCTAGCTGAGGACACCCCTGGTCTATAATTTTGAAAGCCATGTTTAGATTCCTTGATTGATAATGGGAAAGGCATCTAAGCATTGGCTTCTCCTTGACAAAGTTCCCCCAAGTCCTCTGAGGAGCAGTCCAGTTGCTTGTACAAGCCAATACGCATGCAGAGCAGCAGGTAGGGCGGCAGCATGTGCAGTGACCTGGTCTAGAGAAGAAGGATGGGCTTCCCAGGAATCCACATGAGCTGGTCAAGCCCCATGGCGCAGACTGTGTGGTCCAACATGGGCAGGCTGCGGGGCTACTCATGGAGGCTTCCTGCAGAGCATTAGGAATAGTGCATGATGGGCCAGGCTGGCACCTCAGGTCACTGAATGTGAGCAGGGCCAGAGAGTCTGGTGTTTTGTTCCAGACTGGGGTGGGGTTGCTCCTGTAGATCCTAGGGTACCTACTCCTAACGCTTGGAGACTTGTCTGTCACGGTGGAGAGTAACTGTCTTCCCATTACAGGCCAGTGTGACTTTGGCTCCAACTGCAGATTTTCCCACATGTCAGAACGAGATCTGCAGGAACTGAGCATCCAGGTGGAGGGTAAGAAGGGGTGAAACAGCATTGAGAGGTGGAAATGGGAGAGGCTCTAATACCAGGAAACTGCTCCATGCCATCCCGCTTTCTCCTGTCTGACATGCTCTAGGACTGCCCAGGCTAATGGGGAAACCCTGAGCCACCCCACTGGGTGGGTGTCGGGAACAAGGCTGCTGTGTTGCTTGGGTATGAAGCACAGTTGGCTTCTTCCCAGGACCTGAGGGTGTGCCCTCAGCTCACCGCAACTATTCTCTGCTGTTCTGGATGCTTACCTCCCTCCAAATTCCCTCCTTCTCTCCCTCCCCTCCTCCCTCCCTCCTGCAGCCAGTAAACACAGGATTCCCCATTGAGCACCAGAAAATGCCTGCAACCTCTAGGACAAAAGTCTGCAGAAAACACTTTCCTCCTGGGCTTGGTGACACACTTTAATCTCAGACTTGACAGGTGGAAGCAGGAGGATCAAGAGTTCAAAGGTCATCTGGACTTGAATTACACAGCTGGTTCAAACCTGAATACATGATACCTGTCCACCTGCCCCCACCCCCCAAGCCAACCAACCAACCAACCAAAAAACAAACAAACAAGCACTTTCCCAGTGTTCAGGTTCCTGACGGCCTGGTGAGTGTGGCTTCCATGAAATCTGGCATGTCTGCCTTTGGAGATCACTGCTTATTCCCATACAGATCCAGGAGATTCCGCTTGGATGATTGTCACCGTCTCCTGTAGCACCTTACTGAACAGGTGGGGAAAGTGAGGCAGCGCTCAGACAGGGACCTGCAGGCTGGCACCACACAGGGTTTCCAGAGCTTCCCCAGGGAAGTGAGGCCTCGTGGGGCCAGAGTCCTGGTAGCTGCAGCCTGCAGCACCTCACCACCCAGTGAAGTCATGGCTGTCAGGAACACAGGTCTCGAGGCCTGAGCAGGAGGCAGTGTTTCGTGGAAAGAAAGATAGGATGAGGCCTGGGGCAGCTGACAGTTTAGTGGCACTGGTTCCGTCACCTCCCCTGTAACTTGGCTGTGAACGGACTCTTAGAGGCAATAGCGGTTGTGAAGATGACCGAGTGTCAGTGCAGGACCTGGACCTGAGCGAGCGTGGATCCTCGAGTGTATTTTCCCTAGCTCAGGCCCCATCCCACAGCACTGAGAGCCTCAATAGCTTAAATGAATTATTTTCTTCATTGCTTGTTTTTTAGTATAGTGAGCAACATTTTTATAGTACTTTGGATGAGGAGAAAAACTAGGGAACTGAAGCTTATTCTGCCTAGTCAGATACCTGGCAGGTGCCAGGGCCCTGATTCAACCCTGTTCTACAGTCCACTTGCCTCCCACATCCCAAATCTAGACCCCTCTTGAGAATTTAGCTCTGCATTCATTGTCCTGCTCCTAGCTCCCCAAGGCTTGCAGACAGCCAGCATGCCTGTATTTGACAGAGAGCAGAGCACAGCTCACATCACTGAGTCTTTGTGGACCGGACCTGGGGAATGGCGGGGGCAAACCTGTGGCTCTGATCCTGCCCTACTGGTCCACTTCTTCCAGACAGACCAGCACCTGCTGCTCTGTGGAAGAGTGAGATTTAGGCCACTGGGGTGGTGCCCTCACCCTTCCGTGTCGTTCTGTCCCCCACAGAGGAGAGGCGGGCCAGAGAATGGCCACTGGAGACTGCCGAGCTTCCTGAGGGCCACCTGGAAGACTGGCTGGAGAAGAGAGCTAAGAGGCTGAGCTCAGCGCCAAGTAGCAGGTACAGGCCCCAGGATCATCCTTCCTTTCTTTCTGGGAGCTGCCTGGGCCAACCTGTCCTTTGGGGAAGCTGAGGCACCCATATGAACTGTCCAGGCCCAAGGACCAAGCGTGAACCCCCCACTGTAGAGCTTCCTGGGGGTGCGTCCCTACTGGGGTTCTCAGACCCTAGCCAGAAGGAGTTGTGTTGGAGAAATTGCCTGGTCTCTTGGTCCCTTTTAATAGCTCACCCCATAGGGCTGAAGAAGAGGCTAGGAGCCAAACAGATGTGATCCCACAGCTGGCGTGGCGAAAGGTCAAGGCTCCACCTGTGTCAGCTGAACTCCCTATGTGCCTGGGACTTACTGCTCCTCAGGGCCCTGCAGAAGGGGAAGCTGGGACTTGCAGAGACACTGGTGTGAGAAGCAGAGCAAGGGGACAACAAGGTCATTGTCCCTCTGCATCCGAGGACCAGGATGCTCTGAGTGGACATCATCCCTTCTTGTACGGGACTATTAGAGTATGACTGTGTGCTCTCCTGCCTTTTGGAGAGTCAGGATGCAGCCCACACTTCACCTCAGCAAACAGATGCAAAGCGGTGGGGCAGGAGCTTCTGTGGCTACATGGTGGGTGTCACAGCCAAAGGCAAGGCCAGGCTCCCAGCCCCGCTCCACGTGTTAAAGGTAGAGTAAGAAGGGCTAAGGCTGAGCTTGAGAGCTGTGTGTGGCTTTGTAGAGATCGCCTCTGATTTTCAGACCCCATGAGTCTCTACGCTCTGGCCTCAAGGAACAGTGGCTTGGCTATGTTAAGGATGTCTGTCAGACATTATGTAGGAGGAAAACTTTGCTCCAGGCTCTGCCGTGGGGTAAAGGTTGAGCTTCTTGTTCCAGCGGAAAGGGATTAGTGTTGTGATTAAGACTGTTTTGTTTTGTTTTACATTTATTTGGGAGGAGGTGTGCACATGCACACTCACATGCCATGGCATGCCGGTGGGAGTCAGGACAACTTACAGGGGTGGGTTCTCGCCACCATCTGAGCTCCAGGTCAGCAGACTTGGAGCAGCACCTTCACCTGCTGAGCTCTTTTCCAGTCCTGTTAGGGCATGTTAAAATCACCTTTGTGTTTGCTTGGCTGTTCTCTATGTGCATACAGTTCCCGTGATGGCCAGAAGAGGGCAGTAGATCCCTGGAACTGGAGTTATAGATGCAGTTGGTGCTGGGAATCAAGCCAGGACCTCTGCAAGAGCAACCAGTGCTCTTAACTGCTGAGCCTCCTCTCCCGCCCCATTTTACTTTTAGTTTAAGCCTGTACCCTGTGTCTGTACCCCACTTTAAAAAAGATACAGTACAGATATAACTTAAACAGAATATGACGCCCCTTTCTTCTGGACCCATTTGAAGGGATGTAATTTTGCACATTTTCCAGGATTCTAGACTCCTTCAGCTGTGTGAGAGGGTTCATGCTGGTCAGAGAGCCATTCTGAGCCCACCATAAGGGTTACTATGGTTTCGGCTGCTTACTCCACTGTTCTGCCTCAGCGGTCTCCTTCTGTGGCAGTGAATGACAGCCTGGGCACGTTGGGGCAATGAGAAAGGTTCGGGAAGGCCTCTGAACTTGAGTTAGTGGCAAGCAAGTGGAGATAGCATTCCCAGGGTCCCCCCAGACAGACACATGCCCAGTGTGAATATGGGCGCTGGGGATGACGGGGAAACTGAGGATGAATGACTAGCCCGAGTTACTGCTAGAGTGGTGACCGCACAATGGCTTGTATTCATGGTTGTCCTGCGCATGGTCCCAGGCGTCCAGGGAGCCTGGTGCATTGTTGTGCAACTCTGGAGTTTGCTCTTCCTAGCCAGGGAACTGTGGCCCTGCTGCTTAGGCCCCCGACTCCTGTGGCCTGTGTTCAGGGCTGCAAAAGGGCTTGGCAGCACCTGGGTGGGGAAGATGCCTGCATCCAGGGTGCCCTAGGTTCCTAGAAATTTGAACCCCGATTCCATGGCCACTTCAGGGAATGCTTTTCTCTGTAGCTGCCTGTTTCCACCCAACTGCCCCGTCCTGAGGACTGCAGGCAAGACGGCTTCTTTTCTTGAGCAGAGCAAGCTTGTGTACCCTGAAAGGAGTCACCAGGAGAGGCATGATGCTTTACTCTGACATGTGTCCCATTCTCCTCCAGCCTCTCTAGCTTTGGATTCTGCTGCTGCATCTTTGGACTCACCGTGGGCTTCCCTGTTCTGCCCTGCATCCCTGAGAGGAGCCCTGTGGGAGCTGTGTCTCCTTCACCCCTGGCTATCCTTTCTAGTCCTTGCAGCAACTGCCACATCACAGCCCCACTAGTTTTGAAAGGCACCTTGGTCCCAGGCCACCCCTCCAGAGACTTCCCGATGCCCATTTCAGTCAGTGTCTTCTTAGGAAGGCCCAGACTCCTCGCTTAGTCCCCAGGAACAGGCCTGGGGACAGCATCTGCTACCCATCTCTTAACCTTGCTTGGGTCACATTGGACACTGCCTCCTCAGCTCTTCTGGCAAAACCCTACTCAGCCTGCAAGCTTTAATAGAAACAGTGACTATCAAGACACATTTGGGGGATCAGGGACCCTAGCCTGAATGACATCACTGAGGGTCCCTTGTGGATATTTCTCTTTTCAGGATGTATGCTTTCTTCCCTGGGGCACAGATGCCACCTGGCTCACCTAGCACCCCGAGACCTGTGGGCTCCAGCATCCACAAGTAGAGAGAACCCGGGGTAAACCAGGCTGGCTCTCCTTCTTAATGGGGGACACAGGCTTCCCAAAGGTGTAGACTGTTGGTGTCTGCTCGTCTCCTCAGCCCTGACCCTGAGGGATCAGCCAAGAGCAGACAGCAGCCTCCGAAGGGAGCGGCCTCAGACCTCGGACACACAGACTAATCCCTGGCCGGTCAGGCGCTGCCGTCCGCGCTTCCTATTGTTGGCTCTTCTGATTGTGCCTTTATCCTTCCTAATCTCCCACATGCACCCCTCCCTGGGCCAGCGCTCTGTCTCCCACATGCACCCCTCCCTGGGCCAGCGCTCTGTCTCCCACATGCACCCCTCCCTGGGCCAGCGCTCTGTCTCCCACATGCACCCCTCCCTGGGCCAGCGCTCTGTCTCCCACATGCACCGCTCCCTGGGCCAGCGCTCTGTCTCCCACATGCACCCCTCCCTGGGCCAGCGCTCTGTCTCCCACATGCACCCCTCCCTGGGCCAGCGCTCTGTCTCCCACATGCACCCCTCCCTGGGCCAGCGCTCTGTCTCCCACATGCACCCCTCTCTGGGCCAGCGCTCTGTCCTGCACATCCACCCCTGTAAGACGATTTCCTTTTGATAAGGGCCAGAGCTGGGGACATGCCAGGCTCTCGCTGCTGCCCGTGTACACAGAGCAAGTAGGCCATGAAGAGCATTGCACCTGTGACCCCGTGCTCTTCAGGAGTGGGCTCTGAGGTGGGGTCCTGGCAAGGTGTCAGTGTCCATGAGTGTCGGGGGCCTCAGAGTGGGCAGGGCACTGGCTGACCCACTTGTTAAAGGAAAGGTCTGACGCTTAGAGGTAGGAACTCCCCAAGACCACCCTTCCCTGGGAAGCCCCACCATTACTGTGGCCTCACAGGAATCCCCAGGTTGGCTGACGTCTGGGGCACTCCCTTCAGCACCAGTCTCTCCTACACCATCTTTGCTGTGGTTGATGGAACTTATAAAATCCCAGCACCATAAATCATGTCAGGGCTGCTTCCTCTGCATTTCCAGCATGCAGCAGGCCACTGAGCAGGGGTGTCCCTGTCCTCTGCACTTTCAGTGGGGCTTGGGGGGACTGTCCCCTGTCCTCGCAGTGGGAGCTTTGGAAGCTGCATTCAGGGCTCTCAGCAAGACCTTCACCGTAGGCACTACTGCTATGGGTCTTGCCCTAAGGGCAGGAGGGAGGGATGGATGTGGTCAAGTAAACTCTGAGGTGTTCCCTGTAACCACCTCTCAGTCCTGAGTCACATCCAGACACTTCACAGGAGACTCAGGTCCTTCTCTTTCTGCAGAGTACTGGTTGCTAGGCACCCAAGATGTCTGGGAGCTGCCAGGACCTCTCTCTTCCTGAAGGTTGAGGCAGAAGGAACTGAAGGGTCGGGACAGAGCAAACTATTCCCCAACCCCTGGTTTCAAAGGCTTGTGTGCTTGTAAAACTTGGAACAGGTGGCTGATCCCTTCCTTGTACTTTAGTTGCCTTACCTGAATAAAGGGATTTGCACGAGGATTCCATGGTGTGTCGGCTCATGAGAGCTCTTAGTCTGGTATGACTGAGTGTCATTGGGTGGCCTAGTGCCAGGCCCAGGGTATACATGTCACTCTACCACTAGTCTCCACGCTGAGACTTGAGGCAGGCGGGCCTAGGTCTGCAGGGTCTGGGTGGGGGACAGGGACAGGGGCCTGCCTTCATGTCGCTCTGGGCCTGGAAACTGCAGGTTATACCCAAGGGTCCTTCCTAAGGAGGGCGTGCCCTGACTTTAGGAAGGTGAATAGTAAAGAGAGTGAGTAGCATAAGAGGTAAGGCTTTTCCTTTTAAATTAGATTTTTTTGTGGTTTCAAAGGCTTATGTGCTTGTAAAACCTTTGAGAAGTATAAAGAGGTTAAAAAAAACAAAACTCTGCCCATCCATAACCACACCACTCAGATAGAACCACTATTAACATTTTCTTTGACTTCCAGGGTTGTTTTTATGCATTTATATATGTTATATATATTTAAACAAAAATAGTATCATGCTATATACATTATTTTATAAGCTTTTTCTTCTTACATAGTATATTTTTCCTCATCAGTGCACAGAGGCCTTGGCTTTTACACAGGCTGCTTAGCATTCTCTGCTGTTGGCGTGCATACATGTTTAGCCGGTCCCCACAGGTGGACACTAAGAGTGTCCCCATATTGCCCCAGGCTATTCTTGGTTCAGTCTCTGCCTAGACCCCATCTTGGACTCAGTTCCGAGAAGAGGTCGCTGGCTCTGAGGTCCTGCGTGTTATCAAGCCTCTGCTTCCAGGAGGGCCATGCAGGTAGCCACGGTTCCCACAACCAGTGCGGTGGAAGAGCAAGGTGATTCAGGAGGTGCTCCGTTCTGACCCTCTTCCTTTCTTCTCTCTAGGACTGAACCCATCAGAACCACTGTCTTCCAGTACCCTGTGGGCTGGCCACCAATGCAGGAGCTGCCCCCCTCTCTGCGGGCACCCCCTCCTGGAGGATGGTCCCTACAGCCCAGAGTCCAGTGGGGCTGAGCTCTTCCCCACCTCCCTGCCTGACTTCGCCTGGTCACCAGGCATAGTAAAGACAGTTACTCAACCTAGGAAGAGAAGCTGCCTTCGCACTGTTCCCCCTGGAGCCTCTGAGACTGTGAGCTTGGCCTCCCCATCCACACACCATCCCTCAGGGCATATCTTGAGAAGATGGGTGAGAAACATCCAAATGTTTATAAAGTCTGTCCTTGATGGTTTTTCTGGCACTCGTGTTCTTGGCTCTGTCTTCTTGCCTCCATCAGGGGACAGGTGGGCTGAAATGAGACACAGTCCTCTCCAGGGTGTCCTCTGCTTACAGCCCTTCTTGCTTAGGGATCAGTAGAGGCTCAGCCAGGCTGGGCACAGAGCATGCCAGTGTGGCTGTGGCCCAGATAGTAAGTGGCCCCAGGCTAGGGAAAGGGCTCTGCCAACTGTCTCAGCCCCTGAAGAGCTGCAGCCATGCATCTGCCCAGGCTGTGCCGGTGCCAAGAAATGGGATGGCACCCGTAGAGCCAGGATGAGAGCTGGTCCTCCTGCCTTGAGGGCACAGAGAAGTGGGGCCCCCAAGAGGACAGGCCCTGAACTTGGAAGAATGATCTGTTGGCTATGCCAGATCCTCAAGGGAGTCAGGTCCCTTGGGAGTAGCCAAGGCCTTCCAAGACTGCACCCTGGCCAGAGGCGAGGTCACATGGGCTATAGAAGCTCTGTTCCCCTCCTCAGTTGGGTTTTGAGTTTCTGTGCTGGGAGACAACTTGGTCCTTGGTCTCTTGGACTTTGATGGAAGCCTCAGCAATTCATGGGCCTTAGAGCTATCTCTGATGGACCTGCTTGTGCGAGCATTTGCCTTTCCTAGAAAGCCCTGGAAGAACCTGAAGCCAGATCTTAGCCCCTCAAAGCCTCCGACTCCTCACCTGTGAAATGGGCAGGCACAGGCCCCAGAAGGTGGATAGGAATACTGGCCTTGAGTCTAGGGAGGGTCAGAGGAAGGGACCCAGGAACCCCAGCCTTGGGCCCACCTCTACCCCACCCACAGCTCTGGACATAAGTTTCTTGCCTGCCTAAAAGATCACAGCACTAACTGGATCCTAGGGACTCTTGTGAAGTCCCTCCTTTCCCAGGAGCTCCTGGGTGGTGGGTAGTTAATGCTAAATACAGGCCAGGTGAGGGTACAGGCAGGGTAGAGGGGCTAGCGCTGTCTTCAGAGCCACCGCCAGGTCCTTCTCGGCTGGGCCATGGCTCCATGCAAGGCCTGTGGGGTGGGGATCGGGGTGGTCAATGTCCAGGCTTGGAGTGCCTGTGGGTGGTGGCCCAAGGAGTAAGCTGTGGGGAGGGCTGCAGGCAGCGGTAGGTGTGGAGTGAGCCTGGGCACTGCCACTGCTGGGTGGGCACTCATGCCGTGCCTATTTCATGCCACTGCGCAGCACCTGGTTGGCCGCGATGAGCATGACACTGATGATGAAGGCGATGGCGAACGCGCAGATCAGGCTCTTGCGCACACACGTCTGGCGGATCTGCTGGTTGGAACAAGCTGCAGCCGCCCACCAGGAACACCAGGCAAAGACAGAAGGGGACAGTGAAGGGATGGATCAGGTCTGCACTTTGGCACATGAACTTGACTCGGGTCAAACAAGGACACAAGGCTGGGGGCAAGTAAGGAGGACCCCATGCAAGCCCCTGGTGTGTCCCCACGCTCAAGCCCTGGAACCCACCCACAAAGTCCCGAGGCAGGCCACTCACTCTCCACGTCCACAGGACACTCCTCAGCAGTGCCCAGGTGGCTCTCTTCTTCCGTCATGATGATGTTCTCTATGTCCTTCATGGACAGGTGCTCACAGAAGGTGTCATAGAGGAGTCGCTTCAACTCATCCACCGTCAGCTTCTGCATGTCACACTTGGGTGGCAAAATGACAAGTGCTCTGGCCACTACCCTGACACAGTCCCCACCCAGCACCCTGCACACAAGCCCAAAGACAGCCCCAGACCCCATTAGACTAGAACCACCTGGTCCATTCCCAAGAGCCCAGGCCCCCAGGAAGCAGGACATCCGGTCAACAGTGGCCATCCCCCACTCACTGTGGTGTGGTCTAACCACCTACGGGTCCTCAGCACCTCCACACTTACACAGCAGAGCACCAGTTAGCCAGGGCATACCTTCCAGAAGACAGTGTCAAAGTCAGTGCCATGGAATCTCTCTGGGATCCCAGAGGTGGAAAGCTTTGGTCCCAGGAGTGTTACAAACTCCTCGAAGTCTACTTGGCCATCACCTAGAGTGGGCACAGGACTAATGAATGGGTAATGCTGAGAGCATGACCAGGCATCCCAGAGTTCAAAAGACATGAAATGGTGTCTCGGCCTGCCTCAGACCTACCAATGGGACCTCAACCCCCTCCCTGACTTCAGGGATGCCTAATATGCCAGGCTCTGAGCTGATGTTGAGGCTACCAAATGTGATGGGGCTCTACTTGGAGACTGGGGAAGGAGAGCGGTAGATGGTCCCCAGATGTGGGAAACTCTCCTGGTACACTCAGACTCTCCATGGCTCCCCAGTGCAGTGCTGAATCCCTTTCTGTCATCCAAATGGGAACATGAAGCCAAATGCCCGGACTCATTCCTGCTCCCCGGAGGGAGCGGAAAAGGAGACGAGGCAACAGGTGGGGTCAAGCAGAGGGAACTTGGCGTTACTAATCATCCTTAGGAGCGTTTCTTTAATAGAAATACCAGGCAGCAGATACAGTGGTGGAAGCTGAGATATTTATCCCACCCTCCTTTTCCATACTTTACATCTTCTCTGACCACAGAGTGGGAGGGGCAGCCTTGGACCCTGTGTGTGGCTAGGACTGCCTGCCACACCTCCTCTGGCCTCCACTTTCTAAGCTAAGAAGTGCTAATAGGTCCTGACCGCCCAGGAAGCAAGAGGCCAGCGTGGACTCAGCCTCCATGGTTCAGGCCCTGGCCTAGGCAATGGTGAGCAAGTAAATCAAGGCGGGGCCCCTCCCTCACCGTCCATGTCCAGCCGCTGGATGATAACCTCCAGCTCCACCTCATTGGGCATGTAACCCAGGGAGCGCATGGCCGTTCCCAGCTCCTGCTTAGAGATGAAGCCATTGCCGTCACGGTCGAACACCTTGAAGGCCTCTCGAATCTCTGTGGAGGAACAGAAGGCTGAAACCTCTCTGGGGTCTCTGGACAGGCAAGGCAGAAGAGACAAAGGGGCACCTAGCCTGAGACAGTGGCCCCCTGTGGGTCTCTGGAAGGAACAATACACTTGACTGGGAACCTGGGACCAAGCAACTCAGCATGTGCTCCGGGCCAGCCTTAGTCTCCCCCTCAGCAAATGGATGTGTGCATGAGCGCAGTGAAAGCAGCCGGGGCGTTGAGGGGCCCTAACCAGTCACCCCTGCCCCACCTGCCCCTCCGCGGCTGTCCCTCGGTTATCACACCCAGCAGGCTCCCAAAGAACATTTCCCTAGAGGAATGGACTTCAGTGCCGTAGATGGGGCTCCCTGCAGGCTCCTTGTTCAATTGGCAGTGTCCTGGCCCCTTTGCCTAAGTTGTTCCCCTGGGCAGAATCTCACTCAGTAGGCAAAGTCAAGTCTGTGTAAGTGTGAGTGTGTGTGTGTGTGAGTGTGTGTGAGAGTGTATGTGAGTGTGTGTATGAGTGTGAGTGTGTATGAGTGCATATGAGTGTGTATGTGTATGAGTGTGCATGTGTATGAGTGTGAGTGTATGAGTGTGTAATGAGTGTGCGAGTGTGAATGAGTATGTGTGTATATGAGTGTGTGTATGTGTATGAGTGAGTGTGTATATGAGTGTGTGTATGAGTGTGAGTGTGTATATGAGTGTGTGTATGAGTGTGAGTGTGTATGAGTGTGAGTGTGTATATGGGTGTGTGTATGAGTGTGTGAGTATGAGTGTGTATAGACATGAGATGCGCCACACTGCAGACCTAGAAGGTGTTGTGGATGCCGGGAGGCCAGCCTAGCTCAGTGTGGGTTAAGGCTACTACACTATCCTGCTAGTTGCGCTATCGCAGGCCTTAGGATTCTATAAGACCTGAAATGACTTGTAAGATTGCCCATACTTTCTCTGGCCTTGGGAGAATAGAGAGTGCTGGCCAGCCTGTTGGCCTTAACACGAAGCAGAAGTCATGACCTTCAGAAAAGTGGCTTGGCCTCCGGTTCTCATCTGGCTCTCCCATGTGGAGTCTGGTGGTCAGAATCCCACAGGCACGCTGAGGTAAACGTTACCATTCCTCACCCCCACACACCTCAGACAAGTCTTGGGGACTGGTTTCTGCATCCAGAGCTTTTGGGCCAGGAACATGGCTAGGCTGGTAGATCTCAACTAGATCCAGGAGATACTGAAAACCCTGGACCCTAGCAGCTCCAGGCCAAGTACCACCACCATTTTCCTGGGTTGGTGTCCTGGACACAGTCCCCGGGGAGCACCACAAGCCTGGGGGACATTGAGACCTCTTTGAACCTGCAGCTTTGTCCGCAGCAATTATTCTGTTCCCATATCAAACTCAGATGTATAGATTCCCAGCTGGCATGATTTTGTCTCTGCCCCAAGCTGGCCTTGCTGTTTCTCTAGGTGCTTACCCTCCACACGTCTGCTCTTTCCCTAAAATGGATTGTTCCTGGACAAGTGTGTCTTGTCCCCAGGGTGTCCCATTACCTGGAGCAGGGCCTGTCACTGAGGCATAGACATGAGTGATGAGATGACTGGAGGCTGTGCACCTCCGTGCAAGGCCTCTGGACCACCCACAGAAGACAGAACCGGAGCTGAAGGCGAGGGAGCCAGCTATGGGTTGGTTTGGGGAACCTCAAAGTCAGAAATTATACCCCTTGGAGTATGAGGCCCATTAGGGAGCTCAAGGAAGGTTGGCAAAGTCCTAGATAGAGTGGGAGCTGCCACAGAAGCCATCCTCTGCTGTGAGCTGATGTCTGAGCTATATGTCCCACCTTGGCAGGGTCAAGGTGACTCCCCAATTGCAGAGATGCCTCGATGCCCTTTTTTGAGGTCCCTGAGGAAAATGTACCAGACAGAAGAGACAATAATGAGCAAGTGACACTACAGACATATGCTCAAGGGACAGGCTCTGAGACAGCCATGTGGGTACCAAAGACATCTCCCAGGCAGGGCTGACCTCCCAAGGCTATTGGGTAAACTAACAGCCAGCCACTCTCCATCTGTGCACCCCCCCCCCCGCCTCCCAGCTCACATTAATGTTTCAGACGCCGCCTCAGCCCAGTCCACCCCATCTGCCTACAGAGGCCCAGTCCAGGCATCATCTCTGTCGGAGAAGCGTTCTGATGTCATAGACCCAGGTTTGAATCCCAGCTCTGCCCATGGCTGTCTGCGTGTACGGTGGGACTTTCTGCAATGATGCAATAAGAAAAATCATATGTGCTAACCTGGCTTTGAGGTGGCCATTGTAAATCAGACCACCCCAGATGGCAGTGTGGGAAGGGAGAGGAGGTCTGGGTGAACCTCCTGCCTGCCTGCCTGCCTGCCTGCCTGCCTGCCTGCCTGCCTGCCTGCCTGCCTGCTCGCCTGCCTGCCTGCTCGCCTGCCTGCCTGCCTGCTCGCCTGCCTGCCTGCCTGCCTGCCTGCTCGCCTGCCTGCCTGCCTGCTCGCCTGCCTGCTGGCTGGAATCAAAAACCTGAGGCCTGGGCTTGAACTCTAGCTCTCCTGCTCAACAGCCAAGACCTGGGCAAGGCACTGATGTTCCTCTCTGAGTCTCAGATGCCTTGGCTGTGAAGCAGGATGAGGTTCCTGCCCCGTGGCTGGGGGCTGGCCTCTGCTAAGGGCTACCCGAGGGGCTTGGTGTCAGGGTGCTGTCACTGACCCTGTCCCTGTATGCCATGGGCAATCACTGCTAGGTGCATTCCCCGAAAGCCTTGCTCCTTCTCTGCCCTGTGAGGCCAGGCAAAACACGTTGTGCTCCATCTTGGCATGGGGATGTCTGGCTGGGAAGCCGGCTGGCAGGGCCTCTGAGTTTCCAGGCTGATATTGTCCCCTGTTCGCCGTTTTTAACCTGATATCCACAGACCCTCCCCAGCCTGTGGAGCTGCACAGGGGCCCAAGTCTCCAGCAAGCCCCAAAGGAAGTCAGCACCCTGCCAGAGAATTTGAGTCCAGATAGACAGGCGACACTGGAGGGGCAGTAGTCATCCTCTGTGGTGGCTGCCATTGTCCGCAGCGTTGGCCCTGAGCCCCGACTCCATCCCCTGAAGTTTTGGCCTGTGCAGAGGCGGTTGCTGACTTGGCTTCAGGAAGCAAGGGCGGGGGTGGGGGTGGCCCACACTACTGCCCCCAGTTGGCCACCCTCAACACAGGCTCCACAGTCAAGTACCCACCCCAGAACCCAGCTGTACGGCCACTTGCCTCTCCTCTTTCTGGCTGGCCATCCCCATCCCTACCCTTGAATGCTGGGCTGCATTGTCTAGGTGTTCCTGGAGGTTCCGGCTTGAATGTGTTTCAGAACAGGGTACGTTCCAGCCGTGCTGGGGTATGAGGAGAAGAGTGTGAGTATGTGGGCCTCTCTCTCTCAGGGGCTGGGTGGGTCTTTAAGTTAACTCTGCCTATCCCCTCCTCGCTCTGCCAGTAGCTGTGCCCAGCTCCTACAGGTCCACAGTTCTGCCCCAACTTGCCTTCTCGGCTCAGTACCCATGCCCCTTGCTGCCCTGCCTCGTGGGCCCTACGTACTCCAAGCTTATAGGGTGCTTTTCCTCAGTCTCTTCTGTTGTTACATTTGGGTCCTCAGCCCCCCTGCCAGGCCCTGCGCTGAGGACTCCCACGGCATTTTCTGCCACCGTCCGTCCCAGAAATGACAATGCCAACCCCATTTTATAGATGGGGAAACCAAGACTCAGGCAAATAATTGTTCAAGTTCACTCCATGAGCCAAGAGTGGGGTGACTCGAACCCAGTGCCGTCTGGCTGTTCTCATGCCCCCCCCCCTTTCCTTCTCCTGGTCCTCCTCACGCAGACTGACCAGCCTGGGTCTCTGCAGCAGGCAGGCACAAGGTGTCTGCAGCATTTCATCCAGGTCACCGACACCCCATCTAGTCCACGTGGCTCCCTCACTGATCCCTTCTGGCAATGGGCCTGGGTCTTATACCCAGCTGCCCTGGGACAGGCGTGCTAGTGCGTCCTGGAGAGACCGAGGGGACAAAAGGAGCATCTGTGGGAAGGACAGTCACTCTGCACCCAGCCCTGGCATTCAAGCCCGCTGCAAGGAGTCCAGGGCCTGGAGAGGCCCAGCAGGCTTTCAGCAGCCAACAAGAGTCATGGAGAACTTCCTGCCTTAACGCGTAGATTCCCACAAGCGTCTGCTGACTCTGTGTCCTCTGCCTGCTAGCCACAGGATGGCCCTGTCCTTCGGATGGCCCCTGCACCAGGGCCCCTGTGCTGGCCCAGAAGGGGTCAGAGAGAAGCAGGGAGCGTGTGTGGTGGATTGTGACTAACACCACTGGGCTTCTGCCAGCAGGTCGGCTGGATGCCTCGGGCGCACCTTGCCCTTGCGATGCCCACCGTTGCCCTATTCACCTCTGTATGCCAGTCTCCCTCAGCGTCTCCCTAGCCTGAGTGTGCACTCTAGGACCAGGGGACCGGGACTGGAGAGACCCAGTGAGACCTGGCCAAATAAAGCAAAGGAAAACTGGCCTGTGCCCTGTGCCCTCCTGGACCCTGTCACCTCCCGGCTTTCCCTCGACCCGGAGGAGGCTCTGCTTCTGTCCAGACAGGACTCGGTGAATGCTAAGGTCAGGTCAGGGACAGTGTCCTTCCATCTGTCCCACCTGTGCTGAGGTTGAGACCCTCTCTATGGCTTTTCCTGCACCTGAGCGCGGGCATGTGTCTGGTGGTCTGTGGCGCAGGGAGCTTGGTAGTTGCTTTCTCTTTCTCCCTACAGTCTACTCGCCCAAATTTTGTCCCAGACCAGGCCTGGACTGAAGAGAGACTTTCCGAATGGTTCTGCCTGAACTGCCACTATTGTCTTTTCCTGTGTCGGTCCCTCCGACGCACTCTTATAGGCCCAGATAAGACAGAGCTGAGACCCTCGACTCCATGGAACGAGGACAGGCCCATTCTCTGGGTAATATCAGCCCCTCCCCCAGCAGCTGACAACCATGCTAAGGGACCAAGACTCCCCGACTTCACTCCATATGGGGCCTCAAGAGGCCTGGGGGAGGGGAACCTTGAGCATGCCCCCGCCCCCAGTCTCAGCAGAGAAAGAGCTAGGAAGGCCCCAGGGGTCTTCACTGAGCCCCAGGACGCTCAGTCCCAGAACCCCAGCCTCTTCCTGCCGCGCTGATCTTCAATAGCCAACTGCCTGCGTCCCTGTTCCCGAAGGCACAAGGGCTGGGGTCGGGGGAGGCTTGGGTTCCGGCCTCTGCTTTTCCCTTCCAGGCTTCGCTATCGCGACTGAGCCTCCCAATCCGGCCACTTGTTGTCGCCACCGCCTCCCGGCCGCTTCGGCAGCGCACGGGTGGGGGGTCCCTCGCAGGGCCGCAGAAGGGGATGAGGGCAGCCCCGCACCCGGCAAGAGCGGGGCAGTCGCCCTCTCCCCTTCTCCTGCTGCCGAAGCAGATTGGATTCTGAACGCGACACGAGCGGAATGTCAATAGGAGCGCAGAGCCACCGGCGGGCGCCGTGGAAGGGATCAGGATGCCGGCGCTCCGGCGGCGGGCGCGGGGGGCACAGCTCGGACCCCCACTTCAGCCCCCGTCGCCTTGCCGCACCGTCACCGCGGCCCGCGCGGCCCAGTGACCCCGCTGCGGGGCCCCGCAAGTTTCCGCAGCGCCGGGGGCCACGCGGACAGGAGCCGCGCTGTCCCCGCGCCGCGGCAACCCCTACCGTGGAGCCCGGGGCTGCCGGGCCGTCCCGCCTTCCGCGCAGCGGCTCATCCGAGTCGCGCAGCAGGGTCCTCGGCGTCCCCCAGGTCAACCAGCGCGGCACCTGGACGCACAGGTAGGAGGGCGCGTGGCGGGGGTCCCGGCGGGGCACTCACCCTCCAGCTCGTCCTCAGGGATATCCACCGGGCGCTGCTCCGACAGCAGGTTGGGCACGGTGTAGATGCCCCGGTACATCAACGCCGCCGTCACCGGGTGGAACGGCATCTTGGAGGCTCCGCGCCCGCCCGCCCGCCGCAAACTTTGAGGCCGGGGCTCATGGGCCGCCGGCGGCCCCGGGGGGCGGCTGGAGCGGGCGGGGCGCGCGGTGCGGCGCGCGGTGGCGGCGGCGAGGCACGGGGCACCCGCCCGGGACCTAGCGCCCCCGCGCCCCGGGCCGCCGGGCCATGCCGCCAGCTCCCTCGTCGGGCTCCCGGCTGGGGCCTCGCAGGGACAGCGGGGGCTGCGTCGCTACGGCCTCTCGGTTCTGACCGCCGCGCGCTGCGCTCCCTCCGCGCTGCCCCGCGCGCTCCGCGCTGCTCGCCGCCCGCTCGTCCGCTCGCTGGTGCGGCCGCCTGGCCCGCCGCTCCGGCTCCCGCCGCCGCCGCCGCCGCCTGCACTCTCGCTCGCTCGCTGGCTCGCTCTGTGCGGCGCTCGCCGCGCTCCCGCCTCCCCCCGCCCGCCCCTCCCGCCCCCGCCCCTTCCCGCCGGCGGCCCCTGAGCGGCCGCCCCGAGCCTGCCCCGGCGCCTTCTCTCCTGTTCGCCCCGATTCTGCTTTCCCCCAGTGTGCTTCGGATTTCTGTCTCCCGCACCCCACGTTCTCAGCCAGCGGGACTAGGGTGGTGTGGACTGGGGGTGGAGCTGTCCCTTGTACCCACTGCCCCACCTGCCCCTACTGGTCCTCCCCCAGCAAGCGCGGAGAGATGAGAACTAACGACTAGAGACCCGAAAAGCTGAGGTTGCCCCAGCGCGGGGATCCTCAAAACCAGTAATCCTCGTGTTGGTGCCGGGAAAGGCTCCAAGGTGGGGAAACTGAGGCTTAGAAAAGGACGTTGGCCAAGGTCACCAGGCAGGGCCAAGCACAGATCTGCAGGAGACTCTACTGGCCTGTGGCTGACACCAGCAGGTGACTGGACCCCACACTGGGCTCTGGTCCTGGGTCCTTCCTGAGCCCTTGTCACTCAGCTTGCAGAGCAGGAGCCAAGGTCTGTCTCACGTCCCCAGGGACAGTGAGGAGGAGACGGATGACCCAGAGCCTGCTGGTCACGTGGCTGCAGGTTAGCCCTTTTCAGATCTTGAACATGTGTGCTACGGGGGTGGGAGCGGGTGTCTGAGGGGAAGCATGTGCATGTTTATCTTTACCCTCCATCCAGGACGCTGTGTACAAGCGTTTTCAAACCCACATGCAGACCTGTCTGAAGTGTGCATGACTCTCCGTGTGCCAGGCCCGGGAGCTGGCAGGGGAGGCAAAAGGCGGGAGGCAGGTGTGAAGCCTTTGAGCTGGGAGTGGCATGTGTACGTGAGCACAGATGTGTGCGCATGTACAATGATGGGGCATGGTGACCCTCTGGCCTGGGTGGGCCTCAGCTGGCCTGTCTCATTCCTGGAACCCCCACGTGAACTATCTCCCTGCCCTCTTGGGTCCAATCAGCCAACGGCCCCAGCAGGGAAGCTGATTGCCACAGCCCTCCCTGCCCAGCCACACCCTTCCCAAGCTGATTGCATTTTTCTGCGTGTTTCTGCTTTTGTTGATGATTAATCGCAGCCCTGACTTGGGCCGGGAGAGGGGGTTCAGTGGGAAGCACCCTGGGCCAAGGCAGGCCTGAACCCTTCAGCACTGGGCATGCTCTGAATCTCTCATAGGCATATGACACCTGCAGAGAAGCCAGACAAGCCCCAGCTGTCATCTGAATGTCGGCCCCAGGCCTCTGCCTGTTTGTTACCTGTTCAGACCTACGGTTGGAGTTGTAAGAACTCCCAGAAAAAAACCCGGAAGCTCTGCTTCCCCGCCTGCCCATCCACCAAGTCGGCTGAATCCTTGTGACCCTTTTGGGGTGTCTGATGGAGTAGAGCCGAGCAGACCCTTGCATCTACCCCTTCTTTCAGTGGTACTTTACTCCCAGGGCCTCAGTTTCCCCACGTGTGAGGTAAAGGTGCCTACCTCTCAGGCAGAGGTGAGAATGAAGTGATTTTTTTGTTTTTTGTTTTTCGAGACAAGGTTTCTCTGTGGCTCTGGAGGCTGTCCTGGAACTCACTCTGTAGACCAGGCTGGCCTCGAACTCACAGAGATCCGCCTGCCTCTGCCTCCCGAGTGCTGGGATTAAAGGCGTGTGCCACCAACGCCCGGCTGAGAATGAAGTGATTTAATGTGAGTGATTTCTGATGATTCTTGGGGGTTTCCCATCAGCATGAAACCCCCCATGGGAATACGAACTAATAACCAGTGTCAAGTCTTGATTGAGGGGTGATCTGTAAGTACCTCACTTGCTAAGCCTTCCCAGACAGTTTGCTGTTGGCTAAGGGCGGAGGCCTGGAGCCATCGGGGCTGGCAGGAAACGCACCTCTTGGAGCTTTCTTAGAGGCTGCCACAGTGGGACAAGGCAGCTCCCTCCGGTTCCCTGAAGCCCCTTGCTGCCCAGTCAGGGAAATCTCAAAAGAAAAGAGAAAGGAATCAAGAACAAATTGTGCAGATATCCTCCATACATCCAGGCCCTGTGAGTCTGTGCCCAAGGTACAGGTGTCCGTGCATACAGGGGCTGACCCCATGACCTTGGTCTGTATCCAAGGGGTCAAGCTCTCCAGTCGTGTGACCAGGGTACTGCCCAGAACAGGCATCCTCCAGGTCAAAGTGGCAGGCACTGTGGGATGATAGCTTTAGCATCTTAGGTACCACACTCTTCTGGGCCATCTTTGACATTTCAGTCCCCCAGTGACTCAAGCTGGTTCCTCCACTCTCCCCTGATACAAAGCCACGCCCCAGGACGCTTGAGCTGCTGGCCCAGTGGGCTGCCTATTAGCACTACACTTTCTGCTCTAGTAGCTGCTCCTGCTCCCCTTTGCCTGCTGGCTGGGAGCATAGGACATACCTGGGCTTTGCATGCAAACTGCCTGGTCCCTGCTCAATGCCTTGCTCCCATCCTTAGGCAGAGATGTGCCTGCTGAGGGAGCCATAGAGACCAAATCCAGCTGTAGAGCCGTTTGAGGCAGAGCTGGAGATGGGACCCAAGGCAGAAGCTCTGGGATTGCTGCCCCCCCCCGTTCTTCTAGACTCTGGGAACCTGGCTGCATCTGGGAACCACTGTTAACCTCCTCCATCCTCCAGTGCTGCGTATGACATTCAGTGGACAGCCCCATGTTCCTAACCCTGCATTCGAAGCCAGCACTAAGGCAAGGCGCTGCTTGTGCCTAGGCCCCACAGAGCAAGGGCCCCAAGGCTGCAGGGTGTAACTGAGGCTGAAGCCTCCTGTCTGATGTATGAGGGACATGGAGGCAGGACTTCAAAACTCTCAGGGCATGGGGTCAGGAGAAATGATGTGATGAATAGTCGGAATTCTAGAAGAAGCCAGAGCTCACCAGCAGGTGTCCTCCCTGAGCCTCAGCTTACTCATCTATTAAATGGGAACATATCTAAGTATGGAACAGTAGGCTCTGCTCATCAAGCCAGGAGGTCTGTGGAAGTTAGAGGTGTGAAGGTCACTCTTAGCTTTAGAAGGCGGGCTCTGGGGGCTGGAGAGATGGCTCAGCGGTTGAGGGCACTGACTGCTCTTCCAGAAGACCCAGGTTCAATTCCCAGCACCCACATGGCAGCTCACAGCTGTCTGTAACTCCAGTTCCAAGGGATCTGACATCCTCACACATCTGACACATGCAGGCAAAACACCAATGAATATTAAAAAATAATTAAAAAGGCAGGTTCTGAGTTCACATCCCTCAGGTTCCCCATGTGTGGGCTGGAGCTGGGCTGGACTTGGGTAGGGGAACAGGAACACCTGTGAAATGAATAAGAGAGTGCATGAAGGGATGGATGGATGACAGTCACCCGTGCTCTCCGCACGTCACGGGAGCAGACGGTGCAATCACAGGGTGTGAATTATGTCTGTCGCTCCCCATCTGGGGAAGGAGCTGCTGCCATCACGCTGGGAGATGCTTGGGCCCCAGGCCTTCCTGAGGGGATCTGGTGGACCTCGGGGCTTACCTTCTGCAAAAGGGGCTGGAGAGTGAGGTAGGTGATTTAAGCTGTCTTCTCAACAGCCATCCCAGCAAGAAGAAAGCAGCAGGGGTTCACCAAGTCCAGAAACTGGCGCCTTCCCTCCAAGAGCAGCGGAGTTCCTGCCCTGGCTAAGACCAGGGCCTCTCCTTCTGGGTACTGGAGGCCTCTCCTCAACACACCTCCCTGACTAGACCTGCTCTCTTGACGCTCGTGGCCTCTTGCCACCCACGTTCAGCACCAGGGAGAGCGCCCAGCAGAGCTCTGGCTGCTGACACATGTAGGCACACCACCAACGAACATTTAAAAAGAATTGAAAAGGCAGGTTCTGAGTTCGCATCCCTTAGGAGCTGAAATTAAGTGGTGTAGGACCCAGGAGAGCCTGCCAAGGCAACCCGAACCAGCGGCCAGCAGAAGCCAAACTTGAGGGAAGGTAAACGCCAAGGTCATCTCTGCGCCACTGGCCACAGTGGTGCCAGAGCCAAAGGTGTGGCTGTAGAGAAGCCATGGGGCAGAGAGGCACAGGTTGGGGAAAGGGGCGTCTAGGGACAGCAGAGGCCTCTGCTCCTTGCCTAGAGAACGACATTGTTCCAAGAACCCAGTGGGCACAGTGTCTGGAGGTGAATAAAATACTCATTGCCCAGGCACTCACTTGATAAATAATGGAATTTATAAGCTTGCAGACTCAAGCTGGGCCAGGAGAGGGTGCAGTTCGGAGCCTATGGACCCTGTTTGCTCTGATCCCTGTCCCGTACTGAACGCTCTCTGAACCTTCAGAGTCTGGCTCCTGACGGTGACAGGATCAAGCATGACAGCATGAGCAGTCGTCTGAAGGACATGGAGAGGGAAGCCCTTAAATCTGTTGACCCTCCAGAAGCAACTTGAGGATGGATTCCTGGAGGTGTGGGATTCAGGGTGGCTGTGGTGAACCCTGACCACAGGCTGTCACTGGCTGTGTCCTGCAGTGGCAATGGTCTTGGCCTCAGTCTCCTGTCTTGTGAAATGGGCTCATGCTGCCAGCACACAGACTGCTGAGTAATGAAGCTAAGGGTAGCTGATGCCACTGTCCCTAGCTCTAGACTTTCGGAGCCTATTCTCTGGCTCCCATGATCCCCTGAACCTAGGGGTGGCCTGCCTCGCCTAGCTGTACGGAAACGAATGACAGAAGAGATGTGATCACACATGGGCAGACACTTGAGACCCTCAGGGCAAAGTTGGCCATCAGTAACCGTAGGAACCCAGCCCACCAGACATACAGCCCCTTATCCTGAGAAATGCCGCTTGCACTGGGAGTAATTTAAAAACTCAGCGGGAGCCTCCAGGGGAACAGGCAGGGTTAGACCAAATGCCTATGGAAAGGGTGCTGGAGGGGAAACAGGGTAGGAGAGCTAGAAGAGTTTGGGGTGTCCTACTCCAGGTTCCCCTCCTGAGAGACGGCTGTATCTAGTGGAGATGAGGCGCAGGTGGGTGCTAACAGCTTCCCAGACTCCTGTCTCAGTCTGTTGCTTGTAAGTGTAACTAATTGTCTGAGGTACCTGCCGGGTTCATCTCAGGCCAACCTGGTGCGTGGAAGTTATCTCTTCTGGCCAGCGGAAGATGAGGACCCTGCAGTCCTCTCTTCCAGTCTGCATGTTAACAATAAGGCTTATGTGGGTTCTGAGATGTGTAGACCTGTAAGGTGAGGGTCTGCACCCTGAACCTGTAGAGTTTGTCACTGGATGTCTAAGAGTTTGGGAAAAGCAGGAGAGCCCAGAAGGAATAAGATATGAAGGGTTAGAGTCTGGGGTCCAGGATAGCATAAACATTTCCATGGCAGTCCTCGAAGTCAGGGACCTCAGATAGACCTGCCTTCCTGTGCCTGGAGGCAGCCTGTTTGCATACCTTCAGGGACAGGGCTCTCTGCCCAGAGGAAGTGGCAGCCATGTGCCGGGTCCTGGACTCTGCCTTTGTATGCAAAGATCTCTCCTGTTACCGCACAAAGCACTGAGGGCCCCAAAAGGATGCCTGTGTGTGCGCTGGGAAAGGGCACCTGTCCCAGTGGTTCTCCCCTCATGCAAGCCTGTGGGCAGAAAAGAGGTCAGAAGGGGTCAGAACAGAGCAGAGAGGCCAGAATAGAGATGAGTTCCCTGTCCCTCATTTCATGGCTCGGCCACTGAGATTAGCTTGGCACCAGCCCAGGGCACAGAGGGAAATGCTTTGTTCACAGGGAGTGTGTGAGAGGTGAAGAGAGACATTGTCTCTGGAGGACTGGCCTTAGGGAGTTCCTTAGCACCTGCCACCACCAGATCTGTGTGACACTGGGTCCAAGTGTTAGGGGACTAGGGTGGGGGAGGCATTAGGGGTGGTAGGTGGAGAAACTTCTTCCATGGCCCAGCCAGGTCTCTGGCACTCATGGCCCACAGCACCCCATCATGTTGAGCCTAAGTGATGATAAGCCAGCTGCAGTTTAACTGGTAATTAATCCTGGACAGGGCAGCAATGGCGTTACTAATTGGATCGTTAGAGATTTGTGCTTTATGGCTGCGTAATTAGAGAAGCTGTAGGGGGCCAGGGTGAACTGGAGGGGGGGCATGCGGGGTTGGGGGCAGGGCACAGCAGACAGCACCCCTTACCATGCCATAGCTGGGTCACCACAGAGCCTCTGGTCTGCTCTCCTTTCATGCTAGGGCCTTAGGTATGTGAGTAGGGGCTGGTAGTAACCCCCCCACACTGCCTCTCTGAAGTCTCAACCCCATCATACTGGGAGGCAAAGACTTTTGCAAAGTGCTACTTGAGGACCCCAATCTCATAGCCCAGCTCTGTAGTCCTCCAGGCTCACAGGGCTAGCTATAAAAGGTCTGCATCTAATTGCTTATTGTTACCTTTCTCAGTGCCAGGAATGGAGCTCAGGGCCTCCCACACAGTGGACACGCTATCACCACACATCCCTAGCCCCCAAAGGAGGACTTCAGAATAGGAAGGACTCTGGTGTCCACTCTCTTAGTCAATTCTCAACTGAAGACACCCTTCCGTGTGCTCTATGACACATGTGACTCGTGCTGACTAGCCCCGGGCACCAACATGAGGTCAGTTTTCATGCACACATGCGAACCATGTGGGCAGTGTGAGGAATTGGGGGGGGGCTGGTCCTGGCCCAGTCTCATGGGATAGACATTGTAAATGCATTGTGGGAAATAGGAAGAGGGCATTCCTTAGATGGAACTCACCAAAAAACCTAAAACAGTCCTGGCACTCAACAGGTATTTGATGGACTAACTGATGAAAAAGGGGAGCCTGGAAGGCAGACCACCGGGTCCCTGTCCCCCAGGCCATGCCCATTGGGTCCCAGCCTGCAGTGCGCCCTCCAGCGCCTACCTGTCCAAGCTGAAGCGCTCCCAGGCCAGCAGCCCCTCTTTCCTCACTGGCTACCCTCACCCTCTCCCTGCCTTACCTGTTCCCGACACAAGCCAGGTCCCTCCCGCCTCAGGGTCTCTGCACTTACTGCCATCTGCCAGAAAGCCCTCCCCTTAGAATCCATGGCTCACTCTTTCAGGTCTTAAATCAAAAGTCTGAGGTCCGTCCGTCCTTCTTTCCTCCCTTCCTTCCTCCCTTCCTCCCTCCCTTCCCCGTCTCTTCCCCTTTCTTTCCTCCCTTCTTTCTTTTTCTTTAAAGATTTTTTTGACTGTGTATTATGTGTTCTTTGCGGTATGTGGACCACACGTGTGCAGGTGCCTGCCTGGGTCAGGAGAGGGCATCAGATTTCACAAAGCTGGAATTACAGGTGTTGTGAGCCACACAGTGTGGGCACTGGGAACCAGACTTGGGTCCTCTAAAAGTCACCTTTAAGATGGTTCTTCTCAGCCGGGCGGTGGTGGCGCACGCCTTTAATCCCAGCACTCGGGAGGCAGAGGCAGGTGGATCTCTGTGAGTTCAAGGCCAGGCTGGACCGACAGCCTCCAAAACAATACAGAGAAACCCTGTCTCGTAAAACCAAGAAAAAAAAAAAAAGATGGTTCTTCTCTGATCGCCGTCGCTTTAAACTGACCAAGCAACCAAACAGACAAGGGATGCTTCGTGTCCTCACCCTGGCAATAGTGTGCTTATTAGTGTGACCCACAGCAGACGCGTGCACCTTTCTAGTCCAGTCCTGGCTTTGCTTGCTGCTGTAATGACTGTTGAATAAAATGAAGAATTTGAGGCTGCTTACAGAAGTGTCCCTGGGAGGCAAAAACTCGGGCAGAGCAAAGGCTAGTGACATGGACAGGGTGGTGAGTAGGATACCCCGGCCTGAGGTCGGTTCCTGGCTGACCCAGCTCCCACTCCTCAACCCCCAACGGCACCACAGCAGGAGACAGTGCCCCAGCACCTCATACCAGCCAATTGCTTAGGAGGAAGGGTTTGGGAGATAAAAACCTTGTCCGGCCAAATAGGGCAGCCGCCACCTTCAGCTAGGTCACTCTGTGGGCTCTACCTGACTCTTTTACCTCCTCCTACAAATGGCTGCATCTGGATTGGGCCTTGGGGTCCCAGGATGGGCCCTCCTTGGCAGACACTAGACCCTAGGTTGTAGGAAGGAACCGTCGTGGCTGAATCCCTCCAAACACAGGTGAGTAGTGCTGAGCCCGGAACACGCTGCCCACCTGCCCGGTCTGGCTGCCTCAGCACGGCCAGGTGATGTATGACCCACTGCCCTGCCAGGAAGTGACAGCAGATGAATGGGCAGTGCTGGGAAACGGGCTCAGAGCCAGATGCTGTGAGCATAGGAGACGGGCGCCTGGCTCTGGAGAAACCATTCCGGGAACGCCGACTCCTGACCCAGGGCAAGACGGGAGGCGGGGACTGTCTTGGGCATGGTGCCCATGTACTAGTCTTCAATGTGGGGCAGTGCAGAGAGTGAGAGTTGCAGGGGGGTTCTCGGCCCCAGTCCTCGTCTGTAAAGTGGCCAACAAGGAACCATGAGTAGACAGCATGGGCTGTCCAGAGAGAGACAGCCCTAGACTCAGGCCGCTGCAGCCCAGCACTCAAGTCCTGGCCCCTGAGACCCCGCTTCTTCCTCTCTGCACCCCTGAATCTGAACCCTCCCTTAGCTTATGGAGAATCAGGCCTGGAAAGCCCCCAACACCCTCCCTCCCATCTCCCAAATAGGAAACTTAGGAGGAGGACTTGGCAAGGTCAGGGCCAGACTGAGAATCCTTGTGGTGGGTTTCGAAAGGGGTCTTCTCCTCACTGTGGTCCTGGGTGCTAAGTGACAGCCGCCTTTGCTGCCCAGCAGGGATAAGGGACAATCAGGGCAGCGCTGGGTACAGGGAAGGGGGCTGGGGGGCAGTGCAGCTGCTGTGACCGAGTTGGGATGCGCCAGACGCCTCTGTGAGCTCTGTCTGCATCCAAGGAGACCAGGACATCAGGCGGACGGTGTGTCCTTGCAGCCAGGGCCTGGAAAGGGATAAGGAGGGGTGTCATTCTGGGGACCCAGGCTGCTTGCAGGACCAGGCAGTGTCTCCTGCCATCTGCTCCCTTATCCTGCTCCCCAGGGGATTCTGGACACTATGTGGGGCCTCCAGGGACTACGGACCTGTGACACAGGTGTACACAGACAGATCCAGGTGGTACAGACACAACTTGGTGGCTGAGATTGCACACAAGCATGTTTGTCGTCACTGGATATGTGGTGGGGTACATGCATGAACGGTTTGACAGCTGGATCCCCAGAACACAGGTGTTGGCAGAACAGGTGTGGACACATGTGGACATGTGGCCAGTGTGAGTGTGCACACACTATTCACATCTGGATGGGCCATGTTTGCTGCACACATATATGTGTGAATACACACTCAACATGCATGAAGTGCTGCCTACAACAATCCCAGACAGATGAAGAAGGCCAGCCCCCATTGTCAGACGGGGAAACTGAGGGCAGGTTGCTGGGATCCTGTGTAGGAGTCTAGGTAACTGAGCCCTACTCTGTCCTCTGCAAAAGGTGGCAGTCATGCTAGAAAGTGTCCCTCCCGTGAGGGCTGGGGAAATGACTCATTGCTAAGGAGCACTGGCTGCTTTTCCAGAGGACACAGGTTCGATGCCCAGAACCCACGTGGTGCCTCACAACCATAAAACTCCAGTTGCAGGGGATCTGACATCCTCTTCCAGCCTCCGTGGGTACCAGGCACACATGTGGTCACACACATACACGCAGACACCAAGGTAGGACAGATCCCACAGGAAGGCTTTGGCGTTAGAGTTGGTCAGGGTTGCTTGAGTCCCCTGCCGCAGACCACCTTTGGAGAGGGGTCACCTCACTTGGTCCCCAGTCTCCTCATTTGTGGAATGGAGTCCCCTTCCCTCCCACCATCTTGCTGGACAGAATTGGTGAGGTCTTAAATACCACATCTTCCCATGAGTCAGGGCTGGGGACAGAAGCTCACCTTAGGGACAAGGCAATGGTCCTAAGCTGCACCCCAGGCTGCACCGTGCATGGGCTCTCCTGCTGGACTGACATCTGGGAGAGGAGAGGAGCCTGAGGCGGGGATGAGGGCGCCGAGGGGATGTGAGGCTGGGCGGCAGGCCTTCTGGTTTGGTTAGTGAAGGGATTTGTCATTTTAACGATGTGATATTTCTTGGCTGGCTCCTGTCAGAGGTAGCAAGAGGGGGACAGCTGCCTCTACAAGTGAGAAGGTGCTGGAGTGGGCAGGCCTGACACCCAAGTCTGTCCATGTCCAGGCTGAGGTGGAGGAGGCTGGAACTTAGGGAGGAAGGGGCCGAGAGCTCTCACTTCCAGCTCTGCAGGCTGCTCTGTGCGACCTTGGGTGAGTCCTGCCCTCTCTGAGCTTGCCGCACCTCTAGGCTGGGACTGGTACCCAGCTCCTGGCACAACCGCTGTTGACCCCAGTGTGATCCCTCCTCTCCCGACCCCTGCTCCCTCACACTGCCGTGGTCTCACATTTGCTGTTTCCATCCTTGTTTCTAGAACTTTGCATGAGCTACTTGTATACCTGGTGTCCCGTCAGGTCTGAGGAGGTGTCCAGTCACCCTGTCTCCCTGCAACTCCGTGACTGCGCATGTCCAACTCGATTGGGTTTAGCACTGTGGTTCCAGCACACAGTAGGTCCTGGATAAGTGTGTGTTTGCTGAATGATTGAATGAGCAGCCCCAGACCTGCCCTCCTGATTGCCTAGCACAGCCTCGTGAGGTGGCAGTGAGGTGGCCTGGTGGCGGCCTATCCATCAGCCTGGCGTGTGCCTGACCAGATGGGGCTGAGTGGGGGTGGGGGGAGGGAAGATTCATCACCCACAGTAGGTGGCAGGCCTGTGGGTGTGCCTATCCAGCCCCTGGTGGGATCCCCATCCATCACGCTGTACCAGGGACTCCAGGAGGGGAACAGGCTTTGGCCTCAAAGCAGGCTTCTTAGGGTGGGTCCTGCAGGTCTCTGCTCTATACTGCAAAGGGGAAACTGAGACCTACAAGGTCACACACGTTCGACATGGGGATCTAGGGTCTGAACAATGAACGTTTGAGTGACACCTCCAAGACTCACTTGTTTGACCCTCAGAGAGTTGTGGGAGCTGGGAGCCCACTTCTCCGTGGGGAGCAGTTCTGTGGGGAAAAGCTCAGTGCCCAGCATACAGACTGCTCAGGTCAGGTCATGACCCCAGGCTAGAGGAGGAAAAGGTGACTCCCAGTGGCAGGGCCACCAGGGGGAAGGAGACTTTGATGGATGCTCTTTCTGCTACTGAGGCTGCGGGAGGGTCAGTCAGTGGTGACCAGGCCCTCAGTGATCACAGCTCAGCTGGCTGACCAGCTGGCCTGGGGGACATCATGCTGCAGTCTCTCCCAGCTTTTCAATTACAGGAAGAAGTCCTTTCTGAGTCGTTTCACCTGTGCTGCACGATGACCCTCTAGCCTGAGACCCTCATCCAGGACTCACCCAGGCAGGACTCCCACGGGCAGGACTCGATGCTGGGCAAGAGGGTGGACAAGGAAGCAGGCATGGGTCACTTGCTTGCCCTGGGCCCTGGGGAAGTTCCAGGTGGGTCTGAGCTGTGCATCGGCAGATGAAGGAGCGTGTTAGAGACGTTAGTCCTTTGGTGTCCCAAGCTCCCTGGCAGTTACAGGCTCAGCACCAGGCCCGTGCATGTGAACATCATTTCATCCACTCGTCCACGGCAGACACTGACGGTTCTGGTTCCCAGTGAGCTAACCCAAGCTCAAAGAGCTATCATGACTTTGGGGGGATCCTGCAGCTGGAGGGGAGAGCAGCATTTGGGCTTACAACTTGTGTTCTTGTTTCCCTACCAGGGTGTACCATGACCGCTGTCCTCTTCAGTGTCCTGCTGCTGGGAGTCTGGTAGACCTAGGACTGTCCCTCCAGACTCTGATACTCCCTGTCCCACGCTGCTGAGTCCCCAGAGGATTGTTGGCCACATCTGGGTAACTCAGGGAAAGGAGTCCTGTCCTGTGGGGATAGTGGTTTTCCTCTGAGGCTAAGTGCAGGATGAACACAGGCATGGGAGGTAATGGGGCTGAAATCACATGGGCCCTGAGCCTATTCCCTTCCATCATACAAGTGAGCGGAGCACACAGGGCCTTCGGGCTCCCACGGTGCCTCGGGTGAGGACTGAAGCAGGAGCTGCTGCAGTCCCTGGGCTGTGGTGTGCACACTGTCCAGGCCTCTTCTGGGATTGCCATGAGGAATAAAGCTTGATGAAGAATGCAAAGGCTGCCTGACACGGAGGGGCACACCTCTAACCCTGGCACTCGGGAGGCAGAGAGGCTGGCGGATCTCTGTGAGTTCAAAGCCAGCCTGGTCCGCAGTGTGAGTTCCATGACAGCCAGGGCTGCCTAGTGAGACTCTGCCTTAGGGCAGAGACTGGCCAGCAAGGTGGTTCAATGGGTAAAAATGTATTAATAATTAATAATAATAACAAATTAAAATCTTGTAATACATAGTCTAGGTATGTGTGGTGCACACCTGTAATCTGGACACTTGGGAGGGAGGAGCAAGACAACCACTGAGTCTGAGGTAACCCGGGCTACATATTGAGTTCTGGGCCAGCTGGGGCTACATAGGGACACTCTGTCTCAAGCAAGCAAGCTGATGCCAAGTGAATGCTATGAATCTACGAGGCAGAGACAAAGATCAGGAGTCTGAGGTCATCCTCACATCTATTGTAAGTTTGAGGCCAGCCTGGGCCATATGAGATACCCCCTAAAAATAAACATTTTCAAAATGCCAAGAGCAACACAGACTGCTACTGTTACTAATTACTCTTACATTTCTCAGGCCTGACCAGAGCAGGTGTTTAGGAGACAGTGGTCCCGATCCCATGAACACAGGTCTGTGTTTGGATCCCCTGGAGGAGGCTTGGGTGGTGTCGGGGTGGGCTGTGAGGAGCTGGGGGGAGGCTGGAGGAGCCCAGGAGGGACTCTGCTGTCCAGCGAGAGGAGAGTCTCTAATGAAGTGAGTTAGCTCCAGGCCACACTGATTTCATGTCTCGATGGCCACTTCTCAGCTGGTAAATGTCACTGGAGAGCAGCAGACACGCCTGGCAACGGCCCAGCTGCGGATGGAGGGGCCGAGGACACCCTGGGAATGCTGATGCAGGGCCAGGGTCCCCGTGCCTGTGGGCTCCCTTGCCAATATTCCAGGAGGGCTGTACCCTCCAGGCTGCAGCTCTGCCACCAGCTTGGGGATGCTTGTAAACGCCAGAACAATGCAGACTCCAAGCTGGTTCTCGGCTGGCCTCAGTTGCCATGTTCTTCACTTTCAGAGGCTCCAAAACAGGGGCCCAGCTGCCCCGGGCTCCTGAGTGGGAAGTAGAACCATGCAGAGCCCTCCCTGTCTTGAGCTGTCACCTTCAATAACCGATCCAGGACAAGCAAATAGCACACAGCTATAACCACACAGCAGCCGACCTCGTTTAATACACTCTTGCTGCAGCAGGCATTGGCTCAGAACCAAGGTTCCCTGATCTAACGCCCCAGGAAGGCCCCGTAGTGGGCTCAGAAGAGACTCTTGTTGGGAAGGGATGCGAAACCGAGAGGCCAAGCCTCAACCTGGCCAGAGCATCCTCACACGGTCCTTGTGAACCCCACCAAGTTCCTACTCCAGTATATCTCAAGTCAGCTTCCTAAGGTGGGAGCTTGCTCTGCAAGTCAGGATGTCACCTTTTCATGGCTCATTGTTCTATCCTGGATAGGGAAGCCACAGGAGCGAAGGGGGTTCCCTGAAGATTTGGAGGCACGAGATAGCTCATCTCAGATAAGAGCAGAGGGGAGGCATTTGCTCCCCACTGCATCCCTTTTCTCTTCTTCCCGAAACTCAGTCTCCAGGTCTAAAACCTGCAAAGTGCAGCCCAGCTTATGCCTATCCCAGACATGCCTGGGCTCCTCCCAGAGGAGCCAAGAGGAGTGGCCTTGGAGGTGACATGCAGCTGCCAGCCAGGTCCCCTGAGAAAGCTGATTTCCACATGGAGCTCACCGGGGGGTTCAGCCAGTGGGCACCCTCCCTGAGTAGTGGCTCACAGTTCCTACCTTCTGGCATCCCCCACCCAACTCTCTTCCTTTACCTTCTCAATTTGCTCCTTAAGGTGCTGGGTCCCAGCTATGTGGGAAGAGGCACGGCAGGGCCTGCTGAACGTGGCTGGTAAAGTTGGACCATAATGCCAGACGGGGCAGCGCACAGCTGTCTTCCAGCTCCACCGGGAACTGCTCCCTGCCCTTGTTCTTGGCATCCCCACGTGGAGAGGGGAGCCCTGGAATCCCCTGCCACTCTTCTCCTTCCATGGGAAAAGAAGAGGGCGGAGAGCAAAGCCGTATTAATAAAAGAATAGAATGCTGCAACTAACTCTGCGCTGGGTGTGCAGCCCAGAATAGCAATGGGCTTTCTCAAGGCAAACAGAGCTCCCCAGGTGTTAATGCAAATTCACTCGCTTAAGATGAAAGAGGGTTGTTTCCCCCTTTGCTGGTTAATATGAAGGACTTAATAGATTCAGCCTAGGGAACTGGGGATCTCAGCTTGGGAGCTGAGGGCTGGGAGGAGGGAGGGAGGGGAGGAATCGGGTGTGGTCCCCCGTGGATTTCAAAGCAGAACAACTGTCACAGCAGGCCAGGCTGAGGACTCAGCTCTTGACACTCCGTCCCCCATCCTGACTGACAGGACCTGGGACTCAAGAGGCAGAGCACTGGGAAATCTGGAGTGGCCATGCCAACCTTCTGTACTGGGGTCTCTAAGGTCCTTCCCAAGCTGTGCCAAGAGAATGTAGGGCTAGGAGGGAAAATGGGGAGAGGTGGGTATTCCTAGCATAGGCCAAGCTGGCTGGGTCTAGTCCATCTCCACATTCATCTTTTATTTCCCCAAATGGCGACTCTCTTGACAGAGTCTAGGAAAACCAGGCTGTGAAACTGAAATGAGGGGACCCCAGAATTCCTATGCAAATGTGACCTGTACAGCCAGCCGAGGCTCTGGAGCCCAGAGAGGAGACCAGGCTTCCTCAAGGCTGCACAGCTAAAGCTGGGAGCTGGGGGGCTGAGAGCTCTGCCTGCAGCAGCTCCTCAGGACTTTCCAGCCTCTGCTCCCAGCCTGTAGACCCTCGGGCCTGGACTAAGCCATGCAGCCCAGAGCATCAAGCTTTTCACGCAAGCTTCCCAGGGTACCACTCTCCACTGAAAACTACTCCCTCATCAGGACCTCCAGCGAGGAAAGGCTGGAGCCGCTCCGTGTGATGCTTAGCGCCCATAGGTAAGTGCCGGGAGCTCCAGATAGAGCTGGGGATAGAGGAACTTGGAGAGAGCCAAGCTGTGCTGACCCAGTGTTAGAATTTAACTCAAGTCTCTCAGGGCACAGCAGGTATCTGTCACAAGACACCCCCACAGCCCGCTCTTGCTTTTGTTTACTGACTTAATTCCTTCAGATCAAAGGCTGCCCCTTCCTCCCCAATGGGGGGGGTAGTGGATTACATTATTTATATTGGAAATGGGCAAGGTTCTGTGGGGACTACTCCCTTATGCCTGATAAGAGAAAATTAGGTCACTGCCATCTCTCTTTAGTGTCTGCTGCATGATCTTTCAACCTAGGTGCCGTGGAGGGGGCGAGAGCTCCGTATGCTGCCCGTGGTCCATCCACAGCCTCCTGGCCTGAATCTCCAGTAAATTATTGACCCAAGTGGAGAGTATTAATGTGGCACAATAACATCCTTCCAGGGCAGCCCCAGGCTGGGTTATCTATCATCTCGTGGGCTCTGCAGCTGGCACTGGGCAAACACTGAGGACAAATAGACCAGATGCAAGGTCATTAAGCTCCAGGTGCAGGAGGTGAGGTGGGGCCCACGTGGGGCAGTGGGTACGCCTGGTGCCTCTGACTGTGACTTCCTTTGGTCACCCTGGTCCTTTTCTCTGTGTCCTTCTACCTCAGTCCTCCAGAAGGCACTATTCAGAGAAAGTCAGCACCCTGGAGTGACCACATGTCTAGGTCCTATGCTTAGGGCCTTCTAGGCATCATTAATCTCTACAACATTCTTTAAAAGTCCTATTGATGGCAGCCAAACATGAAACCACTTGCCTAGGTTGGAATGGCTAGTAAGTGGCTGAGCAGGTGTGGGACCCAGGCTTACAGGGTCAAAAAGGGTTTTGAGTCTCTCTGCTAGGACAAGACTTGTCCCCAGTGCCCCAGAGGCTGGCGATAAAGAAGCTTCCAGATGCCAATGATGGCACATGCCTGCTATCTCAGCAGTTGGGAGGGGAGGTGGAAGGATTTCCTTGAGTTCAAGGCCACCCTGGAATAGAGGAAGAGCCTGTCTGAAAACAAAAACATTCTGCTCCTTCATGCCATTCCTGCTCTTGCATGCCCACACCACATTTTTCTGAGAAACTGGAATACTTACTTTGTTTTCTTGACACTCTGTAGACCAGGCTAGCCTCGAACTCACAAAGATCTGCCTGCTTGAGTGCTAGGATTAAAGGCATGTGCCACTTATGCCTGGCAATTAAATTTTTTTATTATTGTCTTGGAATACTTGAATTTTTTTTTTTTTTGGTTTTTCGAGACAGGGTTTCTCTGTGGCTTTGGAGGCTGTCCTGGAACTCGCTTGGTAGTCCAGGCTGGTCTCGAACTCACAGAGATCCACCTGCCTCTGCCTCCCGAGTGCTGGGATTAAAGGCGTGCACCACCAACGCCCGGCTAATACTTGAATTTTTTATTACACATATTTATTGGGGGACAGCATGTTGTGGTGCTTGGGTAGAGGGCAGAGAACAATTTGTGAGAGTCGGTTCTCTCTTTCCAATATCTGGTGGATCCTGGGATAGACTCTAACAGTAAATGTCTTTACCCACTGAGCCCTCTTGTGGCTTTGGAGTACTGTTTTTCATCTGTCAATCACTTTTACAGAAGTGATGGAGGGCTTTGCCCTGGGGTGAGAGCGTGCTATGGCTGCACAGAGCTGGTAAGTGGAGGCTGGGGTTCTGGGATTTTGTGGCTCTTACCTCAAGGTTCTCAGGCGGCCCTGAAGTCTACCTGGCAGCAGCAGGCAAGGTACTATTCTGGGGTCACCACTCCAGTGAGAAATGGGCATCCAGTGGAAACAGGAGAGGAACCAGCGGGGGTCCTCTCTGAGCCAGATAGAGACCTTGCTGTGCTGATAAACGGTCCCATAATTTGCTAGCACTGCCCTGCCACCACGCTTTCTCCCTACAGGGCTGGGGCTGCAGCCTCGGGATCCTGCCATAATGCAGTCATGACAGGCTGCCAGGGAGCCCCACACAGCAGGGAGGGCGGGGGAGAGCCCTATTGCTGTCTGCAGGGAGACAGGGAGCTGAAGGCAGTGATTTTCTCTTCTCCAGACTGCAAGGCATTGGATCAGACAGGGTTGCAGCAATTTTCTGTCAGAACCTTCTGCCCTTCTAGACGTGGGTTTCATTACACGTGGGTGACTCCTAATCTGATCTTTCCCATGAAGGCTTCTAGGACACACCGCACTGGGGGACAGCTGCCAGGCACTCCCCACTCGAGAAGCACAAGGCAGAGGAGGGAGTGCTGGCAGGGAGGCCACAATGACAGCAGCGGACAGCATGGCGCTGGGCGGCAAACGCCACAATGAAGCACCCAGGTCCACGCTACCTGGAGTTGACATCATAGGTCAGAACAATTGAAAACACTAGAACTCAGGCAATCTGTTCCACACCACGATGCCAGGCAGAGCCTGTCACTCCATGCCAGGTGAACACCTGTCATTCCAGCACTGGGGTGAGGGAGGCAGGGCAGGAAGATGGGGGCTAGCTTGGACTACATAGAGTTTCAAAATAATGGAACTACCAGCCAATACTGTCAGTCCCAGCTCTGCTTGACAAGACGTCAGTGTGAGCAGTTTGGGCTACTGGGGTTTCTTTAAAGAGTCAGGTAAAAATACTGCTGAAGATGCCCAGTATATACAGAGCAACTCCTCTCTGCTTGGAAGTCAGGCCCCTCCAGTTATCAGAACTAACATTGCATGACGATAGTCCTAGCACTGGGGGTGGAGGATGGAGATGGGAGAACAGGAGTTCAAGGTCATCTTCAGCTGTACATGAGACATTTTCTCAAAAAGAAATTGTTTTGCAAGGCATAGTGATGCATGCCTTTAATCCCAGCATTCAGAAGCAGAGGCAGCTAAATCTCTGAGTTTGAAGACAGCCAGAACTACATAGTATGATCCTGTGTCAGCGAGAACTACATAGAGAGATTGTGCGTCAAAAAACAGTGTGGTCTAAGCTGGATGTGGTGGTGCATATCTTCAATCCCAGCATTCAGGAGTCGAGGCAGGAGAATCTGAGTTCAAGGCCAGCCTGGTCTACAGAGCAAGTTCCTGGACAGAGAAACCCTGTCTTGAAAAGCCCCCCCCCCCCTCCAAGTAGCAAAAAACCACCCCCCAACCAGTGTGGTTTAATCAGTTACGAGTTTTATATTCAAAGCTAGCAAAACATTGCCAAAACTTTTATAATTGTTATAACATCATTCCCAAATATATAAAATAGTATTTAACTCAGATCCCGGGAAATAAGAATCAAACCAGGCATTATCACTCAGTGATGGAGACAGATTCTGAAATGCAATGTTGGGTGATTTCATTGTCTCACACATGTCATAACGTACTCAGACTGTAGTTTCTAGGCTATGCAGCCTATGGAACCACTGGATGTGAGTTGATCCTAACGATGGCATCACAAGGGAGTATGACTTAGTCTGTTTACTTTTGGAGACAGGCTGGCTTCAAACTCAAAATCCTCCTGCCTCAGCCTCTTGAGAGCTATATAGGTGTGTGCCGTGGAATATTTTAAGCAACAATACGGTGACACACAACCATCCACAACTCCAGTTCCAGGGGATCTGATGTCTTCCAACCTCCGTGGGTAACAGACACAACCCACACGTGGTGCACATATATACATGCAGGCAAAATATACATAAAATAAAAATAAGGCTAAAAACAAGACACCAGTGACAGACTCTTGCACTTAGGATTTTTATTTAAACAATCACTTAAATTACAATCACCCCACCCCAAATAGAAAACAGCTCTATATTCTGGGCCCAACAAGAGTGAATGGTTCCATAATAAAAAATAAACAGAGGAATGGAAGCCCATGGGCGCTGTGCTGTCTTGGCCTCAAGGCACCTGGAGAGGCTGGGCACCCACCTCCATCCCCATGAAAGCAGTTTGCACCAGGGGTTCTGAGCCTCTGGCCCTGTTGGCAAGGACAGTTAGTCACTGCTGTTGGTTGTCAGCCTCTGGACCTTTCTGAAAGTGAGGGAGCAAGAGAACCCTGTCTATAGATGATAAAACAGTAACTCAAATAGTGTTATGTGTATCCACGGGGGCTGTCCAGCAAGGCCTGGCTAGTACGTGAGTAACTGAGCAGTGACCTGGGTTCAGAGTGCTGTTGTGGCTGAGGTATGACCTTAGACAGGATACAGAGTGGCCACAGGCCAATAGCAAAGCCTCAGTGTCCCGCACTGAGCAGTGACTGTTTCGGAATCGCGGTACCTCTGCATGAGAGTCATTGCAGCTAGAAATGAAACATTCAGGGCTGGAGCCCACTTCCTTGGAGACCATCCTCCTTGACTCGTAACCGCCTACCAGAAAGGATGAAGCCACAGACTCAAAATGGGCATAGATTTCAGTCCTCCTCCTACTGGGGCTGGAGACACTCTGAGGACCCCAGCTTCTCTCTCCAAGGGAGCTGAGGTGATCCTGACTGAATGGGTTTCAGGTCCCACCTACAAGGCAATGGTTACACCTGCCACTGCTCAAATACCAAGGTTCCCATGTGGTTATGTAGCTTGGCATTACCAAAATTTGAGACACAAACAGTAGTTAAATAAAAATAAAAACAAAAAACAAGGCCTGACATAATTTTTAGAAACCAGCATCATAGTCCTGTGTCCATAGCCATTGTCAAAGATTCAATTTACAGAGGAAGCAAGTCAGGCCTGGAGGGAAGTCAGAGATGGGTTTCAAGCTCCAGAAGACAGCTCAACATGAGAGCCAGGGCAGACTTGGCAAATGGCAGAGTGGCAAGTGCGGAGGACTTTGCCTTAGGTCCCAGACTAGAGTCCTAACCTAGGTGTCCAAGGAGCTGGGGTGGCTACTATGGCAAAGCGGCCGAAGGAGCAGCCAGTCAGTGGGAACAAGGTAGTGTACCTCAGTTTCTCAAAACCAAATTGTACCGTGGAGCGCTCCTTTGCTCCTAGTCCCTCAACCCAGCTTCTTGAGTTCACACACATCTTTTCATGGACTGAGGCACATCACCGGCTCTGTTAGGACCTGAAGGGCCTTGACTGGCCACGGGAGTGACACCCATTACAAAGAAGGTAGACCCAATCACGGAGTGTGAGCCACATGGTATGCATTTGCTGCCCAGCATGGAGACAACCCATAGGGTTAACCCATGAGACCACAGAACTGTGAGCGGACACCCAGCCAGGTGAGGGAAAGAAGGGCTCTCAGGGAAGACAAGGGCAGTGGGGTCCAGGGATTAGCGAGAGCTGTGAAGAATATGATGGGATAGGAGCAGGGCTCTGGAGTTCCATGTGCTCAATGGGATAATGGAGGCCCTGGTGGGAATGGGACCAGGAAACCCCTGGCATACCCCAGGCAAGTGACTGCACCTGAAGGAGTCATGTACACACGTGCCATCAGATCCCACGTGGGCTCCACTCGCCTCCTAGTCCTCCAGCTAGCCAGCAGCTCTCGTCACAGCTTCTGTCTTCAGCCTGCTTCCTGCCATCAGACAGCTACAACACTGTCTCGGGAGCCTGGCTAATGAACCGTCACTGTTGGCTCTAGGCTCAGCCTGGTCAAGCTTCTGCACCATGTCAGGTCCTCCCTGTGGGGGAGTGGGTGGCACCAGCATGGTAGATTTTAGGCAGCCTCCACACTGGACTCCTAAAGCCACTTCCCAAACCAGGCTCTGGAGTGAGTAGCAGGCACTGGGACACTTGCTCCACAATGCCTAGGACGTAGGAAGGATGGCATCCATGCACAACAACAAATACTTCTCAAAGAAAAAACACAAAGAAAAGAAAGATGCAGGCCAGGAGAACTAGAACATCTTGAGAGCTCTCTACAGGGCCAGAGTTCAAAACCAACCGCACACGAAGGGGATGAGGCCCTCTATTCAGAGTTCCCAAACAAGCCAGTCCGCTGTTGATGGCTCCCATGGGGCCAGGCCCATCCCGTCGCTGTCAGGAGCAGCAAAAGTGGCAGATCCTGAGGAGGCTGGGTCACCGCTAGAGTTCTTCAAAGAAGGCCACTCGGGACTTGGCGCTCTGCAGAGTGAGCTGTAAGGAAGAAGGCAGAAGCTGAAAGGAGCTCTGGGTGTCACAGCACAGCCCATCTTGCTGCAGAGAGCAACCTCAAAGGTAGTAGAGTGACAGGGAAGTATTCCCAAATAGGTGTTCAAGATACCAGCAGTTCAAGATATGGATCCAGATGGACCTCAGGATTCAAATGAAAAATGACAAATGGCAGGCCAGAAAGGACGGCTGGTGGGCAGATGCACTGCAGAGGGGACATGTCTATCACATGAGCTTTTCCCAGAGGAGGGAGTCTAGCTTGTGATTCTCGTGTTTCTTTGGCTCTGAACACTAACTCTCATCCTGTGCTGTGTAGTGCACCAACTTCTCTGGGCTGAGGCCCAGGTTGGCACCACAGGCCTTTCAGTTCTTACACCTAGGGCAAGGTGCACAGCTTCAGGCAAGGAGGGGCTGGGCTCCTAGTTCAGGGTGACCTCCAAGCAGACTTGCCCATGGCCTGGAAGTCAAGATGAAACAGTCTCCTTCTCTGCAGGACAGGTGTCCTGGGCAGTGCCTGACAGGTCACCCTACCTCCCAGGAGGATACCACCCAGGAAAATGGAGAAGGGGGCAGAGGCAGATATGCCTTCCCAAGTCCCTGACTCTGCAGCTGCCTCCCAGCCTCTCCCCAGACAGAAGCATCTGGCATAGGCACCTGTTTCTCGCTAGTCCTGCAATGGAGCCCTGGGGGGCAAGATTATGTTGATGCAGCCCCAGAGCTCCCCAGAAAGGAGTGTCAGCAACGGCACACTGTCCATCTCCATCCCCCAACCTTTACCTTAGAGCTTGGCCCTAGTGGGGGAACGGGAAATGGGCCACGACAGTAACTAAAGGGGAGACAGGAGGCTGTTTCCGTTCCAGCTCACTGTGTGGCCTCAGTAAACACCCTTGACATCTCTGAACCTCAGGCCTCTGGAGGTAAGCCACAGGGCAGGCTAGCTGGAATGGTTCTTCCCTGGGCCCTGGGTAGTCTCAGCCTGAAGAATCCGCTGTACTCACCAAAGCTCTACAAAGGGCAGGAGAGGGAGACTGAACCCACCTCACCATCAAAAGACAGGCAGCATTAGTGTGCGCAAAATGAGACAGCTTGAGAGCCGACTCTTTAAATCCTGCCAAATCTTTTGGCCTTGAAGTTCCCGACTAACAAGCTGGATGCAAGAAGGCATCTGAGCTGTTTTCTTCAGCGGAACCAATTCCAGAAGCTCTATGGAAGCCCAGTTCTGCCAGGAATGGAGAGGGCTTTTCTTTGCTGAGGCAAACACCCTCCAGACGGGAACTGCATTTGGCTAGGTTTTTTCCACGGTGCCAGCAGAGAGGGGACAGTGGGTGTGTGCCCTGTGATAATGGGGACCACGGCGGTAAAGGAGAGGATGGTGCCAGAGATCTAGGACAAAAATCCTCCCTGGGGAAGGCTTATATCAAAAGGTATCCCATACTTCCGGAACAACCTCAAGAGGTTTCTGGGAATAAGGAGCCTGCAGGCAGGGATAGGATATACCCACAGTCACTTCCAGTGAAAATCTACGTGTGTGAAACCCAAGAAACTGTCACAAACCTATTGGTGTCAATTCCCCATAGCGATACAGGGTATTGCAGCTCCTTCTCAGGGTGGCAGAGGAAACACTCAGCATCCACCTGGTTCATACTGAGAACTCATTAGCTGCCATTCCTAATTGTGGCATCAAACCCCTTCTAGGGGAAGCAAATCAGAGCAGAGCCCTGGTTAGACAAGATGCAGGCGGAAGGGCCATGAACTGCGCCAGCCTGAGCCAGGACAGACACTGCCCTGAGGGGCCTGGCTACTTCCCCAGGCATGATGCCCAGGTTGTGGGGACCTCCAAAAGTCTCTTGCCTGTTTCCACAATGTTGGCTCCAAGAATTCCTGGATCCACTACCCCAGCATGCTGGCTGTCCCCTCAAGGTGCTTGGGGAGGGTTTTGGCAGTATCTGATTCCAGGTACTCAAGCATGTACTTAGGATGCAGAGCTCTCTTTTCTTTTCGGGAAGCTGCTCCTCCCAGAATCTCCCCAGTGCCTCACTGCAAGGTAGATGACCTCTTCTCTCACCAGAAGGGTCTGCCCTTAGAAAAGAGGAGAGCACAGCCAACACTGCAGTGTCATGCAGATGAGTGGCCTTTCAGGGGCTCTAGGCTGGTAAGCCCACCTAACAAGGTAGCTGAGAGCCTCCTGTGATCACTGCCTAGATCAGAGGGAGGCTTGACTTACCACACAGTTCCTGGCACTTCTAACTCCATCAGGAAACCCAAAGTCTGTGGAATTTACAGCATGAGCTCACTTCCCATTGCTACAATGCTTCCAGTGGCCACCTCTGACTGCTGCTCCCTCAGCAGTATCCTTTATCTTAAGACATCAAATGCCCTCCTTCTGGCAGGACTGGAGGGCAGAGCTCACGCAGGAGGGAGGCAGTGGCTCAAGGGTATTCTGGGAGAAGCCTTGAGTGTCTCTCTTTCGTCTGCACTCAAGGCACCCGTAAAGGAGGCACTGCACAGCCAAGAAGCCCTTGTTTTGGGGTGCTGCCACCTGTTTCTATGGACTGTGCTCCTGGCTAGACACTCTGTGGGTAAGCTACCAAATGCCACCTGCTCTCTGTGACACAGGCAGGGGTCATCCTAGGAAGCTGGTTATCACACTCCAAGCAGGAGGTGATCATGAAAGGAAAAGTTCAGGCACAGAGGAAGTGACATTGTTTAAGTCCTTCATAAAACCAGCCAACAAATTTCCTGGGTTTCTTGTGAAACTCTCTCATCCAAAAGTCCTTGAGTCCACAGCAACACGTGGGCCGTCTTGTTGCTCAGTGATAGGATTGGATCTCTATGCACAGTACAGTAACATCTCTGCTTCTAAGAGCCAGAGAGCGTCACAGAGATGACTCTACTAAGATTCCAGCCTCAGCAGGGCATGGTGGTGCAGAGGCAGTGGCCCCTGAGTTCAAGTGGTCTACAGAGAGACAATTCCAGGACAGTCAGTGCTACAAAGAAAAAAACATCTGTCTTTTTTTTTTTTTTTTTGGTTTTTCGAGACAGGGCTTCTCTGTGGCTTTGGAGGCTGTCCTGGAACTAGCTCTTGTAGACCAGGTTGGTCTCGAACTCACAGAGAACCACCTGCCTCTGCCTCCCAAGTGCTGGGATTAAAAGCGTGCACCACCACTGCCCGACGAGAAACCCTGTCTTAAAAAAAAAAGATTCCAGCCTCATTTCCTTTCATAGGAGCCTCATATCATGTCACACTGAGTTGAGAGTTGAACCCACTGAAGACCCAGTCAATGTTCATATGCACTCTTTGGCTGTGGAGGTAGGGTGCAGAATCCCAGCTACAGTGTTCACATATGCTTTTGGCTATAGAGATGTATCCCTTCCACGTGGGCTGCAGAATCCCAGCTATAGAGTTCAATATGTATCCTTTGGCTGTGGAGGCAGACTCCTTGAATACAACTAAGATACCGGGAGACTGTCTGGGCAAGGAGAATTCTCTATTTCATCAGGCAGTGAAACCAAGATGCGCAGGACATGGATATGCCACCAGGTCCAGTGTTTCATGCTGGGACCTGCTTTCTGAACAGGCTAGCTGATCTCATACTGATCAGCGACCATTCTACTATGCATAGTCCTTCAAAACTCACACTGGATCCAGACAAGGTCAACCACAGTCATCTGGACATCAGACCTTGCTCCTCCGGGAAGGCTGGAAACACAAGGAACCAGCCCTGAAGATGACTAAAGAATATGCAGCCTCTTCTCCAGGCACTAGGCTGACCTGCTGATCTCTTTAGCTGTCTTTACTTCTGATTGGAATCAGCCCTGTGAATAATACAGGAGGAATTAAGTTCTCTCCTGACCGAACCCACAGTTAGCCTGTCACTAATCCAATTCCAATCTGAAGAGACCAACTTCCTTTCTTTCTCTGTGGCAGAGCTATGTGGCTTGTTTTTATCATATGGCCCCTGGTCTTCCTTCCCTCCTAAGCATACAGACAGACCCTGGAAGAAGGACCCTTTTTCCTACCCACCTAATTGCCAGGCTGTGGGAAGGGGGAAAGGGAGAGGGAGCCATGTAGCAAAGCAAGGTCACTTTATGTTATGTGGCAAAAATGGACAAATAATCAACTCCAAACAAGTCTGGATTTGGGAGATACACCTGTCTCTTTAAACAGACGGGAGTGCCGAGCGTGGCGGGCACACCTGCAATCCCAGCGTCTGGGAAGCAGAGGCAGGAGTATTATAGCAGGCTTGAGGCCAGGCCAGCCAGAGCTACACAGCAAGACTATTTCAAATACCAAACCAAACCCAAACAAATGAACAAAAGACAAGAGACACACTGGCATAGGCCTGTAATCCCAGGATTCAGGAGGCTGGGACAAGAGCATTCTAAATAGTAAGTTCAAGGCTAGTCTGGACAACACAGATTCTGTCCTAAACAACAACAACAACAACAGAAAGAAAGAAAGAAAGAAAGAAAGAAAGAAAGAAAGAAAGAAAGATAGAAAGAAAAAAAACCAACCCTGGCTGGATATACTGGTGCTAACCTTTAAATATCAGCACTAAAGAGGCAGAAGGAGGAGTACATCTGAGTTTGGGGCCACCCTGGATTACATAGTGAGTTCCAGATCAGCCAAGGTTATATACAGAGACCCTGTCTCAAACACAAAACAAAACAAACCGGTTGTCTCCTGCTCACTGTATGACAGGATCTCCATCAAGATGCTCCTGAAAAGCAGCTCCAGGGCTGGCAGACACCAAACCTGGAAGGTACCTGTAACCAGAGTTGCCCTGCTGATGGCCTAGGAGGGAGGAGTCAGACTGCCAACTCCGCCCATCTATCCTCTAAAAGTCCTTTTGGGGACCATTTTCCAGAGTGACAGGCGGGTAACTAAATGTATTCCAGCATGAAGCCTGCAGCAGCAAGGCTGCTTGATTAAGAATGAATTACACTTTCATCAGCACAGAAAGAAAATTGATTCACAAGGCTGCATTGTGGCAATCTTGTCCTAATGCAAAAGGGAATAGAGAGGCAGTCAGGACAGAGGCAGCCAGTACAGAGGCACTTTTGGTTATCAGTGGGAAGAAAGGCAGCTCTACAATTAAGTGGAAAGAACAAAACTAATCAGGGCACCAGGATTCCTTAAACTAGTCCCTGGGGGCCTTGCCTCAATCCACTTACCCCCAGGGAGAAGAGGAAAGTGGGAGGGGCTGTCTAATTCATTTTAAATAATAAGACCCACAGTGCCGACCCCATTTTAGATACTAACCTAATAACTCCCAGTGCTGAGATCAGTTCGTCCCATAAAAATGCAGTGGAATTGAAATGCAAGTCCTAAAATCATGTTATACTTCCTCTCCACCACTACATACTGAAAATGAAGGAGCGGGGGAGGGCGGAAATAGAAAAGGACATGCAGATTCTCTGGCATGAGGATGCACAGTGAACAAGCAGACTCGAGCAGAAAGGTGACAGTCAGAGCCAGCACCAGCAGATTCAACATGATCTTCATTTGGGTAAGATAAACACTCCCCCTTCTAAACTGGAGACAAGGTGGGGAGTGCTGACAAAGGGGGAGCGCGCTACTAAAAACATGTACATTCAACTCTTCTGCAGTCTTGCTTGCATTCTTCATGATGCGTGCATGATGTGTCCACATGCTATCCCTAAACCGAGGCAGAATGAGAGGCCACAGCCTCCCGATAAACAAATCAAATTCCTTTGCAGAGAATCTGCCCGGGAAATCCCCAGAGAATCCGCTCTGTATTAGTCCATAGGGACATAAAGCAGCAGCAACGTGCCTGGAAATGTCTGCCCGTGTCTCTGCTGCCTGTGATGCTAGAAGGGTCTTTTGCCACTCTGTTCTTCCACCTAACAAATGAACTCATCGGCCTGATTCACCTCACTGGGCACGCAGAGTCTAAATGATCTCTACCAAGTACTCTGGGCAAAAGCCTTAGGAAAGAGGTCCAGATATACTGATGTCACTTTTAAATTGCCAATCTCCAAAGAGAAATCATGGTAAGGCTCACAAGAACAGAACCAGGAGCCTGCAGAATGAGTTTGCATCCCTGCTTTTTCCCTCCCACTGTTGCAGCAACAAATCAGGTGCCCTGGGAGCGCTGTGCTGAAACGAAACGTATCTTCAGAGCCAAGGGGCCAAATGGAATGTTTTACTGCATCAAATAAGGCCCAATAATGGCCCCAGGCACTTTCAAATAGTCATAAAACATTCTAGGCCACAAGGCAGGGATTGTAGGCTCACCACTTCCAAAGCAAACTCCTTTACAGGGTAAAGCTTACCAACCAAAATCAGGATCATGCTGTAGCCTTAGATAGAGACTGGCTGACTCTTCTATCTGGACCTACCAGAAACAAGCAAGAAAATCACAGCCCTCAGCAGCCACAGGACTCTTGGAAACTGTGTGTTAGGAATGGCTTTCAGGAGTGAGTCCGCAGGATGACAACCAAGAAGTGCACCCTGGTTTTTGTTTTAAATCGTGTATATATGAGTGTTTAGCCTGTATGTGTCTCTGTGCCTGTGCCTGCTGCCCCAGGAGTTTAGAAGAGGATGTCTGATCCTCGAGCTGGAGTTAACAGATGGTTGTGAGCCTGGGGTGCCAGGAAGCAAACCTGGGTCCTCTGTAACAGCAGTCAGTGCTCTTAAATGCTGAACCAACACTCCCAGCCCTAGAAGAGCTCTTTAAGACCAGCCCTCAAGCCAGGATTGGTGGCGCACGCCTTTAATCCCAGCACTCAGGAGGCAGAGGCAGGTGGATCTCTGTGAGTTTGAAACCAGCCTGGCCTACAGAGTGAGTTCCAGGACAACCAAGCTATGTAGAAGACCCTGTCTTGAAGAATAAAAACAAAACAAGCCCAGCTCTTAAGACCTTCTGTGTGCTTCCACAGAGCATGGGCACTGAGGAAGGGTCCTGGGGTGATGCAGTTTCTTCTGGGTCTTCTGTGCTCACATCCAGCCTTGCTGCTGCACCCAATCACTTCTCTCCCCTCTTCCCTGAATGGAAAATGAAGGAAGATTCTGGAGCCCGAGGAGCCAGTATGCAGGCTTTCATGCCAAGACTGAGGATGTTCTCTCTACCAGGCAACGCCCCATTCTAAAGCAATCAGGGCACTCAGCCCACAGGTTTGCAGTGAAGCCTAGACACATGAGCTGTGCGTGAACTTCTCAGCAGCAGTCTTTGAGGCTAGCCATGGATACCACAGGTAGCCAAGGAGGCCTGGCTGCTTGTTTTAATTGTGGAAGATGCCTTTCACGCATATTCAATTCTCCCTGAGATTTATCACTTCTCCAGGATGCCTGAAGTGTTCTACTTCATCTCGCAAGCCCTGCATCTCCAAGGAGGCTCTGCAGAAATTGAAGATGACATTGACGTTGGACTTTTCTATCTTCCTGATCCAGGAGAGGCAGCTGGGCTTCCCATAAACGTCAAAGCTCTGCTTTTCCTGCCTCTCCACAGTGGGACATGGAGTTCACGCTGACAGTCTAAGCCATCTACAAATGAAGTAAGCCTTTTCAGTTCCACGACCCCCACAATTCCTTAGAAAGCCGCTGCTCTGTTGGAGGTTATGGACATGAGAATGATGATTTGTTTGCTGGCTCTTGGATCAACTCCAGATCAGGAGACTGAAATACGAATCTTAAGAGACAAGATGGCATGAAGGGTGCCTGCACCATGATGATTTTGCCTCCACACCTGGCTACCACTGTCAGCAGCACTGTGGCTCTGAAGCCCAAACACTCAGGTCTAAGGTGGCCTGTGTGCCCACTCATCTGGGCTCACTCTCTAACTCAGAGCCCAGATACCAGGAACATGTGTCTCTCCCTCCAAGAGTAAAATGAACACTGGTTCCCCAGGGCAGTTTGCTGACTCAGATGCAAATGCCACACTAGTTACCCTGATCATCAACCAGGAAAAGTGGAACATAAGATTAGCAGCAGGAGAAAAAAATCATAACTTTGCAGGCCCAAAGCAAACTGGAAAAGGACTCAGAAAAGCTAATTCTGGCTCTAGAAGTTTCTCACATCCATCTCATGTCAGTTAACACAACTAGTGCTCACCACCAGTGTAGACTTCAACGTGGTGGTGCAACCCATAACTACTCCTTCATCACTGGTGCGCAAGCAGATGTTCCTTTTCATACTGTTAAACCCTCGCTGTGCACGGTGACTTCTCATCTCACCTGGGGGCTGGGGGAAGGAGGATGATGATGATGATGATGGTGATGATATGATGGTGATGACTTGGGGCAGGGTCTCACTGTGTAGTCCTGCCTGGCCTGAAACTTGGCAGGTAGATCAGCTGGCCTTAAGTCACAGAGATCTGCCTGCCTGGGATGAAAGGTGTGTGACACTATACCTGGCAAATTATTTTTATGAACTCTGTGGCCACTGGGATCTAATACAGGGCCTCATGCATGCTATCAAGTGCTCTTCCATTGTCCCTTTTCTTTGAGGCAATATCTTGCTTTGTTATTCTAGCTGTCCTTGAACTTGTGATTCTCCTGCCTCAGTCTTCTAAGAAGCTGGTTTATTGGTGTGAACCATTGCCAGCCTTCATTTACAAGGATTCTATCTCTTAAAAAAGCAAACACTAGGGGCTGGAGAGATGGTTCACTGGTTAAGAGTACCGGCTGTTCTTCTAAAGGACCAGGATTCAATTCCTGGCACCCACATGGTGACTCATAAACATCCGTGTAACTCCAGTTCCAGAGGATCTGAAGTCCTCTTCTGGACTCTGTGGACACCAGGCATGAACATACTATAAAGACATACATGCAGACAATATATTTATACACATAAAAATTTAAAAAGGAATGCAAAAGTTATTGAGAAAGGACAAGTCTACATCCATACCACCCTGAACACACCCGATCTCGGAAGCTAAGCAGGGTCGGGCCTGGTTAGCAATTGGATGGGAGAAAGGAAAAGAACCCCACTTATTGACATCCTCAGAACAAATGGCTAACTGTGGTGTCTATTTGCACACCAAAGCACAAGCTGGCCTACGGGAATACTCAGGACCTGTGGCTCTTCTCACCCCACCACCCTGTCCATCTCCAGCTCATGGGCTTCTCCTCCCCCAGCCTCTGATCATTTCAGCCATGTGCTCTCCCGGCCCCTCCCAATCTCCTTTGCCCACACTCTCTCTTCCTTCCTCTCTTGCTCTCCCCCAACCTCCTCTCAGGGCCCAGTCTAGTCTGCTGGCCATGTTCAGTGTCCTACGCTGGCTGCACTCACCCTCACATCTCCAATAAAACCCCCAGCCATATCTTGGAGCAGTCATGCCCTGACTTTACACACTGAGAATTCAAGCCTTTGAGTTAGCTTCTTGGTGAGCCAAATAGGGAAAGCAAGACCACCACCCCTAGATTGCAGTGAGAGATCTATTCCTTGAAGAAACCTAGGACCAAAACTCATGAAAGCAGAACAAAAGCCAATGTTGGCTAGTTTGCACACAGGGAAATAGGCTCTCAGGAGACTGAAAACTCCAAGTCACCATCAGCATTTACATTTCGGTGGTGGTTTGAATACGAATAGCTCTCAGAGGCTCATATATTTGGATGTCTGGTCATTAGGGAGTGGCACTACTTGACATGGATTAGGAGGTGTGGCCTTGTTGGAGGAAGTGCAGCCTTGTTGAAGGAAGTGTATCACTGAAGTTGGGCTTTGGGGTTTCAAATGCTCAAGCCAAGCCCAGTGTCTCTTCCTACTGCCTGCTGAGATGCAGAACTCTCAGATCCTCTCCAGCACCATGTCTGTCTGTGTGTTGCATGCTTCTGCCATGATGATAATGGACTAAATTACACCTCTGACAGTAAAAGCCAGCTCCAATTAAATGCTTTCTAAGAGCTGCCATGACTAAGACAGTCTCTCATCCCCAGTGTCAAAACAGAGCTCTTCCTGTGACACGAAGGTACTCACACTTCCAAACCCAGAAGGCTCACTTTTCTGCTAGGCTAGCATTGGTTCAGATAGTGGGAATGACTTGTGAGCCACTTCTACACAAGGCAGGTGCCCGTCAATCATGACCCCTGGCTACTAGCCATAGGAACTGCCAATACCTAGCGAATGAAACATTCCTCCAACTTCCTGGACAGCGAAACCCACCTTATTTGGTCTAGACTCGCTGAAAGAACTTACATCACATTGAAAGCTAAGTTCTTGCTTTTAGTAGTCCCTGGTTAATCTGAATTCTCGATTAAATAGAGCCTAGCAACCTGTTTTGAAAACAATTTCACATTAAGATATTCATGTGAGTGAATGAATGAATGAATGAATGCATGAATGAACAAATAAATGGACAAACGTTTCCAATATGCAGTCACTCACTGCTTGATGACTGGGTCATGCTATGACAAATGTGCCATTAGACGATCTTATCACTAAGGGAAAATCATAGAACGTGCTTTTTACACAGACTAAAATGGTTGCAATGCCACTGGATAATACAAACTTATAGAACCACCACTGAGTACTCAGTCAGTCACTGGCCAAATGTCATTATGGGGCATGGGCATATGTTTAAAAACAATACAAAGCTGACTAAAAAGGAAACTTCTTTTGTCTAAAACAACTCAGTGAGAATGGATGAGCAAAATTAGGACCCTGAAGAAAGCAAATATTCTATATCACACACAAAAAGGATGACCCTATGTTCACATAAACCTGCCTAATTTTATGCAGGGAACATCTAATGCACTGGGTAAAACAAATCAGGATTTTCTGCTTGTTCTCTGTTAACCAGAGTTCGTGAACCATCACAGATCCACTTGGGTACCCTGATGTCATGGGGCCACCACTTGGCAGAGATCTACCTGCTTGTCTGTCCTGATGGTCTGCTCAAAGCACATTCTTCGTGGTGTCAGGGTAACACCACCAAAGGGGGCATGAAGCTGAAAAATAGGAGTCCATTTACTGTCAGGCTCAAATGACTCTCAGATTAGTGATCATGCCATGGGTTTTTGGGGCCTCTGAAAGCTCTTATTCACCTGATGAAAGATCTGCCTGGGACTTTAACAGTTACCCTCCTTTGCTGGGACAGTGAGCAAATATGAATCTCCTGGGCAGATGGTTCAGAGTTTCTTTGACTTGACTAAGTGAGGATGCTAAGGGACATAGCCTATACTCCTGTCAGAAAGTGTCGGAGGCCCAGTGGCATTGGGATGACTGGGGATTAGGTGATAACAGAGGTAGGGTGACATTTTAATACTGGGCAAAATAAATTCTCTCTACTGCCTAGGCATGTTGAAAGAATAATCTGCAATGCTTTAATTAATTGACTCAACACAAATGTTGCTTGCTCATCTCTGGGGTACCTGCAACGGGACTGTTGCAGATGAGATTGTCCATGCACAGCTCCCTCCATGCTGTGGGAAGACGGGGGGGGGGGCAAAAATCAAAGTGGCCTTTAGAGCACCCATGGGACAGCCAGCTCACTGCAACTGGCTCAGAGATGTGCCAGTGCTGTGGGTTTGCTGCCCTAGGGAAGAAAAGGGGTGTCCAGAGAGTGGGAAGCTTGAGAAGAAAATGAGAACGAGTGACCACACCCAAAGGAAGCCACCAGCTGTGATAAGTCTGCAGAGTGCACACCACAGGGCAGGAGTGATCTCATACAGAGCCACCAGTCTTAAAAGATTCAGAATGGACCCCATTTCCATGCTTGAGTTATCTGTCAAAGGAATACACCAAGAAGACAAAGGACTTGGAGACAGATCTGACTGGACAGGAAGCCATGACCTTCCGCAGCCCAACAGTGACACGAGATATACAAAGCAACCAGTCCTGTAGCCCCATGACATGCTCTTCAGAATGAGGCAGCCTTCTGGGCCCTGGAGGCTGGTCTGGGTCTCCCAGGGTAGACACCTGCTCTCACCCTTAAAGCATGCTGTGGCCAGGCCCTAGGATTCACCTGCCCTCCGGAGGGCTCTGAGTGGTTCGAAGACACAGACAGGCAAGCTCATGCATGGGTTAGTATCACAGGCGGCAGGACCATCACCACAGACAGAATACCTGGGAATAACCTACTTTGAGGACTCAAATGCAGATAGGTCTTCTGCCTTGGGCTTGAGGCTAAACCAGCAAAATAAAATGAAAGAACAAAGACATACCCTGTGAAATTAAAATGCCACATGTGCCATTTGCAAAGTGCTCAGAAATCAAGACAAGTGACTTCATGTACTTTCACGGCTTGGACACTGGCCCCTCTGGTTTTCAGCACTCCAGGCTTTTATGGCTGAGAGTCCAGGTCACCACAGAGCAGCAGCACAGGCTACTGTGCCCAGATGACAAGGAGGCAGGATGAGGGGTCTGAAGCTGCTCCCTCAGGGCTGCTTTGGATTAAGGATAGAGGCCTCCATATATTGTTTTATTTTGTTTTTGTTTTTCAAGACAGGGTTTCTCTGTGTAGCTTTAGAGCCTGTCCTGGAACTCCCTTTGTAGACCAGGCTGGCCTTGAACTCACAGAGATCAGGCTGTCTCTGCCTCCCGAGTACTGAGATTAAAGGTGTGCATGCATGCCCGCCACTACTGCCTGCTGAGGCCTCCTTTTTATCCCCCTCCCTTTATGAGACAGGCTGAACATGAAATTTCTGTGTAGCCAAAAATGACCTTCGATCTTCCTGCCTCCTCCTCCTGAGTTCTGTGGGCCACCATGCCTGGTTTTAACTCCCTTTGGTATTTAATACTTTTGTTTGAAAGGAGAAACCCAGAAAACAACAGGAGCTGGAGGAAACAGGATATGGTGTGGCAATGCCTCCCCTGGTAGGTTCTCTACTTGGTGTCCACTATAACATGTTACAGTAGAGCTCCCGACAGGAAGATGTGGGTTTCTCCATATTTCCAATGACAACTTAATCATTAAAAACAAGAGACAGTCCTTAAACTGGAGACTGCTTTACCCACTGAAATAAAGAATGAAATTTAACTGCATTAGTTATCATCCAAACTCAAAGAAAAGGAGGCAGGGTTTTAGTCTGTAGCCTAGACTGGCTTTGAACTTGCAATCCTCCTGCCATCCCCTCCTAAATGCTGGGGTTACAACTATCTGTCACCACACCAATCACTTTATAACCCCTGTTTTACATGGGCAATCAGCTAAAAGCAAAGCATTAACTTTCCAGAAAACCCTTTTTGCTTTGCCCAAATAAGAGATATGTACATTCTCGGGGCTGGAGTAACTTCTAAAGTGACAAGCACTCTAAATATCAGGAGAGACAGATGGGACTCTGAGTCTCATAAATGAAGTCCCATCTTCTTAAACATTAAGGCTCTCCTGTATACTTCCTTTTAAGTATGAAAAAAGTTGGAGACTCAGAACATGGTGTTACACAAAGACAAGAGAGAACTCCATTCAACAGCCTTTAATTCACTGTGCTTTCTCATTAAGTAAGGCAGTTCCTTGGGCATAAGTCCTAATGACTTTAAAGACAGAATCACTTTAGTGCTCAGTGATAGATCAAAACCCATCCTCAAACAGGGACTCATCTCATCAGAGCTTTTAACACAAGCTGCACTTCCATCAAGCCAATGGGTTCATGGTCATTGACAGATTAAATTCTCTTTCTGTCAGGAGTTGAAAAATCCCCTCAACTAAGTACATGTTAAAAAAAAGAAAGAAAGAAAAGAAAAAGAGGCTGGGCTCTTGAGGAAACTAGATGCCAACCTCACACTTCATTAATAAGTATCCTGCTCATCAACACCCAGGGATTCGGATACCTTTTTAATGGTATTGTGCTTGCTGCTGGTGCCGCCCCTGTCTGAGTTCTCGTTGTGTAGGATATCCAAGGCTGTCTCCCTCTCTTTGAGTTTCAAGGCCTCAATCTCTGTCTTGAGTTCATTGAGCTGCTCTTGCAGATGCTTGCTCTTCTCCATGTACTCCACTCTGTGGCAAGAGGAAGCCATGCATCAGAACTGGGCAGACACTGAAGCATGGAAGAGACACATCGAGACTTATAAGCTGCTCAGTATGGCAGCCAGGAGCAGCCTGCGGTTCACACTGGAACCTGGCCACGCAGAAGCCAAGGGAGTTTGGGCTACCCACTTAACTGCGATGAATCTCATTCCACATCAGTGCAGTTGGGATAATTATTACAGAGCCTCTGGTCAGGAAGAAATAAAGTGTAGGAAGAAAGCCCTGTATAAACTTTCAGGGTGCTCTCCAAATAACCCCCGCCACAGACAGCTTTCAGTTCTACATGAAGAATCACATCAAACAAGTCCTGAACCCCAAACACTCTTCTGTTTCTGCTTTCCTGAAGCAGTCAACCAAGTGATCCCACTTATCCTGAGACCGTTAGGAAAAGATGGCAGACACTCAGCCAACACTGAGAAGAAACAGGTCTCCACTTTCACCTGAAGAGGTGAAACTGTTTAACTATAAGAGCATGAACAGAAAACTATGTAACACAAATATAAGGAAACATTCTAAATGGATTACTGCAGCTAGTCCATGAGTCTGCCAGCCTGTGGAGAAAATGAGTGCTGCTGTAGGCTGAATGTAGTGTTGTCCCATTCATAGGCTGTGGCCAACTCACTCAAGTATTAGGAGGTGAGGCCCTGGGAAGTAATTAGTTCATCCGCCTCATGTTGGGATTTACGTCCTTAAAAAAAAAAAAAAAAAAAGACCCTAAAGAGATCCTGCACATATGAGCACGCAGCAAGGGCCATCTGTGAACCAGGAAGAGGACTCTCATTGAACTCTGAGTAGACAACGACCTGACCTTGAATCTCTAAGTCTTCAGAACTATGAGAAGTAAATTTCTGTTCTTTATAAGCTTTCCAGCCCCTGGCATTTTGTTATAACAGCCAAACACACTAAGTCAGTAAGAAAATACAAACTATAAAAAACCAACGCACAGGACAGGATGTGGCCTTATGCTGATCACAACCACATAAACATGTACATCTGGACAATAAGAAAGGACTGACTCTGATGCTGACAGCAGCGGCTCTGGATCACAGCTCCTTAGCTGTTCTTAGTAGAGGATCAAAGGAGGATAGCCTGGTTCATGATGGTTCCTGCTGGACTGCAGAGTGCTATGCTGAGAGTACCACAGTGAGTGGGGGTTTCAATACTTGTCCTGCTCCTCATCAGCTATGTGATGCCGGGTGACTCATTAAACTAAGTCTATTTGCTTTTATACAACTGGAACACTAAAACTGGTTTTTGGAAATAGAGCCTTATGCAGCCCAGGCCAGACTTAAATTTGTTATGTAGCCAAAGATAATAATGCAGTTCTGGTCTTTGTATCTCTACTTCCTGAGAACTAAGATTATTGGCGTAGGCATCATGGCTGACTTATACTGTGCTGGAGATTGAACTCAGGGCTTAACACATGCTGGGCAAGCACTCTACCAACTAAGTTATATCATCAGACCCTAAAACCTGCCTTTGATGCCAGTGAAATGTTTGTTAACTAGTATGAGTTAAATAAGACAAACCCTAAAAAGCCCAGACTCACAGGTGCTCAACCCACAGGGCCTCCGTGATGGTTCTCTGCCAGCCGTGGCTCTATTAACCAACTTACTTCTGGCTCAAGGCCTGAGGGGGAATCTTACTTATCTCTCATCTACCACGGGACTCCTCCACTTCCGCTGACCACTTACAGAAGCGGCTGTGGTCTGGCTGGTTGTCAGCATAGAGGAACTGGTTCCAACAGGACCCAGGCTTTGCTCAGCTTAGAAACCCTGTCTTGTTTTTTGTTTTCTTTTTCTTCACCTTTGTTTTAGACATAGGAACCACTGCTGAAGAACATGCTGAAGAAAACTAGTTAAGTACTATGCAAACAACAGTCTGACTGCGGGACTTACCATGATCCAGTCTTTTCTTCAGTCAAGGCTTGAACCACTATAAATTCCAGGCCACCAATCAAGTGTTATTTTTATTCTGGGACACTGACTGCTGTCCTGATCGGTTATCTTTAATTTCTAATTAGGAAATTTGTTCTCTAGTGGGTGACGACAGAGCAAACCTTTGCAGGGGTAATGACTGACTGCTGTGGTGACCTCTGTGTCCCCAGACCAAATCTACTCTCTCATGTTCACAACTGCCTCGAGCAAGAAGGCCACAGAGGGTACATACTTTTCTTTCTCTATCTCCATGGAAAGTCTCTTCATGTCAGTATCCTTGAAGTCGAATGACAGGCTGTCACCAATGATGTTGAAGCTTGGTATGTCAGGAGGCAGTGGGGCCGGGATTGGGTTCACAGGCTGTCAGTGAGAAAGCTCAGATTAGGAGGTTTAAATTACACAGGACAAAGTCCTCTACACTCAGCACTGCCAGCGAAGTGGTCCCAAAGCACCCACATTCAGACAAAGGCACTCTTCTCTCCTCAAACCTCGCCATTTCCATGATCGTTTGAATCAAATACAAACTTGCACTCAGCTTTTCGTGTGGGAAACTCCCAGGCATGGGGCTGTGAGCTGGACACAGAGAAGACAGGCTCCCTGGATCTAAGCACATGAAAGTCTCGCTCAGGAAGCAGATGTCTACAAGTTCTCACAGTAAGGTAAACACTAGCCAGGACAGGAACAGAGGCTTAGGAGGCTGGAGGGGGTCACTAGAGTACTGCTTCCATGGGGATCAGTGAATAAGCCAAAGAAGGGTATCAGGCAAGAGGCATGGTGGTAGGCAGCAGGGTGAAAGGGGTCCAACAGGAGCACTGGGCATCTGAAGGCCCTGTATGGAGGCTGGTAAGAGACTGGCTTTGGACCAGAAAGGCTTTGCTCATATGTTAGGAGCTTAGATCCAGAAGACAGAGTCAGAGGAGGGCTTGAAATAAAGTGTGAAGTCACTAAACTTGTCTGCAGGACCTTTTCACCTCAGAACAAAAGGTCACCTAACATACAGCCCCTAGCTACCTCCCAAGTGTCCCCCATTATTTGTCCCGTTAAATCATAACCAGTACTGCTTATTATCCCTTGGACCGTGCCAATTTGGCATTTGTGTACGTCTGCATGTGTCCTTTCTTTCTTTCCGTCCTGGCTCCTTTCCTCTCTCTCCCTCTTTCCTTGTCATTGTCCATGGTACTAGGGTGTGCGTGTTAGGTAAACGCTCTACCACTAAGCTATATCCCCAGCCCTTTTGCTGTCATTTTTGAGATAGGATCTCACCACATAGCCCAAGCTGGTCTCAAGCTCGTGAGTCTTCTGTCTCAGCGTTCTGAGTACTAGGATTACAGGTGCATGTCATCAAATCTAGAAAGTTCTCCATTCCTTCTTCCAGGTTCTCAACTCCGTCCGTCTCTCGCCCTCTTGGCGAATGGCTGCTCTTTCCCTTTGCAGCTCTTTAGCATGTGTGCACAGGGCTGCAACAGGTCTTTCCCTCAACCCCACACTGTCAAATTCCCTCGTGGCTATCTTCTCCTTTCTCTGCTACAAACTTCCTGAGGGCACACTGTCTTTTTCATCCTTGGATTTCTTACCGAGTCTGGAACAGTGTGCAGAAGGAACAGAACCTCTGAACTTTCATTTATGGCGTTGAGGTCTAAGGCAGGGTCTGTGGCGAGCGTCAAACATGGCTCTAACCGGGGACATCTGGGCCCTACATATACTCTGCTTCCAGAGCTGAATGCTGGGTATATGAGAGTCCGGTCTGTGAAAATTCATCAGGCTGGATAGTTGGGCATATCTTACACTTAAAAAAAATCCCAGGAAGGAAGAACACTAGCTGTTACCTTTCTGGTGAGAGCAGAAACTGGCCTAACCTCTTTGGTAAGTATCACAATTGAACACCTGACCTCACAGTTCTACTTACAAGAACTGAATCCACCAATGATGCCACATATGTGTGCAAAGATTTGTGTTCAGGGATGTTCAGTGCAGTTGTATTCAAAACGGCTACAGAAAACATCGTAAATACCCATCTATAGGGACTGGCTAGCTGAATTACAATCCACCCATAGGACACGATGTGATTAAGGAACCAGTGTGTTCTCCTCCAGAACACATTGCTAAAGGAAAGAGCAATTTATAAGGTTTGCTCCAATAGATGTTTTAAACACATGTATTTCAGGTACACAGCCCAGCTGAGTCCTCAGACTATCACAGTTCCAGGTGTCACCTGAGTGTGACCACCAGAGAGATCTTGAGAGAAGACATGAGCCTGATTGACACATCACACCCAAGAGACAATAGATTGTTGTTTGGGGGTTATCTGTTACCCAGGAATAGATAATAAGGACACATGGCAATAGCAAACTGCTCGCATTTCCCCAACTCAAACCCTGGGCACTTATGTCTCTGTGTCCTGAATACATCTGTGCAATAAGTGAATGTGCCATGTGCACAAATGTGCAGTGTGTTTGTCATGTACACAACTGTGCAGTGTGTGTGGCATATGTGTGAATGGGCTACGTGTTTGTGCTGTGAATACATTGTGTCCTTGCCTAGAATATCCCATTCTCTTTCCTGCTCAGCAGGGAATCCAGCTCCTCTGCAAAAACGCAGCCATACTAAGCCTTTCCTGTCTGCAGAGCTGGGTGTGATCTGGGCACCTGTGCATATCTTCAGGACAGAGACTGCCAGTTGATGGTATGACAGGGACAGAGACCAAGTGAGCGAAGGCTTTGCAGAGTGGACATGCAGAGGAAAGGAAGGGAAGTGACGTCTACTTATCTCGTGACCCCATTTAGTACAAGTCAGTCTCCCATACCCAAAACTGAGAGGTTGGCAGCTGGTTCTGGCACAGCAGTGTTTCACTCTGAGGTGTAGAGTCAGTCCCTTCACAGAACTATATTATGGCACACAGTATATACTGACAGCTGAAGGATACATTTAGCTTGGCATTAGGGAGCTAGACAGCAAGCTCTCTTGAGTGTAGAGACTATAGCAGTCATAAACATTCCAGAGTTAGAAAGAGCCCTATGGTCTGCTGTCTAAGCAACAAGAGCGGTAACTGACTAGCTAGCCCAAGGCTGAATTGCAGACTAGGAGGGTCCTATGCAGGCTTTGCTTTGTTTTGCCACCCTGAAGGCACTGTGAGGTGAAGTGAAGAGCTGGGAGGCTTAGGGAAGTTGCTAGACTGAGCCCAGGCTCACTGGATATGTGGGCTTGGTGGCGATCTCCATGAGCTTCTGCTTGGCTCTTCGCTCTGCTTCCCGGGCTTCCTGAAGGTCTTGCTTTAGCTGATCTGCCTCTTTGGCTCTGCAAAGAAAGAAAGGGATGTCAGTTCCATAGAAGGGGGCAGGGAGAGTGAGTAGACATTTACCTTACTTCCAGAGCAAGGACCTGAATTAACACTGTACATGGCACCTAACAAGGCAAACAAGGACAATGTGACAGGGACATTTACAGGAAGCCAGAACGTCTAAGGTAATAACAGTATTCCTGGGTGCTGTTATCTCAATGGTAAAGCTAGATTAGAATATGGGGTACTTGTTGGGAAACAATAAGAGGCAGTTCTGCAAGCCAGTGAAGTGGTTTGTGCTTGTGGTACCAGCTACCCCAGAAGCTGAGGCAGGGGAATTACTTAAGGCCAGGAGTTGGAGGACAGCCTGGGCAACACAGGCAGATGCAATCTCAAAAGAAGAAAAATAGCAAGTGTGGTAGCCTATGCCTTAAACTCCAGCACTAGGCAGCAGAGGCAGGCAGATTTCTGAGTTTGAGGTCAGCTTAGTCTACAAAGTGAGTTCCAGGACAGCCAGGGCTATACCCTGTCTCAAAACGAAACAAACAACAACAAAACCAACCCACCTCTGAAACAGGTTGAGAGGAGGGAGACACTCTGTTTCTGGGTGAAGAGTGGGATGGGCAAAGGAGGGCATCACAGCTTTACACTGAGGACATCATCACAAGCCTTCCACTGTGCCACAAAGGGTAGAATGTGGAAAAAATTGTTTCTTCATACCCCAGTAAAGCACTGTACATAGGTTTTACATCGGTGCTGGGGACACAAACTCAGGTCCTTATGCTTGTGCAGCAGGTACTTTACTGATTAGGCCATCTCCCTGGCTCCACTTCCCTTTAAAAAATTATTTTATTATGTATATGGGCGTTGTGCCTGCATGTATGTTTATGTACCATGTGCATGCCTGATGCCCATGGATGCCACAGGGGGGGTTGCATCACCTGGAACTAGAATTACAAATGGTTGTAAGTCACCATGTAGGTCCTGGGAATCAAACCCAAGTTCTCTAGAGAGCAGCCAGTGCTCTTAATCCGTGAGTCATCTCTCCAGCACACTGCTCCCCCCCTCTTTTAAAGGCAAAAAAGGCCTCTTCTTATCTCTTTGGCTAAAAGCAGCCTCTGGATATGCTTAAATGTTATTTCCTGCAAGCCTCACAATTAGGAGGCATGATAGAAAGGTTCCCTGGGCAAGAGAACTTCCATCCCACCAGCCTGTCAGGGCAGGAGTCCTATAGTCCTGTTCCCACAACAGAAAAGACGTCTAAGGATGCTGCACCCACCTTGGGTAGGGTTGGAACCAAGCAAGCAGCCCTTTGCCAGCTCCAGTACCCAGGACAACCACTCACCTCCTCTCTGACTCCTCGGCCATCTTCAGGGCCAGCACTTCAGCCTCCAGCACCTTCTGCTCCATCAGGCGCTTCTCCTCCTCTGTCCGAATGGCTGTGGCCTTGATTCGCTGCATCTCCTGCTCAGCCTCTGCAGCCTTTTGTGCCAGAAGCTTGGCCTCCTCCTCCGTAATCTGTGCCTTTTCAGCCAACAGGTCAGCTGTTTCCTCAGACCGCATCTGGGAAGGAAAGTGATCTCAGACAGTGTACAAGCTTATCTCCCCACATCTGGCCTCCCAATGGCAATAAAAACCAGCCTTTTATTTTTTTTAACTTTTATTTTTATGTGTATAGGTAGTATGTATGTATGTATGTATGTATGTATGTATGTATGTATGTATGTGTGTGTGTGTACCTGTATATGCAGTGCCTTTGGAAGCCAGAAAGGGCCACTGAATCCCTCGAGGCTAGAGTTACAGAAGGTTGTAAGCTGCCCGGTGGGTCCAGGGTATCAAACCCCCTTGCTAACCACTGAGCCATCTCTCCAGCCTCCAGGAGCCAGTCTTAATCTTCCTGTGCCTTCCCACTGAGAGATTCTCAGTCTGTCTGACAACAGATGACATGTTACACACTAACTACTCAGCTCTGCAGGCTCCATCATAGGAAAAAGAAAAAAGCATTCTAGGTAGAGAATGCATTCCAGCTAAAGCTTATGTTTGTAGGGAAATAAGCAATTTAAATTCTGTTCTGTCCCTTTAAGTCAGTGATTCAAAGGCAGGAGTCATGCCCACTGCCTACTCCTGCACAAACGTCTGAGACTATTTTCCTGCAGTGCTGGAGAATTAAATGCAAGGTAGACTGAGCATGGTGGTATGCCTCTCCTCCAATCATGATCAAGAGTGCAAGGTTTTCCTTGGTTATATAATGAATTCGAAGTCCAGTCTGGGACACCTGGAACCTGTCTTCCCACTAACCACATCTAAAACTGAATATATGAGAACAAATAAAAACAGAATCTTGGGCATGCTAGAAAAGGGCTCTGTTCCTTACCCACATCCCAGCCCTAGGACATTTTTGAGGCTGGAGTGGCATTACTGGCAGCTAGCAGGTAAAGGTAAGGACATTACAAGCATCCTTCAATAAAGAGAACTACTCCCAGATTATGGTTGGTATTACTCCCCAAGAATTGGTAGGGCTAAGGCCAAGAACCCCTGATTCAAAGTTATGAAAGTGGAGTTTGTCTGCAAATGAACTTAACCTAAATTTTGCAGAAAGAAAAGGTACTGGTGTTTTAAAAAGTGAAGTAAATCACGGTCCACAGGAGGCTTAACTGCACAGGTCACCTCCCAGAGCCCTCACGCAGAAATCACCAGAGCTTCATTGGCCATCGCTGCTTCTTCTTTCATCTGCAGAAGCCTCCTCTCTAACTCATCCCTTGTGCGCTCAGCCTCCTCCCGCATCTGCTTCTCTCGAGCCAGCCGCTGACGCTCCATCTGGGAGGAAAGAACAGTGCCAAGTCTCAGTGCTGCAGAAACCCAACAACGCCAATTTCTGGGGCCTACTCTCCTCTGGGGATCCTGTCACAGTGTCTTCACTTTTGTTAGCCTGGGTCATTCTTGCTGTCTGCTGCCCTCTGTCCTAAACTAACTGCAGAACTAAAAGCTGTACTCCTTGAAACAAATTCCGTAGGGAATACAAATTACAAAACCCAAATTCAGTCTCCACGTGCAGAGAAAAGTGCATTCTTGCACACAACATGGCCTGGCCTTACAAGGTCCTGCTGTTTGGGAGACCCCCATGGCTCTGCTCTGTGACTCTCAGCTCTCCACATAGGTTCCTTCTCCCCAGAACAGTGGCCCAGAAAAAAAAGCTCTCTGATCTGTTCAGATGAGCCACCTTGACATTGTTAGTCCCCATGGCCCCTTCACACAATTTCATCCACAACAGCGCCACTTTCTCCCATTACTTACAGAGAATGATAGTTGTCACTCAGAATTTCACAGCAGGAAGCTGCAGTGGCTTTGCACAGTCTTGTATAGCCCCGTGTGGAGGCAACTCAGAGCCAGGCAGGAGCATAGACCCCACCCTTATAGAAACAGCACAAAGCCTCTACTGCCACCCTCTAGCCTTCTGGATCACAGTGTTAATTGGGCCACCTGCAAGCTTAATAAGGGGACCAAGACTAAAGACAACACAGTTTTCTGTGACTCCAGGGCACTGAGTTCAGAAAGCAGGAGCCGGAAGTAACCAAGGTACTATTTTCTGCCTTAGATAACAAAATTATGTTTAATTACTCCTCTGGCTTCAATCTCACCCAAACTCTAGTACTACAAGGCCACCCTTTCTAAATATGAGCTCCCTAAGCACCCTGTAATTGAAAGAATCATGCAAAACACCTAAGCAATAAAGCCAGTTCTTTGATTTTCCTCTTGACCTCAGTGAACAGTTGGCAATCTGTTCTTCAATTTCCATAAAATATAATTTCCATTATTCTCCTTTTGAAAAAAAAAAGACCAGGCTGTCCCCCGTTCGCAGTCTTGTACTTTTCATGAGACCTTCACCCTAAATAAGGATTTCCTGCTTTCAAAGCAGGTTATGACTTATAAAGATTTCCAGGTGCAATGTGTTCTCTGAAAAGAGGCATCACCAGCCCCACTTGACAGATGAGAAAACTGAGTCACACAGATAAAAGATTTAGCTGTAAGGTCACCATGTTCCACTGGACGGCATTTGCACTATTCGCTTCCAGGGCCCAGGGGCCTTCACGCTCCTCGATGCCTTTAGATCTCTAACTTCTAAACTTTCCTCTGCTGAAAGTGAGGTCAAAGAGTGTGCTTCTTAAAGTCGTCACTACACCCCTATGCTAGCTTAGTAGTTTTTGGTGTTGTTCAAAAGAACCTACACCATCATCCCTAAAGCATTAGAAAGAAGACACTGATGGCCCATTGTCCCAGAAAGCAACCAGCTCACTGGCTCAAACGGGGCATTTCTCTCTAAAGCCTGGGGCTGGGAGCCAGCCTCTCTGGACTTCCCAAATCAGAGAACACCACACAGACTAATTATTACACCTCTGAGCTTACAAGTCCTGAGGGGCGGCCAACTGCAGCTGTAGCTACTCTATCAAGCAGTTCATTCCAAGCCACAATTGATATTCTTAGCAGCAAGGCTCAAATTAGCTGTGGACTTCAGTGAGCAGAAACATCGATGCAGCCAGTGCAGTCTGCTGCTAGGTGCTGGTGGCACCTCCTGCAGAGGCCAGCCAAGTGTGCCTAGGTTGACCTGCAGCGAGGAAGTGCAGCGGGAGCCTAATCAACATTCTACAACATGCACTGAGTGCTGCCCTGCATCCTATCACCATCTAATTAGAAGGGCACTGACCTGGCAGAGGAGACAGACATAAAAAAGGACAGAGACACAAAACCATGCCTGGCTACCTTGTCCCAAGCCTGTGATAAGTATAGAAATGCTAAAGACCTTTTGTTTTTAAATACGCTATTAGAACTTAGTGTGAATTTCCCTTAAATTTTTATTTCATTTATTTATCTGTGTATGTAAGTATGCATGTGGTAGTCAGAAGATGACTTGTAGAAGTGAGTTTTCTCCTTCCACCGTGTGACTACTGGGTATCTAACTCAGGCTGTCAGGTTTGGTGGCAATTACCCTTACCCACTGAGCCATCTCGACAGCCATGTGCTTATTTCCATAGCAGACACCCCATTATCTGGGCATTAGCTAAAAAAGATCCAACAGGAATGAAATAAGAGCAGGTATGTCTATAACCAGGCTGACAACAGCCATCCCTTATCTCTAGGCCAAGACTGACCAAAAGTCATATCATCAATTAAAACAAGGTCTTTAGGCCAAGTGTGGCGATGCACGCCTTTAATTCCAGCACTCAGGAGGCAGAGGTAGGCGGATCTCTGTGAGTTTGAGGTCAGCCTGGTTTACAGAGCAAGTTCTAGGACAGCTGGGACTGTTGTACAGAGAAACCCTGCCTTGAAAAAATAAAACAAAAAAACACAAGAGCATTGGTTATTATTATTCATTATTGTGTGTTTGAGTGAATGCATGAAATGTGTGGTACGTGTCCTATGGTACAAGTGTGGATATCAGAGGGCAACTCTGTGGAGTCCGTTCTCTTTCCATTTCTCATGGGTTTCGGGTATCAAATGAACAATGTCAGACTTGCACAGCAAGTACCTTTCCCTGATGAGCCACCTTGGCAGTCGTAAAACCACGTCTTAGCTGGGCGTGGTACATGTCTGTGATTCCAGAATTCTGGAAGCTGAGGTAAGAAAACTGTCTTGAGTTTGAGGCCTGACTTGCCTCCCCAGAGTGTGCCAGGCCAGCCAGGACTACATAGTAATAATGTGCCGCAAACAAACAAACTAGGGACTGGAGGAATAGCCCAGTTAGTAAAGTGCTTGCTCTGCAAACATGAATACCCGAGTTTGATCCCTAGTACCCACAAAAAAGTCAGACACAGTAGCATACTAGGGAGGCAGACACAGCCAGAGCCCTAGGGCTTGCTAGCTTAGCTTTATCAGTGAGCCCCCTGGCCACTGAGAGACCCCAGCTCAAAAGACAAAGTAGATGTTCTTGAAGAATGATAACTAAAGTTGGTCTGTGGCCTCCAAAATCAAGAGCACAAATACATACATGTATACACAAGCCACCCGAAAGAACGGAACCTGAAGCCTTACTCACCTGCTTTCTCGCCTTCTCTTCTCTGGCCTGGGCTTTCATCTGCTGAACTTCTAAAGAGTCAGCCTTCCTTCTCCTCATAAATAGGTCATGGTTCCCAATACATAGCTGGAGAATCTGAGGCCACAGAAACAGAGAACATGCTAAGTGTATACATTTACTTTGCTGCCTACCAGCCCACCGTGCCAGCATCTGTGAGCAGCAGTGAGCCGAAGGAAGACAGACTGGGGTAAGCACAAAAGCCCTGCTGATGTCTCCTAATGCTCTCAGTTCTGGGAACATGCATGAGGAAGGTGCCTCAGACAAGCCAGGAGACAAAAATCATAAGTGGAGAGAGGACACTGCATTAGTCAACCAAATGTACCACAGTCTCCTAAGTCAAGATGTGGCAAGACAGCGAGGGGACACTGAAGACCAACCAGGAAGCTGGGTTGGGTTAAAGGTTATTCATGTGGAAAGAAATAAGCTTGCTCTCTCCCTCATACCAAAAAGCTGATTCCAGCTTCAGAGGTAACTTTTATTTGAAAATACAGAGTATTTTTAAATCAGGAACAAGGAAAGATGTCAAATAAGAATACAGAACAACAAATGATTGAGGATTGTTTTTTTTTGGGGGGGGGCACGTTCAGGACAGGGTTTCTCTGTGCCACAGCCCTGGCTGTCATGGAACTTGCTTTGTAGACCTGGCTAACCTCGAACTCACAGAAATCAGCCTACCTCTACCTCCCAAGTGCTGAGACTAAAGGCATGACCAAATATTTTATGTGTTGACATGAAAGGTGAAAATTTTTATTTGCCATAACATCATAAAGAAGGAAAATAAGCTTCATAAGGAGGATAATAATAAGGAAAACAAACAACCCAAGAGGAAAGTAGCCAAAAGACATGAAGCAAAAATTTAACAGGAAATTAGATTTGGCCAAAAAATACAAAAATGTAACTTTATTAGTAATTATAAAACACAAATCGATATGGCAACTGGAGGGCTGAGACATACCTCAGGTAGAGTGTTTCCTGACATGCACAAGGCCCTAGATTTTATCTCCACTCTACCCCCCCTTCCCCCAAAAGGTTAGCTCTATAGGTTAAACTAAAGAGAAAATTATTTACCAAATCAATTATCATTTTATACCTCTTAGCAAGAGAAACTAGGAACAGACCCCTGGCAGAGGAGTGATATATATGTGTGTGTGTGTGTGTGTGTGTGTATATGTACACACACATATGATATACATAAAATTTATATATGTATAAATAATCCAGTTCCTCAGAAAGGTTAGTTCTCTGTCATGAAAACCAGGATCTCAACTTACCAGTTTATTAACACGAAGCTTTGAGGAGTTAAATTTGAAAACATCAATTTTCTTATCCAGCGGCTTAATAGTAAACTGAAAGAAAAGAGTATAGTTTCATATGACACCAACCGGGAATCCACATAAGTAGCAACCACACTGCCCCTAGTCCTGGCCTCCTGGTGCCCAGGAATGAAGCCTTGATAGGTCAGAGGTATTTAGGGACCAAGACTGGGGCTGCAGAAGTTCATGACCCTAACCACCTCGGGTAGGCGTGAGGGACCGACAGTGGCAACCTGGAGTGGGAGTCCACGATGGGTCTCTAGAGGCCACACTGGCACAGCTCCCTGCCTTCAAAGCTCAGCCTAGTAGGACTCAATCCAACAACAGCCAATACTCAGGAGATAACACCATATACCAGGGTCTCATTGGTGGGACATCATAAATACATAAATATCCTAGAGATTTAGAGCAGATCCAGTGTGAATGGGAGGTATTACAACTGATCTTAGTCATATATGGCAGGATAGCTAAAAGATAGGGTAGAGGGACATTCTAGACAAGCCTACCCCCCTCCCCCTCTCTCTCTCTCTCTCTCTCTCTCTCTTCCCCTCTCTCTCCCTCTTCCCCCTCTCTCTCATACACACACATACACACACACACACACACACACACACACACACACACACACACACACACACAGAGGAAGACCAAAGTTCAAAGCCAACCTACTCTATAAAGAGTTCCAGGCCAGCCAGAACAATATAGTGAGACCAGCTTCAAAAACAAAACAAAACAAAAAAGCATATTTAGATAAAGGAATTTTATATGCATATATGAAAATGTCTTGCTGACACCCAATACTTTGTACAATTAGCATATGCTAACAAATATTGCAAAACTGCATATACATTCTCAAGAAAGAATTGTACAGCTACTCCCAGCAAAGCAGGAAAAAAAGTAAATAAATGATTGAGCCAGAGGTGTAACTCTTGCCTGCGTATGGTCTCTATCCACAGGACCACTAAATATAAAACGGAAAACAAAACAAAAAGAATGAGTTGCTTAGTAAATAAGCTTACCAGGGAAGGCAAATTTTTGGGTATTTATTTACATGATTATATTGTCCAATGAGAAATGAACACACAAAAAATTTTTTAAAAATCCTTTGCTTTGGTTCTGACCAAGTTAATTTAGTCATAGTATTGCTCTGTTGTAGAATATTATTTATGAATTTCAAAAGCTTATTTGTAGCCTTGCTAATGAACCCTAAAGCTGTCAGTGGGGAGCCACAGAAAGTATGGAAACTACAGGCTCTGTGTCATGCCAGGCTGTATACAAAGAATCAATAAACTTAAACTATTTTAGCAGGATGACTGCTACACATAACTCCCAAGAGTACTCCCATTGTGGCATGCCAAAGCAGCTTCCGGTCTGCTTGCCAAGTAAGGTACTGATATGATGAACATGAAGGTACCTTGCCCTAGAGAGGGCACATTAGAGTTTGTTGTGTCAGCTATACTAGGGACCTTAATCCTTCAGCTCTCTGAAAAACAAGTATTTGAGGAACCTTTAGTGTACAAATGTATGATGTGTGGTGAATAGCCTTTGTGAAATTGGAAAGTGAAGGACTAGTTACTTTTAAGTCTTGTGGTGCTTCCAATTTAAGAACCTGAATAAAAAAGAACTACCTAATACTCACTTCTCAGGATAACCAGCTACAAAACCAACTGTCAGGATGTCTAGATTAAGAAATGCAACTGAAGCTGGACGGTGGTGGTGCACACCTTTAATCCTAGCACTCGGGAGGCAGAGGCAGGCTGATTTCTGTGAGTTCAAGGCCAGCCTGTCTATATAAGCTACACAGAGAAATCCTGTCTCGAAAAACAAAACCAAACCAAAAAAATGCAACCGGCCTGGCAAATGGCTCAGCAAGTAAAGGTGATGTCACCAAACCTTGAGAATTAAGTGTGAACCCTGGTAACAACATGGTTAAGGAGAGAAAAGACTCTTGGGTATCAATTTGACTGCACCTGGAATCAATTAAAACCCAAGCTTCCAGGCACTCCTGTGAGGGATTTTCCTTCTTCCTTCCTTTTTGATTTTTCAAGAACTGTGTAACAGTTCTAACTATCCTACATATTTTCTCTATAGACTAAGTTGTCCTCGAACGCATAGAGATCTGCCTGCCTTTGCCTCCAGTGTGCTGAGATTAAGAGTATGAGAGATTTTCTTAATCTCTGTGTCTTCCTGTGAAGCAGGAAGACACATCCTAAATCTGGGTCATATTTTCTGGTGGTAGCCCACATAAAAGAACAGAGAAGAAGGAAACTTTGCTTTTGCCTGCTTGCTGTCACTGTTGCTAGCACATTTATATACCCTGTTAGTGTAGCATTCCTTCACCAATATTAGATTACAACACAGAATAAAGACCAGAAATGTTTCAGGAATCCCCCAGGCCTTAGATCAAGACTGCAGAGACAGCTAACCTTGTGGACTGAAAAACTACTGGATTCTCAGTCTGCAGTGTAAGACAGCCATTGTTGAACTACTTGGACTGCATACTGTAAGTCAATCTACATATTAGTATACATATTCATCCTATCTGTTTCTGTTTTCTTGTGGAAAAATATGACATAAACTTCACCATGTTAATCAACTTTAGTAAAGATCAGCCCCATCTACATTCTGAAATGTATTCACAAATGTTGTGTCTTCTAAATACATAACTAGACAAACACACACACACACACACACACACACACACACACTCATTTCTCTCTTTCTGTAGTCTCAGGGACTAATATACCTCCTACAAAATATATAACTATCACCCTGGCATGGTTGTTCACACCTTTAATCCCAACATTCAGGAAACAGGCAGATCTCTGAGAGTCGAAGGCTGGCCTTGTCTACATAGAAAATTCAAGGTCAGTTAGAACTACAAAGTGAGATCCTGTTAAAAATCAAAACAAAGCACCCCCCAAAAGTTTACACACACACACACACACATGCGCCTTTTCCACTACATGTAACAAACACAGTACATAGGGAGAAACTTAACATAGACCACACTTAAAATACAAAGACACAGAAAGCTAAGAGGTCAGAAATGTTCCTTTTTCCTTCTTTCTGTTCTTTGGGGTTTAGTCCTGACAGGTTGAGCTGCTCACTCTCCTGTTAGTCAATAGTAGGCTTTAGCCATGCCCTCTGAAGAAAGGATGCCAAGACTGTTCCATAAGTACTTTAGAAATCAACAACCAAAGTTCTAAAGCCTGGGGATTAAAGGACTTTCTCTGACAAGGAAATGGGCTGGCTTGGGAAGCTTTGGCAACGAGGAGAATGGGAAAGGGCCTTTTGCAGGGTCACTGTACCACAATGGTACCTGTAGTATAGACATCTCCTACCTCCTTGTCGCTGTAGGAGATGTTTCGGATTTCATTCCATGGGAAGGAGATCTTGGGGGTCAGCCTGTTCTCTGGGTCATAGATATGAAGTCCTAGAGCATCCACTCCAAGCAGCAACTCTGTGCCCTTTTTATTCTGCAGAGCCAATGAAGAGCAGCTTTTGTTAGCTTCTGGCTGGGGATTTTATTCAACTTTCTAAAGAATCTGGCACACACTGTTACATTTGACAAGTTTCAACAAGTCCCAACAGAAATCACAGTTCTCTTGCAACCCAGGAGGCTTCCAGGATCTGGATTTAGGGAAGCAGAGACAAAACAATACCATTTTTGTGACCGGTGTGTTCCCTGAGTCACTGTGGACTCAGGCTCCTGTCACTGACTTGGTGGCTGAAGAAATGGTAATTTAAGTGTTGTGAGTACTAGTTAAATAACCAGATTATCAGAGGGAGAGCCAAAATTCACATGTTTGTACATTTCTCCCCTTATAGGTAGCTTCATGGTGCCACTGTTGCTTTGTGGTAGTGTTCTTGTTTGGCACGTACAAGGCCCTAGATTTGATCTTCATCATCTCACACATACACAAAAGTTGTTGGATTTCTAGAAGGAAAAATTTAAGTCTAGGGGCTAGATGACCTTATTTCAGGTTACAATGCAGTCTCAATGTAGTTTTACTGTATCATACCCTAATATGGTAAAATGTTAACTGCATTTTAGGGGTCGTTAGGTGGTAGGTATATATGACATTCACTGAAAACTCAATTTTCCCAAACGTTTCAAATGCTTGATAATTAAATGTTGGAAGAAATATAAAAATAAAATATGTATGAATTATACTTCAATGAAGCTGTTCAAAACACTAGTTAACTAAATGAATGCTATATTACCTCCGAGAAGGCCCTGACCAGCAGTTAGTACAACCAGAGGCTTAGTGCCTGGTGCCCCAAGTTACTGACCCAGCTCTGGAGCCACTGGCTCCATCCTGGTCGACAGACCAATTTGCCAGTGCAGTAGTTTAGCCTTTGTTGTGCAAAGAAACTCCCTGCACACACAAGGACACTACAGCTCCTGACCCCTTGCTGACAACAAGGAAATTAAGCCAAGACTCAAGGGTAGGACACAGCAGGTCTGCATACTGAGGAGGTGCTTAGGCTGTGACAAGAAGTACCAATCTAACTGCAGGGTTAGGTGGGGAGGTGTGCACTCTAAGTTCAATCTGTCTGCTCCTTCTAACACCTGAAGCCAGGCGCTGCCACCCGGGCGTAAGAATGTTCTGCTTGTCTGCAGAGCTTTTAAAAGTGACGCATTGACAGAATTGAGGCTTGTATTCTTACATCTGTACTCCATTTTGGAAAATAAGGTATTTCCTTATGTTTTGATGATTTAGTTTAAATTAAAAAAGAAAGAATTCCACATCTCTGCGATCATTATGATTGCGACACTTCTAGAGACTAGAGAGGGCAGCACAGATAACTCCTCTGAAATTGTTTAATCACCTAGCAACCCATTAATATGTACAAGCACCTATTTATCAGTCAAAATAAAATGTTTTAAGCATCTATCTTCCCTAGTTAATGAGAGAATTTAAGGTCTCTAACATAAAATTACTAAAATGTCTTTGTCTGTTGTTCAACATAAAAAACATAAAAAGTAGTTCATGCTCATCTGACTCACGCAGGAAACATTTCTATTAAGAAGAAGAATCTGGCTTCGGGACTGCTGAGTAGCTCAGTGAGTCAAGATGCTCATTATCCCACTTGATGACCTGAGTTTGACCCCCAGGACCCACATGGTAGAAGAGATGTCTAGTGCGCCACCAGGAATAAATAGACAAATAAATATATATTATATATATAATTTTTTCTTCTAAGTAAAGTAAATTTATAAGAAACAATGGTAGATTTTGGGGTTTTGTTGGTTTTGTTTGAAACAGGGTTTCTCTGTATAGCCTTGGCTGTCCTTGAACTCAGAGATCCACCTGCTTCTTCCTCCTGAATACTGGGATTAAATGTGTTCACTACCACCATCCAGCTAAGAGGTTCTTTAAGGATTGTAAAATGCTTGCTTTCTTTCCCTCCCTCCCTCCCTTCCTTCCTTCCTTCCTTCCTTCCTTCCTTCCTTCCTTCCTTCCTTCAATACAATTAATGGTGGTAGTGGGCAAGAAAAGTTAGTTGGGTTGACAAAAATCACAGAAACCCACTAGTCTAATCTCAATGAAATGATGTTAGATACAAATTAATGAAACTTTTAATTATTTAATATTTACATACTTGTGTGTGCTGTGTTCTGTACATGCATGTTTATGCCATAGCACATATGTGAAGATCATAGACAATGTGCGAATCAGTTCTCTGCTTTCACCATGTGGACTCATGGCATGGACTGAATCAGGATGTCAGGCCAGGCAGCAAGTGCCTCATCTACTACTCCATCTCACTGGTCTTCATGAAACATTACACATCACCTTCTGCACTCTTCTTTAAAGATTTGTTTTTATTATTATTTTTAGCTACATATTTATATGTCTGTGTACAAAGTGTAGGTGCCCTTGGAGGCCAGAGGCATCAGATCCCTCTGGAGCTGGAGTTTCAGGCAGTGTGAGCCTCCCAAACTGGGAGCTGGTAAACTGAATTCAGGTCCTGCTGCAAAAGTGGTATATGCGCTCAAGTGTTGAGCCATTGTTCCAGACCCTACGACCTCCTGCATTCCTATAAAATACATTTCTAGTCACCTGCTTATTGTTGCAGAACATTTCAGCGTGCCCCGTTTTTTATGCAAAAAAATCCACAAAAACCTGTATTTAGGAAACAAATTAAGTAGAAAGCTATCCTAGAACACTGGAGATGTGCTTAATTCAATTTACTCAAAGTTAACATAAAGATGCAGGACCCAAAAAAGGAAAGCAAAGAGTAACTGCAACTGATCTACTCATCTGTGACCAGGCATTCAACAAGCACTCATCCACCAGTGAAGAAAAGTTTGGGTACATTGCATTGACTCCTTTGGAAGAAGCCAAAGATACACTGCAACCAGCCGCCAAATACCCCAACAGGAGAAATGCATGCTGTAGTGCCAGACCTGAGCAGAACACAAATGTCTTTCTCTGCAGAAGTACTGGTTCCCAGAGGCCTGGGGACCATTAATGGTCTGAATAGAAAACTAATTAGCCTCACAGTGAGAACAAGAGTTCCACCCAAACAAATTAGGAATCTATAAGAGCAGCCTTACTTTCAGTGGGCCCCAGGGAAAGATACTATTTCCAGGTGCTCCTTGGATCTCACAAGAGGCCAGAATAATCAAACATTACATGGCCAGCATTCCAACAGGTTTTTGCTGAGAAGAGAGCCAGGTCTAAGTCCCTGAAGGTACCACTGACACTTAATTACCTTTGATCTAATTTGAAGTCCCCCAATAAAAGACCAGGCTCTAGACCTGTCTTCCTCTTTTCTTCTTTACCACCAAACCATAAAAGACTCTAACTACCCTGGGATGAGGAAGTAACCCATCTGGCTGTGTGGCCCTGCTCAGTCTATCTGGTAGCCAGGGAACTTAGGGAGGAGTCAACACACCCGGATTGCAAAGTAGTTCACACCGTACATCTCCAGGTCCTGAGCTATCTTCAAATACTCCATTTCAGCTTCATCCCTGTAAGGAGAATGGAAGAACGCCGTCACTGGGGCTAAGTGACAAGGGTGGAGGACAGACACTTGCCAAGTCAAGCATTCTGAGTATGCCTTCCTATGGACACATGGCACCTGCAGAAGATGAGAGAGACCAGACACCAGCAAAGCTTTTCCCAATCCAGAGTCCCAGTGAAAAGAAGAAAACAGACGCGTTACACTGTCTCTTGGCTTCAATTTCACACTCTGCCCTTGGTAAATAGTGACATCTGTCTCAAATGATTAAAAAAAAGAATGTGGGGGCTGGGAGTGTAGCTTAGTGGTACAGCACTTGCTCAGCATGTGCAAAGCTCTGGGTTCCATCCCTAGCAATAGCAAAAAGAAAAACCAAAACCACAGCATGTTATTTTCAACCCCAGATGAATTATTTAAGTTGTTGCCTTATCTCTGTACACTTTCTTAACCTAGAGGCTTTAGTAGTGAACAAGCTTTTCTGCACACCATGACAGAATCTACCTTCCTGATTCTGTCTCTTGGGGTACTGTTGAAGGTCAAGGTAGGAACTATCTGAGCCATAAAACACAGGCCAGTGGGTGAATACTTGTCAGTTATAACTCAAACTTAAAGCAAGCTCTGGAAGCAGCAGTGACTTGCAGAAAAACTCCCCAATAGGTAAATGTATTGAAGAAATTTAACTCAAGCTTCCCTATGACCTTGTCCTTGTCCTTCTCTCTCTCTCATCTCAAAATGCTCTCAGATGGATTTTTAAAATTCACCCTGAGAGAATGCCAAGTGTTGGCAAGCAGGTGGGGAACCAGAAACTACACTGCTGATGTAGATTGATTCAATTACTTCGGGAAACTGTTCAACATTACCTATAACAGCAAAACCAAGAAACAACCCAAGAGTCCTTCAACGGCCGAATGGATAAATAATCTGTTATACTAATATACCAGAATTCTGCACAGCCATGAAAATGAGAAAATTATTGCTACATGCCATGTACTCAAATCCCACAAGATGATCTTGAAAAAGAAGGCACTTAATAAAGAAATTGGTTGTATTTATCTAGAGTTTAAAATGGGTGATGGTGGGCTAGAAATGTAGCTCAGTGACAGAATAGTTAGTTGCTTAGCATGTGAGAGGCCTTGTACTTTATCCTCAGCACTGCAAACTAGTACTATAACAATGGCAAGTGAAAACACTAGTCTATGGGAGCACTAATTAGAAATTGGGAAACTGTTTTGGGAGTGATGGTGCAAGCTTTTAATCTCAACACTGAGCAGAGGCAGGCAGATTATACTCATATAGCAAGTTCTAGGAGTTCAAGAGCTACTTTGGGGAGACTTTGACCCAACATAAAAAGAAATTGGAAAACTAGTTATCTTCGGGAAGAAAGGAAGCTGAGAAGTCATGGACTATTTCTTATCTTCTTGTGGTAAATGACCAAGCAGTGTATTTATGATCCATCCACTCTGTGGGTATAAAGAAAAAAGAAAAAAGATACAAGAGCTAGAGAAATGCCTCAGTGGTTAAGAGAATTGACTGCTCTTCCAGAGGACCCAGGTTTAATTCCTAGTATACATATAATACCCCACAACCATCTGTAATTCAGAGTTCTGGTGCCTTCTTCTGGCGTCCTTAAGCACCAGACATGTGCACACAGTACACAGACATACATATAGGGAAAATACAGTGAAAGAGATAGTAGGAAGCTAATTTGAAGGATTGGGGTGGGCAGGGCTAGCCCAAAGATGATCAACATCTAAAGTTACCAAGGGAATACTTACACAAACTATAAATTTTTGCTTTAATTTTAATTTAGTAAAATTATAGATTGATTAAAAACAAATGTTGAAAGAAGCCTAGGATGCTGGGAACATTCTACTAACACTGGTGATGTACATGTGCCAAAAGGCACAAATTTATTTACTTATATTATTATTTTGTTTGTTTTTCAAGTCAGGGTTTCTCTGTGTAATAGCTCTGGCTGTCCTGGAATTCATTCATGTAGACCAGTCTGGTCCTGAACTCAGAGACCTGACTGCCTCTGCCTCTGGAGTGCTGGGTTTAAAGGTGTACACCACCACTGCTCCTCTACAAATTATTTCAGAGAGCAATTTAGTTTCACCTGTCAAAACACAAAATGTTCATGTCTTTTGACCATTAACTCTCCTCCAAGAATCTACCCTCTAGACTTGTGAAACTATGTAACAACATTGTAAAAGTGAAAAGTATTCAGATAGTCTAAATACCATCAATATAGGCCTGAATGCAAAACAAATGGAAAGCCTTCAGGCAGAATATTAAACTAGAATGCCACTGAACATTGGTTTTCAACTCAGAGTCTTACACATTCTAGGCAAACGCTCTACCACTGAGCTACATGCCCAGATTGTCATGTGCCCCTTTCATAGCAACACACTACAATAAGGATGCACATGAAACTGAAGACCATCATTATTCTTAGTTCTTGCTTTTCCTCTTATATACTTCAGGACTGCAGTTTGATCTACAAACATGCCCTAGTTTTATAGTTCTTTTAGGGTGGGGGAGGGGCGTGAAAACATATAAAGAAGGATGAAGCCGCCTCACCTGGCTCTGCCCCGGTGCTCTGCATACCAAGCAGTAATTCTCTCCTCCCACATTTCCGGAGTCATCTGATATAGATTTATCACCTACCAAAAAGACAGCAAAAGAAAATCCACATGCACAACAAGTCTAGGTATTTTTTGCCATTTTTATAATTATGGTTCATTTTTACAAAACAGCAAAGCTATTTTTAAAAAGCTACATGCAGGGAGAGTCACACACAGAGGTGGGTGTGTAAACAAGCACCAGAGGATCATCCGGCAAAGTGCAGCATTCCTCAGTCCTAACTACACTGGAGTATCCACTTTTACTTCCAGGGCTGTTCATCTAGGGACCACTCCGAAAGTAAAGCAGTGCTGACTCACTCTGGCCTTCAACTGCACAGAAGCCATCAAAGGCCAGGTAAAAGCTGGAAGGGTGACAGATAAGTGGGGCTGAAAGATGGGAAGCAGCCAAGGCTGCTTCTGTGTCTAATGAGTAAGATGAACAAGAATGAGGATTAAAAGTCCCGCCTTCACCACATCTTCTCCACCCCAAACAGCTCAATTCTGTACAGTAAACACATGGTCTCATGGCTCCCTTAAGTCAATGCCACTCAACTACCTTCAGAAATTGCCACACCAGAAAAATATCTACAGGTCACACACTTCCTAGCGACATTAACTCTACAAACTCTTGCATTTTGTTATTTTGAAGCAGAATCTCACTCTGTAGCCCAAGCTGGCCTTAGCCTCATGATCCTCTGCCTTTTGAACACTGGGAGTTCAGACAAGAACCACTATGTATAGCAGCGTCTCTGCTTTTCATATACTGGACCAAGAAAACTGAGTACAGTGGTATACACCTGTAATTCCGGTACTCAGGAGACTGAGGCAAGAGGATAGTTGAGTTCAAGGCTGGCCTGAACTACAGAACAAGAACCTGTCTCAAAAAATAATAATAGGAGCTAGATAGAAAGCAAGCTCAGTAGGTAAAAGAGCTTGCTCTGCAAACATGAGGACTTGAGTTTGAATTCCCAGTAATGCCAGGCATGATAAGATATTAGTAATTGATAGCACTTGGGAGAAGGAAAGTCAATTTTCTTCAAATGGACACATACCACAGGGTATGTCAACCACACCCCAGGCAGCACACTCAGGAGTAGTTGGCCAACACAAATTGGAATCCATTAATTTTGGTGGCTTTTTTTTTTCTTTTTGTTTTTGAGACAGAAAGAACTAAATTGGGTAGATAGGGAGGTAGGGGGAATCTGATATGAGATGATGGAAATATATTGCATAAATTTTCAATGAATAAGTTTGGTGGTGATGGCACATGCCTTTAGTCCCAGTACTTGGGAGGCAGAAGCAGGTGGATCTCTGTTGAGTTCGAGGCCAGCCAGAGCTATTACATAGAGAAACCCTGCCTTGAAATAAACATACAAAAAAGCCCTCAAAGAATAAATAAAAACATAAAAAGTCTGGCATGACTGTACATACATGACTGTACATGGATGCCTGTAACCACACACTAAGGGTAGAGGCAGGCAGATCCAGCCTAGCCTAAGTGGAGCTTCCAGCTGAGAGACCCTGACTCATGACATAAGGAAGAGAGACTACAGAAGACACCTGAAGTCCTGCTCTGGCCTCTGCATATGTGAAAGGGCACACATACCTGCACACTCGCAGGCATGCACAGCACACACATACACTAATAAGTACATATGCTTAACCAAGATTCCATACTCTTCTTAAGATTATGCCTGTTTTATACTTGCAACACTGCTTCAAATCATTAAGTGACTTTCCTTCGGTCACATTTGCTGTTTTCCCAAACCGAGAATTTAATTTCTTACCCTTTTTGGAAGCAATTCCTCTTGGGCTAAAAATCCTCGCTTATGCACAGAGGGGTCATAGTCACCATACTAGAAGGAAAAGAAAAGAGATCTGTTGATTGAGTTTCTAAAGACTACTGTCATTTCTGAACAAGGCTCGACTCAGTTGGTCCCTCCTCCCAGTTCCAGGGAGCAATTCAATTCTGATGACAAGATTTCAACCTTGCCAGTTTGTTATCCTTGAATGAAAATACAAAGCTGATTACATCTAAACGCAGAGTTGTAAATCCCATAAGGGATGGATGGGTGATGTGCTAATAAGAATGTGACATTTGTATGGAAATGTAGTCTGTTTCCTAACCCTCAAAGAAAGCAGTCATTTCCAAACATTAGCTTTGGACTGAAACAACAAAACACAACTGTGAAAGTTGTGATTAGCAAAGTGTGATAAGAGCCTTACCTACACATGCCTCTAAGTAGCTGGTAATTGGAGCCAATTGCTAGGTGGGACCAGGGAATAATGTAGGCAGTATTTTTAGTACCTTTTGCTCAAGGCTCTGAAAATTGCTTTTGGAAGATTTGATACCAATACTGTCTGTCATTCTTACTGCACAAAAAATAAAATAAAATAAAAGGTTAACTGATACAGCCAAAGCTGTAGAGCCAGGCACTAGTGAAGCCTGCAATCTAAGTTACTCCTCAGGAGCAACAGCCCAGATATTTACCCTCTTATTTTTAAAAACACTACTCCTGCCAGGAGGTGGTGCCATACCCCTTCAGTCCCAGCACTCAGGAGGCAGAGGCAGGTGGATCTCTGAGTTTGAGGCCAGCCTGGTCTACAGCATGAGTTCCAGGACAGCCAGGGTTGTTACACAGAGAAACCCTGTCTCAAAAAAATCAAAATCAAAATCAGATCAGAGAATCATCCATTATCAAAGAATGGGGCAGGGCTGGCTCTTGGTGGCAGCATAAAGCCCCAGGTTCAACTCCCACCCTGATATAAAAAGAGAATGTAAGCTAAGCATGGTGGTGCACATCTTTAGCCCTAGCCCTCGGGAAGCAGAGGCAGCTGAGTCTGAGGTCAGTTAGGTTACATAGTGAGACCTTGTCTCAAAGTAAAATAAAAATAAATAGGCAAGAGAGACAGCAAACAGTAGACTATACGCAGAAAACCTCTACCTCAGCTGTCAGCAGGCAATGGTTTCTCTCTTTTACATTTACTTATTTGGGGGTTGGTAAATGCCACAGTGCTTATGTGGGGTCAGTCCTTTCCTTCCACACGTGGGTTCCAGGGATCCAGCTCAGGTTGTAAGGCTTGGCAGCAAGTGCCTTTGCCCACTGAGCCATCTCAGCAGCCCAGTGGTTTATCTCTCTTTCCTTTAATTAAAAGTTTATTTCAATTTATGTGTGTGAGTGTTTCATCTGCATGCAGTATGTCTATGTCCCATGTGTGTGCCTGCAGAACTTGAAGGCCAGAAGACATCAGATCCCTGGGAACTAGAGTGACAGGGAAGCCAGTTCCCTGTTCTGGCCTCTGTGGGCACCAGGCATGCACACAATGCACACAAATATACAAGGTAAAATGTTCACACACATAAAATAAGAACAAATAATGTTTTAAGAATTTAAAAGGGGAAAAAAGAGGACCCCAAAGAGACCTCTAGAGGGCTGCTGTGGAGGTCTTTGAATAAGGCACCCTCTCTTAAGCCACAGTGTCCACACCTGTAAAGCAAGGAACAAACTAAAAAAATCAAGGCAAGCATTTTGGGGTGGTGCTGGACCCTGGTCAAAGTCAGGCATGAGCATTAAGGCATTCTTTGCATTACTGAAGACTTCATAGGATATGACTGAAAGCCATGGTAGTTGCATTTGCAAGCCTTTCAATAATTGCCAACCAAATTTTAATGCAAAAGTAAGCAGATATGCTAAGCTAAAGTTGTAAATTCAGGTCTCAAAAGCTTGCAAGATTAATGACCCCCGTTATTAAATTATACCAAGCTCCCAGGTACACTGATCAAATATATTACATCTGAGCAGTGCAGAGGTGGTGAAGATTCTGCTGCAAGAGCCTCTTCACTGAACTAACTCCATTCGGAACATTAATGCTACCTTGATGTCTATTTAAATGTCTATTTAAAAAAACAAAAGGGAAAAATGCCAGTGTTGTGGCAGTAACTATAGAAGAAAACCATACCACATGATAGATAGAAACGACCACTCCTCATCTTTTTATGTAACAGAAGCATTCTGATAAGCTCTGGGTGGATTTACTGTGAAAGCAAGAGAGCCGGAGTCCCAAAACTCTGCAGCTCTGTGAGCTTGTACTTCACTTTATTCATCATTGGGTATTCCTCTACTAAAGAAAACCCCTAAATTGTTCAAATTTCAGAGCCCACAAAACCTGATCTTATACACCGGGCAGTAGTGATGCACACTTTTAATTCCAGCACTCAGGAGACAGAGGCAGGCGGATCTCTGTGAGTTGGGAGGCCAACCTGATCTGTAGAACGAGTTCCAGGACAGGCTCCAAAGCTACAGAGAAACCCTGTCTCGAAAAAAGCAAAACAAATAAAAAAATCAATCAAACAAAAAACCTGACCTTATACTGCCTCTTATAAACTTCTTGAATTTAAATTCAAGAAGACTGGGGATGTAGATCAGTGATGTAGCTTAGCATGCAACAGACCCATGTTCTTTTTTTTTTTTTTTTTTTAGTTAAAACAAACCAAGCAAATATCATTACCACTTTGAGGAACTAACAACTAAGACAAATTCTTGGGGGTGGTGGGGTAGGCTGGAGACATGGCTCAGCAGTTAAGAACACTTGCTGTTCTTGTAGGGAATCTGGGTTTGATTCCAAGTACCTTCATGGCAGATCACAACTGTCTGTAACTTCAGTTCAAGATATCTGATGCCCTCTTTTGGTCTCTTTGGACATTGCACACACATGATGCACAGACATACATGCAGGTAAAACACCCATACACATAAAAATAATTTTAAAAACTTTTCTTGGGCTTGCAATATAGCTCAGCTGTTAAAGTTATTTGTTGCCATGTCTAATATCCTGAATTCTATCCCAGGAACCCATGATGGAAGGAGAGAACCAACACATGGAAGTTGTCCTCTGACCTCCACATCCATGTCTAGGTAAAAGAGTTGCATCCCATCCCATCCCCACCTCTGTCAAACAAAATAAATAAATGTAATTTTTAAATATAAAACAAACAAAAAACAAAAATCATCATTCATCTGTTGAGATGCCTCAGGTGGTAAATGTACCTACTGTTAAGTCAAGTCTGACAACATGAGTTCAATCCCCAGGACTTACACAGTGCAAGGGAGAGAACTGACTCTTGTAAGTAGTCCTCTGATCTCTACATGCGTGCTATGGCAGGCACACACAATAAATAAATACGTCATTAATTTTTTTCAAGTATTTTTAGGGTTTCTCTGTGTGGCTTTGGAGTCTGTCCTGGAACTCCCTCTGTAGACCAAGCTGGCCTCAGATTCAGAGATCCACCTGCTTCTGCCTCCTGAGTGCTGGGATTAAAAGTGTGCACCACCAATGCCCAGCATAATTAATTTTTTTAAAAGATCAACTTGTGACAGGCAGTGGTAGCACACACCTTTAATCCTAGGACTCAGGAGGCAGAGACAGGCAGATCATTTGAGTTAAGGCCAGCCTGGTTTACAGAGCAAGTTGTAGGACAGTCAGAGCTACACAAAGAAACCCTGTCTCAAAAAACAAACAAACAAACAAACAAACAAAAAACTGCTCTTTGCTGCTTTGGAGCTGGGAGTAGAGCTCAGTGGTAGAGTACTTATGACCCAAGTCTCATTTCCAGTATTATAAAATCAAAAGCTCACCATTTATTTACACAACTCTGTAAGTCTTTTTTTCCTATTTTTAGGAAGCTAGGTGTTTGGGTATCTCCTATGTTGCCCAGGCTAGCCTCAAACTTCTGGGCTTGAGCAATTCTCCTGCCTCAGACTACCCAGGAGCTTGGCCTAGCTACTTGAAATGCCTAAGCTAAAAGGAGTCTCCTTCTGGTATTAATTTCTTGTCTGTATATGCAATGGAAAAATCAGACCAAATGTTGTAAATGGGTTCTAATAAAACAAAGTTTGTCATCTTTCTTTCTTTCTTTTCTCAAGACAGGGTTTCTCTGTGTAGCCCTAGCTGTCCTGGAACTCACTTGGTAGACCAGGCTGGCCTCAAACTAATCGCAATCCTCCTGCTTCTGCCTCCCAAGTGCTGGGATTAAAGGCATGCACCACCATGCCTGGTGTATGTGTGTGTCTGTGTGTGTGTGTGTGTATCTATATATCTATATCTATAACTATATCTATATCTCTATATATACAGATATATATAATTCTTTTCTTTCTTTGTACTCATCTGTGTAAAATAGATTTCTACTAGTCACTAAAATTCCATATGAATCAAGGATTTAAACCTATAAACGAAAATCCATAAAAGTACCAGACAAGAGAGGATGGGCACAGTAGTGGTTGGTGAAATCATTCTCAAGCCTGATACAGAACAGCAGACAAAGGTTGCTATCATTATAGATGAACCCCTATAAATCAATCAGAAAAAGACAAGAACACAGTAGAAAAGGGGCAAATCATAAACAGCCACTGCAGAATAAGAAGGAACGAATGGCCAGTTAATTCCAGAGATGCTTAGTCCCATGGCAAATTAATGCATTTAAAAAACAAACAAAACCTATTTTTGAAGCAGGTCAGCAAAACTTCAGAAGACTCTTTCCATTGTTGGGAAGGGCATGCATTTATGTAGTATTTGAGGAAATTTTTACCTACATGAAATTTATGGGTGGTCAGATTGTGTAGTTCTAACTGGCCTGGAATTCACTAGGTAGACCACGTGGGCAGGTTTTGTGCTCACAGAGATCAGCCTGCCTTGGCCTCCTGACTGCTGGGATTAAAAGTATGTGTCAGGACTGGACTGTTCTGGTTTTGAGACAGGGTCTCAGGTAGCAAGGCACAATGGCTTTGAACTCAAGCTTCCTACATAACAGAGGATGGTTTGAACTCCAGTTCTGGGAGTTGGACTGTCTCTAGGATTACACACATGTACCACCACTGTCCATTTATGAGTTGCTAGGGACAGAACCCAGGGCTTGTTGCATGCTAGGCAAATACATATCCAACCACTGCCTGAGGTGGGAACCTCAATCTCTGACTAGAACAATCACTAGAACTTTTTAATACATCTCCTTCTATGTTTCTGGACTTCTCTCACTCTGTAGCCTAGACTGGCCTGGAATTTGCTATGTAGCCCAGGCTGGCCTTAAACTCAGAGACCCATATACCTCCCTAGTGCTGGAATTAAAGGCTTACTGCATCACACTGGGCACTGATCTATCTGTTCTTTATATAGCCACAAAGGTTCTGTGCAAAACAAACTCTTCACTGACTTAGCAGCACCACAGGCTAGTGGTAAGACCTCTCAGGGTCTGCTCCCTAAAGAGCTTTCACCTTCAACTCTTGCCACAATACTTGTTTTTATATGTACTCAATTTCCTTTTCTTTTCTTTTCTTTTTTTTACAAGACAGGGTTTCTCTGTATTGTTTTGGAGGCTGTCGGTCCAGCCTAGTCTCGAACTCACAGAGATCTGCCTGCCTCTGCCTGCCTCTGCCTCCCGGGTGCTGGGATTAAAGGCGTGCGCCACCACCGCCCGGCTGTACTCAATTTCTTACTGAACTGTGTTTGGCCACCGTCCTTGTCACTAAGCTTCTTCCACTATATTTTGTTTTGTTTGTTTTGTTTTTGGGACAAGGTCTCGGTAATAATCCTGGCTGTCCTGGAACTGGGCAAGTGGACCAGGTTGGCCTTAACACTTCAGAGAGATCCTCCTGCTTCTGTTTCCCAAGTGCTGGGATTAAAGGTGTACACCACAAAGCCTAGGCAAAGTCATTTATTTTTAATTTGTATGTATCGTGTGAGCCTTTGTGAGTATGTGTATCACATGTGTGCAGGAGCCCTCAGACACCAGAAGAGGGCACTGAATCTCCCAGAACTGGCAGTTGTAAGCTGCCATGTAGGTTCTGAGAAGCAAACCAGGTCTGATTCAAGAACACTAAGCACTCTTAACTGTTGAGTCATCTCTCCGTCTCCATCTTCCACTACTCCTTCCTTTCTTCTGAAAGAGCCTACATGGATAATATCCTATTCTCTCCTAGTAATTTTCAGGACAAACATATTTCAGAAAGACATACATATTTGAAACAAAGCAAATTGTCCATATAAAATCCAACAGGTGTCTTAAAAACTACAAGATGGTTTCGATTGTCATGTGACTTATCTGTTCTTTTGATTATAGCATAACTCAAACAAGAACCAAGAAATATGGTTCTTGTTGACTGAACCATGTGATTAATATTTGTATTTACACTTTGAAGTTAATTGTTTCTTTATGCTTTGGAATTAACTGTGTCTATATCGGTCCAACAGCTGAAATACTGTAATGAATACATTTGCACTCAATTATGTTCCAGGTGTCAATGAGCTTGATTCCACTTCCCCTCCATACTTCTCGAGTTTCTTTCTATTTCAGAAAGGCTAGGAAGAAAACTGTACATAATGGAAGGAGTCAGTATGGCTTACTGAAAAGTTCAGGTTGTTTTTATTTATTTTATTTGTTTGTTTATTGCTTATGCTTATTTTGTTTTACTTTGCCTTCATGTATGTCTGTGTGAAGGTGTAAAATCCCCTGGAGCTGGAGTTACAGACAGTGGTGAGCTGTGTGTGGGTGTGAGTGTTGGGAACTGAACCTGGGTCCTCTGGAAGAGCAGCCAGTGCTCTTAACCACTGAGCCATCTCTCCAGCCCTGAGGTTGTTTCACCTTGTAAATGAAACTAGAATTTAGTGAAAGTTAATGCCTGACCACCACACACCTCACTAAACAGAAACAAGGTGCTTGGTCAGGCAGCCCAGACACCTGGGTTTCCAGCCTGGCTCTACCCTTCATCCCACTGTTTCAATCTTCATGAAAAGGCAGGTAACTAACTGTACAGTAGGGCACTTGCCTCACATGTGTAAAGCTTTGGGATCTGTCCCTTGTAACATGAAAACAAACAAGTGGTTTGTGCATTTCATAAGTACAGAAATAACATGAAAGTATTGTGACTTTGAATAAACCATTACTCTTTTCTTCCCCGCTCCCATAGGGCTATCCTGTAACTCACTCTATAGACCAGGCCGACCTCGAACTCACAGAGATTCTCCCAAGTGGTGGAATTGAAGACGCTGCACCCTCCACCCAACTCATTCATGCCCTTTAATTGTGTCATCAGGAAAATAAGCACAAGCTTTGCCTCTAAAAACTGCTACATGGAGTATCTTGTGGAATAGTCTGTTGAACCCTGTGCTAAAACATTGTGGATATGGCTCATCCAGCTCCTCCTAAACACCCTCTCACTATTAACCAGCAGCCCAAGAAACTGGCAGCACTGCTACAGTAAACCCTCGTTTCCTGAAGGCAAACAGGGTCTCACTTCAGAGCCCTTGCTGGTCTGGAACTCATAAGGATCTGACTGCCCTGCCTCGTATTAAAGGCGTGCACTACCACACCCACCCAGCCTGAATACAGACTTTTTGTTTTGTTTTGTTTTGTTTTGTTTTTTTGAGACAGGGTTTCTCAGTGTAGCTTTGGAGGTTATCCTGGTCTATAGACCAGCTGGCCTCGAACTCAAGAGATTCACCTGCCTCTGCCTCCTGAGTGCTGGGATTAAAGTGTGTGCCACCACTGCCCAGCCTGAATACAAACTTTAAAAGCTAGAGATTACCTTTATTTGTAAGATTCCTAAATTTAACACCGGAAAAAATAGTTAAGAGCACCCACCTCCATATGAGCCACATATGTTGTCTGTGAATCACTTTCATCTCCAAACTGGCAGAAGCCAAATAAGTAGGGCTTTCCTGCAGTGAAATCTGTTCAAGCAAACATCTGCTGGTTCCTTGAAAAATGATCCCCACCCCTGGGCCCCACACAGGTGGCCTTTGAATTTGTGACCCAAAACCCACAGCCTCTGAGAGAGGTAGTATCCATGAGACCCTGGGTCTCAAGTAGGAGAAAGCATGCAAGAAGGAACTCAACTCTGGGCCAAGAAGCACGTGGAGTTAATGAAAGTAGTGATGACTGCTTTGAAACTGTTAAACTGAAAGGATACATTTTTCCTGTTACTAATACTCTTGATCAAAGCATAAAAGGAGCATATGCTTCACTTGAACCACAGCCCATTTTCTGTTTTCTCAATTACTCCTTTTTCAAGGAAGGCATAAAACACAACTCTAAAGCCATGGACTCTATCTCTAGCTTTACCCATGCAGGCACCAATGACCTTGGAGAATAACTAAGGGCAGAATTGCTCTAGTGTCTGCATCTGACAGTTAACAAGCCTTATGTCCCATGCCTTGTGACTACTCAGCAGACACTGATGAGTCATCAAATGATTAAACTAACTCTGTACTTCTACTGGCCTGACCAGCATCCACACTTCGAAGCCCTTTTCCCAACCCAAATGACAAACAAGTTATTCCTGGCTTTGATCTGAAGTTGTATTAAACATTCTAGTTGGCCTTATGGAACAAGGGCTCAATACTCTATGACGCTCTTCTACCACCACTCCTGGTCTGCTGTCTGAAAGAGAGGGAATGACTTTAGGCTAATGAGACAGCATCACTGGGCCCAGCAGGCTCAGCAGACCCAGCTCCCAGCCACATGCACAAAATATGCCACCAGAGCCTCACTAGAAATGTGGTTCCTAAGAATGCAGTCTCTGGAAAGATGAGTTTGGATGGAGAATCTGGGTCTTGCTGACCTCAAGGCTTATCTGATCATAATTAGACACCACAAAGTCGCTTTTCCTAATAAAACAAGGCTGATGTGATTAATGTAATGAACACATGTGCATAATGGGATGACACAGAAAACTCATCTTTTTGGAAGGATTCACTTAGAAAGAATTGGAAGTCATTAGAATGATGTGCTTGTCACCTGTATACACAACACACATATACAAAATACACATAAGTTGAGGCAGCAACAGTAAATGCCCAGGTATCATGACATCTCATTTTTGGAGGTAAGTTGTTCTGAAGTCTCCAAAATCCAAGAAATGGAAAACTGGATCCATGCTGTGTGACAAGTTAATGTTGAAGAAAAATGCATTTTTCTTTCCTTGCACCCACCTTGGCTTGGACAGCATAGGAAGCCAAGAGCACTGAAGCCTCAGGAGGGCAGTAGACTTTTTCATCCAAAATCTGCTTCTTCACCTGAAAGGGGCATTGAAAAAGATGAGATGGCACAAGAGGAAGACAGCAGTGCCGCCTGGTCACAGCAGATGGCTGCAGGGTATTCTACATGACGGCTGCCAAAGCAGCCTGGTAATGGTTTTCTGACAAAGGGTACTTTTTTTTTTTTTTTTAAACTGTTGCAGGCCAGTTGAGAGTTCAGCCATGAAGGGGTTATCAGTAAGCTACCTGCACAAAAGCCCTCATCTCTCCTCCTCAGAGTCAAGGCTAACGAGTAAATAAGATCTACTTGATCACAGCAGAGACTGACGAATGTGTGGCTAAGGCTGCACTGGGTCTCAGTCACGGCCCCTATGGAACACTCACGGTACTAGAGGAGATGGAGTCTACTTTCAAATCTTAACAGACAAAAGTCACCAAGGCCACTGAATTATGACTATAGAAAAAAGTTATCACTTCCAATGTGCTGCTCTAAGGAAAAAGGAAGCAATAAAATTTGATCGATTCAACTTTTAAGTACACATGAGGTTCAGGAAATATAATTCCTACGCCATAATGTTGAATTACCATATCTCATCGCACCTAATTCTGTACAGTGGTGCAGCGTATGATGTCGCAGACACAAGGACAAGAGAGTTACATGAAGTGGGAGTGCATTAAGCAAAGCCAACTCTTTTCACAGATTCCTATTAGTAGATGTTGCCTTGCTTACTCACAAAAACAATCTAACATTTCAGTATGAAGGAAAACCAAGCAAAAGTCACAGGGGAACAGGTGCTGCCTCAAGTCCTCACAGGAAGCCATTTCTCTAACACTGAGGGATTCTGGTCTCCTCTAACTGAAGATGACCCTGAACGTTTGATCCCCCTGTGGATCACAAAAGTATACTGTGCTATTCACACAAGGCAAGCATTTTATAGACAGCTACATCCCCAATCACCAAAGAATCTTTATGTGACTTCATTTACACATACATTCCCCGCACCCCCCACACCCTGTTTTAAAACTAAGAGAAAACGAAAGCTGAGATGTTCTGAAGCAGTGAAACCTTCAAACCTCCTAGTTTCTTTACAAAGAGATAAAAGAAGCCATAATACACAAAATCTGAAAGGGGCGGCCTTTTGACCTAAAACACATGCACATGCATGCAGGCATGCATACATGAAACTCCTTTGTAAAAGAAACTATTTAGCTAGGCATGGGGACACACATCTCAGCACTCCAAAGGCTAAGATAAAAGGATCTCAAGTTCAAGTCTAGCTTTAGCTATGGAGTGAGATCCTCTTAACGGCACAATGCAACACAGCATTATATGGAGAGTAATATCACAGTTCACATACTATATCATGTACACATTATATAGAGGCTCCATATTGTAAGGATTGTATGAAAAATCATAGATGTACTTCTGGGAAATCAATGTAGTTAGTTAGTGTCCTGCTGCAATCTTTTACATCATGGACAACAGGGCAGCTTAGGGGCACATCAGCAGTTTTAGCATCAATCACTACAGATAGTCATGAAACTGAGGAGGCTTCCTGACCATGACAAAACAGGCTTCCATCCTTAAATGGAGCACCTACCTCCCTGTGCTCCCAGATGGTCAACCTGCAATTCTGGAACACCTAATTTCTTCAGTTTGGTTGAAGAATTACTGAAGAATACCAACTGCATATTCAGTGAGCCCATCTTTAAGGGGCTTGCACACCAATGAAGGAGGAAAGGACAATATACAGTAAGAGGAGCACAGAGCAGGCTGTCTGAAACACCTTAGGCATGGGACAGACCAAGAGTCACTGCCATTCAGAAGAGCTGCCTTGAACTTTAAAGGAAATTTTTGCTAACCCTCTGAAGCTTTTCTGTATAATCGCAGAGAACTTTCAAGTTAGCCAGGAGAAACTCCTCTTGCGTGTTCTTCATCGCACCTCTGCAATTTCACCTGACACCAATTCTCATCACTTGGGTAAAGCTCTATTCTGAAGACATTTTTTTCCCATTATTGAACCAAAAGTACTGACTATTTGGAGGCAGAACATTTTCTGCAGTATAGAAGTATTTGTGGTCAACTCCAAGGGGTTCACCTGGGCTGCTTCTACAATCATACCCAAATCAGTCCTCTTAGAACTGGGGGAGAAGGCATGGGCAGGCATACCTGTAAGAAAAATAAGTGTTGCGTGATCTCTTGAACTAATTCCTCCTCAGCATTTTCAGGATAAAATTTGGCCAGGAAGTGAAAGGTAACTGGTTCTTCCTTTGAAACATCATGATCCAACACCTGCAGAATTTCAGAGCAAAAGACATGCTGTGCTGGCTTCTCTTTCTCATGTACCATCAGAGCATACTTGCAGGGAAGGTATAAAATCCCTTCCCGCTACATTCATCCCATTTCCCAAAGGCTGTGTTTCTACAGTTGGAAGCATTCACAGAGTCATCCATCGCAGGAGATAACATCCACTCCACACAGGGGATTCTGAACCAAACCAATCAATAAACCAAGGGGTGAACAGAGCTACAGTGGCAGCGCCAGTGTTCTCAAAGCCAAGGAAAATAGTTACAAACTAGAATGCATAACCCAAAGGTCTTGGGCATTATCCTTTATGGAAGACTGAGGATTTTACAAAGTTTTTTTCCTGAAATAGTAACATCTTCTTTTATTCTTTGCTACTGCCCACTCAAATAGGTTCTGTTGGAATATAACTTAGACACAATAAACTAGATTTTTGTGATATTATGTTATGAATACTAGAAGTGAAACATGGCCATCATGGTAATGCTTTGTTCCTGGAATCTTTCAGAGATGGCCACGAAATGCTTGCAGTGCAGTAAGAAAACCACTGTCTTTAATCTTCTAACAATCCCACCCACCCCCTGAAAAGCTTGGACCATCTGCTCTCCAGAGTGAATTTCATTTCAGGACATAAACATGCTACCAGGCTCCATTAACATGTGTCATAATTTATTTCCTTTGAGCAGCAGGTTCTAGGACTCCTGATGCCCCCAATCTAATATCCATTTGGCTACCATTCAGGTATGATTTAAAATTCACTTTGCTGAGAGTCATAAAAAGACACAGAAAGCTTTGCTGTCTCTGATATATAATTCTCCACATGCCTGCCCAAATTCCAGGGGCAGTCCCCAAGGGACTTGAAATAAGTCTAATCTAGTTGTGCTCTTCACTGTATCTTTGTGGCATTTGGGGCTTCTAATCATTGGGATGACTGTTGGAACCGATAACCAGCAGGGGAGTTGTAAGCATGAAGGAGATGACCATATACATGTTGTGAACCTAACATGAACACCTCACTGAACACTTGTTAGTTACCACTTTATGTGGTAGATAACTTCAGGGCAACCATTTAGGGTCAGAATTAGACATGGAGTTACTTCGGGAATCCAGGGTCTTTTGGCCCTGATCTTCAGCTGTCTTTACTGTTAGGTAGCCAGGAAAATAGGTAGACATGTCTTTGTGTGAATATGAACCCACAAATGGGCAGCTTCCCTAAGCCATAGCCACTTCCAAGCCACCTTCAAATTTCTAGAAACCTAGATTTCATGTGCTTAAGAAATCACAGAGAATCCTGAGGAGGAAACCAGATTGCGCCTTCATCTCCAGACTCCTTATTCCTTTAGTTTCACTAGTGATTAAGTCTGTTGGCTCTTGGTGTTCTCAATGACTTATTAAAAAAATAAATGAACATGAGCCCTAGGAGAATCTCTCAAAGACATAAATTGTTGGCTTTTTTTAAAGTATACAAAGATAGTAATGTTATCCATAAAGCCTGACTAGTGGTTCAATAAACTGAGGGCATAATGCCAGAAAGCAAACAAGGTAGTGACAATGGGTAGAAAAGCTAGCCAAGGGTTAGCCCTGGTGAATCCTGCTTGTCTGGAGAGTCTACGCAGAGCAGAAATGTCTGTAGGACTTGCTTCCTACATACATGACTTAATATAAACAACTGACCCCTTCTTTACCACGTCCTTGTGATACCCAACAAAAAACAAATGAGCTAAGTGCATGCTCGGGGGAGAGAAACACAACAACAAAACAGAAGGCACAAGCCTCCCCCTCTGCTTTCATGGAGATCTGATCCAACCTTCTTGTCCATTTTGAGCCAGGCCACAGTGTCCTTGATTGTGTACTGCAGTCCAAAGAACCAGGTTTCCCGAAGCCCCAGCGTCCGGCACACCAAATCAAACAGGTCCTTCCCTTTCCATTTCATCTGCAATATAACAAACAAACAGGGAAGGACGTTGTGAGCAAAATCATAATCAGCTCACACAGAACTGTTCTCAGCACTCTCTACTGTCACCAAAATGGCTGATGAGCACTGAACTCCTAAATAATTTTAAAGCTTCCCACACAAAACCATAAGTGGGAAAATACCAATTAGAGTTTAATGGCTCAATTGCTGTGGAGCACACACAATACCTCCTTGGACAGTTCCGTACAGATCTCAATATCCCTGAAGCTGCTATTTTAGGAAACCTGGTAAATAAGCAGCCTCATTTAGGAGAGTCAAGCCTCCTAAATTAGCCCAGGAAGATGGCTAGTTTGTGAGACACTAACTCCCTTGAGATTTTCTTTTTGATGGTTTTGTTTTTTAAATCATGACTCTGCCTTTGATAAAAGTTCACTTTTTAACTTAAAGACTAGTTTTACTGGGAAAAAAAACATATGGAAGTTATAACTAAAGCTACAAAAATTGTAGAGCAGAACAATGAGAAATCAGATAGACCAGTTGCAGGTCTCTATCAAGATGCCTGGTTGGGCCCAAGCACATGCAACTTGTCCACAGGCACAAAAGGCAATTCCAAATGCTCATAGTAGCCTCACTTTCAAAAGCACCCAAATCACTGCTAAACCCTTTTCTCTGCTATTCAGTGGTGTAGCTGGAAAAACCAACCTCAAACATCTTCACAGGGAACAAGGATACAGGGCACTGAGTAAATGTTGCCACCTAGTGGTTTTCAGTCAGCTAGGCTTTTCCTGTATCACCTCTTAGTTATGCTACCCCATATATCAAATAAACACTTGAGTACAGTTATGATCCTATGAAACATACGCACAAGCAGTCCTGAGATGTGAATGTGAGGGAATGATAAGACCACCTGATTGTAGAAGTAGCTGCTCTTCCCTCACCCTCATTAAGAAAACTCCACCCTCCAGGAGACACCTCAATAAAGTGCTCACTTAAGCCTGAGAACCTGAGTTTGAACATTCATGTAAAAAGTTGGTTGTAGCCAGGCGGTGGTGGCGCATGCCTTTAATTCCAACACTCAGGAAGCAGATCTCTGTGAATTTGAGGCTAACCTGGTCTACAGAATAAGTTTCAGGACGGCCAGGGCTACATGATGAAACCCTCTTGAAACACCTCCCCCATGCCCAAATTAACTTTGGTTATGGAGCCATGCTTCTAATTCCAGCACTGGAGGGGGTGGGGTGGTGCCAACCAGCCTAACCCAAAAAAGGAACCCAGGTCCCAGTGAGCATCTAGCTTTGTTAAAAAAAGAAAAGGGACTGGAGATATACCTCAGCAGTTAGGAGCACAGGCTGCTCTTCCAGAGGACCTGGGTTCAATTCCCAACAACCACGTGGTGGCTCACAACCATCTGTAATAAGATCTGGTGCCCTATTCTGGTGTACATGCAGACAGAGCCCTCATATAAATAAAATAAGCAAATCTTAAAAAAGGAAGGAAGGAAGGGAGGGAGGGAGGGAGGGAGGGAGGGAGGGAGGGAAGGAGGGAGGGAGGGAGGAAGGAAGAGAGGAATCGATGGTGGCCCTTAATCCCAACATTACATAAGCAGAGGCAGGAAGATCTCTGAGTCCAAGGCCCACCTGCTCTATAGACCTGGTTCCAGGACAGTCAGAGCTACACAGAGAAACCCTGTCTCAACCCTTCACTCACATGTCATGGCATTCACTTCTCTCTCTCTCTCTCTCTCTAAATAAATAAATAAATAAGTAAGTAAAATTAAAAACATGAACAAGGTGAATGGCTCCTGAGGAACCAGAGGTTGACCTCAATGTTTGCGTAGTGTGTGTGGTGTGTGCCATGAATGTGTGGAGCTCAGAGGACAACTTGGTGGAGTTGGTTCCCTCCTTAGACCTTTATATGGCTCTGGGGATCAAACTCTTATACACAGGCTTGTACAGTAAGTGCCTTTGCCCACTAGCCATCTTGCCCACCGTTTACCATTTCCCCCACCCAAGTGCTAAGGATAAAACTCAGGGTCTTGCACTTTTTTTTTTGAGGATCTATATATATATATATATATATTGGTTTTATGAGACAGGGGTTTCTCTGTATTGTTTTGGAGGCTGTCAGTCCAGCCCGGCCTCGAACTCAGAGATCTGCCTGCCTCTGCCTCCCTAGTGCTGGGATTAAAGGCGTGTGCCACCACCGCCCGGCTGAGGATCTGTATATTTTAATGTTTTTTTTTATATTTTACTTTTAAATTTAAATTAGAAACAAGGTTGCTTCACATGTCAATTCCAGGTCCCTCTCCCTTTCCCTCCTCTCCTCCTGTGCCCTCCCACCAACCCCCCAATATCCCCTCATTTCCTCAGGGAGGGTGAGGCCTTCCATGGGGGTGTCCATAGTCTGTCATTTCATCCAGGGCAGGGCCTAGCCCCTCCCCCAAGAGTCCAGGGTGAGAGCGCATCTCTCATTGTTGGATGGGAGCCCAAAGTCCATTTGTATACCTGTAATAAATACTGATCTATTACCCAAGGCTCAATAGATTACCTAGGCCTCCTCACTGACACACACATTCAGGGGGTCTTGATCAGTCCCATGCTGGATTCCCAGGCATCAGCCTGGGATTCAAGAGCTAACCCTTGTCAGGCCAGCTGTTTCTGGGGCTTAAACCAGCCCAGTCCTAATCCCTTTGGTCATCAGTCGGTCTTGCACTTCTTAAGCAAGTATTCTACTACTGAACCATACTCCCAGCTTTAATAGATGTGAATGAATAGTCCTCTTCAGGTATTCAACAGGATAAGCCATCTCTCTGTGTTTATAGCTAGAATCAGCAACCCAAATGGTAGGACACCATGATCACAGCACACAAACAGCATATTGGCTTTGGTCCTTTGCCAAGTAAGGTATTTCTCCTATCTGTCCTGCAACCTTGGCTCCACACCCCAACTGCAGTCAGGTCCCTGGAATACTGACTGCAAAGATGGAAATCTTTAGAGATTTCTGAGTCGGAAAACTGAGTTTTATTTTTAAAATATAATTGCTTTCCCTCTTCTACAAGGTTGGATAATAGTTACACAATTGACAACTGGACAGAGGGCTGTTTAATTCTTTGAAGGCCTTAATTCCTACAGGCAGAGCTAACTGAAGAAATTTTATTTTGGAGAACTGGGAGCTTCAAGATGCTGATTATCCTCTTGTCTCTATTTTAAGCAGCACACAGTATATAAATTATAAATGCCTACCTTCCACAAGATAATGTGCCACTAAAGAACAGGATTAACTTGGAGAAGTTAAACACCCAAGGAACAAGAGGATAAGAACATCACTCCCAGTCCACCATAGCTCACAGCCAGGCCAGGCCAGGCACAAAGGGCAGGGAGAAGCAGGATGAATAGATCCCGAGGAGATCTTCCAAGGGGACAATGAGTGAGCTTCCCAACTGGGGAGCTGAAAACCTCTACCTACCTAATACTGTGTTACCACAGCTTTCCTGTTTCCCCTCACTTTATTTTTAAACTGCAGGCCTGTTTTTTGTTAAAGGCAAAAAGACAATGTCATTGCCCCCATGGAGCTTGCAATAAAGTGAAGAGACAATTCTCAGAACAACCCAGAATCACAGACTATGGGGCTGAAAAGCAGCCTCAGGAGTCACCCACTGTGAGCCTGTGTTCTTTTTGTAAAGCTGAGTAAACTAAGTCACCAATGACTTGGCAGTCTACCAAAATAAACAATTCACGGTGACCCAAGGTAGGCAAACCCCTAGTCTCACAAACCCTTTTCCAGTTCTGTGATCATCAAATCTTTTTGCTCCTACCTTGGCCAGTAAATGACCAATATTAAACAGAACCCTTCTGAGAGTCACACACAGCTCATTCACAGCTCTGTGTGAACAGAGTCCATTTCCAGCAAGTACTATGGCACATGCATGCCCGAGTCTCACACACTGAGGCTATACAGTCCAACCTCAGGAATGGGGATGGGGCAGGTGGCTCAGGCCCTGAGGACTCATCTGCTTCATGCCTGCACTCAATTAAGGGTGAAGAGTAAGTCTCAGGGAAGGGTTACAGGACAGACAAGAGCACAGAGGGAAAGAGGCTGAGAAGCAGAAGGAGGCAGTTCTAGAACCAGCACTTGAACAGGCTAGAGAGATAAAAACTCAAGTACATCTACCTGCATTTCCAGCTTGAGTACCTAGTATCCTACTAAAAAAAGGAATAAAAAATAAACAGCAAGTTTGGGGGGGGGAACAGACGAGCAATGAAGTTTTAGACAAGATTAATTAAACTAAAGAAAGCAAGTGGCCTGGTGATTTGTGCCTTTAATTACAGCACTCAGGAAGCAGAGGCAGAGGCAGGCAGATCTCTGAGTTCAAGACCAGCTTGGTCTAGCTAGCAAGTTCTAGGTCAACCAAGTCTACCCTGTCCCCCCCCCTGAAAAAAAAGGAAGGAAGCAAAGCAGAGATGTCCTAAATATATTAATATATTTAAGCTTCAGCCCTCTAAGCTGGGGAGCTGGATCAGCTGCACATGCCACAAAGCCTAACGACTTTAGTTCATTCTCGGGAACCCGCGTGGTAGGAGAGAGCTGATCCCCACAACAGGTCATCCTCTGATCTTCATATATGTGCCCCCACACAGATACAAAGTAAATACATTTAAATATTTTTTTAAAACTTAAAGACCTTCATTTATAAAATAAAACATTCTGGGCTCAGCTGACCTTCCCCTCACCTTAGGAGTCCAAGATAACACTGTGTAATAGAGTGGAACCTCATACCAAAACAAAAGAAAATGTTTTGGCTCTGTCTTTAAGCAAGTAGTAAGTTTTTTGGCCACACATGCTGGCTTGCACAAGAATCCTAGCACTTGTGAGGTTGAGGCTAGAGACCAACTTTGGCTATATAGAGAGATTCAAAAAACAAACAAGCGGGCTGGAGAAATGGCTCAGTAGTTAAGAGCACTGACTGCTCTTCCACAGGTCCTCAGTTCAATTCCCAGCAACCACATGGCTCACAGCCATCTGTATTGAGTTCTGGTGCCCTCTTCTGATGTGCAGGTAGAACACTGTATACATAATAAATAATAAAATCTTTTTAAAAAAACAAGCAAGCAAACGAAAAAAACAATCAAATAAAACAAAAGGTTTTCTGTTTGGCTAATTTTAATCTCCACATGTTACCGATAAAAGGTTGTGCTCTTCAACATGTTCTTCCTCAAATGCATGAGGCTTCCTTCATCTTCTGCTTCTCTATAAACACAGACTATTTTGGCCACAGGTGTTCTACAGAGTTTAAGTTCCTGTGGAAGGGAGGCTGGGCTTTCTTGGTACAAGATGGCTTGCCTGAACAGGATTGTTTTATGTTATGTTGATGCTTTGAAGTGACTCATTGTCATCTGAAGGTCTCTCCAGACTGCAGGCACCTCCAACTATGAGCAGCATTAGTCATCATCCCCAGTGACCAATGTAGAGTGTACAGAGGACACAAGACACACTCAACAGCAGCTGTCCTATATGACTGACTAGATGACTTTAAGACCCAAGGCTCAGAAACTTAGAGCACAGTTAGCTCATACATCCATTCCTACAAACGTACAGTGAACACACATTGTGTTCAAGTACAGTTCAAGATACGGAGTTCAATGGAAACAAGGTCCATCTTTATAGGTTTTTGAACAGAAGTCAGCCTAGAACAGATGATCAGTACAGGTGAGGGTTTCAGCACAGAAACACTTTGTTATGACAGGGATACCCAGGGACTGTGGGGACTCCTAAGAAAGAAAGCCCCCTTCTCACAGAAATGACATCTAAATCGACTCATGGGGGGAAAAGGTTTGGAGGAGACAGCAGGGAAGGGTGTTGTGGGCACAGAGAATGCTGTATTCAAAGGTCTACAGCAAAAAAGAGTTCTTAGAGGAATCGAAATATTTTAGCTTGATTAGAAAATACTTCTGAATTTACAATAGAACCAAATTGAGTATATGAAATGGTTCAAAGGTAAAAGACACCCTGTCACCCTGTCAAGCACCAAGCCTGACTATCTGAGTTTGATTCTCAGGACCCACTGGTGGCAAGAGAAAAGAAATTTCCCATTTTCTCAGCACAAGTGAGCTCAGGAGACTTGGGGAAAGGAAGCTTCACTAAGGAGACACTGGCTGAGCTGGGCTCTTGTAGAGAAAGGGCTGACAAAAAGGAAGGTCATGCCAGCCTAAAGGAACAGCGTGTCTGCATGTAAGTTCAAGCAGTTACAAAAGGAATGTTCTTTGCACTTTTCTAAATTCTCTGACCTACACAGCTACATAGGCACAGGTGCGAGCACACACACGAGGGCACACACATGAAAAAAATTTGAGAACCAAATTATGAGCGCACATGGTGGCACACACCTGTAATCCTAGCACTCAAGAGGCTGAAGCAAGACGACTGAGAAAGTTCAATGTCAGCCTGCGTTATATAGCAAAGATCTCTCAAAAAACAAAAACAAGGGACAGGCGCTGGGTGTAGCAGCCCACAACGTTAATCCTAGCACTCGGAAGGCAGAGGCAGTAGGATCTCAACGAGTTTGAGGCCACCTGGTCTATATAGTGAATTTCAGTCCAGCCAAGACTACATAATGAGAACCTGTCTCAAAAAACTAACAAAACAATAAAATTCCCCAGGATCTAAACACAATGTTTTGTCAATTGTCAAATTCTACTTCTGGAATCTAACTACAGAACCCAGAAAGTAATCTTGTGACTAAATTCTCCAATCTCCTAAGGATAGAACACAACGAGTACCATTCTAGACACACAAAAGGCAAGTTAAATCATTACACAAAATGGATGCCTCAGGATATCAGGGCTTCTTTCCAGGAGCCAGCCAAAAAGGCCTAGGTCAGTGAGTTCTCTGCCATCAGTATATCTTAGTACTGTTACTGCGTGACCTTGGGCAAGTTATTGAACTTTCTCATGCTTTAACAGGGATAATGAGCAGAACCTGTCTCAGCAGATTGATCTAAAGATTAAGTGAATTAATTCATTTTAAAAAGACTAAAGCAGTGCTGGGCCCAGAGCAAATAAGGGGTAGTTACTGTTAACTCCCACTCTGCCTCCTTGCCTAGATTCTCAAGTGGCGCTGCTCAAACCCTCCTAGCCCCAACTTCATACCACAATGATGGATGACAGATGGGAAAGGGCACCATCAATTATCATCGAGTTAACCATCCTATCTCTCATCTGACAAACATTTATTGAGCACCCACTATGTCTTAGTCTTTGTGCTCGGCACAGGAGATAAATGATGAATTCAGGACAACGCATGGTCCCTGTGCGTGTCTGACAGGGAAAACAGGTAAATGGACAAGGGAAAACAAATCACTAGTGCTAACAGAACAGGCTGTTGTGGGAACACAAGTGAGCCCAGGAGACTTGGGGGGAAGAAGGCTATGTTGAGGAGACACTGGCTGAGCTGGGTCTTGTGGGGAGAGGGCTGACAAAAGGAAGGTCATGCCAGCCTGAAGGAACAGCATGTCTGCACTTGGGTCCAAGCTGTTGCGAAGTAAAGGAATGTTCTCTGCACTTTTCTACGATCTGACAAACAGCATGATTTCCAATCTGCAGTACTGAATGTTCAATGCAGGACTGAATATGTAGCTTTGGCCTGGTACATGTGACAATTCTCATTCTGCATAATTGGTCTGGGACCAGGCTGTGTCAGGGCACTGGATCAAACAAAGTAGGAATGCATCCTACAATAGTATCTGTAGGGGTAGAACCCAGGATGAATGGGATGAGTCTATTTACTTTCCTATTAAAACATTCCTAGCCAGGCCTTGATGGCACAAACCTCTAATTGTGGCCCTTTGGAGGATGAACACCAAATTCTAAGCTAGCCTGAAATATGGAGCAAGACCTTGCCTATGGGGGTGGGGGGATTCTGACACTTAGGCCTTTCAGACCTACATTTACTCTATGATAGACTGTTAACATTTTTTTTTGTTTTTGTTTGTTTGTTTTTGTTTTTCGAAACAGGGTTTCCTCTGTGGCTTTGGAGCCTGTCCTGGAACTAGCTCTTGTAGACCAGACTGGTCTTGAACTCACAGAGACCCACCTGCCTCCGCCTCCCGAGTGCTGAGATTAAAGGCGTGCACCACCAATGCCCGGCACACCGTTAACATTTTTGTTATATGCATGTGTGGATGCATGTGGTCAGAGGACAATTTGTGAAAGTTAGTTCTCTCTTTCTATCATGTGGGTCCCAGAGCTTTTGAATTGAGGTCATCATGCTTGGTGGCAAGTGCCTTTACCTGCCAAATCATCCTGATGACACTACATGGCCCTACAGATCTTTAAAATTACATTAATTGGGGGTAGGGATGCACAAACATGTGGAGGTCAGAGGACAGTTTGAGGGAGTTGGTTCTCTCCTTTCACCATGTGGATCCTGCAGACCAAATTCAGGTCTTCAGGGGGACTGGAGAGAGGGTTCACCAGTTAAGAATACTTGCTGCTCTTGCAGAGGATACAGGTTCTGTTAACAGCACCCACATGTCAATTTGCAACTAACTCTAATTTCAAGAGATTCTAATACCCTTTTCTGGCACTGTGGACACCATACACATATGCAGTGCACATACAAGCAAAACATGCACACACAATAAAATTAATAAATCTTAAGAAAATTCAGGTTATCAAGCACTTTTACCCACTGAGTTATCTTGCCAGCCCTGTCTGTGGGGAGCCAAGGAAGCCTGAATTGAGTGAATACATAAATAGCAGATGAAGTCCTGAATGAGTGTACACTGTTGGCATCCAAGAATCAATGCCTCAGACCCACTGGAATTTAGTCTTCCCACTGTGATAAGGCCTAGAATTGCAAAGCTTTCCTCTGGTCCCAATGCTAGTGTTTACAAATGATTGACCAAGCTGGGTGGTGGTGGCACACACCTTTAATCCCAGCACTTGGGAGACAGAAGCAAGCAGATCTCTGTGAGTTCAAGGCCAGCCTGGTTTACAGAGCGAGTTCCTGGACAACCAAGACTATAAAGAGGAAACCCAGTCTCGAAAAAGTAAAAACAAACAACAAATGATTGACCAAGCATGTGCAAAGCCAGGCAACTGCAGTCAGTTCCCTCCTCCTGGATACTGACAGCCAGAAACTTTTGTCTATGGACACCCCCTACCAAGAGCAGCCACCCACCTGCGCTGTGCACAATAAACATGCAATTTGTTGCACTTAGTGTAGCTCCATCAGCGCGCACACAGCCCATTCAACCCCAGCTTTTGTGTGTATCTTGGTTTCTTCAGTGCCTGTCCTTCCTTCATTCCCTCACTGGCCCTAGTCAAGTCAAGGAGGCAAGCTGTGTAGTGTATGATTACCTGTAGGCTTCGTTGTTGTTACAGTCTTTTCTGAACAGTTTTGATGAAGTATGCATTTAAACCATCTCTTTCCATCTGGCCAAAGTATGCACCTGTTCTCACTTCTGCAGCCCTCTTCCCTCCCTGGTCTTAGTGTGGAGAAGAGGAGAGAGGCTAAGAGGCAGGTGCTTGTTTTGCAGAAGGAAGGAGGGTGGTATGCAGAAAGAGAAACGCATGAGGGAGTGGAAATCCAGGCTCCATTAGGTGGAAGCAGTCCCTCAGCAGGCCTCCTGTCCTCAGAGTGCCCTTCAGGCAGAGGGGCTGGAGGGCGGGCCTCTGGAAGCTGTTTGGCTCTGTGGCTGTGCTTGCTTTCCTGTTACTTTAACAGGCTGCAGTGTGATATCATGGATATATATTACGCTTGTATCAAAGACAGATGCGTATGAACTTCATAAACAGGACTAAGTGCTGTCAGCTTGTTATTTTTTATAGGGGCCAGATTTACAAGCTTTACCCAGAGTGAAGTACTTGTCATTTATCAACTTTAGAATGTTTTAAGTAAATAGCACTGAACACTTATCCTGCACTGCAGGAACACAGCTAGAACACAGCACTTCTCAGTTACAGGAAGCAAATGCTACCAATAACCCATGGGGTTGATTAGAGTCTATTAGCTTGGGACAACCATCTTACCAGTTGGCCAGGATTACATGAAATCCTGAAACTGCCATTTGTTTTTTGACTTTGTCAGTCTTTACACTGTATTTTTTCTCTCATAGCACTAAGCAGCCCCTGACAATCAAACCCCTTGTTCATGCTGATACTACACTGCCCGGTGAGAGGAAACTGGCCACACGCTGGGGAAAGGCCACAGCAAGACAAGGTCCACTCTCTTGAAGAAAGCAAATCCAACTTTGTGCTGGATGTAAGATGTCTAAGAATTAGAGCCCAAAGATACACGTAGGCTCTAGACACAACTCACAACTGCAAAGAGCCAAGACAGAGGCTTCTCTCAGAGGTGGGGGTGGCCCCCCCAGCAGTCACACAGTGGTGGTGTTTGGCTATTGATTCCAAAAAGGAAGAAAAGGAGAAGCAGAGAACCCCATTTGCTTATCATCAGCTCCTTCTAGTTAACTCACAAGCTGCCCCAGCATTTGCATGAAAGCTGTAGAAAGGTTGGAGTGCTTGCAGACAGAGTGACAGGACTGTGCTTCCCTGGCTCAGGGCCTGCACCTCATGTGGACCATTATTTCAGAAATGGAAAACTCAAGAAGACTGAGATTTCCCTGCTCAACATTTATTCACAACTGATAATATGTAGTCCTATGAGAACAAATTTATAGAAGACCTGTGAATTTAGGATGTTTGTATAAAAGATTCAAACCTAAATATAACTCTTATTCATCTGTTTTGAAAAAGGAGGTATCAACAGGCATGTCAACACACAACTTTAATCTCAGTATATGGAGGCAGGGAGTCAGGCAGATCTTTGTGAGCTCGAGGCCAGCCTGGTGTACATGATGTTTCAGGCCAAAACACACAGAAAGAGGGGGGGTCAAATATTTCAATTTATACAGTAAACAAATAAACAGCAAGGCTAGGAGGGGTGGTGCACTCCTTGTAATTTCTTGTGAAGTAAAGGCAGGAGATTACCAAAAGCTCAAAGCTGATTTGTTCTACATAGCAGGTTATAGGTCAGCCAAAACTACAAAGTGAACCCTGTCTCAAAAAATCAAAGCCCAAGCAAACAAGCAAACAAACAAACAACAAAAAAAAAAAAAACACACAATGGAAAGAGTTACTAGGCACTAGGAATGCAACTCAGTACCTTAATTTTTGCCTAGCATATTCAATCCCCAGCAACCTGCTCCCAAACATTTATATACATAACTTTGCTGTGCAGTAAGTGAATAATGAACTCCATTAAAATCTGGCTAATCAAAGAAAATTAAAAAAGCAAGGAGTTAAGACTATACTACAAAAGCAGGCTTTTCTATCTCTTGAACTGCAAAAACAGCCAACCTTTTGGTTTTGCAATTAAGGGATACATCCCCTTGCATGTGGGCATTATTGTTCAACATAGAGACTAAGGGATCCCCCAAACAGAAACAAGAACATAGCAGGAAATCGTATTTGTTTTTGCTGCTCTGCCAGTCTTGAAGCCTATATCCCTCATCACAAGCTGAAGCTTTCTCTTTGCAGAAAAAATTAAAAAAAGAAATCCTCCAATCTCCTGCCTTGTCAGTTTCTGCCATAATCAACTACAGCAATTACTTTTCCTCTTCCAGTCCTCCAATCATCTCTGTTATTGTGTCCAATCTATATAAATTATTAGTTTCATGGCTTTCTACCAATTGCTTCTCTCCTTCAACCAATTACCTAACCTTATTACAACTTAGCCTACACATTCAGCAGAGCTACATGCTTCTAGACTTTTCTAAGAACTATTCCCTTCAATTTTTCACTCAGGTATATGAAAAAATGAGTTTATCTTCCCCAAGAATCTGGTCTTTTCTCCAGAGCTACAGTTCACCATTCCCTGAGGATGGACACACACACACACACACACACACAGTCTGCATGAACATACGCACATACTTTAAGTCTCTCAGGATACAGGCAAACACTGCACAATCTGTGGCCACTCCAATAAGTGCTTGTGGTTGGCTGGTGATGATGATAATGATGATGATAGCTAGATGAGGTTTCTGAGTAGAACACTCCTAAGTAATGATTGCAACGAAGGAAGAATTTATGACACTCCTTATTAAAATTCTAATTGCATAACTAGGCCTTAAGATACATATTTCCCCCTTTGGTGACACATACCGATTCTCTCTTTCTAAAAATATCTTGGCAAAGAAATCTAAACCTCAAAGAACCAAAGAAGAAAATTTTCCACAGAACAAAGACACTAGGAAGAAACAAATCACAGCACTTGGGAAGCTACAATATGTAGGTTTTAAACTCTAGTTAAGTCTTTAGTCTTTCAAAGCAAAATAAGTTACTGTTTTTTAGGGAGCAAAAGTCCCAATGACTGTAGCTTCTGGCATCTTCCCTACTTGGAGAATGACTGTCAGAGACGAGATCAATAATCCAGACCCCTCCCTTCAACCACCACAAACAAGCCTGTGACTTCAGTGAACCACAGTTCAAGTAGGTCCCAGTGTTTTCATCCCTAATTCCCCCGTGCCCTGCATAACCTCCAGATTTTGTGCTGGAGCAAAGATGTACTTGTTTCAAAGTCAGCTGATAGATGACAAAGCAAAAAAGAAACAATTACAGTGTTATAAAGCAAGACAGAGTCTGTGCTCCAAAAGCCAAGAAGACAGTATCTGTCTGCAGAATTTAGCTCACAACATGAGAGCAATCATAGCTCTGTCAAACAGCCATAAACACCTCAACCTGCTGTGTTGGGAAGTCACTTAACCTCTTTGGGGGCTCAGCTTCTGCAGTCATCAAGTGGTCACCCTCTGAGTCCATGAGTTTGAGATGGCTTTGTATAAATCATATAGTACTTTTTATTGCTGTAATAATTTTCTGTCATTCCTTTAACAATCCATCTCTAGGAATGTAACTAACACTTAATACTTCATCTATGTGTACTTTGTACAATGTTTTCCCTTACTCTGGGCTCTGCTAGTATGGCCCTTATGCCTCACAAACGTAAGTGAACTATATAGTCAGAATAGTGTTGTACATCTGTAATTCCAGCACTTGGGAAATACAGACAATCGGATCGTTATGAGATCAAGATACATGAGACCCATTCTCAAAAAGAAAAAAAAAGTTGACTACATAGATGTATTATATTATGAACTCTCTAATGCAACAAAAATGGTAATTATAAATACTGCTGAAAAGTAAGATCTTAGCAAATCGCATGCTGTGGATAATATGCAATTAACAATGATTACAATACTTGACATACTAAAAATGACAATTCTCCAGAAACAATAGTAAGGATTGTTTGGTAGGGATAAGACATGAAGTTAAACCAGAAGTGGTGGCTGATAGCTGTATCCTCAGCAATCAGGAGACTGAAGCAGGAGGATAGCTGAGAGTTTGAAGCCAGCCTGAGCTAGAGAGATTGCCTCAAAAAATAAACAGAAAGAAAAGATACAAAGCTGATTTTTTTACATTAAACTTAATTTCTAAAAAAAATCTGGGAGGCAGAGGCAGGCAGATGTCTAAGTTTGAGGCCAGCCTGGTCTACAGAGAGAGCTCTGGGACAGCCAGGGCTGTTTTATAGAGAAACCCTGTCACGAAAAACAAAAATTATGTGTACTATTCAGGCTCTCCCCTGTAAATGAAAAAAAAAAAAGCCAGTCAGTGGTGGCGCATACCTTTAATCCAAGCACACAGGAGGCAAAGCAGGCAGATCTCAGAGTTTGAGGCCAGCCTGGTCTACAGAGTAAGCTGGACAGTCAGGACTGTTTCACAGAGAAAGCCTGTCTGGAAAAAAAAACAAAAACAAAAAAATTATATCTAAGGTTTTTTTGCCTACATGTATCCCCAGTGCATCAGATGCCCTGGAACTGGAGTTACAGATGGTTGTGAGCCACCATGTGGAGGCTCTGGAAGAGTAGCTAACACTCCTAACCACAAGAACATCTCTCCAGCTCCAAGGACCCTAAATTTCAAGCCTCAATATTAGGCAAAACTAGCAGATTATCAAACACAATCTATGGCAGAATATTACCTACATGATTATTTATGTCCTAAATACCTAGTGACACAGGCTCACCATTCCATGTATTTGGGAGCCTGAGGTAGGAAGATAGTAAGTTGAAGGCTAACTTGCACAACCTAGTGACACCCTTGTCTTCCAATAAAAACTAAAATAAATAAATAAGAGACTAGAGACATAGCTCAGTAGTAGAACACTTACCTAGCATGTTCAAGACCCTGGGCTCAATCTCTAGTGTGTAAACAAAGCAGCCTCTGGTGGTGCTGGGGACAAAACTCAGTAGAAAAGCACAGCCGGGTGGGCATGGATCTGTTCGAGCACTCCCTCTCCCAAAACTCCTGTGTGATAGAACCAAAGCATGCAACCTAGTTCCTGCAGCAGCCAGAAAATAGAAACATTCTGTCTAAGATTCAACACTGACTTTGGCAACACTAAAGAAACAGTAAGTTACTGGAGTGGGTAGGGTTGGTAAAAGGTTCTGTGAATGAATAAGAACTATTCAGGTCTGAAGGCTTTTTAAAAACATATTTATGAGACTGACTTAATCTGAACATCAACAACAGTAAAATAGTAGATAAAGGCATTTAAAACCACAGGTCAGTTCAGATAAGCTCTGCAACGACTCTAGATTCAGTTTTATCTGAAAGTCAAACTAACAAACTACTGAGACCAGAAGACCATAAACAACAAAATGAACAAAGGCTTTCTGTGAATTTCCCAAATCCAGGCCCAAATATAGTACAGGAGAAAAAAAAAAATGGGAATTGAGTTAAAGAGCTAGAGGAAACAAGCCCAGTGACTTAGAAAATACTGTGCTCTGTCGCCACCTAGTGATGTCAGCGATTCTTGAACTGGGACAGGCAGATTGACCCTCTCAGAACCAGCTATTTAAGAGGGGGTGTCACTCAATGAAAGAGGGCTTGCCTAGGGCCACAGATTCCATCTCCAAAACAATAAAAACAAACTTTGTTCTTGAAGTCAGCACAACTTTACTGACAATTTTCTCATGCTAAAAGTATCCTAAGACATGTGGATTTAGAATCTAAATTAGACAATGCACACAGAGGGCAGAATGCATCATTCCTATAATAAACCAGAGAAGTCTTGTCACCAGCTAGCTAGAGCGATCAGTAGCTCTGAGAAGATGCAATTCTGGGTTTTCTAAGTCTCAAATGCTTTAGACTCTGAAATTAAAATTAAGCAAGGGCCAAAAATGTTCTGGGACAGTAATATAAAACTAGCATAAATCACTGGGAGAGCCATAAAAACTAGGAAAAAAGGTGGGGAGGGTAACTGTGCCTGTAAATCCTAGCACGTAGGAGTCTGAGAAGGATCCAGAAAGAAGCCCGCTGAGACTACACATCGAGACCCTGTCCCACAGAAATGGAAGGCGGGAATCACTCTCCTAAGGCGGATGCTGAAGCTGAAGCCCTGTGAAATGTGACTTCCCTTCACTGTACAGACAACAACTAGGGAAGGGTGTTTAACATGCCTAAAAGAGCTCAGCCTAGAAACCACATGTTCGGAGATCAGCCAGGGCCTCTCAATGATTTTACACAAGTGACAGGGAACCATATATAGAAAAGGTGTGTAGGCCAGAGACCAACTCTAGCCAAGCTTACCCAGTGAACTCCCTCTCAGCTGGCAGGCCTTGGTACTCACCCTTAATCTTGGGAACTGTTCTCACATTCCCTAGACCCATACATCTGCCTAGATTTGTTCCAGCACCCACTGCTGGAAAGTTTGGTTTGAATTTTGCTTTTTTTTTTTTTTTTGGAGGCAGGGTTTGTTTGTGTAGCCTTGGCTGTCCTAGAACTTGCTCTGTAGACCAGGCTGACCTCAAACTCACAGATCTACCTGCCTCTACCTCCCAACTGCTGGGATTAAATTCATGTGCAACCACTACCTCGTTTTGCTTGGGGTTTTTTTGTTGTTGGTTTTTTTATTTTTTTAAGGGACAAAAAATCTCATTTTGCTGCCCAGGATGGTCCTAAACTCTTGGTCCTAAGTAGCTAAGACTACAGGCACACACGCCACAGTGCACCTTCTATCCCCATTTCAATATGATTCCAAGTTCAAAATGTTTGAATAAAGAAACTTTTTATATACGTTTTGCATCTCCAACTAGAATATGAACACCTTGGAAAGTCAGTCGTGCCCCTCTCCCCCAGATAGGAGTTACTTTGAAACTGGAAAAGGAACTATGCATTTGCATATGCCTGTAGTCCCTTTCCTCTTACTGTACAGAAACTGTACTCAGATAATTTGGGCTCCTTTAAAACCGAACTATAGAGGCACTTGGAGGGAGGGTAGAGGACAACTTCTAAAAAGTTAAAGAAAATTAAAACAAGGCTGGGACTGTATGGAGCTCTTTGGTATGTCTACCAAGGAGCTTGCTTGTCTGGCATGGGGCAAGCCCAGGTTCCAACCCCAGCACGCAATGAAAAAGAAACAAGGTAACCAGTTGTTATCTTTGTGGACACACCAAATGTCTCAGAAGGACACAGGTTGGATACAGAGGATGAACTGCTGGGACCATAAGGAATGTGAAAAATGCAACTAGAAAATACTTAACTATTGCGAAATAAGTTTTTGGAGGTATTTTTGGTGTTTTTTGGTTTTTTTTTTTTTTTTTTTTTTGGTTTTCTGAGACAGGGTTTCTCTGTAGCTTTGGAGACTGTCCTGGCACTCACTCTGTAGGCCAGGCTGGCCTCAAACTCACAGAGTTCCACCTGCCTCTGTCTTCCAAGTGCTGGGATTAAAGGTGTGCCCAACAAACACCTGACCTGAAATAAGCTTTACTTTAGGCCAAAAACTTGAATCCCAAGCTGATCATGGGCAACTGAAAAAGAATCACTTATAAAAAATGTTCAGGTGATCCAAAGGATAAAATAGATATCAAAGCAATACAACAGGGATTGTTAGTCATGTCATTACCCAGTAAAATCTAAGCCCACTGGCAAGTTCACAAAATGGTTTTTAGATAGAATCTTACACCAAGTGTAATAAATAAAATAATGACAAAGACAAATAAGTTGTCACATTAGAAAGTTCTTGGTGGTGGTGGTGGTGGTGGTGGTGGTGCACACCTTTAATCCCAGGCAGAGGGAAAGGACCTCTGAGACTGAGGCCAGCCTGGTCTACAGAGCAAATTCCAGGACAGCCAGAGCTACTCAGAGAAACACTGTCCCCAAAAAAAGGAAGGAAGGAAAGAAGTGAGCAAGTGAGGGAGGGAAGGAGGGAGGGAGGGAAGAAGGAAGGAAGGAAGGAAGGAAGGAAGGAAGGAAGGAAGGAAGGAAGGAAGGGAAAAGGAAAGGGAGAAGAAAGCTTATTTCCATTTGTTCTTATTTACCAGATACTTAAATTCTCAAGGTGGGGGAGTGTCTAAAATGCCCTCCTTTCTGTGTGGAGACTCCTACTGAGCGTCATCACGGTGAAGAGAGGGCTGGCCTGGATTCAAATCCCAAGCCCACCTTTTAGCAGCAGTGTGACACCCAGCACAAAAAGCAAGCTTGGACAGCATCTAAATTAGTAATGTTTAGAATTACTAGTTCTAGTTAATTTTAGAGTTACTAATTACTTTATATTAATTTTAGAATTAGTACTATCTCTGGGCCAGGCAACAGGTGAGGAAGGCATTCCAGGCATTGGGCTGCTGTGAACAGGTTTGCAAAGTCATGGTACAATCAGCTCAAGTAAAGAGAGTATGACACAGTATAGGAGAGGCTGAAAGAGGCTCAGGACACACTTCTACTTACGCAAAAGCCCTTTTATACTTACTTTGTGCCAGCTATTGGTCTAAGTATTTTGCCAACAACTCTACAAGAAGAATCATGACAACTCCTATCTTCCAGACGATGCAAGTGAGAAATAAAAGAGGAAGCACCAGAGACCAAGCCCCCTGAGTCTATGACCCAAGGTCATCCTCTGCTACATAGCAAACTCAACGATAGCTTGGGACATCTGAGTTCCATCCTTGGGAGGTGGAAGGAAAGAATTGAGTTCACAAAAGTAGTCCTCTGGCCTCCACACACGGGCATGTGCATACCCTTTCACCCCAGTAATGGAGATATTAGTTGGCTTCACTGACAAAAGCAACCTAAGGCAGAAGGTGTTCATCTGGGCTAAAGTTTTAGAGGGCTTCATCCATGGTAACTTGGCACCTAACATGCCTGGGCAGAGCATCATGGTGGCAAGAAGCAGAGAGAGAGAGAGAAGTCTAACTTCCGGAACTTTCAAAGGCGTGCATATCCCAAAGCCCTACTTCCTCCTTCCAGCCAGGCCATGAAAACACTGGGATGTGGGTTCAAGAGGGACATTGGGACAGATTGACGGGATCATGGAATTTACTAGAAGAGTTATTAACATCAACAGATAGACAACAGCGTGGCAGGGACTCTGAAGAAAGGAATCAGGGAACACGTTACAGAAATGGAGTTCCTTTTCATACCTTTCTTTGTTTGTTGGGGGAAGGTGTTGTGGAATAAGCCTGAACACTGTGAATATGTATTACTCTCATTGGCTAATAAAAAGCTGGCAGGCCAGTAGCCGGGCAGGAAGTTAGGTGGGAACGCCAAACTGAGAATGATGGGAAAAAGAAGGATGGAGTCAGGGAGAGACACCAGCCAGCCACTCAGGAAGCAAGATTACTAGAGGACAGGTAAAGCCACAAGCCACATGACAAAACAAAGTTTACTTAAAATAAAAAAACTAGCCAGGCCGCCTTGCCCGTATCTCCTGAGTAAATAAATGAAGCCCTGTTGTACTAAATGGAATCATGCATTTAAATACAGAACACTGCATATGACACACAATCATACAAAGCCCTCCATTTCACAAAAAGCAGGCATGGGGTCCATGCAACAACAGCACTAACCAGCATGCTACCTGCCTCTCCACCAGGGCATCCTTCACCTTGGCCTGGCCACATCACAGACCACAGACCATTCAAAGATACTGCCTATATCCATAAGACACAGGTAGTAAAAGAGGATGACAGCCTTTCTTCTGTAATAAGAAAGTTCCTGAGTGCACACACATACAGTCCTAACATCCTATACAGTCTATATTAAAATAATCACAACCATAATTTCTAGATGTTATTTGTCTATATTTTAGGAAGTATAGGAATAAAGATCCTACTAAAAATACCAAAATTATTCCTTCTGTCCTTCCCTTAAAGATTCTGTTACAGAAAAACTATATCCACTTGTTATATGGTATAATGACCTGTAATGTTGGCATTCAATTGACCATAACCCCATTTCGTTGTGGTGAAAACATTTAAAATGCCAACTAACATGAGAAGGCTTTGTTTTCTATGTAACATAGTATTAGAATCTCCCACAACTCAATTGGAAGGAATTTTTCATATTTGACTATCTTACTGATAGATTGCATTATTAGAGCAAAATTCCAGCCTAGATAAGAAATAACATAACTGTTTAGCCTCCTGGCAAATTACATTCAGCACTCATTTTCTCAAGATGACAAATATCAAATCTCTCAAGTGGAAAAATCTTCTAGAGCATCAAGCCAATTGTGCAATGCAGCAAACAGAACAAGAAAGAGAGTCCACCCCCATCTCTGCAGCAAAAAATCCTCTGCCATAAGGTATAACCTGACTCATATGCCAGCTCCCACTGGTTCTAAAATGGAGTCCTTCTTGGAAGGCCACTATCATCTGACCTTAACAAAGCCAAGAGTTCCACAAGTACTGACTTTTCTTTTTTCACCGAAGTTATCTGCCAACTCCTTGCATAAGCTTGGAACAAAAACATGGCAAAGAATGAGAGCTCTCTCTACTACCATAGTATAAACTATTATTACTTTTAACAGAATACACAGACATCTATAAACGGTATTTCCACTATAATTTGAAGTCCAGGGAGATGCAATGACTTAACAAAAACTACAAGAGGGTAGTGCCCAAGGTGATGCAAGCCTATTTTAGGTCAGTTATAGCCCTTTCTGTTCCTCCTTTCTGAGGCACTAAGCATCACACAGCCTTAGAATATGTCTACTATTGGTCCCACTTTACAGGTGTGGAAACTGAGGTCCACTGAGGTAAGTATCACATCCCAAGCAGAAGTGGATAAGAAAGAGGCAGAACTTTAAGCCTCAGTCTGCTTTATTTCAAAGTCCATGTGTTCTCTATTACTGCTCTGCTAATCAGATTGTGGTCACTGGACCAGCTAGCTGCACTGGCATCATCTGACAGCTAATTAGAAATAGATTTCTAAGTTCCACTTCAGAACTCCTAGAACAGAATCCACCCAAGTTTTACTAAGATCTCCATGTCATTTGTGGGCTCATTAAAGTTTGGAAAGCATACTATATCATTGTGCCTCTCTGACTGCTACTACTACTATCCCTTTCTACGGAATTGCACTGGGGTCTCAATTTCTGGGTGTGTGTGTGGCAGGGAGCTACACCAGGGACATTAAATGTTTGAAAATATTTTTGTCACAACTGGGGATAGATAGATGAATACTGCTAGGATCAGAGGCTAGAAAACTTGAAAAATATCCTACCATGCCTCTAGGCCTGGTAGCCCAAGTCTGTAATTCATACATGGATTAAGATCATTACAAGTTTGTAGTCTGGACTACATAGTAAGTTCTAGGCCAGCCAGGCCTACATAGAAAACTCCTTAAAAGAAACAAAACAAAACAAAAAAATCCTACAGTGCACAGGACAACTACCTATACAAAAAAAAAAAATTACCCAGCCCAAACATCAGCAGAGCCAAAGCTGAGAAACTACACCCTAATTGATAATACTATTCATTATTTTTGGATCTACTGATCATTTTTTTAAGATTTATTTTTGCTATTTTTAATTAAGTGTATGTGTAGGAGTCTCTGTGTAGGTATATGCATGTATGTGAATTCAAGTACACATGGAGGCTAGAGGCATAAGATCTCTCTGGAGCTGGGGTTACAGATGATCCTGAGTTGCCTGACATGGGTACTAGGAACCAAACTCCAGTCTTCTGCAAGTTGCAGCAGTATATGCTCTGTTTTTGTTGTTGATATTTCTTTCAAGACAGGGTCTCAATATGTAGCTCTGACTATCCTGGAACATACTATGTAGATCAGGCTGGTCTCAAACTCACATAGATCCACTCTGCCTCCTGAGTGCTCAGATTAAAGGTGTGTACCACTGTGCCCAGCCAGTACATGGTCTTAACCACTGAGCCATCACTCCAGCTGGGCAGGGAGACACATGTGTATAATCCAAGCACTTGGGAGACAGAGGCAGGAAATTGGTAAGTCAGGGTCATCTGCAGTTACACACCTAAATTCAAGGCCAACCTGGGCTGTATGAAACCTTGGTCTGCTTCCTTCCCCTCAAAAGAAAGAATACCTCACTGTTATGGCACTTGCCTGCTGGATATCAAGTTCAATCCTCAGTACCACACACGTCTAAAAAGAAGTTTTTCCTGAAAAAATTATGGCTAGATAAATGTCAAAACAAAATTATTTTCCCTACTGGCTAGTCAATCAAACTTTCTCATAACATTTAGCAAGAACTTATTAGAAGTTATCAAACTATGGTCCATGGGATAAATCAAACTGTTCTTATTCTATATAGAGCTAAGAATTATTTTTATTTTATTTTATAAAACTTTAAAAATTTTTATTTTATGAGTATTCTGCCTGTATGTGTATCTGAGCACCATGGGTATGCCTAGTGCCCTTAGAGGTCAGAAGAGGGCATCAAATCTCCATAACTGATGTCACTGGCAGGTGCTGAGAATCAAACCCAGGTCCTCTGCACGAACAAGTGCTCTCAACTGTTGAGCCATCTCTCCAACCCAAAAGTACTATTTTTTAATTTTTATCATTCATGAAATCAAATTTCCATGCCCATAAAGTTTTATGAACAACAGAGTAATAGCCACTGCTTACATTTGGGCTAAGGTGGCTTTTATAAAAGTTTAAGATGTAATTCACATACTTTTAGAATCCATCTATCTAAACTGTACAGTTCAATTTTTTTATATTCATAAAGTTGCACAGCCATCATGTAAGCCCCAGAAGTGGCCAGGCCCCTCCCCTGAGGCCTTCTAACTACCAGGTTCCACCCACAGAAGAGACTCTGCTCTCATCTACAGAATAAAAAACCCAATCTCTGGACACGAAATTCCACTCATATCCACCCTGAGAAGTTCCACCCTCTTCCCAAGAAACTCTATATAAGCCTGTATTCTGTTCAGTTTGCTGCTGTTTCTCACCCAAGGACAAGTGGCCACCCTCCTGGTTTTTTCCTCCCAATAAATCTCTTGTGTGAGATTGTTATGTGGTGTGACTTTGTAGTATTCATTGGCTCCTGGCTGCCAAGATACCTTTTCATCCGAGCTGTTATGTTAACATATTGCCCATAGTAATTTTGAGATCTTTTTGGTTTTGTTTTCAACACTGGGAATGGGATTCAGGGCCCCACACATGCTGAGTACACACTCTAGCCTTCAGCTCCAAGAACATTTTTACCACTTCAAAAAAAGACTACATATCCTAAAGTTAAAATACCCCTAAACTCCCACTGACTTTCTGAGCCCTGAGCAACTACTAATCAACATTCTGTCTCCATTAATATCCTAGCCTAGATTTTCCAAGAATGGGACTATATATTCTTGGATGACTTCTGTTTTAAAGGTCACTTCATTGCCAAATCATATCCTATAGAATGCATTTGCCATGCTGGTGGGCAGCAGAGCCATTTTCATGTCTTAATTATTGTGAGTAATTCAGCTGTATGAGTTTCTCTGTAAACACATTATTTCTGTCTGATGGGTGTCCGTGAACTGATAGATTATACAGAAACTATGATTAGACTGAGGAACTGCCACACAATTTTTCACAGAGGCTTTCTCCACATTCACAGTGACACTACATAAGTTTTTCATCCCAGGAATCTTAACTGTCTGCTTCTCTTTGTAGTAAAGTCCTCATTATGCATTTGATTTACACTTTCTTGATAATTAATGACACTGAATATCTCTTCATGTACTTACTGGCTATATATCTTCATTAGAAAATGTCTGTTCAGGTTTCTTGTTGTTGTTTTGTTTTTCAAGACAGGGTTTCTCTGTGTAACAGTCCATGCTATCCTGGAACTCACTGTGTAGACCACGCTTGCCTTGAACTCATTGAGATCCACCTGCTTCTGCCTCCCAAGTGCGGGATTAAAGACACGAGCCGCCACCACCCAGCTGTCTATTCAGATCCATGTCCATTTATTAAATGGGTTGTCTTGATTATTAAATTATAAGAATAATTTATGAGGCTAGTGAGAGCTCAGCAGTTAAGACCACTAGCTATTCTTCTAGAGGACTCAGGTTCAATTCCTAGCACCCATATGGCAGCTCACAGCTGTCTGTAAACCCAGTTCTAGGAGTTTTGATACTTTCACACAGATACACAAACAGGCAAGACACTAAAGGCACATAAAAGAAAAGTAATTTTTAAAAAGAATTATGTTTTAGATTCAAGTCTGCTTAGTTTTCTTTCTGCTGTGATAAAAAGCAACTCAGAGTTGACTCTGAGTCACAGTTTGAGAGGATAGTCTGTTATGGTAGGGAAGGCATGGTGGCAGCTGCTCACATTATATACACAGTCAGGAAACAAAGAGATCACTTCTTTTTTTTTTTTTTTTGGTTTTTCGAGATAGGGTTTCTCTGTGGCTTTGGAGGCTGTCCTGGAACTCACTTTGTAGACCAGGCTGGCCTCGAACTCACAGAGATCCGCCTGCCTCTGCCTCCCGAGTGCTGGGATTAAAGGCGTGCGCCACCAACGCCCGGCTAAGAGATCACTTCTTATATTCAGCTTGCGTTACCTTTTTATTCAGTCTGACCCCAGCCTATAGGATGTGTGTCTTCCTTCCTCAATTAAAATGTTCTGGAAACATGCTCAGACGTACTCAGATATCCATTTTGGGGAGAGGGGCTGGTGGGAGTGTTAGACAGGGTCTCGATATGTAACTCTGGGGGTCCTGCAGATCAGACTGGGCTTGAACTCAGAGAACCACCGCTGGAATTAAAGGCTCTTCAAGTATGTTTCTACGGTGTTTCTAAATCCAATTAAGTTGACACTGATGAACAATCATCACAAAGTCCCTTATCAGCTACATGTTTGTCACTTTTTCTCTTCATTTAACTCCACCCTTAGAAGCACAAGTTTTAAATTTTAATTAAGTCTCTTTTTTAATGTGTGGGGATGGTGGTATGGTGTATATTGTGTATATGTGCACATGCGTGAGGTTGCACATGCAGAGATCAAAATGTCTTCTATTTTACGTCACCTTATTTTTTGAGTCAGAATCTCTCCCTAAACCTGGAGCTCACCAGCTGGCTGGTCAGCAAAGCTCCAAGATCTATATGACTCTACCATCTTCTGACCTCCACGGGCACCGTACACATGCGGTACACACATACATACCCACGTGGAAACACACACACATAAAGAAACAAACTCCCAGCCTTTAATTTTCTTAACATTCACTTTTGGGTGTGTGCACACATTGGTATGTATGCATTTCTGTGGAGACTAGAGGGTAACTTGGTCTGACTTCTTCTCTCCTTACACTATGAGTTCCGGGATCAAACTCAGGCTTTCAGGCTTGGCAGCAAGAACCTGCTGAGCCACCTCATCTGACCACTGATCTTACTTTAAGCAAAAATCTTAAATTTTGAGAGACAGTGTTTCTCTGTGCAATCATGGCTGTCCTGGAACTCTCTTCATAGACCAGGCTGGCCTCCTCATGGAGATACACTTCCCTCAGCCTCCCAAGTGCTGGGATTAAAGACATGTGCCACCAATGCCTGGTCATGAAATATTTAAATTTTTAATGATGCCAGCTGTGTTGTGGTGAGTGCCCTTAATCCCAGTACTTGGGAGACAGAGGCAGGTAAATCTCTATGTGTTCCAGGCCAGTGATGACATAGTGAGATCTTGTCTCAAAAAAAAAAAAAAGAAAGAAAAAAAAAGTATAGCACCACTTGCCCTTAACTCCAGCATTTGGGAATCAGAAGCAGGCAGATCTGAGTTCAAAGCCAGCTCCTCTACAGAGCAATTCCAGGACAGCCAGGGCTACACAGAGAAACCCTGTCTCGAGAAAAATCAAAAAATGAAAACAAAAACCAAGCCAAATAAATACAATTTTAATAACATTTTTCTCCTTTTTAAAGAAAGATTCATTTTTTTGTGTAGGAGTATACTGCCTATATTTAAGAGTACCACATGAATGCTATGCCCATGCAGGCCAGAAGAGGATATTAGATCCCCTGAAACTGGAGTTACAGATGGTTATGAGCTGACATGCAGGTGTGGGAACCTATCTTGTGTCCTCTTCGAAAGCAACAAGTACTCTGTATGATTTTTTTTTTAATTTATTTATTTAGTATACTGTCTTCTGCTTGTGTGCCAGCAGGGGGCACCAGATCTCACTCAAGGTGGTTGTGAGCCACCATGTGGTTGCTAGGAATTGAACTCAGGACCTCTGGAAGAACAGTCAGTGCTCTTAAGTGCTGAGCCATCTCTCCAGCCCTCTAAAGGATCATGGGATTTTTTTTTTTTTTTTTGGTTTTTCGAGACAGGGTTTCTCTGTATTGTTTTGGAGGCTGTGCTAGAACTCGCTCTGTAGTCCAGGCTGGCCTTGAACTCACAGAAATCCGCCTGCCTCTGCCTCCCGAGTGCTGGGATTAAAGGCATGTGCCACCAACGCCTGAAGTACTCTTAACTACTGAGCCATCTCTCTAGCTCCTGTTTTCATATTTTTCGATCTTTTTAGTAGATGCTCTGGAGTTTATCATATAATCTTGACTTACCAAAATCAATTTCAGGTTTATATTAGTCTAAGTGATCCAGAAATGTTCTGATGTGGTATTATTATATACATCTATCAAATTTACATACGCATAACTCATTGTTACAACTATTCATTTACCATCTGTAGTTATTTCCTTAGCCCATTATAGCTTTGTTTCAACACACCTCTTCTGAGTTGTTACCAAATGTGTTATACATATAACACATATGTCCAACATTACAAGCACTTAAACATTTTTAACCAGGTAAGGAGAAAACTATGCGTTTACAGCATTGTACATAATCACATAATTAACCTTACTACTTTCTCATACACATTTGAATTATTGTCTGAGATCTCTTGCTTTTAGCCCAAAGCATCCCGTAAGTTTTTTGTAGGGCAGGTATTTAAGTAATAAATCCTCCCAATTCTTGGGGCTGGAGATATGGCTCAGTAGTTAAGAGTACTGGCTGTTCTTTCAGAGGACCCGGGTTCAATTTCCAGCACCCACATGGCAGCTCACAACTGTCTGTAACTCCCAGATCCACTGCCCTCACACAGTCTTACATGCAGGCAAAACACCAATGCACACAAAATAAAAATAAGTAAATTATTTTTAAAAAATAAATCCTCCTAGTTCCTGGTTATCTGTTGTCTTAATTTCACTACTCTGAAATGACTACTTAATCTATGTTCAACTTTACTAGACATAATTTTTTTGGGGGGGTGGGTTTCGAGACAGGGTTTCTCTGTAGTTTTTGTAGACTGTCCTGGAACTCTCTTTGGAGACCAGGCTGGCCTTGAACTCACAGAGATCCACCTGCTTCTGTCTCCAGAGTGCTGGGATTAAAAGCGTGCTCCACCACCACCCGGCTAAACATAATTCTTAGTTGACTTTTTTCTTCTGAGTTGACTTATTTCTTCTGACAGTTCAAATTTATAACAGGGTTTCCTTTACTGATTGTTTTATTCTAGTTACTGAAATTTTCAGCTCTAGAACTTTCATTTGGTTCTTTTATAATGCCTCTCTTTAGTGATCTCCATTTAATTTGGCAGTATCTTGGTGCCTTCCTTTACTACTTCTCTCATGCGCGCGTGCGCGTGTGTGTGTGTTCACATTTGAGAGTGTGCCAAGTGTGTGGATGTGTACTTGCGTGGTTCACAGACGCACATGGACACGTGGAAGCCAGAAATCTTCCACTATCAAGTGTCTTCCACTATTACTCTCTCTCTTATTTTTGAGTGACAAGGTCTCTGAAGCTCAGTGATTCAGGTAAACTGGCTGGCCAGCCTCCTGCCTCCACCCTCCAGCACAGCTTTTACATGGGTGTCCAAGATCAAAGCTCAGATCCTCATACTTGCATGGCAAGCAGTATACTGACTGCACAGTCTCTCCTAAAGCCTTTTTCGTTAACTGTGGCCCCATTCACTCTCACAGGGGCTTCTGTGCCTAGCTTTCCCACACCCACCTCCTCTTCCTTCCTGTACCTGTCATATTTTCGTATTTCTTTACCTACCTCATAGTTTTTGATGTTTTGGGCATTTCAAATAATATATTTTGGTTACTCTTGAGTACTGGCGTCCCCTATCCAGGTCTTTTATTTGCTGGGGGAGGAGCAGCACTTTATCTATCATTGTCCTTGTGTTTTTGAGACAGGGCTTGCTATGGAACTCAAACTGGCCTTGAATGCTCCATTCCTCTGCTCTCAGCCTTGAAAGTGCTACGATTACAGACACGGATCTTCAATCTAACTTCAAGACTTACCACCTACTTATTTGTTTGGTGACTGGTGTTGATTTGAGTAGTTAACCTTGAATGACATAGCTTTAGTCTTCTTCCCTTTCCAGCTAGCTGTTAAATTGTAATTGTGGCTTATTTTTCTAATATTTGTAACAATAGCCTGGGGCAAACTAATCTACTGAATTATGGGTTACTCTGAGGGAACTGTTTCTGAGGTAAATGCTTGATATTTATTCTTACCTAAGAAGCGTTCCCTAATAATTTCTTGCAAACTGGAAAAAAAATGCAGTCTAAGCTGTATCTTCATAAAATCCAATCCTCTCTCAATAAAACCTAGTATTCTCAAGACTGCCTTCAGGCATGAACTTTTTTCCACTGTGTTTCAGGTGAAGTTATTTCCTTTGGGGGTAAGATTAGGACAATCTGGGACTTGTTTGGAGGTTTGGTGCTACGGGCTGAATCTTGGGCCACCTGCAAGTGCTTTATAAGCTATACCCCTAGCCAACAACTGTTTAACTGTTGCTCTCCTCAGGCAAAATCTCTGAGCCAGGATTCTAAAAATGGAGAAGGGGATAATAGCAAGCTTTTCTCTGAGATGTTCCCTTCCCCACCAATTCCAGGCCTGAGTCTTTGATGGAAAAAAACCCACAGTAGGTTGAAGGTTCAACTTGCCTTTCCTGAGGTCAGTAACCTCCTCACAATCAAAGTTGGGCAAGGGCATTTAGGTCCTAAATCATCTCAGTGTGCCACACCCTGTTGCACGGTGGGACTGAGAAGAAAGAGGAGCCCCACCTCTCGTGCCCCAGACTCAGCCCCAGCAATAAGGAGCAGAATCTATCAACTCATCCAAAGGGGGAAAGAAGCATTGATTGACAGTCTTGAGTCAAACTACTGCCTCTCACCTTACTAAATTTTCATTGATTTCTTGTTGTAGCATTTGCTGTTCAGCCTTACAACTATTTCCAAAGCTTGTTTTCAAAAGAATTTTTACTGGTTTGAGAGTAGAATATATTAGTGGAGCTCCTGATACTGTCTTGCTTAGGTCAATCCTATCTAAAAACAAAGCTAGAGAGCTGGGAGTTAGTTCCAACAGAGTCCTAGGGGCCTATAGAGCCGAAATGACTGACTATTCAGACATGTGTAGAAACAGTAAGTCCTGATCTAACTGTCACTCCTATACTAGTGCTATTGGCCATGAGTCAACACTTAGGGTAACAAAGACTACATTGCTTAAAGTATCATCCTGGCTGAAAGCTTACTCCAACATTCAAAATCTTGAGGCACTCTGCATATATAAGAAAGAAAAATTAAGGGTCTTTTTCTCTTTTGGGGGGTGTGTGTGTTGGTTTTTGAGACAGGGTTTCTCTGTGTAGTCCTGACTGTCCTGGAACTCACTCTGTAAACCAGGCTGGCCTCAAACTCTCAGAGATGCACCTGCCGCAGCTCCCAAGGCATCACCACCACCTCTTTTTTTTTTTGAGGCTTTTGCCACATTCTGTAGCCCAGGCTGGCCTTGAACTCTCACAATCCTCTGGCTCAGTCTCCTAAGTATTGGGTTTGCAAGTGTGTGCTGATGCACCTGGCCCAAAATGCTTCACCAAGATATTAAAAAAAAAACTATAAAAAATAAATAAGATGAGGCAACATCAAACAAACAGTTCTTTCTTCCATCAGGTACCTGTTGCGTATCCTTTAATTCAATTCTGACACACTCTGCTTGGAATGTTAAATCTCACAGGTAAAAGTGTCAACCACACAAGGCTGCCTCCTGCCTCTGCCAATCGCATGCTTCTGACTATCGGCAAAATGAGGAGCCACAACTCTTTTTGGATTCGGGTAGTTTAGTAGAGCACCTCACATAACGTAGGTAAACACTTATGTCTACCAATTTTTTATCAGGGATATTACAAGGGGTGCAAGAGATTACAAAATCTTTTTAAATGCAGAAAAGTAGGAAGAGCTTTTGAACACGTTCAGCTGGAAGCTCTCCAAACCCCAGCCTTTTGGAAGTTTATGGAGACTTAATTATAGAGGCATTATTGATTAAATCACTGGCCTTTAGTGATCAATTAGCCGTCAGTCCCATTTTGAGAAAAGAATTGAGAAGTCCCAACCTTAAGGATGCTAACTAAGCCTTTCTGGCAACCAAGCTGAATCCTAAAACTAAAGCCTGGCAACAACAGCCAACTCATTAGTACACAAGAAGACACTTACTACTTTGGAGATTTTAAGGTTTTAGAAGCAATGGGCCAGGACACCAGATCAAATATATTCCCGTGTCACAACTACCTACCCTGACTGGTTTTTGGTTGTTGTTTGGTTTTTTGTTGTTGTTGTTGTTTGGTTGATTTTTTGGGTTTTTCAAAACAGGGTTTCTCTTTGGAGCTTTGGAGTCTATCCTGGCACACGCTCTGTAGACCAGGCTGGCCTCGAATTCACAGAGATCTGCCTGCCTCTGCCTCCTGAGTGCTGGGATTCAAGGCATGCACCACCAGCGCCTGGCTGTTTGTTTTTTGAGAGTTAAATGTGTAAATGTCTGACACTTGTAAAGTGCTCAGGGCTCTGGATATAATCCAGTGATGGAGTGCTTGCATAGCATACACAAGGCCCTGAATAACACACACACACACACAGACACACACACACACACACACACACACACACACACAGACACACACACACACAGACACACACACACACACATACAGAGTGCTTGCATAGCATACACAAGGCCCTGAATAACACACTCACACACACAGACACCAGACACAGACACACACACAGACACACACACAGAGTGCTTGCATAGCATACACAAGGCCCTGAATAACACACACACACAGACACCAGACACAGACACACACACACACACACAGACACACACACACACACACACCAAATGATAACTATTATGTTAGAAAGTATGAAAAGTAAATATAAGTTACTCTTTCCTCAAAGAGGTTTTCTTCTACTGGAAACTTTAAAGTTTGGAACAGGGAAAAGTACAAACTTTCAACAAAACTAGATGTAACTTTTAAGACCTATCGTAAATAACACCTAATGAAAAACTCCCTAGAATTTTATGCTCAAGTCCTACACACTGTAAACCAGCTCGTTACTACGAAAGATTCCAGCTTTTTCCAATAACAAATGAATGAAAACCTTCAGGAAAAACCAAGGGGTCACTTTTTTTTTTCTTTTAAGGCAACAACTAGCTTTAACTTGTGATCTGGGGCCTAGATAGTCCTTTCCGGTTCTGACCATCTCCACCCTTGACCAGAGAACGGTATACTCAGAATCCCTCAAGCTTCCACCTCGACTGTCACCGCAGCCAGCAGCCCCGTGGGTGGGGACGCGCACCCCAGCCGGATAGGCAGAGGTTCCGTGGCTCTCCGCTCACAGTCCGTCGGGACTGGCGGCGGGTTACCTCGCAGTTGAACTCCATCTCGGCGTCCATGGTGACGATCCGCACCGTAAACGTCTTGGGCTGCTTCCTCTTCAGCGAGCTGAAGCTCATGCGGGAAGCGATGGCTCCGGCCATGGCGCAGGGTTCTGGCCGGGGACCCCCTCACACCCAGGTCTTTTAGCCTCCCTGGAGAAGCTGCACAGGCCTCAGGGACACCATGGTGGCCGGCCGGCCGGCCTGGGACAGACCTGCGCTGCGTGGGTCCCCAGCGGCCACCATGGGCCGCGAGGACCCGGCCCCCGGTGCGGAGAGACGACTTAAGGGACAGTCTCTGACGGCAGCGGGGACGCGACACGGACAGGAGCAGGCGCGGCCCGGCGCTCGGGAACTCGGGCTGGGGACGCCGGGGACTGGAATCCTAGACGGCTGCGGCGAGGACAACGCGCGCCTCTCAGCGGCCCGACGGGGGTCGCGGGGCCGCGCAGCAGTCGGGAGCGCACGCGTGCGCGCGTGTCTGTCACCGAGCCGGCTCCGCGCGCCCTCGGGAAGCGTCCTCCGCCAGCCCCCACCTCAGCGACCCGCCGGGCCCCCGCCCCGCCCCGCCCTCAGGCCTCCCAGAACGCTACACACGGACGCATCCTAGAGCCATTTCCCAGACGCTGTGATTGGCTGGAATGCCAAAGGAGGCGGGACTCGCGTCAGTCCCGCCTCCTCTGAGGCCATTCCACCAATGAGAAGTTGCACTGAGCCAGGGGCGCGGGTCTGTACACGGCGTGGAGTGGCTATAGAGGCGGTCACTCCGAACGCTTTTGTTCCCAAAGAATACGCCTACTCTAGCAAGACTGGTTGAGAAGGCTCAGGCGGCACCTTTCCCGGGAAACCTGTAGAGGCCCTGGCGGCACCGCACGAGGTGCGTCGCTGTCAGACACCGCCTGTGTAGAGGTGCGTCGCCCCAGAGCCTAAATCGTATTTGGGATACCCAGAGCCGAAGTTCCTTTTTGGCGTTTAATTGCATGTACTGACCTGTACTTCTCAAACTTTAAAAGCACTTAGAGAGGCCTTTCCTACCTGATCCTTCACTCCAGGCTTCTCTTTAAGAGAATTACAATTACCAAAGGGGCCAAAGGGCCGTGATTTTCCCTCCTTACCTTATGGAGTACTTGTTTAATACATACAGAAAGCTTTAGGAAGGTCTGACATACTAGATTGAATCCTGTAAAACTAAGCTAGATCAAAAAGTGTGAGAAAAACGAAAGCATTTTCATTTTGTCCTCTGCATTTATTGTTTGTTTTTCCAAACTACATAATGCAGTGCTTGTACCTTAATGCCATCAAGTGTTACATAGAGGAGAATTTCAGCTTTCTGGGGGAGTTGTAGAGTTTTGTTTGTTTTAAAGATATATGTCCCAGACACTGCCCTATTGCTGTGAAGAGACCCACCATGACCAAGGCAACTGAAAGAAAGCATTTATTGGGGGCTTGCTTACAGTTTCAGAGGTTTAATCCGTTATCATGGTGGGGAGCATGGTGGCATGCCTGGGTCCCGGAGCCTTAGAAAAAACTGAGGTCTGGCATGATGAAATCTCATAATTGACTCCCATCTTGAGAGACAAGGCTAGAAATGGAACCTTTGGTCTGGTCCAGCTCAGAACTGCTAGAATTACCAGTGTGCTACCCTGTGTGAGGCGTCTAACTTCTCCTTGTTGAAGTTTCAAAAAATATGGACTGGGAATGAGGCTAGCCGGAACAAGGTGTAAGGATTTATATGTATGAAAATGTCACAGTGAAACCCATTTTTGTATGCACAGAAAGTTTGAAAGACTAACAGGATTGAAATTCTGTAGTATTCAGCAGACATTGTTAGAACTGTACTATAGCATAAGTCTTGCTCTTTTACAACAGACCCCTGGAAGACCAGGAAGAGCCAGCCAGGGATAGGAAATTGTTCCCTGGACCCACCAGAGAGGATGCCACCAAAATGATCCTTCAGGGTACTTTAGGCTTGGTGTGGGATTATCTTCAATTTTATTGCTTCAGTTCTTTTCTGCCGGTGGGAAAACCATGTTGGATTCTTCTCTGCACTTCCTGCAGAGACAACAAATAACCCAGGGCCAAAGATACTGCCAGTAAATAAGTAGAGTGTTGGGGAACCCACTGAGGAGCAGCAAAAGGAAGTAGATCACACAGCAGGAGCTAAAATATAAGGCTGATGATCAGTAATAGTTCATTTTCATAGAAGACTTCCTAGGTGCTAGGATCAGGGCTAATCTGCAAAATACCCTATTTAAAGTTCCTGGGAAGATGTTCAGATAAGATAGACAGTTCTGAATCTCAAAAGAGAGCGCCAAGAATGAAAATAGATGGAGATGACCCAATGATTGAGAGCATTTAGTGCTGTTGCACAGGGCTGAGTTCAATTCCTAGAACCCAAGTGGGACACTCAAACACCCTATTAATCCAGCTCTAGGTGATCTGATACCCTCTTGCTGGGCTCCTCAGGCACCTGCGCTCATGTGCACGTTCCAAACGCAGCACACACACACACACACACACACACACACACACACACACACACAAACCTGGGTTCAATTCCCAGCACCTATTTTAGCTCCTAGCCATCTGTAATTCTAGTTCCAGGGTATCTAAATGTGGTGCACAGGTAAACATGGAGGCAAAAAGCCCACACGCATAAAATAAAAAGTAATATTTAAAAAAATAAAATAGGAGCTGGAGAGATGACACAGAATGTAAGAGCACTGGCTGTGCCAAGTGTGCTACTACACAGCTTTACTCCCAGCACTGAGAAGAGCAGGCAGGAGGATCTCTGTAAGTTTGAGGCCACACCAGCTGAACTTCAAGTTCCAGGACAGCCAAGATACATAGAGGCCCTGTCTCAAAAAAAAAAAAGTCAACCACCACAACAAAAAAGTACTGGCTGCCCTTCCAGAGTACCTAGGCTTGCTTTCCAGCACCCATACGATGATTGCTTACGACTGTCTGTAACTCCATTTCCAGTGGATCCGATGTCCTCACCAACTCAGGCACCAGGCACACAGGTAGTGCACCGACATATGTGCAAGCAAAACACCTACACACAGAAAAATTTTCACTATAAAATATCTTAAAAGGCTGGAGAGATGACTTAGTGGTTACGAACACTGATTGCTCTTCCAGAATTCCACGTGACAGCTAACAACTGTCTGTAACTCCAACATTTGACACTCTCACACAAACATATGCAGGCAAAACACCGATGCACATAAAATAAGAAAGTAATTTTTAAAAGATCTTTAAAAAACAGATATGGCCATTTGTTGTGGAATATTGATTTTAACTATATAAAGACGTGTTACATTTGTTTATGCTGTGGAATATTGCTTTAACCATGCAAAGATGTGTTACATTTGCTGCTGGTGCATCTGAGAGAATAAATAGGAGGAGTCTAGGCTTGGGAAAACACAAGAGATGAGAGAGGAGGAGAGAACAAGGGGCACACCAGGGGCAAGAAGCTAGGCAGCCACCAGCCAGACACAGAAGCAGCGGAAGAAATATAGAAGGAAAGAAAAGTAAATTAAAACAAAAACAAAACAGGTTAATTTAAGTTAAAAGAGTTAGCCAGAAAGGAGCCTAAGCTACGCTGGGCAGAGCATTTATAACTAATAAGAAGTCTCTGTGTCATCATTTGGGAGCTGGCTGGTGGCCTAAAAAAAAAAGCCTAGTTCAGCCACTCGATTGGTGGCACACACCTTTAATTCCAGCACTCAGGAGGCAGAGGCAGGCGGATCTTATGAGTTCTAGGTCAGCCAGAGGTATATAATGAGATTGAGATAACAAAGGTTCACACAGAATCCTTTCCGTGGAAACTCATAAAAGAAATATATTTTGTGAGGCTGGTGATGTAGCTCAGTTAATTCTGTCCTTGCCTACCATGCACTAAGTCCTGGGCCCAGGGTGATGCAACCCTATGATCTTAGTACTCAAGGTGAAAACAGGATGTTCTCAAGTTCAGTATCATCCTCCACCAGGAAGTGAATTTGACGTGCTCCAGTACTTGAGTTTGTAGTGAGCAGTTTGCATTTTTTAAATGACATGTTTATACCTTTCTAAGGGTAACCTATACACATCTCTTAAAAACTGAAACCAGCTTTGGTGGTACACACATCTAACTCTATCACTCAAAAGGCTGAGACACTAAAGACGGCAGGAGCTTTGAGGCCAGCCTGTACTACATAACAAGAAATTGTCTCCAAAAAGCGAGAGGGAAGGGAATGGTTTGGAGAAATCTGGGGAAAGGCGTGAGGAGTTGGGGCTGGATATGCTATTAAATACATTGTGTGTACATGTATGCAATTGTCAAAGAATACATGTAAAAAAAAAAAAACTTCAAAAAACGACTCCAGTTTTGGAGGCAGAGGCAGGCAGATCTCTGAGCTCCAGGCCAGCCTGGTCTACATGGTGAGACCCTTTCTTTAAAAATGAAAAGGAGCTGAGGATGTGGCTCAGTTAGGAGAGCACTTGCCTTGCATGCACAACGCCCTGGGTTCAACCCTCAGGACCAAAGAAACCTGCACCAGTCATTCCAGAATTCCGAGGAACATCCTTGGCACAGTGTAGGGCCAGCTTGGCATATATGAGATCCTGCATCAGAAAAAAAAAATGGGGTAAGCAAAGAGGGAAGGAGAAGGAAAAAGAGGGGAAGGGAGTAAAGATGAGGCTGGGGGTATAAAGGTAAAGGACTAAGCTGGCAAATATGAGGCTAAGTCACATCTGTGTAGCGAGATAAATAAGTCAAAAAGAACCGGGCCAGTGAGCTAAGTGGGTAGAAGCCCCTGCTGGCAAGCCTGATAACCTGAGCTCCATTCCTGGGACCCACATGGTGGAAGGAAGAAAACACTCTTAAAAGGTGTCCTCTGACCTCCACAGGTATGCACACACACACACACACAGACACACACACACACACACGCACGCACGCACGATAGGTAGATAAATAAACGCTAAACAGAAAACTGTCTCATTCTAAAGTAGCCTCCAATGGTCCATGCAAGCAGAACACTATAATAATTTTTAAATGATTAATCTTATTTAAAAAAATAAATAAAACAAAACACAGTAGTTTCCCTGTAGCCTTTGCTCAGCTTGCCTTAATGTTGACATCTTTTTCATAATATAATGTTCAGAGTCACAAAATTATGCATCTGGAGCTGGGCAAGTAGTGAATGCCTATGGTTCCAAAGATTAAAGAGATCAAGGCGGGAAGATAGCTTGAACTCAGAGGAGTATGAGGACAGCGTGGGAAACACAGTAAGAGCATGTGACTTGGGCTGAGACTGTCAAGTGTTTGCCTAACATACAGGATGGTCTGGGTTCAACCCCCAATGGTCTAGGTAGGTAGATGAGAAAACAGACACAGACAGACAGAGGCAGAAGGAGTGTTTGAGCCCAGGGATTGAAGACTAGTTGTGCTGGTTAGTCTCTGTCAACTTGACACATTGTAGTGTTGTGGAATATTTGTTTACACTGTGTGAAGACTTGTCTTGGCCGAGGTGCCTTCTGATTGGTTTAATAAAGAGCTGAATGGCCAATAGCTAGGCAGGAAGAGATTAGGTGGGATTTCCAGGGACAGAGAGACTCTGGGGAGAAGAAAGGCAGAGTTGCCAGTCAGATGTAGAGGAAGCAGGATGGGCAGTACAGAGATGGGGTAATCAGCCTCATGGAGAACATAGATTTAAAACATGGGTTAGTTTAAGTTATAAGAACTAGTATGAACAGGCCAGGTGTTAATGGCACACGCCTTTAATTCCAGCACTCAGGAGGCAGAGGCAGGTGGATCTCTGTGAGTTCGAGGCCAGCCTGGTCTACAAGAGTGAGTGCCAGGACAGCCTCCAAAGCCACAGAGAAACCCTGACTCAAAAAAACAAAACAAAAAAAAAACTAAACTAAACAAAAAACTAGAATGAACAAGCTAAGGCTGAGCTTTTTGTTTGTTTGTTTGTTTTTCAAGACAGGGTTTCTCTGTGTAGCTTTGTAGACCAGGCTGGCCTCAAATTCACAAGAGATCTGCCTGCCTTTGCCTCCCAAGTGCTGGGATTAAAGGTGTGTGCCACCACTGCCCAGCAAGGCTGAGATTTTATAATTAATAAGTCTCCATGTGATTATTTGTGAGCTGGCGGTCCCGATGAGAAAGTACTACAACATAGTAGAGTCAACTGAAAAGAAAAGGAACCTCTGCTGAGGAATTGCCTCTGTCAGACTGGCCTGTAGACAAGTCTGCGGGGCAATAGCTTGGTTAGTGATTGGTTCAGGGAGGGCACAGCTAACTGCAGGTGGTACTTCCTCTGGACAGTTATATGAGAAAGCAGCTGAGCAAGCTAATAAGCAGCATTGTGGCATGGTCTCTGATTCCATTCCTGCCTTGAGCTTCTGTCCTGGTTTCCCTTCATGATGAACTGTAACTTGTAAGATGAAACAAAAACCTTCTCCTCTGTTTGCTTTGGCCAATACTTTATCACAGCAACAGAAAGCAACCTGGGAAATAGTACATTGTGCAAGTGTAGTGTGTACAAGGAGGGGAATCCATATTGCCTAAAGACGCTTGAATGAGCCCAGGACTACGAGATCAACATGGAGCAAGTCAAATATACATGATGATCAGTCGTGAGATAGAACCTGTGAATAACCACTGCGTTACAGCCTGGACAACATAATGAGGTGCTAGCCCCCAGCTCCAGAAATAAACAACAGAACAAAGCTAGTTGGCATAATGATAGACATCTATAAATAGGCATTTGGGAAGAGCGGGGCTGAGACAGGAAGATCATGTATTCAGGGGCAGCCTGGGAAAGCAAGACAAGCAGAAAGAAAGAAGAAAAGAAATGGAGGAAGGGAAGGAGGAAGATGGCTGGTGTCTAGTTCCCCGCACCACAAAAAATAACAACATTGAGACACTACTTCTCATTAAAGACTTTATTGACATTTCGACAGTTTTTCCATAACTGTTCTGGTTTTTTTTTTTTTTTGGTTTTTCGAGACAGGGTTACTTTGTATTGTTTTGGAGGCTGTCCTGGAACTCACTCTGTAGACCAGGCTGGCCTCGAACTCACAGAGATCCGCCTGCCTCTGTGTCCTGAGTGCTGGGATTAAAGGCGTGCACCACCAACGCCCGGCTCCATAACTGTTCTGGAGCCAATGTAGCATTTAGTTATTTCTCCTTCCTCCCCTACAGCCCATAATACTTGCACAGTCTTTCCTTGCATTTTATGACCTTGACACTTTATTTTAAAGAGAGTCAACCAAATATTTGTCAAATGTCTCTCAGTGTGGCTTTGTCTTCTATTTACTAATGTTCGGGAATTTAGTTTCGGTTTTGGAAGCAGAGTCTAAACAAATAGTGCATCCTGGGCTGGAATTTAATATCCCCTCCCTCAGCCTCAAAAGTAGCCAAGAACACACACTCAATTCTTAATAATAAAAACCCAGAGTCAGATATACCAGTAAATGCTGGAAGATCAGAGAGACAAAGGAGCAAACCACAGCCACCTCTTACCTCACTAACTTCTCAGCTGAAAGGAGAATGCCTTATATTCCTCTCTCTGCCCAGCCACATCACTTCCTGTCTGTCTGTACAGACTTCCAGACCTCTATGGTTAACTAGTGGCTAGCTCCACCCTCTGATCTTTGGGCAAGCTTTATTAGAGTACAGACAAGATATCACCACACAGTTCTGGGTGTGCTTCTGTAAGCTGAATCACATTGCTTTGCGGATGTCGTGGAGAGAGCCACCTAAGGAGGTTTTCCTTGTTGTTGTTGTTTTGTTTCTCTGTGTAGCTTTGGAGCCTGTCCTAGACCCCACTCTGTAGACCAGGCTGGCCTAGAACTTACAGCGATTTGTCTGCCTCTGCCTCCTGAGTGCTGGGATTAAAGGAGTGAGCCACCACTAAGGAGATTCTTGCTTACTAGCAACCTGGGAGGAGACCTAACACATTAAACATACCTGATCCTGGCCATCTTTTCATGGTGGGGATGCTTTCCCAAAGTGCTATTCTGGGCACTGAGTTGGTTTTTGTTTTGTTTGAAATAGAATCTCACTATGTAACCCTACCTGGCCTAGCCTGCCTCTGCCTTGAGGGTACTGAATTAGATAAAGGCGTTCACCAGCATTGGTTGAGGTACTGAGTTTGAATGGAAACAAGCTGCAGATAATAACTTCCTTGTGAAAGAGCAGAGGGAGAGGACCAGTGTTGGAAATCTAGCTGTCCCTTGCTCAATTGTGATCAGAAAATATAACAATATTTCAGACATGAAATCCGCATGTTTTCAACTGCATGCTGTTGAGTACTGTGAGGAAATCTTGCCCTGTCCTGTCTTGCCTTCCCCTGATCACCCGGAAGGTGAGCCAATCCTTTGTTTCATTTATCCTGTCCTGGCTCTGGGCCCAGTTTTTTTGTTTTGTTTGTTTGTTTTTTCAACATCCAAAGTTTCTTTTTTTAATAGCAGTAAGATCCAGGGTTAGTTTTTGTAGCCGTGGCTGGCACTTTTGCCTCTAGCACATTCGAACTTCTGACCCTTGGAGCAGCATAGGGTTTGCTATGACTGTGTGGGGTTCCTGGAGCCTTGCTAAATGGCATTTTACCTCTCAGCCCTTCGAGGACCAGACAAGAGCACAGTGTCCCGGCCCTTGGGAGACTCCAGGGCTGCTGGTCAAAGGTGAGGATCTTACCCCCAGCCTTCAGGATGCGACTTCTGGCCCACAGTGCACACACATCACCTGTGACTGTCCCCACAACCACAGCTGTCTTGTTCTCTCTGCCAGGAAGCTTCTTCATCTTTTGGATCATTCCGGACAGGGACAGAGGTGGCCAGATAGTGCATTTCATAAACAACCTTTTCAGCACAACTTGATTGAAGGTGGAGTTAGTTATTCTGGCCAGAGACCTGTACAGCTTGACTAGCAGCCGTGGGTAGATGTCCTGGCTCTTGGGCTCCTTGCGCTGAACTTTTTGGTCCTTGTTGTATCTAATGTCAACACCCATGATGGCGCCTCCTGCTCAGCCAGGTCTGGAAAGCAGGCCCATAGTTTTTTTAAGGATAGCATGCTACTGGAGGAAAAGGATCATGTTTAAGAAGCCACTGTCAGGGCTGGAGAGATGGCTTAGCGGTTAAGAGCACTGAGTGTTCTCCCAGAGGACCCAGGTTCGATTCCCAGAACCCACATGACAGCCCACAGTTGTCTGTAACTCCTGTTCCAGGGGATCTGATGCCTTAATATAGACATACCTGCAGCCAAAGCATCAGTGCATATAAAATAAAAAAATTATTAAAAAAGAGAAGCCACTGTCTAATCCACAATTTACTGCTATTTCTTTGTTCCATAAATTGATGCTTTTGGTATTTGTTTGTTTTTAGGGCAGAGTCTCACTGTTTGAAACAAGCTGGGCTTGAATTTGAGATCTTCCTGCCTCCGGCTCCAGGGTTCTGGGATTATAGGCATTCATACCAGGCTGATACTCTTAGGTCTTGGGGTGATTAGGGCCACTTGTACTAAAGCACCCTAAAATGGGCCACCTAGAAAAACAGAACATTCAAGCAGGGGAAATGGTGCACCATGCCATGCAGCATGGTGACCTGAGTTTGAATCCCAGAACCCATGTGGACGTTAGGCAATGGTAGTGCATAGACCTGTAATCCCAGTGCTCCCACAGAGACATGGAGACAAAGACAGGAGAATTCTGGAAGTTTAAGAGCCTCGGGATGCTAGGTGTATGAAGCATCTAACGACAAGGAGAAGCTGCCTCAAACGAGGTAGACGGGAAGGGCTGACCTCCACACATGCTGTGGTGTGCATGTTCTAACATACACACCCATGCAGACACAAGGGGAAGAAAGAAGGAAGACAGGGATTTTCTTGTTTCACTCTGGAGGCAATAAGTCTGAGGCGGAGGTGTCAATCAAGACTGCATTTCCTCTGATGCCTACAAGGGGAAGGACCTGTCCTCACCTTTTTGTTTTGTTTTGTTTTTGAGACAGGGTTTCTCTGTATTGTTTTGGAGGCTGTCCTGGAACCAGACTGGCCTCGAACTCACAGAGATTGGCCTGCCTCTACCTCTGCCTCCTGAGTGCTGGGATTAAAGGTGTGTACCACCAACACCCAGCAACCTGTCCTCATCTTTGTAGCATCTGGTAGCTTAGACACAGCTTAGCTTGTGGCAGTATTATCTCCAGTCCTCACAAAGCCTCTTCTCACATTTCTTCACACTTTTTTTTTTTTTTTTTTTTTTTGGTTTTTCGAGACAGGGTTTCTCTGTGGCTTTGGAGGCTGTCCTGGAACTCGCTCTGTAGACCAGGCTGGTCTCGAACTCACAGAGATTCGCCTGCCTCTGCCTCCCGAGTGCTGGGATTTTCTTCACACCTTTTTGCCTTACCACTTGTCTGTATCTGGTCAAATTTCCCCTCTTTATTATGACACCTACTATTGTGTCAATTTATAAAAAAGAAAGCGCTTAATTGGACTTACGATTTCAGAGGGATAGGTCCATGATGGCAGAACATGGAGGCAGGGATGGCTGAGAGTTCACACCTTAACCCAGAAGCAGGACATAAGCAGATGTGCCCATGCACCCTGCGAATGCTTCAAGTCTTTTAAAACCTCGAAGCCCATCCTCAGTGAAATCCCTCCTCCAACAAGACCACACCTCCTAATCCTTACTGAAAATTCTACCCACTGGGGACCAAATAGTCAAACCTATGGTCCTATGGGGGGCATTATCATTCAAACCCCCACAAGACCCATTCTAATGACTTCATTTTAATTTGATTGCCTTAAAAAAACTTTTTTTAGGTGAATGTGTCTGTGTCTGTGGAAGAACAGTATGAACTTTGCCTCCCATCCTTTTCTGTTTTAGAGACAGGGTTTCACTCTGTAGCCAAGGCTGCTATGGAACTTACTCTGTGACCTAGGCAGATTGGCCTCAAGCTTGTGTCAAATGCCCTTGATAAGCTTCCCAGTCATTTGATTATCTCTGTTCAGACTCTAAATTCAGTAGCCAGGCCTGATGGTCTATGCCTATGATCAGAGCACTCAGAAGGAGGATCATAAGTTTGAGGCCAGTCTAGGCTACATGGCAAGACTATCTTAAAAGAATCCAAACCAAGTCTGATGGTGGTGGTAGGGGTGGTGGCACACATCTTTAATCCCAGCACTTGGGAGGCACAGGAAGGGGAATCTATGAGTTAGAGGCCAGCCTGGTCTACAGAGTGAGTTCCAGGACAGCCAAGGTTACATTGTGAAACCTTGTCTTGAAAAACCAGGAAAAAAAGGTTGCTGAAGCCTATTTCTAGAGAGGCTCAGTCATACTGACTGAGTTACTTCCTTGCAGAAGAGATCTGGATCTTTCAATCCTGGTACCATGAATTGTGGCCTTATTTGGAAATAGTATTTCTTTGGGGGTTGTTTTTTGTTTGGTTTGAATTTTTGAGACAGGATTTCTCTGTGTTACAGCCTTGACTGTCCTAGAACTTGCTCTGTAGTCCAGGCTGGCCTTGAATTCACAGAGATCCGCTTGCCTCTGCCTCCAGAGTGCTGGGATTAAAGGCATGTGCCACCACCACCTGGCTTCATTTTAATTTCTTTTTTTTTTTTTTTTTTGGTTTTACGAGACAGGGTTTCTCTGTTTTGGAGGCTGTCGGTCCAGCCTGGCCTCGAACTCACAGAGATCCGCCTGCCTCTGCCTCCCGAGTGCTGGCATTAAAGGCGTGCGCCACCAACGCCCCGCTCATTTTAATTTATTTATTGTATCTAATACCTACTCTGCTCCTACTCATAGGATGTTGCTATCACTCTTCAGTTTATGCTAAGTGAATGGCCCCAAAACAGCTCAATAGACAGCTAGAGTCCAAACAAACAATGACAACAGTCATATTCATTCACCAGAGCCCATATTCGAGCTTGCATATCCAAACTAAGGTGGTGCCATCTTGTGGCAACAGTTTGTGCTCAGTTTATAATTCATTCCGTACCAGCAGCTTTGAAATTGCTCAATACCTGAGATAAGTTTTTGGATCACTTGTACTATTCATCACTTACACACAGAATGAATTTTATTAATATGCTAATGAAGTACTATGTCAAAGTCACATCACTCATATCTGCATATATTGCCTAGGATCAAAGGGCTAGGACTTAGTCTTGTGGCTCCTGCCCCAGCAGAGGCATAAAAGCTTTCTAGTTACTGTCTCTCCTGTTTGGGGTCCCACAGGAGCTGGAGGACGAAGCTCTGAGAGCAGTTGAGCCTGAGCACAAAAGCCCATCAATAAAGAGCAGGTGACAGTGCCGCAGCTGGATAATTTGTCTCTGTGCTCTTCTGAGCCTATTCGCTGATGATCTATTTGTCCCAGGGAATAGATGGCGGCAGGTTTGTCCATATTTTACACTTATGAACCTGCCTGCTCCTCTCTGCCCAGTGCTGCTCATTTGTCTCCGTCCCCGGCTCCTCTCATTTCATTCTGTGAGTGGACAGCAGGCCTTGGCCAAGAGTTATGAAGGGAAGGTGGATTCTAAGAGGGTGGTTTGGGAAAGAGATGAAGTGAGGAAGGGGAAAAGGGGAGGAGGGAAGCTGAGATCATGGGCCTGTTCGCTGCAGAGGGGGAATGGATGGTTGTGAGACACACTCAGGAGAGAGATACCCCAGACTTATATGGTGGACAGGAAAGGACCTCACAGTGCAAGGTGATGGAGGGGACGGTAGATGGAGAGGGTGTGAAACAGGAGGACTTGGGGGTGCTGGGGAGGCTTGCTTGTAGTAGATGAGTCGAAAGGGCTGGGGGTGAAGTTCTTGCTTAATATTCTTATTACTCTGGGTTCTACCTACAGGCCTGAAAAGGGAGGATGTGCTGAGCTTGAGGACTGAGTCCAATTCAAACCATTAAGTTGAACCTCCTGCAAAACCTAAATGTAGTAACCTGCTTCCAATATGCCCTTGGCATTCTTGGACACTGGCATTCACACACTTGGCACTAGGAATTGAACCTAGGGTCTTTGTGTCCCAGGTAAGTGTTCTTCTGATGAACGAGATCATCAGCTCTCTTTTAACTTTTTAGTTTGATATATGATCTCATGTAGCACAAATTCTAGTTGTTTTTAATAAAAGCTCAGAGTCAGATACTGGGATTAATGCTGAAGATCAGAGAAGCAAAGTGGCTAGCCCCTAGATAGTTCTCACCTCTACCAATGCTCAGATCACAGGGGTGATCCTGTCCTCAGACTTTGCATTCTCAGACTTCCTAGACTGCACTGTTCCTCAGACTGCACTGCTCTTCAGACTGCATCTCTCTCTTGTCTCCTCCTGCTTTATATTCTTCTCTCAGCCCAGCCATATCACTCCTGTTTCCAACTCCTTAGTGCTGGGATTAAAGGCATGTCACTCCAAGTCCTAGATCACCTTTGTGAGAGCTGTTTCTCTTTTAGACTGGATCAATTTCATGCAACCCAGGTGGCCTTAAACTCACAGAGATCCACCCGCCTCTGTCTCCTGAGTGCTGGGATTAAAGGCGTTCACCAGCAATGCCCAGAGGTATTCACACTCTTGTATAGCCCACTCTCACAATGATCAGGCCCCACACGTGTAACTAACAGGATGGGTGGAAATGAGAGAGTGCAACCTTCTTCCAAGTCCTTGAAGGTATCCACTTCCTCTCTCTTTGATCTGCTAGTCTGGAGGAAGCCGGTGTCTATGAGAGAATACCCAAACAGCAGGTGTGAAGCAAGGGGAACATTCTGGAGTGGGCTTGTATATCCAGGATAGTGAAGCCATAACACTGAGGGGGGTCCTGGGTCAAGGGACTTTCTGTGCTCAAACAGAGACATTCCAGTGTACACTGGGTTATATTGGTCATTTTAACTGGGGTAGAGAGGAATGGGTGTTGAAGCTACCTCTCTAGTTAGCTGCCATTCATCATGGTTCAGGAGTTCATTGTCCATTGTTACAATAAAACAATGATGATACGTAATTGAAAAAGAAAATAAATTTGTTTATTATAGTTCTGAAGACTGGGAAGTTCTAGGTTGAAGGGCTGCACCTGGAGAGGTCCTTCTTGCTAGCCAGGACTCTATAGAGTCAAGAGATGACAGAATATCATATAGCAAGAGAGAACCAAGACAGTCAAACTTGTTTTATGTTTCTGGGAATAGAACCCTGGCTTTATACATGATGTAACACTTGGTTACACCCTAATCTTACAATAAATCCACTCTCATGACTACTGACCTACTTCCTCAATAACCCAATAATCCATTAATTCATGAATTGATTAACCATTCATGAGATCAGCATCCTCATGACCCCATCACCCTTCCAAAAGTTCCATCTCCAATTGTCATTAATGTATAACTTTATTTATCTATTTATTTATTTATTTATTTTTTTCGAGACAGGGTTTCTCTGTGGCTTTGGAGGCTGTCCTGGAACTAGCTCTGTAGACCAGGCTGGTCTCGAACTCCCAGAGATCCGCCTGCCTCTGCCTCCCGAGTGCTGGGATTAAAAGCGTGTGCCACCAACGCCCGGCTAATGTATAACTTTAAAGACGAGACTTTTAACGCATGAAATTTGGGGGACAAATACTCAAGACATTTCACACAGGATAGGGAGTAAGACCTGCCTTCCATCTCTCCTCATCAAGGAGCCAACCTGCTTCAATTTAGGTTGAGGGAGGAGAGAAAAATCCTTCTTAGAAATGGAGATTGTGTTGTACTGGCACATACCTTTAATCCCAGCACGCAGGAGGCAGAGGCAGGTAGATCTCTGTGAGTTTGAGGCCAGCCTGGTCTACAGAGTGAGTCCAGGATATCCAAAAACAAAAAAGAAAGAAAGAGACAAAGACTCAGCCGGGCGTTGGTGGCTCATGCCTTTAATCCCAGCACTCGGGAGGCAGAGGCAGGCAGATCTCTGGGAGTTCGAGGCCAGCCTGGTCTACAGAGTGAGTTCCAGGACAGCCTCCAAAACAATACAGAAAACCCCTGTCTCGAAAAACCAAAAGAGAGAGAGAGAGAGAGAGAGAGAGAGAGAGAGAGAGAAAGAGAGAGAGAGAGAAAGACTCATAGACTCATAAGAAAAGCTGCAAGTCAACCCTTCTTCATTCCTCTCTCCCTTCCTTCTTCTCTCCCACCTCAGCAGAAAACTGAGGCATTCAGAAGCTGCAGGCTTCATGCCAAGTGTGGTGTGGTTCATGCTGCAATATCATGCTTGGGAGACAAGAAGATTGCTGTGAGTCCAAGGCCAGCCTGGGCTACAGAGTGAGATCTTGTCTCATAAAAAAAATGAAATGAAATCCTGGGATTTAGTGAGGTTGTTACCTCTTGTCCATGCATCTTGTTCTTGTGGCTTGATTCTCAAGAGTCTGTATTGGTTATATGGTCAAAAGGTCAAGGTCATAAAGACTGCCCATTTCAACTTTTTGTTAAAAAATTATCCCTTGAGGTGAGTGAAACAGTGTTGCTGGTAACCTCCATCCTTTGATTATTTTGTGATTGGATTGTGCTTTCATTCTGAAAGTTCCTTCCCGGTCATCCCTTTGTATTTATGGGTTCTGCAGTAGTGCACTCAAGTAATTATGGGAAACATAACTGGAAACATTTGGGGAAAAATATATGGGTGCTGAACATGTACAGACTTTTTTCTTATCATTGTTCCCAAATAGCATAGCAACTATTTATATAGATTTCACTGTGTCACAGGTATGAGTAATCTAAAAATGACAACTGAGCTAGTGATGTAGACCTGTAATCCATGTATTTGTGTGGTTAGGCAAAAGAATGGTCAGTTCAAAGCCAACCTAGGTAACTTAGTGAGATCTTGCCTCAGAGAAAGAAAGGAAGTTAAAAAAAAGAGAGGGCAAAACTGGACATGGTAGCACATATCTTTAATCCCAGAACCTGGAAGGCAGAGGTAGATAGATTTATGAGTTCAAAGCCAGCCTGGGCCTCTATAGCTAGGGCTATACAGTGAGACTCTGTCTTAGAGAGAGACACACACACAGAGACACAGAGAGATTTTATTTACGTGTGGGTGTACCTGCATGAGTTTAGTTCATCATATGTGTGCAAGTGTTCATGGAGGGCAGAAGAGGTCAGATCCCCTGGGATTGGAGTTATAGCATTGTGAGGTTTCAGATGTGGGTGCTGGAAACTGGATCCTACACTCTCTGTAAGAGCTGAGTCATCTCTCCTGCCTCTTGAGTCTTTTTTTTTTTTTTTTTTTTTTTTGAGACAGGGTTTCTCTGTGTAGCCTTGGCTGGCCTGGAACTCACTCTGTAGACAAGGCTGGTCTTGAACTCACAGAGATCTTAAAGGCGTGCGCCACCACCACCCGTTCATCCTCTTGATTCTTAAAGGAAAAGCACATCCCACCACATGACAGCAGCAATATTTCCATCTGGTGATCCCCACCTAACCCTGTGGCTTTTCCTGAGCAGCACTGACTGTAGAGATCACACTGACTCCTGGAATGAAGAGACTATCCTCCAGGGCCAGCTATGTCCCTGATACCCTTTGTGTGCTGGGTTTGCTTACCCAACTTGAGCTACAGACTGCCAGCCTGCTGTCTTAGCTACAGCTCTCAACACTGACTTTCACTGCATTTATTTTGAGGGTTCCACAGGCTGTGACAACTGATTCTGACTTCTGTTTATCATATTGATATACAGTTCCCTTTGTAAACAAATCACACAAAGTAAGTTGTGTTCATTGTAGCATTTAAGAAAACTCAAGGGGAGGCCTGGAGAGGATGGTCAGCAGTAAGTGCTGCTCTTGCAGAGGACCTGAGTCGACCCCCAGCACCCTCACTGTCACCTGTAACTCCAGTTCCAGGGGACCTGGTGCCTCTTCTCACATCCTCAGGCACTGTATGCATTTGGTGCACATATATACATTCAGGCATATACATACACATAAAATAAAGGGTTTTTTTGAGACAAGGTTTCCCTGTGTAAGAGCCCTGGATGTCCTGGAACTTGCTTTGTAGACCAGGCTGGCCTCAAACTCATCCATCTGCCTCTGCCTCCTAAGTGCTGGGATTAAAGGTGTGTGTCACCAACGCCGGGCCCCTTGAATTTTTTTTAAATAAAAAATATATTTAGCCAGGCAGTTTGCTGTGGAATAATCCTTCTGTACACTGTGTAAATTACTCTGTGATTGGTTTAATAAGGAAGCTGACTGGCCAATAGCTAGACAGGATAAGGTTAGACAGGAGAACCAGAGTAAGGACTCTGGGAAGAAGGGCAGAGTCAGAGGAGTCGCCAGTGAGACACAAAGAGGAAACAGGAGGTGAAACAGAGCTAAGTTCCAAGACAGCCAGGACTGTTACACAGAGAAAGCCTGCCTTGAAAAACCATTAGGAACAAAACAAAAAAACCAAAAACAAGGGCCAGAGAGATGACTCAGCGGTTAAGAGCACTGGCTGCTCTTCCGGAGGTTCTGAGTTCAACTCTCAGCAACCATATGATGGCTCACAACCATCTATGAGATCTGGTGCCCTCTTTTGGCCTGCAGGCATACGTGCAGGCAAAACACTGTATAGTTAATAAATGAATCTTAAAAAAAAAAAACCTCAAGGGGAAAAATAATCACAGTTTGTCCTAGTTACTTTTCCATTGCTGCAATGAGACCCATGATTAAGGCAGCTTTTAGAAGAGTTCCAGAAGGCTGGAGTCCATGACCATCATGGCAGCAGTTTTAAGGCAGAGCGTTTGCTTAGCCACGAGTGAAGTCCTGGCCTCCACCCCCAGAGCCATAGTAGGAAGGGAAGTGAAAGGCACACATAATTTGTATACAATTTTGGGGGTATGCAGACCCTCTTTAATTTGTCCTCCGAATGTCCAGGGCTTATTGTTCGACGCCCGCATTTACCTGGGTGAATTCTGAGGTACAGAGTGGGGAAAGGGCTGTTCAAGGGAACCGAACCAGTTAGCTGCAGAGATGTGGATACAGATTTTTCGTCAGGGATTTGGAGAACTCCGATCTGGCTGTGTTTGAAAGGAAGGCTGGCGGGGCGAAGGCGTGGCTTTCTTTAGCCCCGCCACCTTCCACTGGGCTGGGGCGTGGCCTTCCTCCGACCTGCTCGGTCCAACATGGCTCCGCGGTTGTGCATCATCTCTGCATCGGCACGGCGGCTGCTGGGGAAGCCGGGACCCCGCGCTGGGGACCTCGCGGCTGCGGCTGCTGTGCGGTGAGAGGCCCACGGGGCCGACCGCGTGCCCGGAACAGGGACAGGGGAGGGGGCTGGGATGGAGAGCAGGCTCCTGGGTTTGGAATTCGGGGGTTAGAGGAGGAGCTGCCGGGATGTAGGCCTGAGGAGTCTGAGAAAGAATGAGGGAGGTGAAAAGATATGGGTAGGATTTTGTTTTCTTAAACAGGCTCACACTACATGCGATTAGAACTCGGAATCCTCTTGCCTCAGCCTCCTAGATATTTCTGGCGTGCATTACCATGCCTTGCTGGGCAGGTTCTTTGTCCTGTTAGGGACCTGGGTCTAGGCTGAGAATAAAAAATGAGGTGAGTGGGAGGGACAGGTTTTAAGCACTGGAGCGGGGGCGAAGGCAGAGGACAGTGGTAGAGGCCCTCAAGTCTGGCTTTTGTGATTTAGCGTGTGCTGGGGGCTTCAGGGCCAGGCAGCTCCTCCTCAGGACGTTCTAGGAGGAAGGAGAGGAGGCCCGGGGTTCAGAGGGAATTCCCAAGGTGATTCCTCACCCAGCACTGTCCAGTGAGTCAACAGGAGGGGTCAGGGTTGTTCAAGGTCAGCCTCCCAGCCATGAAGGGCTCGAGATGCACCTTGCCCTTTGCACAACCGCTGGTGGCCTCCTAGGAGAGAGGCTCAGCTCTGGCTGTGGAGGGCTTGGCTTCCCCTGACTGGCTCGGGGCTGCCCCTCCCTCCTCCTCCTGTGCTACCCCGGCTCTCTGCCCCTGGCACCCTGAGCACTTCTGACCCCGTGCTAACCTGTCCTTCCCTAGTCGTTCCCCTGTTTCCACAGCCCCACACCCTCACTGGTTTGAGAACAGTGAGGTTCAAAGAGCATTTTCTAAAGAAGTGAGAACACCTGTCCTCACACCTGCGGACAGGAACCCGCGCTCCTGCCCCAGCCCAGAGATGAGTCTCCTTAGATCACTGTGAACTAGGACTTTCGGGGTTGGACATGTGCCCTCCACCTCCAAGCTTGATAGAGGGAGAAGCTGACACTGGGAAACAGCCTTTTGTGGAGGGAGGAAACAGGACGTGTCTGACAGGATTGTTCTGTGTTGCTAGGGAAAGACTCCAGGAGCTCGGGTATGCCATGCTAGTGCTCTTCCTACCAGTAAACCATAGTGTCTCCAGACCTCATTGGATTGTTGAGAATCGAAGAAGCCATGCTTGGGTTACCAATTGCCCAGGCCTACACCTCAAGCATTTTCTGTCATTGTGAGAGTTGAAAGGGTATCCAGGAAAATATTACATTAAAAAGTTAGTTTGAGCCAGACAGTGGTGGCACACGCCTTTAATTCCAGCAGTGGGGTGGCAGAGGCAGGTGGACCTCTGAGTTGGAGGCCAGCCTGGCTTACATATCCAGCTCCAGGACAGTTAGGACTACATAGAGAGACCATGTCACACAAAACAAACAAACAAAAAGTTATTTGGGGGGAGTTAGATGACTGCACTGGTTGCTGGTTCTGAGTACCTGTGTTGATTCACAGCCTACCCACATGACCACTTCCAGTAGTCTGCAACTCCACTTCCGGGGATCTGACGCCCTCTTCTGGCCTTCACCGGTATGCAAGTGGTGCATACACACACACACACACACACACCCCACCCACAAATAACATAATTTAAAAATTATTTTATGTGCATATGCAAATGAATATTGGTATTCCAGCATGCGTGAGTGTGTGTGTGTACTATGACACATGTGGAGATCACTGTGTGGCCTCCAGGTATCTAACTCAGGTTGTCAGTCTTGGTAGCAGGTGCCTTTACATCTCACTTACTCAAGATCATCTATGTTTTTTCTTTAAAGAGATTTACTTTTATTTATGTGTGTGTAGAAGGGAGAGAGAATGTGTACATGTATGCAGGTGCCCATTGAGGACAGAGAAAGGAGTTAAGTCCCTTGGCAGGTGTGAGCTGCCCTACTGATGTGGTCCTCGGGTTCTCTACAAGAACAATGCATTCTCATAACCAACAGGTGTGTCCAGCCCACAAGATCATCCCCCCCCCCAGGGTTTCTCTGTGTAGCCCTAGCTGTCCTGGAACTTGCTCTGTAGGTCAAACTGGCCTTGAACTCACAGATATCTGCCTGCCTCTGCCTCCCGAGTGCTGGAATTAAAGGTGCTCACCACCACTGCCTGGCACAAGATCATCTTTTAAGAGACCATGTTTTCTAGATGAATAAAGATACTAACCCTGAGAAAGGAACAGTCATTTGGTGGTTGGATCTTTTACGTGGCAAACACCCAGAGGTCACAAAAGCATGAGGGAGAGTCAGAGGAAGCCTGCTTCTTCTAATTTGGCAATCCTTAATGATTCTTTGAGTGTCAGTTCCTTTCTTTGTAAAATGGGTATGATAATCCCCTCTATGCCCTGTGAAGACATTCAACACTTTCCTATGATACTTACCCTCAGTGATCGGCTTTTGTTTTTGCCCTGGCCCTATATTGAGACCCAAGACTACCCCTCCTTGCTGACTTTCAGCCTGCTCTCTATCTTTCTGGAGTCACTCTTGGGGCTTGCAGTAATACCAAAGATTTGGGGTGAAGAGACTGCATGGCAAGCACTTTACTTGATGAGCCTTCTTGCTGGCTCACTCATTGTTTAAAATTTTACTGTAAGAGGAGGGGTGGATATGATTAAGACACGTTGTACAAAATCCCCAGAGTTAATAAGTTAAAAGTAAAAGTACTGAGAGGATTAATTTGTAGCGTATAGTAGCTGCTCAATAAATAGTGATCCTGTCACTGGTAGACTGAGGCAGGGGGCTCATGTTTACGTGTTTCCCCTTGTTTCCAACACTGGGAATCGAGCATAGGACCTCATGCCTGCTAGGCAAGCACTCCACCACTGAGCTATGTCTGTAGCCCAAACTTCCGTTCTTAAGGCTGAAAACATCTTTCTCATGATAAGCAGCCACCTCAAACTGAGATGTTTCAGGACCTACAGAGAGCGGAGCTTCCCATTCTAGAAAGTTCTGAGGTTCTCGAGCTGTTGCTCTCAGAGAGGCATCAGATTGTTGACTTTCATTGGCAGTGCCAACGAACATGACTCCACAGTAGCTTTGCCCAAGGAGATGGAAATGTTCTCATCCAGGTGAAAGAATTTTTGAGCTGTTGTGTCAAGAGCATTGCCCTAGGTCACATGGGGAATGGAAGGGTGATAGTCTGCGGCTTGCTGTATTGCTGTGGTAAAAGACCACGCTGTATGAAGCTAATGAAAGATTTGAGGTGAAACTGAGAGAGATTCTCATGGGAAAGGGCTAGACCGGTCCAGCTTGGGCAGGTCTCACTTATTGACTCTTCTCAGGACTAGGGTTACATTTAGGGCCTTGTGAATGCTAGGCAAGTGTCCCACCACAATGCCCTATCCCTCTCCCTTTTAACATTGATCTGAGCCCTAGTCTTGCTGAGTGCTCAAGCTGGCCTTGAACTCCATTTGTAGCCCAGGCCTAAGGTAAACTTGGACTCATCCTGTCTCAGACCTCTGAGTATTGGGGATCACAGGTGGCTGCTACCATTCCTAGCCATATAGGTCCTTGTTATTTGTTTGGTTAGGAATTTTTTTTTAATTTTTATTTTATTTATTTATTGTGTATACAGTCTTCTGCCAGCAGAGGGCACCAGATCTCATTCAAGGTGGTTGTGAGCCACCATGTGGTTGCTGGGAATTGAACTCAGGACCTCTGGAAGAACAGTCAGTGCTTTTAACCACTGAGCCATCTCTCCAGCCCATGGTTAGGGATTTTTTAAGATTTAAAAAAATTATTTGCTAAAGCCGGCCATTGGTGGTGCACGCCTTTAATCCCAGCACTCGGGAGGCAAAGGCAGGTGGATCTCTGAGTTTGAGACCAGCCTGGTCTATAAGAGCTAGTTCCAGAACAGCCTCCAAAGCCATAGAGAAACCCTGTCTCGAAAACAAACAAACAAAAATTATTTGCTTTACTTATGCGTTTGTTTGCATGAGTTTTGGGAGCCATGCAGGAGTCTACAAAGGCCAGCTCTCCTGAAACTGGGTTGGAGGCGCTTGTGAGATGCAAACACATTCAGGTCCTCTGCAATAGCAGTATTGTTATTAATGACAAGCCATCTCTCCAGCCCTTGTTTTGTGTTTTGGATACAGGGTCTAACTCTGTAATCCTAGCTGGCCTGGAGCTCTCTATAGACCTCCCAAAGTCTATCAGCCTCTGTCTCTTGAGTGTTAGGATTAAAGGTGTATGCCGCCAAGCCCAGCCTGTTTTTATCATTGTGTGTGTATATGTGCATATCTGAGTGAGGGTTTATGCATGTGAGTGTAGGCCTGCTGGGTCTGAGAGGCTCATCAGGTTCCCTGGAGCTGGAGGTGGCTGTGAGCCACCAGGCACAGTTGCTGGGAACACAACTCAGGTCCTCTGCAAGAGCAGTAAGTGCTCTTAACCACTGAACCATCTTTCTAGATCCATTAGTATTTGTTTGATTGGGGCAGGGGAGAGACAGGGTTTCTCTATGTATCCCCTGGCTGTCCTGTAACTTGCCTTGTAGACCAGGCTGGCCTTCAGTTCACAAAATGTTGGATAAAAGATGTTTACCACTAGGCCTGAGTCTTTATATTATTTTTTTGAGATAAGGTCTCATATAGCCCAGACTTATTATGTGCCTGAGGATGACCTTGAAATATAGGCATGCTTGACCAAATCGGGCCTGTGTAGGCTTTTAAAAACTCAGATTGAGATTGGAGAGATGGTGTAGTAGTTAACAGTACTTGTGTAATCATGAGACAGGTTTGAATTCCAGCATCCATGTGACAAGCTGGGTGTGGTCTCATATGCCTATAGCTGTAGTACTATAGGGGACAGAGACAGGAAAACCAGTGGGACTTGCTGGCTGCCAGCCTAAGGAGGAAAAAGCACAAGCTCCCAGTGCAAGGAGAGACCCTGATCGAAGGAATAGAGGAGGAACCAGATGCCCTTTGCTTGTGTGTATAGATGTGCATATACCAGGAACACTCACACTCTGAAATGCAGATTGTAGCCATGCATGGTGAATGTATGTAATCCAGGCGGGAGGATCACCAGCTTGAAGCCAGCCTGTGCAATATGAGGTTCCAGGCTAGCCTAGGGTGAGTAGTGAGACCCTGCCTCACCCCCATAAAAAGGTGAATTGCTAGGCCTGACTCATAATTCTATCCCCTGAGCTTTTGTGCTGTAGCCTGGGATAGAGTCTGAAATTTTTGAGTAAGTGCTGATAGTGTTAGTCTGAGAACCACAGCAGTAGGGAAACCTAGCTCCAAAATTATCGCATTTAAAAGGGAGCTAGCATCTCAAATAGAGATGTAGGACAAACTTTGCTTTGTGGGCATCAAGTAGAGGAGTGATGTGAAAACAAGACTTTGTGGAGCCGGCATTGGGAGCACACGCCTTTAATCCCAGCACTCGGGAGGCAGAGGCAGGTGGATCTCTGTGAGTTCAAGGATAGCCTGGTCTACAGAGCGAGTTCTAAGACTGACAGGGCATCACAGAGAAACCTTGTCAGAAATGATGCTTTAAAGAATAGGGTGTAGGTCAGAGGTAGAGTACTCACTTGGCATATGCCAGGCCCTGATTCTGTTCTAGTGCTGCAGGAGCCAAAAATGAGCTTTTGTGTTGTTGTTTTCAAGACAGGGTTTCTCTGTAGCTTTGGAGGCTGTCCTGGAACTCTCTGTAGACCAGGCAGGCTGAATTCACAGAGATCTGTCTCTGCCTCCCGAATGCTGGGATTAAAGGAGTGTACCACCACTACCCAGTTCCAAAAATGCGTTATGAAGGTTAAGGGGCCGATTAAGAAAAGGGGAAATGCGAACGAGGAGATCCATTAGGAAGTTAGAAGTAGCCATGTTAGCTCTACTGTCATGCCAGGCCTTCTTTCCGTTAGTCACATTCCTCTGTCCCCTGTTGCACAGACGAGAATGGTGAAGCTGAGCTAGCATTAGAACCCGGGTTTGTCAGAAACACTGACAGGTTAGTGAGCACTAATTCTGCTGTGGTGGTTGGAATGGGAAGGCACCTGAGTCTGAGTCCACATTCTAGGCCAGGCTCTTCTCTCTTTAACTTTCAGACTTTAATCTATTTATCCATCCTTCCTTCTGTCCGTCCGTCCATCCATCCATCCATTTTGCTTCTATGTCCCATTCCCATTCATTTATTTCCCAAATATAGAGCATGTGCTATGGAGACACAGAACATACTAGACTCATCCTTGTATGGCTGCATCCTAGTAGGAAGACAAGCAATAAATAAAGTGTAATAATCAAACAAAACAAAAGTTTTTTTTTTCAGTGCTGGAAATGGAACCCAGGGTGTCATGCGTGCTAGGTAGGCAAATATTCTCCCATGAATCTATATCCCTAGCTCAGGCATGGGGCTTTAGGTGTTCCCATAGAGCAGCATTCTCAACCCCTTTCACAGGGTTTGCATATGAGCTGTTTATATTAAGATTCATAACAAGGGGCTGGAGAGATGGCTCAGCAGTTAAGAGCATTGGCTTCTCTTCCAGAGGACACAGGTTCAATTCCCATCACCCACATGACAGCTCACAACTGTCTGTAGCTCCTGTTCTAGGAGCTCCAGTGTTCTCATACAGACATGCCTGAAGGCAAAACACCAATGTACATAAAATAAAAATAAGTTATTACAAAAGATTCAGGCCGGGCTGGACCGATAGCCTCCAAACCAATACAGAGAAACCCTGTCTCGTAAAAACCAAAAAAAAAAAAAAAAAAAAAAAAAAGATTCATACCAATAGCAAAATTACAGTTATGAAGTAGCAACAAAAATAATTTTATGTTTGGGGGTCACCACAAGATGAGGAATTGTAATAAAGGGTCTAAGCATTAGGAAAGTTGAGAACCACTGGTGCAGAACAAAACAGGGGAGCAGAGTGAGAAAGATTGGTCAGGTCAGGGTAGGAGAACATCAGGAAATACTGGAAAAGGAAAATTTGAACTCTTGAAAATGTGCACCTGAGGGCTGGAGAGATGGCTCAGTGGTAAAGAGTGGTTCAGTTTCCAGTGCCTCACAGCGGCTCCTACCCATCTGTAACTGCAGTTCCTGGGGATGTGATGCTGTCTCCTCACACCCAGGTGGTATACATGCATACATTCAGGTAAACACTCACACATTAAATAAATACATCTCTTTTTTTTTTTTTAATATGCTCTTGAGGGTGTTGGCTTGAAATTGAGACTCTCCCTGGAACTTACCAGATTTTTACCTATATAAAAGATCTTCTTGTGGTTGGAGAAATGACTCAGCAGTTAAGAGCACTGGCTACTCTTCCAGACAACCGGGGTTTGATTCCCAGCACCCACATGGTGTCTCACACTTGCAGGCAAAACATCCATATACATAGAATGAAATAAAAATTAGTAAGAAAGAGAAGACCTAGCTGGGTGGGCTGCTATGTCTTGCTTACTGAGCACATTGAGAAGCAGGCCTGCATGCAGGCAGGGTTAGAATCGCAGGAAGATGGAAGGCATCAGAGCTGCAGGGACCCTTCTCCCTCCCAGCCTTGAAGCCTCTGTGCCTGCTCTTCAGGACCGGCCACTGGATATTTGTCTTGGCTACTACTGATGTTAATGAGTTACTGAGAGCCTAGCTCTGGAGCAAAGGTCTTGGTGGGCAAATAGAGCCACTTTCCTCCCTGTCATACCTCCTGGGAAAGCAGCCCCGCCATTCAGAGCAAAGGCCACGCCCTTCAGAGCCCACCTGAGGGACTGGTTTTCCATTTGACCTCGGTAAGTTCCTGAAACTGCGAGCATGGGCTTCATCCTGAAGGTGGCAGTCGCAGAACCCACACTCTAAGAGGGTTGTATTGCTTCACAGAGCTCCTGCAGTGAAGAGATCCCAGAGCCTGGTCCAGAGGCACCCTAAGTGCACCATTCGTCCATCCCACCTAATGACACGTGTCCTTTTGCGTTATGCTAAGTGAACACACATGAGCAATAACTGAAAGAGCCCATGAGTTTAGAAGTGCTTAAGCCAGCATTCTTTTCGCGTTATAAACATTTAAATCTAGCCATCTATTGTCTTCCCTCTCCCAGGTAGGCAGCATAGATTCCTCATTTGCTGTCAGTTACGTTTCTCCTTGTGACCAGATACCTGAGGAGGAGCAGCTTAAGGGAGAAGGGGCTCGGAGTGCACAGTCCGTGCTGTCAGCCAGAGCCTGATGGGGCTGCTTGCTTTGTGTCCGCAGTCAGGAAGCAGAGAGAGATGAATTCGACTGCTCATCTGGCCTTCCTTCTCCCCTCTTTCCTCTTTTATTCAGTCTAGGCCTCTAGCCACTGTGTAGGGAGAATCTTCTCAGTTAAGCCTCCCTGTAAACTCCTCCTAGACATGGCCAGAGATGTGTCTCCTAGGTTATCCCAAACCCAGTTGGTGGACAATGGAGATTAGATATTACACCCTTTATTTCTGGTTCTACTTCCCATAGCTTAGTATCTGCTAGCAATTTTTGTCAGAAAATATGAGATGGAAAATTCCAGAAATAGATCACATCCATAAACACTTTATTATGGGATAATTGTTTTACTTTATCATTGTTAATTTCTTACTATGCTTATAAATTAACTTTCATCATAATTATAAATATCATGATTTATAAATGAAGATGCATTACTTACAGATTAAGCTTCATTATTATAAGTTTGTGCATATAGGAAAGGAACATAGTATTCGCTATATGAAACACTTTTGGGGAGGATGATAACTCTGCTGTAAAATAATTTATCTAGACATGACCAGAGAACTTGTTGAAATACACTGCAAGAAAGCATGAGTTCCCGCCCCTGAAAAGGGATGGAAAGCCTTTTTATAATAATTATGGGGATGATTGGTTTTACCATCGTGAGGCTCTTGTTCAAGCTCATATTTGAGGGAGCAGATGGACGTCTTATTCTATTCCATAATAGTAAATTTTTGTGACCTAAGTTGTTTTTCTTGAACTGGTTATGTACATAAGGTTCCATGAGTCATTAGGGATCTGGGTCTTGTGGGTCTGGGCTGGGGAAATGGCTCAGTGGGTGAGAGCATTTAGTGCTCTTGCAGGGGGCCCTGTCCCAGGGGAGCAGATGCTCTCCTTCTGCTCTCCATGGGTGCAGCATGCAGGTGGTGCAGTTACACGCTGGCAAAACACTCCTACACATTAAAAAATAATTGTTGTGCTATCACACACCTGTAATCCCAGCACTGGGGTGTCTGAGGCAGGTGGATCTCTGAGTTCAAGACCAGCCTGGTCTACAGATTGAGGTTCAGGACAGCCAGGATTGCACAGAGAAACCTTGTCTCAAAAAACAAACAAACAAAAAAGATCTCATAGATCAGGCCAGATTGTTGAGTGGGGATTCTTCTTCTTCTCCTCCTCCTCTTCTACTTTTTCTTCTTCTTTTTGGCCTCTTTTCTTTACATTCCCAAGATAGCTGAGCAAGTTCAAGTCATTGACAAGAGATGAAGATCCCCCTTCTTCTGAGCTCCGCAGTGGGGGGCATCACAGGGCCCTGGTTGGAGCTGCTGATTCAGTCACTGCAGGATTGCAGGATGGTAAGGTTCAGAAGGCTCTGGAGGCTGTTTTGTGAAAGGGGAAGGAGTGGCTATCTCAAGAGGTAGAAGTCCAGACTGTGGCATCATTTGGAAATTGGGAGGTCTTCAGAGGTGAGAGACAGGTGTTGCTGGTTTTTTTTTTTTTCAAGACAGGGTTTCTCTGTATTGTTTTGGAGGCTGTCCTGGAACTCGCTCGGTAGACCAGGCTGGTCTTGAACTCACAGAGATCGGCCTGTCTCTGCCTCCCGAGTGCTGGGATTAAAGGCGTGCGCCATGGATGTTCGTCAGCATGTGCACTCTTGGTGCCCTGGGCATCTAGAAGGAGCACTAGATCCTCTGAGACAGGAATTATAAACAGTTATGAACCACTATGTGAGTGTTGGGAATCGAACCCGGGTCCTTTGAAAGAGCAGCCATTGCTCTAACTGCTGAGCCATCTCCAGCTTGGAGGTGAATGCTTGGGTTTTTTTTGGGGGGGGGTTGTTTGTTTGGAGACAGGGTCTCTAAATAGCCCTGGCTGTCCTGGAACTCATTCTGTATACCAGGGTGACTTTGACCTGACAGGATTCTGCCCGCCTCTGTTTCCTGAGTACTGGGTTTAAAAGGGTGGATCACCACACCTAGCTTCACATCTAGGTGTGAGGTCTTAAAAGTGTAGTTGGAAGGAAAAGTGGGCTGAGGACTGTCTTAAGTATGAACTTAGAGAGCTTCTAAGAGTTAGATTAAGGAGGTTGAAGATGGCTCAGTGGTTAAGAGCACTGGCTGCTCTTGTGACAGACCCAGGTTTGAATTCCAGCACACACATGGCAGCTCACAAACATCTGTAACTCCAGTTCCAGGGGATCTGACGCCTCTGCTGACGTCTGTGGGCTCCTGTAAGCATGTGGTGCACAAACATACACTCAACACACATGAATACAAAATTAAATACCTATATAAAAATAAAAAATATTGATCACATAATAATTAACCAGTAATAACCAAATAAAAAGAATTATTAAAAAAAAAGAAATGAACCATTTCAGCCTTTTCAGATGATAGAGGGTTGCCAAACATGCATGGAGATCATACCTAATATTGAGACTTTCATTTATTTCTTAATATTGAAAAAGAAAGCTGAGCATTATCAGACTCTAGACACCAGGGGAACCAAAGCAAGAGAACGGTAGTGGCCTGTGAGGCTCTCGCCTCCTCTCTCTCCTCCTCTGCTTTACAGGAACTTGCTTCTTCCACTGGGTGAAGACACCTATCTACTGGAACTATTGTGTCTGTGGCCATCATGCTAGGGGGGAAGTGGGAGAGGTTTGGGTTTCCTGAGGATGTGGGACTGGGATTAAGATAGGAGTGGAAGCCTGTTGGTCAGCTTGGTCGTTATCCTAAGAACTGTCAGAGTGGGCCTGGCATGAACAGTGGCCACCTCAGTTAGGAGTCAGGTGGTTTCCAGTAGGGCCAAAATCTCTGAGACATGTCTACTCAGGGCAACATGGGCAGTGAGGAGACCCCTTTCTTTCTAGATGACTGTGTAAACATGCATTACATGAAAAGAAAGTTACATTTCTGCCCTTGGTGAAGACAGTTACCCAGAAAAGGCCCAGATTCTGTGACCTCTGTGCAGCTATGTCCTGCCACCAAAAAGCTGCCACCATCTGTGAGCCAGGTAGTCTGGGTGGGTGTGGGCTCAAGGTGAGATCTGACAGGAAGTTCTGTCCAAGGTTCTGGAGTTTGTGCAAGAGTATGGTGTTTGTTGACTCTGCTGAGATCCAGCAGAAGGCTCTTGAATTGATATTGTCAAGGACTTTATGGAACATATAAGCTGTCATTCTCTGTTCCTGGGTTAATTTAGAGGCCTTTCCAACCAGAAGGGCAACAGCTATCCCATGCCACTGGGCCTAATGACTTGGAAGGGTAAATGGTTAGGCTGTCAGAGGGCCCTAGGATTTGGATTCAAAATTCTGTTCTCTCTTATTCATACACGTACAGAGAAAAGGGCTTGGTGAGGCAGGAAAGCTGTCGCTGCTACAGAACTCCTGTAGGACCAGGGAGTAGGAAGAAGGAGCTTATAACATTGTATCAGAACCCAGAAAGACAAAGGAAAGAATTGTATTACTCTTGGGAGCCTGCCTGCCTTAGGAAGGCCAGTGGTCTTTGTCATCACAAGGGTCCCATCTAGTGGGCATCAGGCAAGGTGAGTTTGGGGGTTAATCCTCTTAGCAGTAGACTGTGTTGTGTGGCTGGAGAACTCAGGCATGGAATGGAGGGGGTGAAGGCAGAGATGCTGGAGAGACGGAAGGCACAGCCTCTCTCCTGGCCGCCTAGGCCTACAAGGATACAGATGCAGACTGGGCAGCTGGGATCTCTCTAGAAGGAATCGTGTCTGCCCAGCTGATGACATTTCACTCTGTAGCTGCCGTGGGATTCCGTGGCCCTGTTTTCAGAAATGTAGGTCATCAGGCCAAGGGAGCAGCACACCTGGGCAGGGGAATTGCTCCTATGCCTCCGCGTGGCCCTCTCAACCCTCTCTGTCCTACAGCTTCTATTCCAAGGACAGTGAAGGCAGCTGGTTCCGTTCCCTCTTTGTGCACAAGGTGGATCCTCGGAAGGATGCCCACTCCACTCTGCTGTCCAAGAAGGAGACTAGTAATCTCTACAAGATCCAATGTGAGTAGTTGCTAAACTGACTAGCTGCACCTCGGGCTTTTTTTGGGGGGGGGGTAAAGAGCTGAGCTATGATAATGGAGGATGCCCCATACTGTCCTGGGAGTCTTGACCCTATTTGGGGCCTGTCCACTCTGACATACATACACACACACACACACACACACACACACACACGTATACGTACATGTATGGGTATTGCATGTACTTCACCGCCTGCTCTCTCTCTCTCTCTGCCCTGTGTTGCAGTTCACAATGTGAAGCCTGAATGTCTGGATGCCTACAACAGTCTGACGTGAGTGACTTTCATCTACTGTTCCCAACCACTGCTGGGAGGTAGTGGGTAGGTCCCTCTTTCCCAAGAAACCCTTAAAAAACCCTTGTCTCCTTCTCCTGCCAAAATCAAGGGTGTAGATTCTAGAGCTGGAAGCCTTAAGGATGTCTTCCCCACCTACACTTCTTAGAGAGGAGACAAGCTCAGTCCTGGGGCCCAAGTTGGAGCCTTTATCTCAGGGCCCTGCTCCCACAGGGAGGCTGTGCTGCCCACGCTGCACCTGGATGAGGACTACCCCTGCTCGCTTGTGGGCAACTGGAACACATGGTACGGGGAGCAGGACCAGGCAGGTGAGGTTCCCTTGTCTCCAGGGCCACTGTGGGCACCCAGCCTGGGTTTCCAATAGCTCTCCCATCTGATCGCCCTCCTCTCTCTCTGCAGCATCTCTGGGAGCATGGGGAAATGTGTTTCTTTCATACCTCATTGCCCCGCTGTGGCTCCTCAGTGCTCTCAGGCAGCCGTGAGGCCTGTGAGTCCTTCCTAACCCAGTCCACAGCCTTACTTCACTACCCCTCTGCTCGCTGTGCTGTCCTGCCTGTGGTTCATCAGTTCCCCAGGCAGAACTGCTCTGCTCTCAGCAATAGGTGGCCAGCCTGAAGCATTTTGTTTTGTTTGCCTACTTTACTTGGTTTGATTTACATGTTTTTATTTTGTTTGAGTTGGGGACTTACTGTGTAGTCAGTCTAGACTGGCCTCTAAGATGTACTCTTCTGCCTCAGCCTCCTGAGTACTGAAATGGTTCTATCACCAGTCTTTTTTCTTTTGTGTTTCAAGACAGGGCCCTAGCTATCCTGGAACTCACTCTGTAGACCAGGCTGGCCCTGAACTCACAGAGATTTGCCTGCTTCTGCCTCCCGAGTGCTGGGATTAAAGGCGTGCACCAGCACACTTGGCTTATTTGATTGTCTTTTAAAGTTATTTTCAAATTTATTTATTTATTTGGCATGCGTACCTGTGTGTGTGTGTGTGTGTGTGTGTGTGTGTGTACAGGTGTGCATGTGCTGTGGCATGCCTGTGGAGGTCAGTGGACAATGGTTCTTTTCTTTACCTTGTTGAGGCAGAGTCCCCTTGGTGTCTGCTGCTGTGCTGTGTGTACTCCAGGCTGGATTACAGATGTGCATGTGCGCGATTACAGATGTGCATGTGGGCTTCCACTCTTGGCGTTTTCACTTGGGTTCCAGGATCAAGCTCCGGTTGTCTGGCTTGTGTAGCAAGAGCTTTTTCCTGCCCTGCCCTCTTACCAGCCCTTGCCTGTCTTATTGTTTTACATTTTGGTGTAGACACGGCATCCTTTTGAAAGACTGGATTCTTTTCATTTTTGGTGGGCCAGGTACTGTCCTTGCTGGGTCAGGCACTGTCCCTGGCTGTCTAACCTCTACTACTTGCCTCGTCATTCCTTGATCATATATCCCTGTAGCTGCCGACATTCTTGTCTGCTGTCTCCTACAGGTAGTCAGTTTTGGGGGTCAGGGCTACATCTCTTTGCAATAATTAATACTCAATATAAATGTTTCCTCTCTTTTAAAAATCTATGCTGGGGTGTAGGGTGGGGCTGGAGAGATGGTTCAGTGGTTAAGAGCACTGACTATTCTTCCAGAGGTCTCGAGTTCCATTCCCAGCCCCCACCTGGATGCTGACAACTGTCTGTAACTTCAGTTCCAGGAGAATCCCACACCTTCTGCCAGCCTCCATAGGCACTGAATGTACATGGTGCACAGGCATACATGTAAGCGAAACACCTATGCTCATAAAATTAAAAAGGAAATAGTCCTCAAAAATTATTTTCAAAAAATGTATGCTGGAGCCTGGGGAGATGGCTCAGAAGTTAATACTACTTTTTGCACTTGCAGAGTACCTGAATTCAGTCTCTGGCACCCAGTCATCACCCACCCATCTACAATTCCAGGTCTGGGGATCTCTGTCCTCCTCTGACCTCCATGGGCACCAGGCACACACATGGTGCACATATATGCATTCAGGCAAAGCACTCATACACATAAAATTAATCTTGAAAAAAATATTTTTTAAAAGCTCATGTGGCTGACTGCTGTAATCCTAGAATTCAGGAGACTGAAGCAGAAGGTTTACTGTGAATTTGAGGACACACTGGTCTGCAGAGTGAGCACCAGGCCAGCCAGGTCTACAGAATGAGGCCATGTCTCAAAAAGTTAAAACCAAACTTAACCAAAACAACCAAAAAATTCAGTTCCTCGGTCATCTTTGATATACCTGAAATGTCCACTGATAGATCTGCCCAGCTCACAGTTGCGTTGGTAGACAGCTATAAACAGTTCCAGTATGGCAGAGTGTCACTTTGGATGGTACAGGCATAGACTATGGCACAACCATTACAGACAGTCCTCTTAACTCTCTTACATACTCCCAACAATGGGAGCTCATCACCTCATAAGGCAACCTGTCTCAATCCTGACAAATGTGTGTTTAATTAAAAAAAAATCTAAGCCTAGTATGGCGAACACATTTGTGTGTGTGTGTTTTTTTTAAAGTAAGTTATTTTTATTTCCTGTACACTGGTGTTTTGCCTACATGAATGTCTGTATGAGGGCATCAGATCCCTTAGAACAGGAGTTAGAGACAGTTGTGAGCTCCCATTTGGGTGCTGAGAATTGAACCCGGGTCCTCTGGAAGAGCAGCCAGTGGTTTTAAGTGCTGAGCCACCTCCAGCCCCCGGTGGTACACATTTGTAATCCCAGCACTTGGGAAGTAGAGGCAGGAGGTTCACCATAAGCTCAGGGCCAACTTGGTCTCCATATCAAGTTCAGGCCAGTGAGGGATTCATAGAGATCCTGATTCAAAAAATATTAGGAAATCTGTACAAAGAGAAAGACAAAGCTCTATAATTATCTGTTCTGTACTGGTGACAGATATTAACTCTGGTAATCAAGAGACAAGCCATTTGCCTTCTGCTTAGTAGTATGGTTTCTTTAATGTTTGATCAACTTGATGGACAGTAGGAGAACTTCCTGGATTCTATTAAATAGAATTTACTGGTTGTGCCAGGATGTGGTGGCCCACGCCTTTAATCCCAGCATTGGGGGGGGGGTGTCAGAGGCAGATGGATCTCTGAGGGTTTGAAGCCAGCCTGGTCTACAGAACTAGTTCAGGATAGTTAGAGCTGTTATACAGAGAAACCCTGTCTCAAAAAATGAAAGAGTTTATTGGTTGAGCCAGGCTTGGTAATTCTAGTTCCTGGGAGATTGAGGCAGGGGTGTCAAGAGTTTGAGGCCAGTCTGGAACTATTTAGTAATACCCTATCTAAAACAAAACTAAAAACATGCTTACTAACTGAAATGAATTTTGACTTATAAAGCACATCCTACATGATCTACACCTTGAGATTTATCACCTCTATGTGGAATCATCTAAGGATCGGGCCATTAGAGTCAGGCTCTAGGAGCGGAGCACAGGGATATACATTTGAATAAACTTGTCAAAATCACCGATCTGTCTTCTCTAGGGGCCACTGCGATATAATCAGAGACTTCTTTCCTTAGCCAGTGGTGAGGTCCTATTAACTCCTCACATTAAATTGGTCCGTTTCCCGTGACTCAGCATTCTTGGCTTGCCATAATATGACAGATTGCCATCCGTACAAAAATTAGGTACTTCCCTCTGGAACAGGTCCTCTAAGACATAGGTCAGGCCATTTTGCAAATGGGGAAACCAGGGCACCAGCAAAGTCAGATGAGGGAAAGGCTGGCTAGCTTGGGAAGTCACAGAACTGGTGCTTTCAAGTCAGCCTGTTAACCCTCACTCTCCTAGGGGCCTTTCTCCCTGCACACCTGTGATCCCCACCATTAGTGTTCTGTCCTTTCCAGTTTCCTTCTGTCCCCTTCTGTCTGTCCCACCGTCCCTCTCTCTCTCACCCTCCCTCTTTCCTTCCATGACCTAGGCCTCGAATACGCCAGGAACATGTTCTCTTACTGAGCAACAACTTGGCTCATGGTTAGCTTACTGGGAGTCAGGTTAGCTACCTAGGGCTGCCATAATAAAATACCGCAGACTCCAAGAACAGAAGTGCATCCTTCAACTTTGGAATCCAGAGACAGAAATCAGGATATTAGCTCTGCCTGGGCTTTCTCTGAGGCCTCAGGGAGAAACGTCTGGCCGTTAGGAACCCTTGTCATTCTTTGACATGTGGGTACATCAGTCTGAGCTCTGTCTCCTGAGTCACATGGTGTTCCCTTGGTATGCATCCCTCTGATAAGGGCACCAGACTGGACTGAAGGTCTGCCAAGTCTGGAGGTTTAACTCAGTTATCTTCAGCGACCCTGTTTCCAAACAAGGTCACAGAGCGAGGTTCTGGCAGGGCAGGGATTTTTGAGGGGCTACTATAGAAGCCAGCAGAGATTATGATGAGGGGGGCGAATCTAATCGTCCCAAGAGTTCCCAGTGGGAATGAGGCTGGCCTCTCACTGGAGTATCCCCCAGGAGATCATGTGTACATTGGCATTTTTGTATGTGTCCTTCCCCCAACCGCATGCTGGTGTCTCCCTGTAACCCAGTCCTTAGCTTGTCTTTCCTTCTTTCCCTCCCTTGCCTCTTGCCTTCTTCTTTCCTCCCCTCCTTCCTTTTTTTTGGGGGGGTGACAGGAGCTCAATCTGGCCTTGAATCTTCTGGTCCTCTTGTCTCCACACAAATGTGTGTCACCAGCCCACATATATTTGGGTATTGTGTAGGGTTAGGGATTTGAACCCAGGGCTTTGTGAGGCTCTCAGCTGAGCTATATCCCCAGCCTGCTTCCTTCTTTCCTTCCCAGACACTGACTCAAGGCATCCCTCTGCAACAGCTTCCCCAGAGCTATAGCTGCATGTCCCTGTCTCCATACATAGCTGCAGTGCTTATTTTTATTTATTTATTTTCTCAAGTTCACTGCTGTGGAACATTCTTGTTTTGTAACTGTTGTTTGGTTGGTTGTTTTTTGCAGTGATAGAAATGGAACTTGGGACCCCCTACTATTAGACAAGTGCGCTACCACTGAGCTATGGCGTCAGCCCTCTTGGAATGTTCTGTTCATCCGAGTTTCTGCTGGTGTTCCTAGGCTGGAAGACACTCTTATCATCTTTTGTTTGGCATTGTTTGTGATGCTATAGATGAAACCCAGGTCCTTCTGCATGCCAAGCATATGCATAATCAGTAGCCGCCCCCCCCATCCTCATCTGATCCTCTTGTTGCTGCTATTTTGAGAATGTTGGTGGGGTTTTGTGGATGAGGACATTGAGTCCTAGAGGGGTCCAAGGCTAGGCTACCAAACACAGCAGAGCTAGCAGTCTCCAGGCTTTGTATCTAAGATAACCACCTTACAACACACACCTAGTGCTACTCCTCACCAAGACAAAGGGAACCAGGACACACACACACACACACACACACACACACACACACACACACACACACACACACACACACACACACACGCTCAGCTTCCTATAGCTCCTTGACCTGTATCCCTGTCCCCACAGTGCACCTATGGCGGTTCTCAGGTGGCTATCCAGCCCTCATGGACTGTATGAACAAGCTAAAAACCAACAAGGTATCCCAGCATCCTTTGTGCATGTTGCTTCCAGCCCCAGCCCTGTGTGGAGGGGAGTGTGGGAGACCCTCTGCCACCCACAGAACACACTGACAGGGTACCATAAAGCCCCTGGCCTGTGATGCCCCGCCTTCAGGAGTACCTGGAGTTCCGGAGGGAACGGAGCAAGATGCTTCTGTCCAGGAGAAACCAGTTGCTTCTGGAGTTCAGCTTCTGGAATGAGCCACAGCCCAGAGCTGGCCCCAACATCTATGAGCTGAGGACATACAAGCTCAAGGTACCTGGCTTCCCACAGAGCCACTCTTGCCTTCTGTCTCCCTGCTGCTGTGTTGCAGGAGCTCAGGTTAGGAGGGCCTGATGCTCCTCCCTCCTTATGGGCTCAGAGCAGAGGTATGTGCACTCCTATGCATAGCTGCACAGGTGTGTCAGGGCCCCTGAATGAAGCCCCTGGCACTGGGGAAGGCTAGCTTCCTCTCCCTGCCCCTGTGATGTTGGGAGTCCAAGGTGGTGCTCACTTCCTCCTCTCTCTGGATCTCTTTCAGCCCGGAACCATGATTGAGTGGGGAAACAACTGGTAAGTGGTGGCGCTAGGGTTGGGAATGTGGTGGCCCCTGCTGTCCTGCCCATTAGGCTCCCAGTGGGCTTGCTCAGGGTATGTTACAGGGAACCCAGCATGCTCTGCTCCTCACAGATCTCAGAGAAGGCCCTACCTGAGCATTGCAGATTCTGTAGAGTGCTACCAACCAGCTGGCAGCTGCACTTCCAGAATCCATTCCCTGGTCCCACTTTGACCTCGCCCATAAAGTGTGGCCAAGGAATCAACCTGGGCCAGTGTTCCATGTTCTCTGCTATCTCCAGGGCTCGGGCCATCAAGTACCGTCAAGAGAACCAAGAGGCAGTGGGAGGCTTCTTTTCACAAATAGGAGAGCTCTACGTGGTACATCACCTATGGGGTAGGTTGGAGACACTCCCGGAGCCCATTTGTCCCATCACCTCATAAAATGTGGATGCATTTGTGCTCTGATTACTCTTACACCCTAGCAGAGGGCGATGTACCCTCAGACAAACTAGCAACAATTTCACACGGTGAAAGATGCTGCAGGAGACTGGGTAGGGCAAGACAGCAGAAAGAAGCAAGGGACTTTAGTGACTTGGATAGACAATGTCCTCCTGAATGTAAAATATGACTCCTGAGCTGAAGGGTGAGGAAGCCAGCCAGCCAGGAGATGTCACAATCAGAAGGGACAGCATGTGAGGAGGCCTTTGCTGAGTGGAGAGGAAGAGTGTGTGTAGATGGGATGGACGAGGAGGACAGCCACCAGGTAGAAGTAGACTTCAGAGGCCGTGGAATGGATGTGGTGGGAGGAGGCGGCAGCAGCATGTCAGTTCTGAAGCTGCCATGGGTTTTGTTAAGAGTGCCTGGTAGGGAAGCAAGTTTGGGAACTGGGTGTAGGAAGATGCTCACATTAGTGCAGGCAGGTGGGCATGAGCTGGCTTCAGGCAGTGGCAGTAGCGTGCGTGCTCAGGCAGATTGGTTGCTCTTAAGATTGACTCGGTGGGGGCCGGACATTGGTGGCCACACCTTTAATCCCAGCACTGGGAGGCAGAAGCAGGTGAGTCTCTGTGAGTTCGAGGCCAGCCTGGTCTACAGAGCGAGTTCCAGGACAGCCTCCAAAGCTACACAGAGAAACCCTGTCTCAAAAAACAAAACAAAACAAAAAAACAGAACAAAACAAAACAAAGGCTGGAGAGACGGCTCAGCGGTTAAGAGCACTGACTGTTCTTCCAGAGGTCCTGAGTTCAATTCCTGGCAACCACATGGTGGCTCACAACCACCTTGAATGAGATCTGGCACCCTCTGCTGGCATGCAGGCAGAAGGCTGTATACACAATAAATAAATAAAATATTAAAAAAAAAAAAGCCGGGCGGTGGTGGAGCACGCCTTTAATCCCAGCACTCGGGAGGCAGAGGCAGGCGGATCTCTGTGAGTTCGAGGCTGGGCTGGACCGATAGCCTCCAAAACAATACAGAGAAACCCTGTCTCGAAAAACCAAACCAAACAAAACAAAAAAAGATTGAATTGGTGGGACTCGAGAATGAATTGCTGGAGGAGAAAGAAGAGGGTAAGGGGAGCATTCAGACTCTTCCCTAAGAGCTATGTGTTCTTTTCTAAGACAAGGACATCTAGGGGAGGAGCCAAGTCATGGGATTGGTGTGTAATCATGCCCTCTGGGGGTGTTATATTTAGGATGCCTGTGTTGGGCCAGCCAGATGGTAGTAAAGGCATTTACCTTTGCCTGACAGACTGAGTTTGATTCCCAGGGCCCACATGGCAGGAGTAATCTGACTCCTGCAACTCATCTTCTGACCTCCACATAGTCCTCACCTTGAATAAGTAAATAAATGCAATAAAAATCATAAGATACAGATGCTCCCAACTTGAAATGTCACCAAATAGGAGTTCACAGGAGAGTTTGAGACTGGAAATAGAAAGGAGTTGCCAACATACATATATGCTCCAAAACCCTTAATCCTTCCCACGAGGCCTGTGTACATGCATGTGCCACCGCCGCCCAGCTGAAGTGAGTAATTTCAATATGTGTGCCTGAATGATATTGACAGCAGTGTTTGTTGACAGTCTAAGGAGGAGGTATCTGGGGAGGAAGAGATAGTAGGCCAGGGTTTGGGGCAATGGAAGGGTCTCTGTGCTGAGGAAGAGATCAGATTCTCTGAGGAATAAGCCTGTGCCTTTCTCACAGCCTACAAAGATCTGCAGTCTCGGGAGGAGACTCGCAACGCGGCCTGGAGGAAGAGGGGCTGGGATGAGAATGTCTACTACACAGGTGGGTATCTCCTCTGTGGGTCTTCTGGGAGACCTGAGGCCTCAGTCTCTGCAAGGCCAGCTACCATCACTTGGTTACCTCCAGTGTGGGAACTCACTGTTTGTTCTGTTGTACACTCCCCATCCAACCCTTTCAGTCAGTGTCTTGCTGTACCGCTCAAGCTCATCTTGGGTGGACATTTTCCCTCAGCCTTCCAAGTTGCTGGGATTGCAGGCATGTACCAGTGTGCCCAAGTGGGAACTTACTTTGGCATGCGTTAGTGGGGTTTTGCCTTGGTAGTACACATCCCACGTGACCGATTCGCCCTGAGGCTTAGGACTCATCCAGGCAGGTGATCCCAGTGTGAGACGTGCCCCTGGCTCAGCCATGTACCTCACAGCAGCGGCATCTTCTTCATCAGATGGTAAGGCAGATGCTGTCTCTGCTGCAGGGAGGACTTGGAGAACTGATGTATGGAAAGTGCTTTCTTTGCCTTGTTCTGCCATCAAAACACACAGCAAATTATTTGAGCAGTTTTTTACTCAATGTGTCACCACTGCTAGAAGCCCAGAGAACCACCCAGAATCAGTAGATACTGAGTTTTCACTGTTAAACTGTAGTGGGTGGGTAGTGTAAGCGTGTATATATAAACAAGAGTGTGTCCCCAACCTAGATGGGTTTGCAGTTAATCTTCCACATGTCTACTTGGTGTGGGCAGCATGTTTGCTGAGGTGAGTGCGTGAGCCTTGCTGTTCCAGGGGTGGTCCCAACTGGCAGTGCTGGCACCCACTGGATACAATAGAAAGGCCTCGTTGGCGTCTCCCAGCCTTGTGTGAACTAGACTTGTGGGGATTTGAATACACATTAGAGTCTGAAAGTTAAGCACAGGAAGCAAGAATCTAAACTCGGGCCGGAGAGAGAGAGCACAGTGGTTAAGCATACATGTCGCTCTTAGAGAGGACCCAAGTTCGGTTCACTGTACTCATCTTGGGAGGTTCACAGCTGCCTATAACCCCACCCCGGTGGCTCTGACGTTTCCTCTTGACCTGCATGGGCACCGACACTCCCATGGACGTGGCCTCCCTTGTGGCGTGAGGGGGAGCTGATTTAAACCTTAGCTCTTAGCACTTCCCTCGCCAGTGTGTACCACCAAGTACATTTCTCTCTGCTTTTGTTTGTTGGTGATGCTGGCGATGGAACCCAAGACCTCATGCACACTGACCAGCATCGACCTCATCACAGAACTGCATCCCAGCCTTAGAATTACATCTCTTCAAATCTCCTCAAATTGTCCTTGCTTTTGTATCATTAGACCTAGTGTGTTTTGTTTGTTTTGGATGAGGATAGAATCCAAGCGTTCATGTGTGCTAGGCAGGTGCACTACCACTGAGCTACCTCTCTAGACCCGTGTTAGCTTTTTTCACATATATAAGAAAATGAATACAATTTTCTAAAATATCCAGCTCATTACCACCCAAACCCTGTCTTCAATTCCTGCCTCTGTTAGATGACAGCAGGGACCTTTCCCCATCACAGGTTTTGTGAGTTTTTAGGCAGGAATCAAGAGCACTTGGCTTGCCTCAGACACCCTGTAACCTCTGCTTCTCTCTCCATAGTCCCCTTGGTTCGACATATGGAGTCACGGATCATGATCCCTCTGAAGATTTCTCCTCTCCAGTGATGCCCGCACTGCCTCTACTTCCTTCCCTTTCTCCCTTGGAGTAACCTGGAACAGAGGAGCTTCTTCTTCTTCTTCTTTTTTTTTTTTGGTTTTTCCAGACAGGGTTTCTCTGTGGGTTTGGAGGCTGTCCTGGAACTATTTCTTGTAGACCAGGCTGGCCTCGAACTCAGAAATCGGCCTGCCTCTGCCTCCCGAGTGCTGGGATTAAAGGCATGTGTCACCAATGCCCGGCTCTGGAAGAATTCTGATGGGTTATTAAGCTTGGAAAAGATGACGCTTTCTAAGAACGTACAGTTCTGTCTATGCCCATCCCACTTCTCTCCCAGGCAGAAGAAGTTTCTAATTTCCCTAATGAAAAATAGCAACATTTTAAGCATTCCCACATTTCCCCGAGGCTCCTCTCTCCAGGCTGTCAAGTCCCCAGCTAACGCTGTGGACATTGCCTAGATTCCTGACAGGTGGCATGACTAGTTGTTAAGAGGTGGGGGGTGTGAAGAGATAGCAGACCAGGTATGGCCTCCAGGAACTCCCTGGCGTCTATTTGTTGAAAATGCAAGTCTGAGCCTTAAGAACCTGGAACAGCTGTAAACTCTGAAGTCATGAATGTCTGAAGGAGACCCAGAATTCCACTCAGAGGGGCTGGGAAAGGATGAAAGGGAGGAGGACTTGGGTATATGAGACAGACTTGAAGCAGGACCTAGGAGAAGCTGGAACATAGGACCCAGCTTGGTTTGAAACGCAGAATTGGAAGATAGAGATGGTGGAAGACCTTAGGGAGGACCCTACGACAGATGGAGAGGCTTAGCCTTTTTTCCTATGATTCAGTTAAACCTTGAATTGTGTTCCAGCTCTTCTGACTTCCTTCCTACAGGCAAAAATACAGGCTGTGACCTCTCCTCTTCTCTCCTCTTCAATTCCTTCTTCCCCAGTTTGACTTTCTGTCAGCAGACCCTCGTTTTGCAGAACCACCAGGCCTGTGGAGTGGGTTCAGTGATTCTGGGGTCTCCTCAATGACCCCCATACCTCATGAGGCCCTGCCTAGCATGGTTTTGCTACCCTACCAGGGAAATGTATTGGGATAGTTGATGGAACCAAATTAAATATTTACTTAAGTTGTGGTGTCTTCATCTGCGGTTGTATAAGGCAGGACAGTGTCCAGTTGTCTGGGGGTGGGAGGGTACTGTCCCCTTAATCTCTCAGGGAAGACATTGCTATCTTCACACCAGGGCAAGAGAAGGAACTGTTTCTGCATAACCAGGTATTCCATACACGTTTCAAGCCCCCAAACAAGCAGGATTCACTCCAGAAATGCCACAAGTTTTCAAATACTGCATTATACAGTAGTGACTTTTGTCTTGGGAAAATCAAGCTTAACATGGACAAACAGTGATGCGCTTGTGTTAAGAGGGAACGGGTGTAATACGGGATTATACCTGCCCAACTAAGTGCCGTCTTTGGTGTAGCGACTCTGACAGTGTTAAGAAGTCAAGTTAGAGCCGGGCGTGGTGGCAATGCCTTTAATTCCAGTGGGGTCGGGACGGGTGGGTCTGAGGGAGTTAGGGATCAGCCTGATGTACACAGCGTGCTCGGCTTATCCTGGGAGAGCGTCTCTCATACAGTCAGGAGGCAAATCCACTAGGGTCCCAGCCATGAGCCCACTGCTTTCGCGCCGGTGAGCAACGGGGCACAGGCTCTAGGTCCTCATCGCCGCAGTTTCCCAGTTTCAGAGGGTCGATTAGAAAAGTTGCCCGGCCGCGTACACGCCCCTTCCTCGCTTCCCAAGCTGCATCAGGCCTTCGTGTTTCACTTCCGGCCAGTAGCTCTTAGCTTCCGCTACTCTATGGTCGTGGGCCGGAAGTGGCCGCCAGGCTGGAAGGCGTGAGGACCTCTGTGGTGAGCGAGGATGGAGTGTTGCGGGGTGGGGTTGCTGGTCGGTGCGGGGCGCGCGGGGCCGACGACACGGCGCGCGTTTCCCGGGCTGGGGTCGCACCCCGCCGGCTTCCCCCAGGGCTCGTGGCTGTTGTCCTCTCCTGCGCACTGGCCGGAGCAGCATCCTGTGGCCTCCGGGTGGGGCTCGTGGCAGCGATAGCACCTTGTCGCGGTCCTTTTGTGTGTGGGGAACGCCCCTGCGTGACGTTTGGGATTTCCCAGGTTTCCGCTGCCACCTTTGTGGCTTTTGTCAGATGAACCCGCCGCTTGATTAACTGTCACTCACAGTTGCCTGAGGCCCCCCGAGAGGCCGGCGCTCCCTTCACTCTCGCGCCGCCGAAGACTCCGAGGAGTCGTAGTGAGAGAAAATTCGTGCATTTATTGTTGGAGCGGAAAGGCTGAGAGCGTGAAGTGTGGCTGTCCGGAGGGGAGGGGAGCATGACTTTCCTTTCTAAAGTCTCCTGTTTCCTCGCTAGCTGGCCTGATTTAACTTAGATGTTTCACTAAATATTTTACTTATGTTACTTTTAAGAAAGGAAAAAAAAAGATTTTTATTTAAGTTACACTGCAAAGGCCTGGGCAGTAAGCGGTGCCACCTTGCCCTGTTAAAGAATAATTTGAATGCAGTCACTGTAGGTCATTCTGGCCGGTAGCGCCCCCTGCTGGCTTCACATCCGCGAAGATCCTTCTGCCTCAGTCACTCCAGTGTGGTTGCGCATGTGTCCCACTCTGTCTCAGCCCATCCTCCCTCCATTTGTCCCCTGGAGACAGGATTTTATTATGTAGTCTGTGCTGACCTTTAAGCATAGGACGATCTAGAACTTCTCATCTTCCATCCTCTACCTCCAAAGTGCTATTATTTCAGGCATGTCCCACCACGGTCTTATAAGGTCCAGGAGTTCAAAGGTCTTTGAGTATGCTAAGCACACACTCTGCCAGCTGAATTGCATTCACAACTTCACAGTCACTTTTTAAACTTAAACTTATTTCGGTAGAAAACTCGAGGTCTGTGTACTATAAACAGGAAACTGGTTGCACTTGTCTTATGATAGTGATAGAATTGCATAATATACATAATATAATGAAAACAGATGACTATCGATAAATTCTGTGGTGGTTTCCCTGTCTAAGGCTCTGAGAGAGAATTCATTTCTTTTGGGTTTTTGTTTGTTTTGTTTTGGTTTGGTTTTTCAAGACGGGGTTTCTCTGTCACTTTGGAGGCTGTCCTGGAATTCTCTCTGTCAACCAGACTGGCCAGGAATTCACAGAGACCTACCGGCCTCCCGAGCACTGGGATTAAAGGTGTGTGCCACTACCGCTGGGCGAGAATCCATTTCTTACAAGAACCTTGGCACTTGTAAGTGTTAACGGCAAAGTAGGAAACTAGATGTACTTGAAGCAATCACAATTTTGTGTGATTTTTGTTTCTTGAGACAGTTGGGATGTGGACCAAGCTGTCCTCAGCCTCATAAGGATCCGCCTGCCTCTGCTCCCACTCCCCCAATGCTGGGATTAGCTGGGATTAAGGTGTTTACCATCACACCTGGCCAATTTCTTTTTTTAATTGGAAAGGGATAGCACAGCATGATCATCCACACCTGTAATCTGATCACTGGTGAGGCTGAGGCAGCAAGGGCTCCAGGTTGAATTCTGGAAAGTCTTTTTTGTTTGTTTGAGACAGGATCTCCAAGTAGCCTGGCTGCCCTTTCATTTGCAATGGTAGACCAGGCTGGCCTCAAACTCACAGAGGTCTTCCTGCTTCTGCCTCCTGAGTGCTAAGATTAAAGGTATGCACTATCATGCCCAGTTTAGTTCTGGAAAAACCTTAAAGCTTTATTTTTTTTTTTTTTTTATTTTGAGAGTTGTGAGCTCCCAATGTGGGAACTGAATGCAGGTCTACTGCAAAACAGTGCATGCTCTTAGCTGAACTGTTGAGCCATCTTTTCTGCCCCTGACTCTGGGGAATCTTTTCTCTCTTTTAAAGTGCTCCCTAGTGAGCCTCTGAACTTCATTAGAATCCATGTGATATCTATTTTTCTTTTTCTTTCTTTTTTTTGGAGGGGGGTTTGGATACAGGGCTTCCCTTGTAGCTTTGGAGGTTGGCTTGGAACTCGCTCTGTAGACCAGGCTGATCCGCCTGCCTCTGCCTCCCAAGTGCTGGGATTAAAGGCATGTGCCACCACTGCCTGGCCTGTTTTTCTTTCTTTCTTCCTTTCTTTCTTTCTTTCTTTCTTTCTTTCTTTCTTTCTTTCTTTTTTTTTTCCCCCAAGACAGGGTTTTTCTGTATTGTTTTGGAATCGGTTCTGGAACTCACTCTGTAGACCAGGCTGGCATCGAACTCACAGAGATCCGCCTGCCTCTGCCTCCCGAGTGCTGGGATTAAAGGCGTGTGCCACCAATGCCCGGCCTATTTTTATTTCTAATATCAATTAATTTAAATCCATTGGGGCTGAAGTGGCGGGACCTGGTGGGACAGAAAACACTCTGTATCAGATCTCTCTCTTATGGTTAGTTTGGCTAAGATTTTGACTATCTGGTTTGCCTTTTTTAAAAATCAGCTTTTCATTGGCATTTCTCTTTTTAAAAAAAATTCTATGTGTGTTGGTGTTTTGCTTGCATGTGTGAGTGTGTTGGAACTGGACTCACAGACAGCTGTGAGCTGCCTTGTGGGTGCTGGGAATTGAACTCAGGTCATCTGGAAGAGCAGCCAGTGCTGACCCATCTCTCCAGCCCTTTTCTCTTTTTAAAACTAAACCCAAAAACTTAATTCTTTGAAAACATCATACAATATATTTTCAGTTATTATTTTTAAGTGTATGTGTGTTTTGCTAACATGCATATCTGTGCACCACCCACGTGCTTGATATTTGTAGAGATCAGAGGTCATCAGGCACCCTGGAACAGTAGTTCTAGATGGTTCTGAACTGTCAGGTGGGCTCTGGGCATCCAACCTGGGTCCTCTGGAAAAGCCCCAAGTACTCCTAACTGCCAAACCATCCCTCCAGCCCCTCTAGGAAATCTTCAAAAGCTTTCTCTTCTTATAGCTCTCTGATCTGCAAGAGCAACAATGTCATCAGAATCCAGCAAAAAACGGAAACCCAAAGTGATTCGAAGTGACGGAGCTCCAACTGAAGGGAAACGGAATCGATCTGACACTGAGCAGGTGAGGGTAGCCAGGGTCCACGATGCTGGGAAGCTAGACTGACCACATAACGCCCAGGGGTGTGCAGGAGTCAGGAGTGCATGTCTAGAGACATACTTTCGGTTGCTTGTACTAGACCAGGTGACTAGAGTTCCCATGATTTGACAAAAGATGAACATTCACACCAGGGGCAAACCTGTGGGATGTGATCAGTACCTGCCCAGAGAACATATTCCAGCATGCTGTTCCCAGCTTTCTCATGGCCCTAAGGTTTGCACTAACTGCACAGCTCCAGAGCTTCTGGGAGATTTCATTCTTGATACCAGAATCATGTGCCCACAGGACTTCTGTGGCCCAGGAGCTGTAGTCATCAGCAGGGTCTTCTATTCCTTTTGTCTATTTCTCTGTCCTGGAATCCGTCAAAATGATCCATGACTTAGAATGTAGGATTTTTTGCTTTGTTTCATTTGTCGAGACAAGTTCTCAGACAGCCCAGGTTATCCTTGAACTTGCTATGTAGCTGAGGGTGACCTTGGGTTCCTCATCCTCCTGCCTCCAGCCTATCCCAATAGGCTGTTCTGAGCTTTTTGGCTTTTTTTTGTTTGTTTGTTTGTTTTTTTTGGCTTTTGGAGACAGGGTTTCTCTGTGGTTTTGGAGATTGTCCTGGGACTAGCTCTTGTAGACCAGGCTGGTCTTGAACTTACAGAGATCCACCTGCCTCTGCCTCCCGAGTGCTGGGATTAAAGGCATGCACCACCATCACTGGGTGGCAATTAAAAAAACAATGTATGCATGAAGATGTTTTGCCTGCATCTTTGTGCACCACATGTATGCAATGCCCCTGGAGGCCAGAAGAGGTCAGTGAGTGCCTGGAACTGGAGCTAGATGGTTATAAGCTGTTGTGCAGGTGCTGGGAATTGAACCAGGTTCTTTGGAAGAGTACTGATTACTTTTTAACTTCTAAGCCTTCACTCCAGCCCCTGGCTGATTGGTTTCTGTTGTTTTGAAACAGGGTCTCACCATGGAGTCAAGGTTAACTCCAAGCTTGTATCATCATCTGGGTATACAAGGTTGCTAGTGTGTGCCACCATAACCGGCTTGTGTTTTGAGGCAGACTAAGGAAATAAATCATTTTAAATTTAAGTTAAAAAGCAACATAGAGCCGGGCATTGGTGGTGCAGGCCTTTAATCCCAGCACTCAGGAGGCAGAGGCAGGCGGATCTCTGTGAGTTTAAGGCCAGCCTGGTCTACAGACCGAGTTCCAGGACAGCCTCCAAAAAACAATACAGAGAACCCCTGTCTTGAAAAAACTAATAAATAAATAAATAAAAAATAAAAAGCAACATGGACTTGTGCAGCCTGTGTTCAGGCTGTCCAAGGCCCTGGACTAGAACCTTGTATCAAGAAACCGGAGACATTTCTTTTCTTTTCTTTTCTTTTTTTTCCTTTTGGTTTTTTGAGACAGGGTTTCTCTGTGGCTTTGGAGGCTGTCCTGGAACTAGCTCTTGTAGACCAGGCTGGTCTCAAACTCACAGAGATCCACCTGCCACTGCCTCCCAAGTGCTGGAATTAAAGGCGTACACCACCACCAACATTTCCTTTTTTTTTTTTTAAGATTTATTTATTTATTATGTATACAGTATTCTGCCTGCATGTGTGTCTGAAGGCCAGAAGAGGCCACCAGATCTCACTACAGAAGGTTGTGTGCCACCATGTGGTTTCTGGGAATTGAACTCAGGACCTCTGGAAAAGCAGTTAGTGCTCTTAACCTCTGAGCCCCAGAGATGTTTCTTTTAGCATTTGTATATTTGTTTAACTTGTAGGCGTAAACTTATCTTTTTAATGATTTATTTATTTTTGTTTTATGTGCATTGATGTTCTCCCTGCAAGTATATCTGAGAGGGTGTCAGATCTCCTAGAACTCGAGTTTGAGACAGCTATAAGTTGCTCTGTGGGTGCTGGGAATTGAACCAGGGTCATCTGGAAAAGAAGCCAGTGCTTTCAACGCTGAGCAGTCTCTCCAGCTCAGGCAAACACTTATAAGCAAGTAGAGAAAATAAGACCCCTTTCACCACCCAGAACTCATTAAAAGAAAAAAAAAAGCAAAACTCATTTAAGCCTGGAGGTGCTAGTCAAGAGGCAGAGGCAAGATGGGTGTTGGTGGCGCACGCCTTTAATCCCAGCACTTGGGAGGCAGAGGCAGGCGGATCTCTGTGAGTTCGAGTCCAGGCTGGTCTATAGAGTGAGTTCTAGGACAGCCTCCAAAGTCACATAGAAACCCTGTCTCCAAAAAGCAAATAAATAAATAAAAAAGAGGACCAATTCCATAAATGACTGACTTAGGATTTCCTTATAATGTTTTGTTTTGAGAAATAGCGTCTCACTGTGTAGTCCTTGTTGGCCTGGGGTCACCATGTAGACCACACTGGTCACACACTGGCAATTGTGATGTTGTTATGTAATGAAGGTTCTCATCCTCATTGTCTTAGATCTTGGTAGGGAGACTTTTACCCAGGACCTCTCTTCTTTCTCCACAGGAGGGCAAGTACTACAGTGAGGAGGCTGAGGTTGACCTGCGGGACCCTGGCAGAGACTATGAATTGTACAAGTACACTTGCCAGGAACTACAAAGGTTGATGGCCGAGATCCAGGACCTGAAGAGCAAGGGCAGCAAGGATGTGGTGAGGAGAAAGACCGGGCATGCTACCCCTGGTCTACACAGCTGGGGCTTCTTCTGCAGTCACTAGGCCCTTCCTGATCTTGTCCTCTATTCCAGTCACGATTAGAGTTGGGATTTGTTGTAACAGCCCAATCTCCTATTGTAGTAATGAGAGTACAAGATAACGTTTTTCTATGACTATAAGTTGATATTGTAATATTTTTTTACATGCCACGTATTTGATAAGTATGTGCAAGTAAATCATAGAGCTAAAAATGAAATTATCGTGGATGTTAAATGAATTAGGCAGATATAAAACTAAACAGTAAATGTAAAAAATCGACAGATGAGTTAAAGAATTCACTTTTCCCAGCAGCCTTACTTATTTTCATATATGTTGACCAATATTGGTAAGATTATTACATTCTATAGCTCTATTATTATAACCAAGCTTTATGGCTATTACTTTTTTTTTAAAGATTTTCCTTTATTATTTATTATGTATACAGTGTTCTATCTGCACACCAGAAGAGAGCACCAGACCTCATAACAGATGGTTGGGAGCCACCATGTGGTTGCTGGGAATTGAACTCAGGACCTGTGGAAGAGCAGCCAGTGCTCTTAACCTCTGAGCCATCTCTCCAGCCCCATGGCTATTACTTTTATTACTGTCATTTAAATTTTTTGGTATGGTATTGCTATGGTAAGGATCTCTATAAGATCAGTAGGTATAACCAGTGGTGGCGGCACACACCTTTAATCCCAGCACACAGGCGGATCTCTTTGAGTTTGAGACCAGCCTGGTCTACAGAGCGAGTTCCAAAGCTACAGAGAAACTGTGCCTCAAAAAACCAAACCAAACAAACAAAAAGATCAGTAGTTGTAGATATTATTATGCAAACTAGTTGTGTTTGCTTTGTCCTCCCTACCCCCATCTTCCCTCCCCCCCTCTTCTCTCCCTTCCTCCCTCCCTCCTTCCCTTCTTCCCTCTTTCCCTCCTTCCCTTCCCTTCCCTTCCCTTCTTTCTTTGCTTTGAAACTCCCTGAGTAGACCAGGCTAGTATTGAACTCTTGCCTTTGCCTTCTGAGTGCTGGGGTTAAAGGCATGGGCCATCATGCTTGGCCTTAGTTTTCTGTTTCTTTCATGACATTTCTTACTGTTCCAGGCTCCCTTTAGAGCCTGCTTATGGCCCTGGGTGGGGTTGGCCTGGAAGCAGTTAGGGTCTGACCCGTCATCTGCTGGTGGTCTTTACCATTTTCTTTGTGCACAGGCCATTGAAATAGAAGAACGAAGGATCCAGAGCTGTGTGCATTTCATGACTCTAAAGAAGCTTAACCGATTAGCCCACATCAGGTTAAAGAAAGGAAGAGATCAGACCCATGAGGTAGAGTTGAAATTAATAGCTGACTTCTCATTTCTCTTCCTTCCCTGTCTCCACTTTAACTGACCCTTTACCCGTTCTCTGACTTTGCTGCTGCTCAGCCCCCTCACCCCCAGCCCGTGATCACCTGGCCTTTCCTCTAGGCTAAGCAGAAAGTTGATGCCTACCACCTGCAGCTTCAGAACCTGCTCTACGAAGTGATGCACCTGCAGAAGGAGATCACCAAATGTCTGGAGTTCAAGTGAGTCTGGGCTCTGACCTGCATGCGGTAATGCTTGTTCTCACATACACTGGCGTGAGCTACCCCAGAGGAGCATCTGTGGGCTTAGAAGACTGCCAGTAGATCACTTGGAGTGGGAGAAGCTCAAGCAGTCATTTTAAATTTCACAGAGAGCACTTGTTAAACGCGCTTCTTTCTCCTCAACATGTATTATTATTACAGTATTCATCTACTGTGGTGTAAAATACCAGCACCTACTTGCCCTCTTGAAAAATAACATACCTGTTGGTCAGCATCTCCCTCTCCGCTGTTATTTTTGACACTATGACTGTTGAAAATGTATACAATAACATAAAAAAATGTGATGCCCTACTCTATTATCATTGCTTAGATGGAAGCTGGCGAAGTCAGAATATAATGGAGCTCAGGCAGGTGACCTCAGAGGAGAATCCTGAGCTCTGGAGTTAACATCCAGCCTCTGCCCCTCACTAGCTGTGAAAAATGGAAAAAGAGCCAGGCTGTGGTGGTGCACACCTTTAATCCCAGCTCTCGGGAGGCAGAGGCATGCAGATCTTTGAGTTCAAGGCCAGCCTGGTCTACAGGGTGAGTTCCTGGACAGCCAGGGCCATGCAAAGAAACTCTGTCTCAATAAATAAATAAGTAAGTAAGTGAGTAAGTAAATAAATAAATAAAATGAATAAATAAATGAACAAAAAAGAAAAATGGAAAAAATAAAGTATGGCTAAATTATATAAGTAATATTTTTAAAATGGAGATAACATCTCCATCTCTTAAGCACTAGATGAGGATAACTTGTAATAGGTACTTATTTATTTTATTTTCTTTTTGGGTTTTTCTAGACAGGGTTTCTCTGTGTAGCCCTATCCTGGAACTTTGTATACCAAGCTGGTCTTGAACTCACAGATCTCCACCTGCCTATGTACCGAGTGCTGGGATAACAGGTGTGTGCCATCACCACTAGGTGTGGTGCTTATTATTGTATGATCACTATGAGGCTTATTTCTCCAGGACCTGAGCACTCAGTTTCATTAACCCAGTAGAGAATCAGGCCTTTCTTTTATAAGCATCTCTATAGACAAGCAGAAATTGAAGCCCTAGATTTCTTCCACATCAGTTCGGCTAATCTGATTTTTTCTTGTCTTATACTTAATGAAACGTCTTAAAGTTAGGTATAGACCTTTTGGTTCATTCCTCCATGGTGACATGTCACGTCTTGGTTTCAACATGCCGGCATAAGCCTAGGCTGTGGGGATTTTGAGTCTCTTGCCAGGAGACATTCCTAAATTCATTAAGCATCCTTCTCAAGCCTTCAGCTAATTCGTGGATGAATAAGTTGGGCAGCGTGGGCAAATGACCTTGTGGTATGTCACTAATAGCCTCTTATCATACTGAAATGTCTGTCGTTCAGCACTTGCTGAGAGAATTCCAGGGTCTCAAGTAGCTGTAGGCAGGGCTGCATAGGGGTAAGTTGAACAGCTACCCCTGCTAAGCCACAATTTGGGGTCCTGAACATGACTGCCTGATAACTTCGTTTTTGCTTATAGGTCCAAGCATGAAGAAATTGATCTGGTCAGTTTAGAGGAATTTTATTCAGAGGCTCCGCCAAACATCAGTAAGGCTGAAATCACCATGGGAGACCCTCACCAACAGACCTTGGCACGCTTGGACTGGGAGCTGGAGCAGCGGAAAAGGTAGGGTGTCCTCCTTCCTGACCTCATTGAGTACACGGTGACGGTGTTTGGTCATAACCCAGGGTTAGACAGAAGGGCCTCAGGATGAAGCCCACTTTCTTAGTACTTCACACTGGGCTCGGTGGTAGATTTGCCTCTCTCATGCACAGGCTCTTGACTTAGTTTTCAACACAAGGGAGAAAAAGCCAACTGCACTGGAAGATGGTTCAGTAGGTAAAGTACTTGTGCAAGATTTGGACCTGAGTTTGGATCTCAAGAACATGTGAAAAAGCTGGATGAAATGGTGTGAGTCTGGGGCATAGAGATGGGTAGGTCCCACAAGGTTGCCAGCCAGCCAGCCTAATCAGTGAGCTCCAGGTTCAGTGAGGACCTTGTCTCAAAAGGTAGGCAGAGAATAGAAAAGACAGCTGGATGGACGTCTGGTCTCTACATATGCATGCATGAATGAGTACACTCACATACAAGAGCACGCACACATAACAAAAAAATTATAGTGATACATAATAAATTATGGGGAGAGTCATGGAGGAAAGCACGGGTGACAACAAGCTATGATGATGTATGTGTATGCGAAAGTAACAGTGAAACCCATTTGTTTGGTAACTGTATTAGTTATTTTCCTTGTTTCTGTGGCAAAATCCCCTAACAGAAGCAACTTGAGGAAAAGGGCTGTCTTGGCAAGAGAAGAACAGCACATTCCAGATTGCTGGCTTTCTTGTTTATGTAGTGTAAGACTCAAGCCCAGTGAGTGGTGCTGCCCGCTTTTAAAGCTTTTTGACCCCCACCCCCAGCCAGACAGGGTTTCTCTGTGTAGCTTTGTAGACCAGACTGCCCTCGAACTCACAGTGATCCACCTGCCTCTGCCTCCTGAGTGCTGGGATTAAAGGCGTGCACCACCACTGCCTGGCTGCTTTCAGATATTTTAACTCTGTGCGCATCATATGCATGCAGGAGCCAAAAGAAAGCATCAGATCCCCCTAGGACTGGAGTTACATGTAATGGTTGTGGCCTGCCTAAAGAGTGTGGGTACCTGAGAATGAAGCCCTGGCCTCTGCAAGAGCAGAGCAGCAGGTGTTCTTAACGACTGAGATGGCTGTCCAGCCCTGCCACCCTCTTCTAAAGAGTTTCCCACCTCAGGTAACCTAGTCCAGATTCTCCCTCAACAGTGTTCCAGGAGGCTCATCTTCTAGGTGATTCTGACTGTGTGTGTGTGTGGGGGAGGGTGTACTCACACATGTGCAGGTCAGAAGACAACTTTGTTATTTTGTCCCTTCCGATTTGGGGTTTGGGACTTGAACTCCTATCAGGAGGCTTGAGCAAGTACTTTTACTCGCTGAATCATCTTGCTGGCCCTCCTAGGTGTTTCTAGATCTTATCGAGTCAGTCAGTATTAACCATCACAACCCTATCCTTTGTCAAGATGACACCAGGTCTATATCTCTTTTAGACTACAGTCTCCTATCTCTTGTTATCTTAGGCTCATTGTCATTCCATAGTGCAAAATCTATCCAGTCCATCTCTAAAAGTCCCCATAGTTCTTAGCATTCTCAACAACAGCGTTCTCACATTCCTAGACTGGTCACAACCTACTGCTCAAGCCATCCTCTTGGCCCAGCTCCCAGTGGTTAGAATGACAGGCATGCTGCTACCATGACTGGGCATATGAGTAACTTTTTCCCTTTAAAGTTTTAACCCCTGGGGGACTGGACAGATGACTCAGTGGTTAGGAGCACGTACCAACTCTTCCTGAGGATCCGGTTTAGTTCCCATCATCTATTTCATCTAGCTCACATCACCTGTGACTCGAGCTCCCGGGATCCAATGTCTGTCCTCCTGTGACACCTGCACTTATGCACATACAGCCTCAGCAAACACACACATACTCACTTAAAAATAACATCTTAAAAGATGTTAGTAATTGAGAACTAGATCCATTTTTCCCTTTTAAATGATTGCTGTTTTTATTTTGGGTTTTGAGATAGGGTCTCTCTGTGTAGCCCTGGCTGTCCTGGGATGATGTAGACTAGGGTGACTCTGCCCACGAGTGTTGGGACTAAAGGCATGTGCGACCACTATCTGGCATAGAGTCCTAATATTGTTTTTTTTTTTTTGGTGGGGGGGGGTTTCGAGACAGGGTTTCTCTGTGGATTTGGAGGCTGTCCTGGAACTCACTTTGTAGACCAGGCTGGCCTCGAACTCACAGAGATTGGCCTGCCTCTGCCTCCCGAGTGCTGGGATTAAAGGCATGCGCCACCAACGCCCGGCCCTAATATTGTTTTTAATTTTACCTATTATTACTCTGTGTGCATGAATTATGTAGGTGTATTTACCATAATTAGTGTGTGGAAGTCAGAGGACAACTTTGGAGTTGGTTCTCTCCTTCCACCTCTGTGTGCATTCTGGGATTGATCTCAGGTCATCAGGTTTGCAGAGCAAGTGCCTTTATCCAAACTTACTGTGTAACCAAGGGCGAGTGCGAACTTGTGCTCCTCCCAGGTGCTGGGATTGTAAGTAAGCACTATGACATCTGGATTTATGGTGTGCTAGGAGAGCACTTACCACCCGAGCTATGTCTTAAACTCTTAAATAAACTCCTGCTATTGTGATAAAACACTGAGGTCAAAAGAAACTTGGGGAGGAGAGGGTTTATTTCACTTTACAACTCTCAGGTCACACCCTGTTACTGAGGGAAACCTGGCAGGAGTCCTGAGCTGGAGCAGGGACAGTGGAGGAATGTTGTTACAGGCTTCTTCCTCTTGACTGTTCAGCCTGCTTTTTTAAACAGCCCAGGGTGTGTCCTCGCCCGTAAGTGTGCTGGTCTTCCTCCAGGCCAATCTGATGAAGGCATTTTCTTAATTGAGGTTCCTCTTCTAGATAATTCTGGTTTGTGTCAAGTTGACAGAAAAAAAAGGGAGGGGTCAATCTCAGTCTGTCCCTCTCTCTGCCTCCAATGCTGGGGGTCCAACCCAAGGCCTTATGAGTGTTAAGCAAGTGCTTTACCACTGAGCTACATCCCCAGCCATGAAGATCTAACTTTGAACTCTGTAATTTCCACATCTGTGCTAGTTTTGCAAAGCTTTGTAAACATTGTTTCAGAAGGTTGTACTGCAAACCTAGGTATAGAAAAATCACAAAACCATCTTTCAGACTTTTTAGGTTGTTTCCATATTGTTTTTTTCTCTTTTTTATTTAAATTAGAATTAAGCTTGTTTTACATGTCATTCCCAGTGCCCTCTCCCTCCCCTCCTTCCCTGCTCCCCACTAGCCCCTATCCCATTCCCTTTCTGCTCCCCAGGGAGGGTGAGGCCTTTCATGGGGGATCATCAAAGTCTGTCATATCATTTGGAGCAGGGCCTAGGCCCTCCCCGCTGTGTCTAGGCTGAGAGAGTATCTATGTGGAATGGGCTCCCAAAGTCCATTCGTGTACTAGGGATAAATACTGATCCACTACCAGAGGCTCCATAGATTCCCCAGGCCTCCTCACTGACACCCACATTCAGGGGGTCTGGGTCAGTCCTATGCTGGTTTCCCAGCTATCAGTCAGGGGTCCATGAGCTCCCACTTGTTCATGTCAGCTGTTTCTGTGTGTTTCATCAGCCTGGTCTTGACCCCTTTGCTCATCACTCCTCCCTCTCTGCAACTGGATTCCAGGAGTTCAGTTCAGAGTTTAGCTATGGGTGTCTGCCTCTGCTTCCATCAGCCACTGGATGAAAGCTCTAGGATGGCATATAAGGTAGTCGTCAATCTCATTATTGGGGAAGGGCATTTAAGGTAGCCACTATTGCTTAGATTGTTAGTTGGAGTCAACCTTGTAGATTTCTGGACATTTCCCTAGTGCAGATTTCTCTTTAAACCTATAATGACTCCCTTTATTATGGTATCTTGCTCTCCTCTATTCTTCCCCTGACTCAACCTTCCTGCTTCCTCATTTCCTCCTCTCCCTTCCTCTCCCCTCCTATTCTCCCCTTCTCTTTCTCTTAGCTCCCACTCCCCTCCCCTCATCCTCCAATTTGCTCAGAAGGTCTTGTCCCTTTCCCCTTCTTCAGGGGGCCATGTATGTCTCTCTTAGGGTCCTGTTTCCATATTGTACTGTCATAAATAATGCTCTTTACAAGGTGTTTTCTTGTTGTTTTGGCGAGGGGTGCGGTTACTTTGTTTGGTTCTGGGTACTGGACTTGGAAGTCAGAACCTCACACACGTAAGCAAATATTCTGTCACTGCACTGCATACAGCCCCGTTCTGTTTACAGTTTGTTTGTTTTCTCACATGAGGCAGCGCCTTGCTGTGTGATCAAGCTGGTCTTGAACTCACTTTGTCACTCAAGTAAGCCTTGAATTTGGAATCCTCCTGCCTCAACCTCTTGGGAGGCTGATGTTACTGACATGCAACCTCAACTTTTCTTTTTATTGTTGTTGTTGTGCTGGCTAATTTTTTAAATATTGTTTCTTCATGACTTTACATATTTTTAAAATATTTATTATATGCATTGGTGTCAGTGTGAGGGTACCAGATTCCCTAGAACTGAATTCACAAACAGTTGTGAGCTGCCATGTGGGTTCTGGGAATTGAACCTGTGTTCTCTGGTAGATCAACCAGTGCTCTCAACCACTGAGCTGTCTCTCCAGCCCCATACTGGCTAATTTTTTGTCATCTTGCCACAAGCTATAGTCATCTGAGAGGAAAGAACCTCAGCTGAGAAAACACCTCCATAGATTGGCCTGTAGGAAAGCCTGTGTAGTATTTTCTTGATGAATGATTTATGTGGAACAGCCCAGCCCACTGTGATCAATGCTAGCTCCAATTAGGTGGTCCTTGGGTGTATAAGAAAAAAAAACAAACAAACTGAGCCAGGCAGTGATGGCGCACGTCACCTTTTAATCTCAGTGCTTCAGGAGGCAGAGGCAGGCAGATATCGAGTTCAAGGCTAGTCTGGCCTACAAAGTAAGTTTCAGGACAACCAGAGCTATTACACTGAGAAACCATGTCTTGAAAAACCAAAGGGAAAAAAGAAAAGAAAAAGAAATAAAATGAGAAAAAAGGAAAGAGAATGAAGGGAAAAGAAATGTCTGTTGTCTAAGAATCTTGTCTCTTGGAAGACTTATGCAGGAAACTTGTCAAGAGTTCATTGCCAGCTTGACCTTGTTTCAGATAAAGGGCCAATGACAAAGCTAATGGGATAATTGCTGCCAAGCCTGACAGCTTGAGTTTGATAGCTGGAAACCACATGACATGTCAGCCATCTTCTGACCTCCACGTGCATACCATGCTATAGTACCCTCTCTCTGCCCCACACATAAATAAATGCAATGAAAACGTTTTAAGTCAACATATTTGAGGATTTATGCAATTACTAAGTATGATAGTGTTTGTATGCAACTCGCCAGAGGACTTAGCACATAGTAAGTGCTGGCTGTCACTAGAATAGTCACAGGTGTCCCGGGGAGGGTGTGAGAGTGAACAGCTATGCTGAGGTATCTCTGCAAGGCCTTTGTGACAGTGCCCTGTGTGCCCCTGTAGGCTGGCTGAGAAGTACAGAGAATGTCTGTCCAACAAGGAGAAGATCCTGAAGGAGATTGAGGTGAAGAAGGAGTATCTGAGCAGCCTTCAGCCTCGCCTCAACAGCATCATGCAGGTAAGTGTGGCTCTGCCTTCACCACAGACCAGAGGCCATAGAACCTGCCTCACTCTGTGCTTCCCAGCTCTGGCGTCTTAGTCAGGTTACACTGAGAATGCTTTTTTTTTTTTTTTTTTTTTTTTTTTGGTTTTTCGAGACAGGGTTTCTCTGTATTGTTTTGGAGGCTGCCTGGAACTCACTCTGTAGACCAGGCTGGCCTCGAACTCACAGAGATCCTGCCCTTTGCCTCCCGAGTGCTGGGATTAAAGTCATGCGCCACCAACGCCCGGCTGAGAATGCTTTTTCTGGGGAGAACAAGTTATGAAACGGAGTAAAGAAATTGGGCTACTGTGTGGGAGCATCCACACACCTGCCTGGACTGTTGTTGTCTATAGCCTTGAGGTAACGCTGACTGAGATGTATTAAGTTCAGTTCACCCCTTCCCTGTGTGTTCTTCACCAGCCTCCTGTCCTTAGGCATTTAAACTTGCTTCCTGAGAGCATCTAGTAGATTCACTCAGTGCCTCAGACACTGATGGTGGAAAAGCTCTCTGAAAAGACCTTGACTCATTTTGAAAAGCTTCCACTTGACCCATATAGAATCTCCCTCTCTCTTGTGCTGTCTGTCTATAAAATGTATATGTGTGTGTATGCACACACACACGGATGTGCATGTGATCTGATTTTTGTTTGTGATGCCAGATTTGGTCTAAATCTGTTTAGTTTTATGAAGCAAGATAAATGGCTAATATAAAGGAACTTTGTAAAAGGATTCTAGAGAAATTATAAATCCATTTTTCTAGGACTTGACAAGGTCTGCCCTTCTTTCCTTCCTAGGCATGGAATTAAAGCTGTTAACAAAACTATTTTTCTAGTGGAACTTCATAACAGGAGAAAAAGAACATGGAGCTGGGTTGCTGGGTCTGGGAAGTTGAGTGAGGCAGGAAGATTATGAATTTGAAGACAACTTGGGCTGAATAAAGAGGAGACTCTAGGCTACTTAGACTACATTGCAAGACTATTTCTCAAAAAACTAAGAAGCTGGTAACATCCCTTGAGGCCAGCCTGGTCTGCATAGACATTCCAAACTAGCACGGTCTACATAGTGAGACTGTGTCTCAAACAAACAAAAGAGAGAAGGGGAGAGATGGAGATGAAGGGAGAGGAGGATAAGAATTGAAATTAGCAGTTCTGGTTGTATTTAACACTCTAGGCCCTCTGCATTGCTATATATTTATTATGTGTAGTGCAACCTTACTGCCTGATAGGTCATATGGAGAGTAGGAGCATACCACTCATAGGATAACTAGATAAAAAGACCTATTACTAAACAGTCCTAGTACAACTTCATTTGTGTGCTTTGGTTTGCAGTGTATCTGTATGGAAATTAAATATATGCATGAGTTTCATGCATACTTAGTAAAAAACTTGTAGTCACACAAAACTATTAACAGTTATCTTGCCAACTTGGAGGTGTTATTTGATAACATAAACTCAAATATACCTTTTATCTTTTTTCTTTTCTTTTTTTCTTTTGAGATAGAGCCTCTCTCTACCTTTCTACATAACCCTGGCTGTTCTGGAACTCCCTATGTAGACCAGACTGGCCTACAACTCACAGACATCTGTTTGTCTCTGTATTCTGAGTCCTTTAGTCCCAACACTCAGGAGGCAGAGGAAGGCAGATCTCTGTGAATTCAAGGTTAGCCTGGTCTGCAGAGTGAGTTCCAGGATGGCCAGGGCTACACAGAGAAATAACTGTTTCACAAAAACAAAAAGCAAAAGCAAAATGAAGCCAGGTGGGTAGACTAAAGACTTCCTTTTGTTGCTTATAGGCTTCGCTCCCAGTGCAAGAATACCTGTTCATGCCGTTTGACCAGGCACACAAGCAGTATGAGACTGCCAGGCACCTGCCGCCCCCCCTCTATGTGCTGTTTGTGCAGGCCACTGCCTATGGGCAGGCCTGTGGTGAGTATGGGGGCTGGGCATGGAGGGGCTATGGGGGAAGCAGCCATAGCGAGGAAGCACTGCCTTCCCAGGAGAGCTCCCCAGCTTTGCCCAAGAGCCCTCAGGTGGTAGATGCTGCCTCCCCTTTGCTCCTTCAAAATGGCTGTTTGAACCAGCTGGCGTGCAGCTTGACGAATGTGATGAACATTTCAGAGGCTTTGAATCTTTATGAACCTGGCTGTGTAGCTCTTCGGTACCTAGGCAGCCTGCGTAGGCTCTCAGGTGCTCCTCCATCAAGATATAGATGTACTTGGCAGTGGATCAGTGTCTCCTTTGTGTTTTGGGGGTGGAGTGCTTGCTGACTTCAGGTCCTCGGCAGCACTCCCAGGCTTTCACATGCCCTGGATCAGCTTGCATGACTTTGGAGAATTACCAGGTGAGAGGATGAGCCCCTAGTGTGCTCAGGACAGCCTTTGACTCTAAGGTTTTTAAGGATCTGCTCCAGTGCAGCTCTCACTTAGCACTGAACTTTCCTTCCTGTTCACGTCTTACCCTGTGGCACCAGAAAGACATATACGATACCTGTGCATGCCCCTGCCCCAGCCATGGCACCAAGACGTTACTGTGTCTTTTCTTGTGTCTTCTTGGTCCGTCTCTCCTCTCCTTCCCCTTTGTTCTCTTCCGTTGCCATCATCAGCTCATATGAAATCCTCCTCCCAGCCCCCTAGACAGGGTGAGTAACTTTCTTTTGTGTTTAAAGTTCTACTGTTTCCACTCTATTTTCCTATCAAATTCAAGACTAAATTATTGGAAATAATATTATAGGTAAGGAGTATGACTGTGGTGGAGTGATTGTCTAGCATGTGGAGGGTGAATTTGATCCCCAAGACAGTCTGCAGTGCTCACTTGGGGGTAACCAGCTTGTTGGCTTTGGGTTGGGCTGGTTTGTGTGTCATTTCCAGGTCTAAAACAGTAGTTGGCTATTGGGGGAGGCCTTCCTTCCTTCTTTATGGTGTAGATGGCAAATGGTATTAGGGTTCTGTAACATTCTTACCCTTAAGATAGAGGAGGAGTAGCTAGAGTATTCCATCCCCACCACCATCAGGGGAGAGAGAGGACAGAGGAAGTAGAGTGTGCCTTACTTGCTCATAGCGGTAGGATCCCAGAGTTCCACATCAGACAAAGTGTGTGGAACAGATTCCTAACTGAGTGCTTGAGAGCCAAGCCCAAGTGAAGCAGCCTGGAGAGGACTCTGGTTCCCTGTTTCCTGAGTGTGTCTTCTGACCTCACTACGCATTCGGTTCCTCCAAATGTCTGTAATAATAGTATGTCCTCTGTTGTTGTGAGATTTAAGAATGTATTTACACTGGGCAGTGGTGGCGCACACCTTTAATCCCAGCACTCAGGAGGCAGAGGCGGTGGGCGGATCTTGTGGTGCTGGGGATCAAAGCCACAGCCTCATGTGTGCTTACTGTGTGCTCTGCTGTGCTACATTCCCTACCCCTAAAACTAATGTGACTAAACATTTAAACCTTAGCTCATTTATCTCCTGCCACTCAACTAGCGGTTACTGTTTTCCAAGTCTCCATCTTCTAGATATGGGAACTGAGCCTCAGATCAGTGAGTTATCTTCCAGGTCACAAATCCAGTAATGAATGGGACAGGAGTCAGATCTAGGACTAGGGTATAGCATCCATGTTCTTCCCCACTCTTCTCCACTGCTCTGTGAAATGAGATAGTGCTGACCAGGGGCTCAGTGACATGCAGAACACAGACCTTTGTACAGAGAGTGGCCCATCATCTCTGGGATGTGGATGGGTGTGGGCTTCTGGGAGAGGTCTTTTTTTTGTTTGTTTGTTTGTTTTTTTTGTTTTTTGAGACAGGGTTTTTCTGTCGCTTTGGAGGCTGTCCTGGAACTAGCTCTTGTAGACCAGGCTGGTCTCGAACTCACAGAGATCCACCTTCCTCTGCCTCCTGAGTGCTGGGGTTACCTGAGTGCTGGGGTTAAAGGCATGCACTACCACCACCCGGAGGGAGAGGTCTTTTTAGGACAGATGGTGGAAGAGTCCTGTGGGGTGACACAGCCAGGGTTTGAGTTCCTGGGCTTTGCGCCTGTCTCAGGGATGCTCACCTGGATTATTTCTTCTTAATAAACGAGAGAAAAGATTTGAGTTTCTGTCTCCTTCCTCTCTGTGGAGTGAGCTCGCCCTCCCCCTCAGTGGACAAGAAATGGGAGCAGGTGGAGAAGAAACGCGGCTGCTGAGTCGGCTTGCACTCAGCAACCTGCCAGCAGCTTTCCAAAGACCTTTTCTTACCTCCAGATAAGACTTTGTCTGTGGCAATTGAAGGCAGTGTGGACGAAGCCAAAGCTCTCTTCAAGCCCCCTGAGGACTCTCAAGGTAACATGGTAATAGGGATACCTCACCCAAGGATACTAAATTGCTACCAAAGGACCAAGTGTGCTTTGAGAAATAGCTGGACTGATGCAGTATAGCAGGAGGCCTGATCTTAATGTTAGTTTTAGGGTAGGCCCAAGACAACTCAGTTCCCAGAGTCACCAAATGCAGCCTTTGGATCTCAGCCCTGCCGCTCACTAGCCCTCACCAGCACTTGGAGCCTGAGGAAGGCAGGTAACATATGTTGAGGCTGTTGACTCATTGTAAAAGGTAGCTGGTTACAGGTTAATGCTCGTAATACCGAAATTCTGGAGGCTGCAGAAGGAAAATTGCTACAGGTTTGAAGTCAAATTGGTCTATAAAGCAACTTCCAGGCCAGCCAGGGTGACATATTGAGACCCTGTTTCAGTGGCCCCGCCCTCTAAAAGGAAGATAAATTCCTCATATAGAGTTATCATGTGGGTTACATGGAAGAACAATCTTAACTTCTGCACACAGCAGCCCTCAGATTATACAGGCAGCTGCTGTTATGTCTTCTGCTTTCACAACCATACCACCAACAAGGGTTTGTGCTCCATAGAAATGACATGTGAAAGACTCTTGAAAAACAGGATGGGAGGCTGGGGAGAGGCTCAGCAGGTAAAGTGCCTGCTGCACGATGAGGACCTGAGTTCTGACCCCCAGCACCCACATCAAAAGAGCTGGGCTTTAACTTCCGTGCTGGGGTGAAGTGAGGCAGATCCCAGGAGCTGGCTGGCCAGCCTAGCCAGAATGTCCAGCTCAGTAAAAGACAGCCTCAAAAATAAATAAACAAACAGGTGGCATGGCACACACCTTTACTCCTAGCCTCAGAGGCAGAGGCAGTCAATTCTCTGTTAGTTCAGTCAGAGCTATATAGACCCTGTTTCAAAAAAACAAAGTAAGGTGGAGAGATGAGTGATAAGTGCACTCTCCTTATGTGCCCGTATGTTCACACCCCCAAACAAGCAGGCCAGGCTGGTAGGTTTATAATCATTCTTTTCCTTACGTTTTCTATACCAAGTATGAAGCAGGCAGTTAAGTCAATTCGTATTTGAAGAAACTCATACGAAGGAGAGTCTGGGTGGGCCCCTCAGTCTCTGGTTGAGGTTTGTCTTCGGGGAGCCTGTGCAATTATCATACTTCTCACTGTCTTCTCTGTGTGGCTGCAGATGATGAGAGTGACTCCGATGCTGAGGAGGAGCAGACCACGGTAAGCCCCATTTCCTGTTACGAGAATATCATGCAGTCATGCTGATGTTTTCAAGAGCACAGTCCTAAAGCAAAGGGGAAGCTGAATAAGTGCGGGGACAGGAGCCAGGCCGCTGGGCAGCTGAGGCACAAACAAGGTCTCAGGCAGCTGTGCTGAGCTCGGGGTGGCACATGCAAATGGGAGATTCACATAACCCATGCTTGGGTATTTCTTTTGTCCAGAAACGGCGTCGACCCACACTTGGGGTTCAGTTGGATGACAAGCGCAAGGAGATGCTGAAGAGGCACCCGCTGTCTGTCTTGCTTGATCTGAAGTGCAAAGGTCTGACTGTACGCACTTAATTCCCATAGTACCTAAGAGATTAGCCAGTGTTGGTGCAAAGGGTTTAGTAAGCTTTGTCTGTAATATTTCAATCTCCTTTTTCTACTTTTCCTCCTTAAAAAAATGTAACTGTGTTTTTATGGTGCGTGCGTGGTGTGTGCTTGTATGTGTTTGCACATACCGCTCCAGCGAGCACACAGAAGTCAGAGAACATATAAGAATTGATTATTTCTACCATGTGAGTCTCAGGTAGCAAGCGCCTTTACCCTCTGAACTGTCTCATTGACTGTTTTTCATTTTACATGGAGTCATGTTTTTGCTTTTATTTTTATCCTTGTGAGACTTGGCAGGGGTGGGAGGGTCTGCCTCACCATGTAGCCCTGGCTGTCTTAGAATTTACTCTGTAGACCCAGTGGCCTTGAATTTAGAGATCTTCTAGCCTCTGCCTTCCAAGAGCTGGGATTAAATACATGCACCACCATGCCTGGCCTCTGATGTGTTGGTTCATAAATGATGTCCTCTCTCCCTGCTCCTCCAGACAACAGTGTGCTTCATCTGACTTTCTACTATCTCATGAACCTCAACATCATGACAGTGAAAGCCAAAGTGACAACCGCCGTCGAGCTGATCACCCCCATCAGTGCAGGGTAGGGGAAGGCACTGGGGATGGGGCGTGGCGGGGCAGGGGAAGTGGTGGTGGTGAGGGTGAGGGCCCCTGTTCTCCATCCAGTCTGCCCTCTGACAATGAGGGTCCTTTGTCATGTTGACTATTATTGTGTCCCCACAACATAGGAGTCCTGGCACATCACTGATTGACATTTGTGACGCCCTCTTACTGTGTACAGCATGTAAAACAAGTGATAACAGTATATTTGCTGTGTAGGGCAGAGCCATAGGCTTTTGTAGCCAGTAAAATGCATGGAAATGCATTAACGAGGTATGGGAGACATAAGCAAATTGACAAATTTTGGCCCTTCTTTTCCCATTTCTGTCTCAAGGTGTCAAGGATTTTAGTTTCCCAGTTCAGTTCAGTCTCCAGGTTTGTCCTTAACTTGGTGGTAAGTGGAGGACTATAAACAGGCAGCGATGGCATCCCCAGGAAGCCCCTGACCATGGCAGTCTTGTTCTGCAGTCCAGAGTAGGAAGAAGAGAGAACAGAAAGAAGCTGGGGTAAACCGGCCTACCCTTAGAGGATCACTGCCCTAGCCTGCTCCTACTTGGTTTGGTCCTGCTGTCATCTGGAGAAAGAGCACTGAGGCTCAGAAAGGCACAGGCCTGGTGCCTAGTGGAGCAGAGCGCTGCCTACCCCTTCCCATTCTTCCAGATGGGAGGAGTCTCCTGCACTTAGGTCTACAGTCTCTTCAGGGCCCTGTAGCCTTTGCAGAAGTGTTGGGCTACCTGGGGACATGTTTAGTGCAGTTGACCGTGTTCCCAGCAGAGGGAGTCCAGAGCTTGGTTCTTCTAAGTTCCACATCTCAGCAGGTTCTTTCATTCTCTGAGCAGTTCTAGGACACTCTTTGAGAGGGGTGTCACTGTGTAGTCCTTGCTGGTTTGGAACTTGCTGTGCAGACCAGGTTGGCTCCCAACTCATGGAGATCCTGCTGCTTCTTGAATTCAAGGTAGTTGGGTCCTGGGCAGTATAGTGAGTTCCAGGCCAGGACACAACATAGTAAGATAGGACTGGTTGACCAGCAAGTCCCAGGGATCCTTGTGTGTCTGCCTCCTCAGTGATTGTAGGTGTGTATGGCGGACATTGAGCTCAAGCTATCATTCTTGTGCAGTGATCACTTTACCAACTGAGTCACCTTCTCAGCCCCACTGTATAATTCTAGAAGGGATAATTTTGAAAACGGAGCAAAACAAAACAAACCAGGAAGATAGTTTATCAGTAAAAGCACTTGGTATGCAAACCTGATGACCTGAGTTGAGTTCTTAGAACTCCTATAGAAAGCCAGATATGACTGTACCTGTTCTCTTAGTACGATGGGAGTTTGGGGCAGGAAAATCACCTGGAAGCTCAGCCCAGCTTGCCTGGAGTACACTGGGCATGGCAAAAGCAGGAAAGACCTGCCTCAATAAAACAGCAGACAAGAACTGACTTGTAGGTGGATTTTTCTTTGGACTGTCAGCTCACAAAAATGACACAGAGACTTCTTTTTGATTGTAAAAGCTTGGCCTATAGCTTAGGTTTGTCCCACTAGCTCTTACAACTTAAATTAGCTAATTTCTATTCATCTACATGTTACCACATGACTGGTGGCTTTTACCTCTCCTCTTGTATGTCTTGTTCCCTCTGCATCTGGCTGGTGACTCCACCCTTCTTTCCAGAGCTCTCTCTGTCCAGAAATCCCTGCTATACCTCCTGCCTAGCTGTTGGCTATTTAGCTTTTTATTAAGCCAATCACAGTGACATACCTTTACACAGTGTAATCAAGTGTCTCAGAACAGTGACCTCTTCTGTGTGCCACATACACAAACACAAAGTAAAGAAACAATGCTGCTCTTTCTGATGAGATAGTGTGTGAGCTTTGGCCTCTATGCTTATTAGCAGAGTGAGCTTCAATGTCCTACCTTTCAAAGCCTTGAGTTTATGCCTTAAGAAATGGGCTGATAACCCTCTCTGCTTCACAGTGTTGTGAGAGTCCACTCACTGGAAGCACATAAAGATTTTGGTGCACAGGAAGCAGTCAGTGAAAGATGGTGGTAAAACCAGGTGTGGTGACGCACGCCTTTAATCTCTGTACTTGGGAGGCAGAGCAGGCGGACCTCTGAGTTCCAGGACAGCCTGGTCTGTAGAGGGAGTTTCAAGACAGCCAGAGCTACACAGATGTAGCTTGATCCCAAAAATAAACAAATCCAAAAAGATGGTAGTTGACATCTTAAGAGTGTAGTGGCACATTGCCACTCCCAAATGCCCAGGTCCATTCTGAAGCACCATGTTGGCTGGCATTCTCACTGTGGTCTTTTCTTCTGTAGAGACTTGCTGTCTCCTGACTCCGTCCTGAGCTGCTTGTACCCTGGAGACCATGGAAAGAAAACTCCAAACCCAGCCAATCAGTATCAGTTTGATAAAGTTGGGTGAGTAAGCAGGGCTTCTATTTTCCCTGATTCTGTATCTGTATCTGTTAGTTCAGGCCAAGCTGGAGATCTGTTAGGGCCAGAGGACCTTGGAGCTGGAGGGGGCTTCTTTCTGTTCTTTCATAAAAGGCAAAGGGGTATCATGGAAAGATGGGAATATAGGGACATGAGGGCTAGGGATATGGCTCAGTAGTGGTATGATGGGTTAAATCCCTAGTACGCAGACAACAACAGCAAAACAGTGTCAGCAATAAAGTAATATTTTAAATCTCTTGGATATTCAATATTTTAAAGACTATTTTATGAGTGGGTAGAACAGTGAAGACGTCAGTAACTGCCTTTTTGAGATTTGCTTTATGAGGCAAAGGTTCTAAGGCAGAAAGAGTGACTATTGGAGATGAAGCTCTAGGTAGAGATTTGATGCAGATCAGGAGCTTCAGCTTGAGGGACTGGGATTGACCTGTTTGGGGGCTCTGGGGAATGCCCAGTGTATATATCCTGGGGCCAGGCAGGCAGTGAGCCTAGGGCCTGTGTAAGGGTTCTGCTCCTCAGCTGCACTCCCAACTCATAAAATCATTTTATTCTGTCTTTTCTGCAGCATCTTGACTCTGAGAGACTATGTACTTGAGTTAGGTCACCCCTACTTGTGGGTACAGAAGCTGGGTGGCCTCCACTTCCCCAAAGAGCAGCCCCAGGTGTGTATTCTGGTCCTGCCTCCTTGGCTGAGGGGCTGGACCTCTCCTCTTCCTGGACAGATTCCCAAAAGGCCTCTGATATTCTTATATGGTTCTGATCTAGCAGAGTATCTTCCTTTAGGGCTGTGATCTGACCTCCATGTACTAAGGGCACTAAAATGTCCTACCTAGTCTTCACACATTGGGATGACTTAGCCTTCCCTGTGAGCTTGGTAGCCTATAAACCAAAGAGAACTTGGTATTGTCCCAGATATAGCACAGCCACAACTTTCGCTGTCCTTGAACTTATGTACAAGGCTGCTACAAATGAGAATGGGCTTAAAATCTCAGGAACCAGGGACTCTAGAAGCCTGTCTTTTCTCAGGAGCTGGTGACAGCCCCAGTAGATTATGTCCTTGCCAGGCCTTATCATCTGACCTGTTACAATGGGTAAACACTGCATTCCCAAACGGCACCCACCTGGCGACATGACCATGCCGTTTGGCTAGTCCAGGAGAGCTGGAGGTCCCTAAAGGAAGGAAAGGGGAGCTCTGATGTGTATCCTGCATTGTCATTCACTATTAGCACACAGTGGTAGCAGACCACTCTCAGAGCGCCAGCCACATGGAGACCACCATGAAACTGCTGAAGACCAGGGTACAGTCTCGCCTGGCTCTCCACAAACAGTTCGCATCTCTGGGTAAGCTGGGGCAGAAACTAGGGTCTGACAGTCACTTGGTCAACACAGGAATAAAAGCCACCTCCTTTCCTTTCGAACATGTAAATCCTGATTACAGATCCAAGAGACCTGTGTTCCTGGCTTTACTGAGCAGTGGATGGTAGGGCCGGTGGGGAGAGCTGCAGGCCCCTTCAGGCAGAAGTCTGAGCTCCCTGCAGAGTCATCAGTTCTGTGCCAGCCCTCCCAGAGGACACAAAGCCATCGGCACAAGTTCCCAGGTTCATCAAGGCAAGCTTATCCTAGGTCCATGAATCACAGACTCATATATGCACTTGGCAGGTATTTAGTGAGGGTCTAATTCATGCTGGTACCCCATTTAGCCTGAAGGGAGAACAATAGAACCCTTTTATTCCCTGAGCTCCCATTCAGTACACTGATTGTAGATATACAAGTGTCACCCCATTATCCTTTCCCTGAGACCTACTGAGTAGAGCTTCTAAGGGTACCGCTGAGCCCCTTGGATTTTCTCCTAAGCTCCAGATGACTATGAAGAGCCACTGACCTACGTAATAGCCACATGGCTTCTTTCAGCTCATTCAGTAAAACTCATTGGGTATGTACAAGGCACTTGTAGGGTAGGGTGAGGTTTTAGAGGGAGTCAGATTTTTTGGGTATTAGAGTCACTGTCAAGCTTGGCACTGAATTTCCAGGACCCAACTCAGAGACAAGGCCCCTCTTCTCCACCTCCAGGCCAGTTCTTTGGTTTCATGTGGACACTGATTTCCAGGGCAAAATCACCTATCTATCCCTCAGGCCTGGCTCCCCACTCAGCATTGCCAATATTACCAAGGTTGGATGACTGTCATCCAGTGTTCCCTGTGCTGGCATATTTGTTCACTGAAACGCCAACAGGGAACTGACACAGAACACTGCAGTTCGTTTTTTCTGTCAAGGTCAGCTGAGAAAACACAGCCCTCTCAGCTATTTGATCTAATTAACAGTCCTGCTGCAGAGACACTGATGCTAGTTAATGGCTGCAGGGATTTGTTTTGCCAGACATTGTCTGCATTAAGGATAAAGCACCCATGAATGCAGGTGCTGGGTCTGACCACAGGCACATAGCCCTGCGTGAAGTGGGCTATTCCTGGCATGTGATGAGTGGGTACTTCTTGAATAACCAGGTGTATGGACTAGTGTCAAGGCCATGGTAGCCCTCTAGCAAGCCACAGGCAGATAGATTCTAGTCCCCAGCTGTGGTACCTGATTTCTACCTGTAATACCTCCTGCTTCACTCTCTTTTAGAACACGGCATTGTGCCAGTTACCAGTGACTGCCAGTACCTCTTCCCTGCCAAGGTTGTTTCTCGCCTGGTAAAGTGGGTGATAATTGCCCATGAAGATTACATGGTAGGTGGAACTGCAGCCCCTATGACCATGTCACCTGTCAGCTCCTGCCCCACTCTCTGCCATCAGGCCAGAGGCTTTAGGGAAGCAGCAGCTCACCCTGGTTCTTGTTCTAGGAGCTGCATTTCACTAAGGACATAGTAGAGGCCGGACTGGCTGGGGACACCAATCTCTACTACCTGGCGCTTATTGAAAGGGGGACAGGTAGGTGATTGTTCTGCGAACCACAGGGCTCTGAAATAGCATACATGCCTGGAGGCTTCCTGAAAGAAGCAAAAGGTCCTAGACTCCTCCACAGACATTTACAAACACTAGTGGCTAGGCAACCCCCCTTTCAGTGAGGACTTGTTCTGCAAAACAGGCATGCACATGTCTTATCATTTAATCCTCACGCAGTCACTATGATGGTAGATTCATCCCATTTCAGAGCTGAGTCAGTCCTGGCCACATCACAAGTTTGATCTCACCTCAGCTTGGCTTTGTTTTTTGTTTTAGTTCCCTGTAGCAGCCATCTCATTTCTACCTCACATTCAGAAGGGCAGGCTGTTACTCTGATTGTAAAGGTTGGGTAGCAGGACCTCCCTCCCTCTTCTGATGTCTGACCTTGCTGGGGCCTTCTACTGGCGCCACACAGATGACATGCTTGGGCAGTTCGGCTGTTATCCCACCCCAGCCTCAGCAGCTGGTACCTGCCCACCCATCCCAACCCCCTCCTCACAGCTGTGATTCCTGAGCTGAGGAGTTGGTGGTTCTGTATTAGTCAGTATTTTGAATGATGTAAAAATCGTGGACTGGAGATAAAACACTTACCTAGCATACCTGAGGCCTTAGATTTATTCCCCAGTACCACAAAAGAGAAATAAGATGAGTAAAACAAAACTAAATCCCCCAAGCTGAAGACTTTATAAAGGAGAGCTTATTTACTCATACACTTGTGAGTGTATTTGTTAACAGTTTTTGTTACATTTATTCAGTGCATGTGTGTGTGCACTCAGGTCTAAGCAACACACACACGCACACACACAGAGTTATCAGAGGACAACCTGAGGGAATCAGTTCAGTTCTTTCCTTCAACCTTATGCACTCTAGGGATCAAACTTGGGTCATGATGCTTAGGAGCAGCCAACTTTACCTACTAAGCTATCTCACTGCCTATTTGTATGCTTTGTCTTTTTGAGAAAGGGTCTCACTGTGCAGCTTTAGCTGGTCTGGAACTCACAGAGATTTAGACCTGGCTGGTCTAGAACTCACAGATCCATCTACCACTGGAATGCTGGGGTTAAAATCCTGTACCACCATACTGTTTTATTTTTGTTCTTGAAATTAGCTCAGGCTGGCCAGAAGCCCATTATGTAGTCCAGGCTGGCCTTGAACTCCTGATCTTCTTTCTTAACCTCCAGAGTACTGACTGGGATTGCACACATGGGCCACCATGCCTGAGATAGCTCAAATATTTGAAGGCTGAGAATCCAAGATGACCTAATGACTCTCTGGTGAAGACCTTCATGGCAGGTGAAAAATACAAAGACTAGAAGAAATCATGTGATAAAAGAGGAAGCCAGAGCAATTTGGGAGCCATGATGGTTCTATAACAACTTTCTTGGCACTAACCAGAGTTTCTTAGTTCTTTCAGAAGTGCTGATGAAAAGACATTTGGGAGCCAGAAAAGGGGCTCAGTGGGTTAAGGCTTAATGACCTGAACTCAATTCCTGGAACCTATATAAAAAAGCTGAATGGAGTGGTGTGTAGATGTACCTCCAGAGACAGGAGAATCTTCTGGGAGACCCAATAAGTGGCCTAGCTGTGGAAGGAACAAGAGAAGTAGCTTCTGAGAAACAGTCTTTTGCCCACATGCACACTGTGGCACGCTCCTGCACTCACACACACACACACACACACACACACACACACACACACACACACACACACAGAGTACCCAAGTTAATCTTAACAGCAACAGGGGTCAAAAGTGTCATGGGGAGATTAATGTGTGGAGATATTTTGTCTAGGGATTACGAATGCAGATTTGATGCCAGGCAGTTCTGGTTATACTGTCTTGTGCTTTTGTAGCTGTTTTATGATAGAGAAGTTTCTGTCAGAGTCTCATTTTCCTCATGTATAAATTGGATTTGAGAAGCTGGAAACATTTGCCACTAGTCCTAGTTGGGAATCAGAAGCAAGAGAATCAAGAGTTCAGTCATTCTTGGTTATACATTGAATTTGAGGCTAGCCTGGGCTATGTGAGACTCCCTGCAGCAACAACACATTTTTTTTTCTAAAAATTTATTTTTCATTCTACATACCAACCTCAGTTCCTCCTCCCTCCCCTTCTCTCACCTCCTCCATCCACTCCTCAGAAGGGGTAAGGCCTTTTTTGGGGAGTCAACAAAGTTGACTGGCATACAAGTTGAGGCAGGACCAAGCCCTTCCTCCTGTGTCAAGACTGAGCAAGGCTTACCATAGGGGATTGGGCTCCAAAAAGCCAGTTCATGTACAACAGCAATAACAAATTCTTTAAACTGGGGGTGGGGCGCTGGAGAGATGGATCAGTGGTGAAGAGCACTGGCTGCTCATCCCATGAACCTGAGTTCAGTCTCCAGCTCACAACCCTCTGTAACTCCAGGTCCATGATGCATTGCCTTCTTCAGGCTTCGTAAAGCACTGTATTCATGTTGGTGAAAAGATACATGGAGGCAAACAACCGGCACCCCCCCCCCCACACACAGTGTTAAAAATTATAGTGATATTTCTTGAGGTAGCAAATTTACTCCGTTGACAAATGTCAGGAATTAGACCAGATTTTGGAGGAAGCAGAATTACTATATCCTCAGCAACCTCGAAGTTCTACTTAGATTCTAAAATAGTTAGTACCACTATACTTGGCAGCACTTAAATTAATGGGAGACATTTGTGTTGGCTTTGGTACAGTGTGGAGACTACCATGGGAAGCTGGGTGATCACTGATTTTCTCCATTTCCTCTGTTCCTAGCTAAACTTCAGGCTGCTGTGGTATTGAACCCTGGCTACTCCTCCATCCCACCCATTTTCCGACTCTGTCTAAACTGGAAGGGAGAGAAAACCAACAGTAATGATGACAATATTCGGGTAAGACCCACATGTGTGTCAGGACAGGGAGAGCCCCTGGAAAGTGGGCGTGGCCACGCCTGTAGCTGCTGAGCCCATGGCACTGCTTTAGTCCCAGGATAGGGACTTACTGGATTTATAGAATGTTCTCACTCCTTAATTTCCCTGAGGCCCACAGCTTTTCCCACTCATCGAATAGCATTGTCGACTGGGTGCAGTGTCCTTGCACTCCAGGGACTTGGGCCTCACTGAGGGAGGTGAGGGAGAAAAGACAGACACACAGAAAGCTGGAATCCAGGGGTCTGGTCTCTCAGCTGGAGAGACCTCAGCCCGCCCCCAGCCCAGCATGTGTATTACGTAGAGTTGAGCATGGAAGCGGGTCATGGTATGCAGATGGACCAAGGAGGCAGGTCTAGCTGACTCCAGTAGGAGCAGGCTCTGTAGGGAGCATCTCCAGGCTGTAAATATCCAGGGGTATAAAGTTACGGTTGGCATTTTCTGAACACACTGTCAACATTCCCACTTGGATCAGAAGGGAAGGCTTGCCATTCCTTTTAGCCTCATGTGGGGGAGGGGAAGGCTTTGCCATGCCTGCATGGATGTGAGGTTAGGGTCCTTGTCATGGCCAGCTCATGTTGACAACACATATTCACTCAGGATTTTATACATACTCATTCTGGATTTCATACACTCAGGGTTTCCTCTGTTCCCTACAGCAAGGCATGGTACTGCATACCTTTAATCCCAGCATTGGGGAGGCAGAAAGAAGCAGACAGATCTCTGTGAATTCAAGGCCAGCCTGGTCTACATAGTAAGTTCCAGGCCATCTAAGACTACATAGTAAGACTCTGCCTCCAAAACAAAAACAAAGTTTTCTTAAAATCTTGTCACCTGGGGCTCCTGTGAGATGGTAAATAAACTCAGAAGCATTACAGAAACACTCAGATTTGATGACAGTGAGGGTGCTGAGACTGTTGCTTAAGGCTTTGCCTCTTGGCCATAGAGCATGTTTTTAAGCCTAGTGCCTTCTGACTTGGATTTAAGACTCATCCTCTCCAAACCTGTGTCCCTTGCTGTAGGCATTTAGGAGAAATCTTGATAATCAGAGGTCTCTGGACAAAGCTGTGTGTGTGTGTGTGTGTGTGTGTGTGTGTGTGTGTGTGTGTGTGTGTGTGTGTGTGTGTGTAGATGCTGATTGCTGGCTTCCCACCCACACAGGCTATGGAGAGTGAGGTCAACGTGTGCTATAAGGAACTGTGTGGCTCTCGGCCCAGCCACCAGCTCTTGACCAACCAGCTGCAGAGGCTGTGTGTGCTGCTGGATGTCTACCTGGAGACGGAGAGCCATGACGACAGTGTAGAGGGCCCCAAGGAATTTCCCCAGGAGAAGATGTGCCTGCGGCTTTTTAGGTGAGTGGAGGGCTGGGCTCTCATGACTCCTCATGAGGACAGGCACAAAGATCAGAGTTTTCCCAAAGACTAGGTCTTGATGGACAGGGTCTGGCACAGAGGGTACCTGTCTCCATTCATAGCAGAAAATTGTGCTGGCATATTTCCAGGAAGAACTCGTTTTTCTCTTTCCTGAGACTTTCCTGCCACTGGCTCACCTGTTCTTGGTCACCCCCTGGAGAAGCCATCCAACCAGGGAAAATGCACCAGGCCATGCTAAAAAGCTGTGGCTGAACTTTGAGTGTTTTCTGTGGAAACAGCAGGGCCTGTTTACTTTTTACACCCAAGTGAGCACTTAGGGTGGTGCACCCCACAGTCCTAGTGAGCTTGCTAGCATCTCTGAGTGCTCTTCCCTCAGTGGGAAAAGACAGTGGGGAGCCAGGCAGCATAGAAACAACAAAACAAAACAGCACTCTAGAACGCCAGCAGGTGAGCACATTAAAGGCAGAGCAGTCCATTCTGCCTAGCACCAAGCCCTGGTCCTAGTACAGGGCCTCAGGGTAATGCAGATCATTCGTGTGAAGTTCCCAGATGATTCCTGCTCCAAGTTAGGGGCTCAGAGTATGTTAGCAGGTCTTTGTAACTTGCTGTTTAGAGTGTCTGGGCTTGCAGTACCTCAGGCTAGTTTTCCATTTTCTTAGGTGTTGGAGTTTTCTTTCCTGTTTGTTCCCTAATGTGCTTTTGTATTTCAAAACTCTAGAGATTGTTGGATCTCTCTTCTCTTTTCGGCAAGGGAATGAGGAAGGTGAGGGTGTTTGGATTATAATAGTTTATAATCTATCATGCCTGGTATCATGCCTAACATCTAAGCACTTGGAAGCTGGAGGCGGGAGGACTGCCATGAGTTCAGCTTTGGCTACAGAACAGATAAAACAAAAGAGTTCTCACCTTGATCTCAGTCTTGTTCTTGAATAGGCAGCTCTGAAATCCAGGAAGGTGTCCAGCCTCTTGCGTCCCGTCTGGCACCTCCACTGCCCTAAGGAAGCAGAGCTAAGCACCAGATGCCAGTGTGAGGCTTGTTGCCTGCATTGCGTCTGTGTGAGATCTCAGTACTTCCCACCTCTCCACCTACTCTAGCACATTTGCAGGATGGGAGCCCACACAGCCTGTGCTAATGTTCTTACATGGTTCCCAGAAGACTCCTTTCCTGAGGTGTTGAGCTCTGGGAGGTGATAACACATAATGGATAGATGGAACTGCAAGGCTCTTGACCTGGAGTCCAGCCGACTACAAGCGCAGGGTGCTGGCTGGTGTGAGCAGTGGTAGACCTGAGGACTGAGACCTGGCCCCTCTACCTAGGTGTACCCTCTGGTTGGAGGCTTATAGTGCCATGGATGATCCTAGGCCTATGAGATAAACGTCCCTGTGCCTAATCCTTCAAGCGGCACATACTCCAAGTGTTAATGGAAAGATTAAATTGAGATGGAGAATGTTACGAGCCAGCACAACACTGGATAAGCTGGATAAGCCCTCAGCCACTGAGGAAAAGAAAGGGTTTAATACCCTTCAGCCCCTGGTGAAGAATACAAACTTTCCTGACATCTTTCCACTCCTTGCCCCTGCTGCCAACTCACACGTTCCCCTAGTTACTTTTCTGTTGTGACCCCAAGCAACCTGGGGAGGAAAGGGTTTACTTCGGTTGTCGTCCTTCCTGAAGAGAAGACAGGACAGGAACTGAAGCAGAGACCATGGAGCGATGCTGCTTACCACTTGCTCACTCAACTTACCCCTCTCCATTTGATTCTGACGTGTGTAAGTTGACAAAGAAACGCTATCCTGCACCCATCCGTGCTCCCTTAGACCAAGTCCCAGAGGGTAGCTGTTGTTTGGATATCAGTCATAGACAGGCAAACATGGAGAAGGAAGAAGTCCTTTTTGTAGATGGTTGTCTTTGTGGAGGTGTATTGAAGTCCTTCTGTGAGTCTTTGTTTCAGGATCCATCTTCCTGCTAAAATTTTCACAGGTTGGAAGTTTGAACATAGGTCTTGCTCTGCCGGGCCATGATTCAAGTCTTCCTGGAACAGTCTTTTGTGTCAAACCTCAAGGTTTTACGTCAGTTGCTTTCTGGCCATATTACTAGTGTGCAAAATTTTGCCTCCTTTGCTTGTGTCTTCAGCTTTAAATGTTCTCTTTACTTTTTCAATTATAGAAGTCTACTGTTTGATGATAAGGTTATAAACAGTGATCAAAAAGTGAGAATGCTCATGTACTGTCCGCAGAATGCCTGCTACGTTAAGGGACCTTCCAGGTTCACACATCTGCATGCATATAGAGGCACATTTACAAAAATGGTGTCACACCTTAACCAGTGGGATCTGGTTTTTCTCACTGTGCCCTGTGCCTGAACCTTGCAATTCTGACGTTTTCCCACATGACAGCTCCATGGTGCTCTCTTGTGAGTGAACTGTAATTTATTTTATCAGTCCAGAAGGCACATTATTAACAGTTCTCTTTTCTTGTTTCTCTAGGGGTCCAAGTAGGATGAAGCCATTTAAATATAACCATCCTCAAGGATTCTTCAGCCACCGGTGATGTCCCTCTCTACCTGTCATTCCCCAAATCCCAACCCTGGGTCCTATGTCTCTATCTTTGCTCTGGCCACATGTAGTTCTTGATATTTTCCAAAAACACCAGCTGATTAAAATGCTACCTGACCAAATAGTCTTTGTTTGTAGCTACTTGGGCTGCCTGGAAGAGTAGATGGGACTGTGGCAGCATGAGGACGACTTCTGGATGGGTTTTGTTTGTTTTGTTTTTTCGAGACAGGGTTTCTCAGTGTAGCCATGACTGTCCTGGAACTCGCTCTGTAGACCAGGCTGGCCTCGAACTTAGAGATTGCCTGCCTCTGCCTCCCGAATTCTGGGATTAAAGGTGTGCACCACCACACACCCTCCAGCTCGGGCGCTCTTTTTCAAGGTGGCTGAGGGTTATTGCTTCTAGAGAGGTAACACCTGTTTCTCCACACCTACCTTGTATAGGTTCACAGGGACAAAGTATCGTGGTGCTTATTATCTTAGATTTCTACTTACTAGGAGAAACCGAAGTCAGTAGTTTCTTTCTCAGCTCTCATTCTTTCTGCTAGACCTATCTTAGTCCCTTGATGGCCTAAAACTTGGCAGTTGGATGTTTTAAATGCCTAATATTACAACAACCTTAAATAGAAAACAGATAGACATCACAGAATAATTCTAAATATTTCAGTTTTCATGGTCAATGAGACCAGTGTTGAAGAATCTTATTCAGAACTACTGACCAGTGACAATACCCTGTCATTGCAAGACTGAGGCCAGTCTTTGACCACGCTAACCTGGACATGCACAAGCATATCTTTGCTCAGAAGCTAAACAAAGTTAGGCATAATTAGCACTTTTGGATAAGAGCGTGAGACCAGGTAACCCTGGAGGGTTTTTATGACAGTGACTTGGCGCGTTGTCTTTACTTCCAGGACTTTAGACGTGGAAAACTTGACTCCCATCATCCATGTCAGGTGACTTACAACCACCTGTAACTCTAGCATTAGGGGCATCCACTGTGTCTGGCCTCCACAGGCACTGGCATCCATGCACACCCCACCCCCACCACCCTACACACACTTAATGATAAATTTTAAGATAGACTGGGAGACCCCCCAAACCTGCCAAGGTTCTTTATTCCAGCAAGAGGAGAATGGTACCTGAGGGTAACCTTAAATGTCCAGCACTACTCAACACCTCTCCACCCCATACAGACCCTTCCCTCTGACTACCAGAGAAAGGCACTCTTTGTCAGAGGCCCTCAGACCACACAGGACTTAACCTGTCTACAAGCTGACCAAAAAAAAAGCACTTTCTCAAGTGACTCAGCTGACCTAAAATGAGCAAGGAAGTATATTTTTAAGAAGCTCCCCAAGCCGGGCGTTGGTGGCGCACGCCTTTAATCCCAGCACTCGGGAGGCAGAGGCAGGCGGATCTCTGTGAGTTGGAGGCCGGGCTGGACCGACAGCCTCCAAAAACAGAGAAACCCTGTCTCGTAAAACCAAAAAAAAAAAAAAAAAAAAAAAAAAAGAAGCTCCCCAAATGCATTTTGCCCTGGCCTTTCTTTGAAGGCATTGTACTTTTTTGTCCCCTCTCTGCCCTCGTTTTTTCTTGGTGATATAGAACACAGGAGAGCCAGTTTTTCTAGGCAGCTCCTTCTCTGCTGTCTTAGGCAGCTTGAGCATCTGGGTGCTTTTTTTCCTGACCTAGTTGCCTGGGACTTAGTCCCTCCCGGCATATTCTTGGTCTGGCTACCTTCAGGCCTGTATCTCACTGCCTGTGCTGAATAAGATTAAAACAGGGCCTAAAAAATAGTTCCTCTAATGGCCCCTGCATTGCAGCCACTACTTTGGTCTTGTCTGGAAGACAGCCAAACTGACTCAGCACAAAAACTCACCTCTACAAAGAGGCAGGGACTAGGCTTCGAAGATGGCTGAGTGCTGGGAAGGCTGTTTATTAGGTGCAGCTTATCTCTAGCAAAAGACGGTTTTTTCTTCCAAAGAGCAGGCAGAGCAAAGGAATCCCTTGGTCTTACAGAGTAAAACAAACTCGAGACAATGCAGCCCCTTCAGAATGCTTGTGGAGCCATCCATGTCTAGAGTGTATATGAGAAGAACCTCACAGCTGGAATCGTCCATAGTCCTTGCAGTGTCTGAGCTGGAACACACCCCAAGCTGCACCCCTGACAGCACTTGCCCTACACCAGGAACCCCATTCATGTTCCTTGCCTTTTTTATTGCAGTGCCAGGGATCCAGTAATGCGGGGTATCATGCTTACTAGGCCAGTACCCCTCATGAGCGGCACCCCTCAGCACATCTGTCTTAGAGCTCCTGTGACTGCGGTGAAGCACCATGACCGAAAGCAAGTTGGGGAGAGAAGGTTTATTTGGCTTATCTTTCCATATCAGTGCATATCACTGGAGGACGCTAGGACAGGAGCTCACACAGGGCAGGAACCGGAAGCCGGAAGTTGAAGTAGAGGCCATGAAAGGGCGCTGCTTCCTAGCTTGTTCCTCATGACTTACTCAAGCTGCTCTCTCTCTCTCTCTCTCTCTCTCTCTCTCTCTCTCTCTCTCTCTCTCTCTCTCTCTCTCTCTCTCTCTCTCTCTCTCTCTCGCTCTCTCTCTCTCTCTCTCGCTCTCTCGCTCTCTCGCTCTCTCGCTCTCTCTCTCTCGCTCTCTCGCTCTCTCTCTCGCTCTCTCTCCTCTCTCGCTCCTCTCTCTCTCTCTCTCTCTCTCTCTCTCTCTCGCTCGCTCGCTCTCCTCTCTCGCTCCTCTCTCTCTCTCTCTCTCTCTCTCTCTCTCTCTCTCTCTCTCTCTCTCTCTCGCTCGCTCTCTCCTCTCTCTCTTACTCGCTCTCCCTTCCCCTTCCTTTCTCCCCCCCCACCCTCCTCCCTCTTTCTCCTTCCTTCCTTTCCTTTCCTTTCTTTTTCTTTATTTTTTTGTCTTTTGAGACAGGATTTCTCTGTGTAACAGCCCTAGATGTTTTGGAACTAAGGCCTTGAACTCACAGTGATCCTCCTTCCTCTGCCTCCCAAGTGCTGGGATTAAAGGTATGCGCCACCACTGCCCGGCCAGTTCCTTCATTTTTATAACAGAGAAAACTGGATCAGGATGGAATAACTGTCCATGTTCCTATGTCTCTGCCCCAGGTTTGAACTCAGAGGGGTCTGTCTGCATCTAAAAGGCTTACTCGGTAGCTGTAGGCTAAAGCCTATGCAGGCTGGCACTTTTTCTGGGCTGTGAGCCATTTCAACAATGTTCATGTCCACATATTCAGAGGAGCGTGATGGTCAGGAGTTACATTTTAGTGCCTTAGTGGCCCACTGAGGCCTTTCACCTGCAAGCAGCTGCTTGATCCTGGACAGGCTGCTCAATTCATCTTTGATGTTGGGATGAATTCTCATTTCCAAATGGAGATAGATGTGCAGTGGTTGTGGGGATTAAGAACCCACTTTTGCCAGGCGTTGGTGGCACAGGCCTTTAATCCTAGAACTCGGGAGGCAGAGGCAGGCAGATCTCTGAGTTTGAGGCCAGCCTGGTCTACCAAGCAAGTTCCAGGACGGGCTCCAAAACAATACAGAGAAACCCTGTCTCAAAACAAAACAAAACAAAAGAACCACCTTTAGGGGTCACCAAAATAGCTCAATGTGGTAAAAGCATTTGCTGTACAACTCCAAGTCACCTAAGTTAAATCCCAGGAACCTATGTAAAGGTGGAAGGAGAAAATTGACTCCACAGAAATGTCCTGTGACCTCCTCATGCATGTATGTCCAATGACCATGCATACACATGATGATTAGATGACTCAATGCTAAAGGCACTTGCTATACAAGTCTGGCGTCCTAAATTTGATCCCTAGGACCTACACAGTAGAATGTGGGAACTGACTCCCACCAGTTGTCCCTAGACCTCCAACAGCAGTCCTTTAACACACATGGATCAATACATGTACACATACATGCAAAAAAAAAAAAAACCCACAATATGCGTTGCTTTGTGTTTGTGTGAGGCAGGGCCTTACCTTGTCCTGTGGTACTTGGAACTCAATATGTAAACTAGACTGGCTTTGAACTCACAGAGATCCTCCTGCCTCTGCCTCCCCTGGGATTAAAGGTATGTGCCGCCATGCTGCCTGCCCCCCAAATCTACTTTTAATATTATACCCAGCGTCTAGACTGTAAAGGGGAGAGGCCTTGGAAAGAGACCTGTAGGTAAAGAAAGACTGCTGGGTGCCCTGTCCCTCTGGAATGAAGCCCGTTCTCTGTCCTGGACCAGGGTCTGTAATAGGGTTATTTGTCTATGGTAACCAGTCATCACAAACTTGGAACTTAGCACATGTGTATTCCTTTAGAATTTGTAAATGATAAATCTAAAGGTAGAACTATTGGGCTAAAGTGAAAACAACCATGGCAGGACCAGTCCCTTCTCAAGGCACTGAAGGAGAATCTGTTTCCGGGCATTGTTCAGCCTCTAGAAGAACCTTGTTGGCCTTGCCTGTGGCCCAGCCCTCCGTGTTCCAACAGTGTGTTTCCAGTTGTGACCCTCATCCTAGCACTTTCCTCTCTGGCCTCTGGCTTACCCTTCTGATGGCACCGGCCCACCCAGATAACCCAGGATACTCCTCACCTTCTTCATCCTTCCAAAGTCCCTTGTGCCATATATGGCAACAGCTACAGGTTCTGGTGGCTAGGACTTTCATATCTTTGGGGGACCATTTTTTAATTCATTGCACAGTCTGGGAGTGGAGAGGTGTTGTTCCCAAACAGGAAAGATGTAATTCTCATCAAGGACTGGAAGCTTCGAGAAAAATCCAGTGGAGGCTCCTAGAACAGCTCATGTAATAAACTTGTGACAGTCGTGTGTTGATTTGTTGTGCTTAGGGGTTCCCACATGTATCACGTGTGTGGAGGTCAGGGGAGGATTCACAGGACTCTTGTTCTCTCCGTCCACTATGTGGGTCCCAGGGATTGAACTGTCTGGCTTGGCAGTCATGTGCCTTTACCCATACAACCATACGGATGGCCACTTCTAAGAGTTCTTATGAATTTAGTTCATGTATTTGTCATTTATCCAATGAGAATTTTTATGATGTGAGGTAAGGATCCAACTTCATTTTCTACATATGAATACCAATTGTCCCAGAAACCAGAAGAAATATACTATTCTTTTCCATATTGAATTATCTTGGCAATCTTGTAAAAAATCAATTGATCTCCTATTGATGCCTGTAATTCTAACACCCAAGAGGCTGAAACAGGATTCTCAAGAGTTCAAGGCCAGCCTGGGCTAGCTACATGAAAGTACTAAGATAGCCAGGTATTCATAGCAAGATTGTGTCAAAATCAAAATGAAGAAAAGAGTTGAGCATAGATGTCAGAGTCTATCTCTGGACTCTAGTACCGTTGATATATCTGTTTGTTTCATTGCTGTGGCTGTGTGGCATGTTTTCAGACATTCAGGAAGTGTGAGCACTCTAGCTCTTATTGTTTGGTAATTTGGGAGCCTGTGCAGTCCCATATAAGTTTGTGAATTAGTTTTTCCACTTATGGAAAAGTAAAAGTGTTTAGCAATAACATTTTAATGACTTGTTGAATGTGTGTGTGTGCACTTGAAGGTGTGTGAGCACACATGCACATGTGTTTGTAAGTGTAAGAGTTTGTTCTTTCCTGCCGGGCGGTGGTGGCGCACGCCTTTAATCTCAGCACTCTGGAGGCAGAGGCAGAGGCAGGCGGATCTCTGTGAGTTCGAGGCCGGGCTGGACCTATAGCCTCCAAAACAATACAGAGAAACCCTGTCTCGTAAAAAACAAAAAACAAAAAAAAAAAAAAAGAGTTTGTTCTTTCCCTCCAACTTGTGGGTCCTGAGGATCAAACTCAGGCTCATCAGGCGTAGCTGTGAGTGCCTTTACCCACTAAGCCAGGCATGAGAGTTTTGGTAGGGACTGTAGTGAATCTGTAAATTGCCCTTTAAACAATATTAAAAGCAGGGTGTGTGGTGCATACTGAAACCCCAGCACTTGGGAAATGGAGGCAGAAACAGGACTAAAAGGCCATCTTTGTCCATGTAGTGTTTGAGGCAATCTGCTATGTGAGACCCTGTCTCAAGAAAGCAAAAATCAAGTGTTACGTGTTGTGATACACAGGTACAGGGTGTCTTTCAACTTAATGGATTCCCTTTTTTAAGACTGAAACTCACTGTGTAGGCTGGGCTGTCCTCTTACACTCACATTGATCTACTTGTCTTTGCAAGTGGCTCTTTTAATGCTATTATAAATTATTTCAGTTCTCTGTTCAGTCAGATGTGGAAACACACCCCTTTAATCTCAGTGCTTGGACGGTAGACACAGTAGAACTTTTTGTGTTCAAGGCCAACCTGGTTTCCATAGTAAGTTCTAGGTCAGCTGGGATTACAGGTGAGACCCTATCTAAAAACAAACAAACAAAAAACCTGTTCAGATTGTTCATTGCTGGTGTGTCCAGTGTGTTCAGTGTGTCATTTTCATTACTAATAATGAGTAGACATAAAATAGACTCAGTTGTTCCTTTTAATTTTTTCAGATAGGTCTCAACTGTCTTCAACTTTTTTTTTTTTAAGATTGCAGATGTCTGTGAGCCACCATGAGGTTGCTGGGAATTCAACTCAGGACCTCTGGAAGAGTAGTCAGTGCTCTTGACCTCTGAGTTATCTTTCCAACCCTGTCTCCAACTTTTTAAAAATTATTTTTGTTTTATTTTATTTTATGTGTGTGAATGTTCTATCTGCACCTGTTTGCCTAGTGCCTGTGGAGGCCAGAAGAGGGCATCAAATGCCCTGAGATCAGAGCTATATACAGACAGCTATAGGTCACCATGTCGGAGCTGGGAATGGAACCTGAGTTTTTCTGCAAGAGCAACAAGTACTCTTAACCACTGAGTCATCTCTCCAACCCCTCCAACTTCTTATGTAGTGCTAGAATGACCAAGAACTTTTAATCCTCCCACCTCAACCTCTGGAGTATTGGGATTACAAGTGTGCATCACACACCCAGTTTACTTATGTGTTATTGGCGTGTCGATCTGTACCCTGAAGCTTTGCTGAATATAAATTTTATTAACTCTAGTAACTTTTAAAAAATTCTAGAGTGGAATTCTGGTTCTAGTAACTTTAAAAATTCTAGAGTGGAATTCTGGTTCTAACACTTACCAGTGGTATTGCAATATTCTGAAAATCTCTTACATCCCAAGAGACTGGAACTTTTGCAGCACCTCAGTTAATAACACACCTTGGAGTCACTTAAGATGTTCTAGTGGGGCTGGAGAAATGGCTCAGAGGTTAAGAACACTGGCTACTCTTCCAGAAGATCTGAGTTCAATTCCCAGCAACCACATGGTGGCTCACAACCATCTGTAGTGAGAGCTGGTGCCCTCTTATAGTCTGCAGACATACATGCAGGTAGAACACTGTATACATAATAAATAAATCTTTTTAAAAAACTATTATTGGTTAATCTGGACTTTTTTATTCACCTTGAAAAATGGGATTAAGGATATAGTTCCACTGATAGAGAGCATAAACACCAGATTTGATCCTTAGGACTACATAAACCAGGGGTGGTGGTACACACCCGGAAACCCAGCACTTGGGAGATTAAGGAAGAAAGATCAATGAGTTCCATGTCATTCTCCACGTAGCGAATTAGAAGCTAGGCTGAACTACTCAAGGCCCCATCTCAGAAGAATGAGGCCCACACAGACCACAGATCATTTACGTAATATGGTTATTTCTTAACATGGTACTTGTAGCTGTATTTCTTGTCCCACGTCCTGCTGCCCTTTCAGCCTCAAATAAGCACACAGAAACATATATCAATTTATATACTATTGGCGAATGGCTAGGGCTTCTTATTGACTAGCTCTGTCTTAATTATGAACCCATTTCTATTAATTTATTAATCCACGTGGTCTTGGTGTCTCATTGAGGTCTCTGCTGACTTTTCCCAGAATTCTCATCTCCTAGTCCCTCCTATATTCCTGCCTCTACTGGTCAATCAGTGTTTTATTCATCAACCAGTAAGAGAAACATATATACAGAAGGACATCCCCCATCAGGTACTTCACTATAAGAAATTTTGGGGTGTTCAGACGTTTTTTTTAGGCGAGAGCCAGGTGAGGCAGCCCATGCCTGTAATAACAGTACTCAGGAGGCTGGGAGAGAGGCTGGGAAGTACTGATTGTGTTTCCTGCCTCTCTGATCTCCACCTTATGTTCGGATGTGGCTATGTGCAAGGGCATAAGGATGTCTGAGTGCTCCAGGGCAGACAGCTCAGACAATCAATACTCAGTTTTCAGAGTCCTTGTCCATGTAGATAAGAAATATTTGCCAGGGCCCATGGTGTGTGCCCATAATCATAGCCCTCAGTGGATGAAAGCAGGAACTCAATCATCTGGGAACATATCAAGTTAGAGGTAACCCTAGGATACATGAGACTGTGTCAAAAATATTTTTTTGGAAGGCACTAGAGGAAACCATCCTGAGTGAGGTAACCCAGACACAAAAAGACAAACATGGTATGTACTCACTCATATATGGATTTTAGATATGGATCCAGGGAGTGTCAGCCTACAATCCCAATGCCAGTGAGTCTGGGAAACAGGGATATTCCCAAGAGAGATGCATGATACTCCAGAGAAGTGGAATGAGGCAAGATCTCCTGAGCTGATTGGGAACATCGAGAGAGGGAGAGGGAACCAAGAAAAGGATAAGAGGAAGGGAGAAGAAGGCATGGGGGAGCAGGAAGGTGGAGTCGAGGTAAGAATAGAAGAGAGCAGGATGAGAGATACCATAATAGATTGAGTCATTATAGGCTTGAGGAGAGATCTGACACTAGTGAGATCTCCATGGATCTACAAGGATAACACCAACTGGCAAACTAAGCAATAGTGGAGAGACTACACTAATAGCCCCTCCCTGATGATAGGGTTGATGAATACACTATATGCCATCCTAGAACCTTCATCCAGGGACTGATGGAAGCAAAGACAGATACCCACAGCTAAACACTGAACTGAACTCCTGGAACCTAGTGACAGAGATGGAGGAGTGATGAGCAAAGGGGTCAAGACTGTGTTGGTGAAACCCACAAAGACTGGACAAGGGGGAGCTCTTGAACCCCAGACTGATGGCTGAGAGGCCAACAGGGAACTGATCCAGACTCCATGAATGTAATGCCAGGGAGGAGGCCACAGAAATCACTGGGGCCATGGGTAGTAGATCAGTGTTTACCATGGTGTATGAATGAACTTTGGGAGCCCATTCCAAATAGAGGGATGCTCTCTCAGCCTGGACACATGGGAAAGGGCCTAGGTCCTGCTCAGGATAAAATGACAGACTTTAGAAATCCCCCAAGGAGGACCTCACCCTCCCTGGGGAATGATGTGGGGATGGGGTGAGGGTCTGGGGGTCTGGTAGAGGGACAAGGGAGGAGGGGTGGGAGAGGGAGCTGGGATTGACATGTGAAGCATTCATGTTTCTAATTTAAATAAAAACATATTGAGGAAATATATATATAAAGGTGATCACTCTAAACTGCCTTGGCATTCTTTTGTGACAGATGGAGATGGGTGCCAAAGATGGTATGTGGACCCTATCCTGGAGTGTTGACCAGAATTTGGGGGTATGGTGAGAGGGGACACTTGCTCATTCCCTGAGGTATCACATTTAGTTTCTACTATAGCAACTACCCCATCAGTCACTGTATTATTCAAAACCCTTCCGTTTGTAAGCAATGTCTTAACCCAAAGAGTTGTGGTAAAGAAGGGGATTTATCACCTCAAGGATTGGCCACAAGCAGTGGATTGGATCATCAGGAAACCCACCACGGCTCTCTAAGAATTCCTGTTCATTTCACCTTCTCTCAGACTGCCCCACCATAGGTCTAGAAACATGGCTGCCCACAGCTCCTACTTACATTTCCATACCAACCACTGTGGTGCCAAGTTTAAAATCCCAGAAGATAGATAACTTCATTGGCCATTCTGGAGCAATCATCAGAATGGCCAGAGGTAGGAAAATCAGAAACATGATAGCTGAGAACCACCTGGCAGGGGTGAGGGTGGAGGGCAAGAGGCAACTCCTTCGAGAGCTTGTTGAGCAAGCAGAATAAGGGTTCATGCCAGTACTGTCAATGATTTAACAGTGAGGATGCCATGGAAACCTGTAGGAGGACCACAGCTTTCAAAATTACTTCCAAAGCCAGGGATAGTGGTACATGCATGTAACCCCAGATATTCGGGAGGGAGAGACATGTTCAAGATAAACCTGGGCATTTAAGCAAGACACTGTCTCAAAATAAAAATATAAAAGAGGTGGGAGTGGGGTGCCGAGAAAATAAAATCCATGCCCAGAGAAGCACACTGGATATAAATTAGGTACTTTTCATCTAACATGCAGAGTCCATGGGCCGTTCGACATCCTCCTGGGGCTCACTGTTCCGAGGCACCAGTGTTCACTAGGCTGAACTGGGGTTTGGCAAAGTGTGTACTTTCCCTATGCTACCTCTCAAATTGTGATGTCGATCAACCGTGTGGGGTCAGGGGTCTGTGGCTCCCAGGCGATGCTGGTGAAGGTGATCCATAAACCATACTGAGGAATGTGCCCCAGGCCACTGGCACAGATCTGGTGTGATGTCTAGACCTCCTGCCCCTGCTCCTAGCCTTCCCAGGGGAAGAGAACAGACAAGAACAGCCGCAATCTTATTGTAGAAGCACTTGGTTTTATTGCACAGAAGCAACTGAGAGTAGACTCCAGTGGAAAGTGCTCAGTGGCCAGTGCCCTACATTACCTGCTGCAGCTCTTCCCGGAGAGTGCTGGGTAAGGGCCTGGCCGCTCCTTTGGAAAACAAGAAGGCATTCGGGAATAGGTTACAACATCTCAAGCATAATGCATTTCTAACTGCTCATTCATTATTGCGGTCATCTGTCAGTTGTACATACAGGAAATAAATGCACTTATTTGGAAAGGAGGGGGCAGTTTTTAGTCAAGTGATTTTCATGTAGCATTCAGCATACATCACGTTCGGCTACAATAAGCTATCATAACTGTCCATCACCTGGGGCGGGCTTGGGGCGTTGGGGGCCAGGGCTGAGGGTATCTTCTCTTGCTAACTTAATCCTAATAGAAATTCCTGTTTGGTGAGGGCAGGCCCATCATCTAAACAGTGTTTCTCCTTACAGAAAGGAAAGGAAGAAATAAAATGTATTACTGTGACTCTTGAGTACTGGGACCCTCCTGAGTTTCTTTGGCTGTTCCTGGATCTTCCTCTGTCACGGCCCTACTTTTCCCCCTTGGTGGCCTTCTCTGGGGGCTGGCCGTCCTTTTGGTCTGTGCTGGAGGATTTTTCAGCCTTTTCTGTTTTGGGTTTGCTGGGCTCTTTGGGAAGGCCCTTGTCATCCTCCTTGGCCTTGGCCCCTGCCTCGGGCTTCCCCTCAGGCTTCTTGGACTCTGTGGCCTTCTCCTCCTTGCTGTCTTTCTTCTCTGGGGCTGCCAGCGTCTCTTCTTGCTGCGGCTTCTCCTTCTCTGAGGGTTTGCTGGGCTCTTTGCCCTTGGTGTCATCCACTTCCGTCTTGGTCTCTGTCTTCTCTTTGGATTTAGCCTCTTCCTTCGCCTCCACCTTGGCAGGAGTCTCCTTCTCTGGGGTCACTGCTTTCTTCTTCTCTCCAGACTCTTCCTTCTTGTCTTCCACTGTGGAGTCCTTGGGCTTTTCGACTGGGGTTTCCTTCTTCTCCTCCACCTTGGGCTTTGCAGCTTCCTTCTTGGGTGGTTCATCTTTCTTGACCACCTTCTCCTCCGTTTTTGGGGTAGCAGGGGTCTTCTCTTCCTCTACTTTCTTTGGGGGTTCTTTGGCTTTCACCTCCTCCTTCACAGGGGACTTCACCTCTTCTTTCTTGGCATCTTCCTTCTCAGGGGACTTGACCTTCTCAGGGGACTTGACCTCCTCCTTGGCAGGACTTTTGGCCTGCTCAGGAGACTTGATGTCTCTGGGGTACTTTGCTTCCTCCTTCCCTAGAGTCTTAGCTTCTGGGGATTTCACATCTAGAGTCTTGGCCTTCTCAGGAGACTTTGATTCCTCCTTCACTGGGCTCTTAGCCTTGTCAGGGGATTTCACCTCAGCTGAAGGCTTGACCTCTTCCTTCACAGGGGACTTGGCCTTCTCAGGAGATTTGACCGCTTCTTCCTTCTCTGGAGACTTGGTTTGGGCTGGAGATGTTGCTTCTTCCTTAACTGGGGACTTCGCCTTCTCTGGAGATTTTACTTCAGCTGGGGACTTCACTTCTTTCACAGGGGACTTGGACTCCTCAGCTGGGGATTTTGCTCCTTCCTTCACAGGGGTCTTAGCTTTCTCTGGAGATTTTACCTCAGCAGGTGACTTTGCCTCAGCAGGTGACTTTGCCTCAGCTGGTGACTTTGCCTCAGCTGGTGACTTTACCTCAGCTGGTGACTTTACCTCAGCAGGTGACTTGGCCTCAGCTGGTGACTTTGCCTCAGCTGGTGACTTTACCTCAGCAGGTGACTTTACCTCAGCTGGTGACTTTGCCTCAGCTGGTGACTTGGCCTCAGCTGGTGACTTTGCCTCAGCTGGTGACTTGGCCTCAGCAGGTGACTTGGCCTCAGCTGGTGACTTTGCCTCAGCAGGTGACTTGGCCTCAGCTGGTGACTTTGCCTCAGCAGGTGACTTGGCCTCAGCTGGAGATTTTACCTCAGCTGGTGACTTGGCCTCAGCTGGAGATTTTACCTCAGCTGGTGACTTGACCTCAGCTGGAGATTTTACCTCAGCTGGTGACTTGGCCTCAGCTGGAGATTTTACCTCAGCTGGTGACTTGGCCTCAGCAGGTGACTTGGCCTCAGCTGGAGATTTTACCTCAGTTGGAGATTTTACCTCAGCTGGGGATTTGGTCTCTTCCTTCACAGGCGGCTTGGTTTCCTTTTCTGGAGATGCGGCCTCTTCTGCAGGAGATGTTACTTCTCCCTCTTCCGTTTCTTCTCCTCCTTCTTCCTCTTTGGCCTCTTTTTCCTCCTCTTCTGTCACTTCTTCAGTCACCTGGATCTCTTCTGTCTGCTCCTCGACGATCACAGTTTCCTTCTCTGATTTTTCTACCACTTTTATCTTCTCTTCACTTTTGACTTTTATGTGAGTGGATGTGGAGGGAATTTTTGGGAGTCCCTCAGTAAGAGAGAAGGGACTTGGACCAAAGCCAATACGACACTCTTCGCCTTCCAGGAGTTTTCTGCAGAATGGATAATGAAACACACCATTAACTCAGAGCACATATGCAGGTTTGGAATCTTCCTTGGTTTTCCGGAAACCCCACTGCATTTAATGACAGGGTTTTGTGAATGAATGATATGAATGAATGACAGGAATTTTGTTTTCGTTCCCTTTTTTTTCTTCTTCTTCTTTCCTTCCTCTCTCTTTCCTTATTGCTCTCTTTACTTAACTTTTCTGGTGCTGGTCATCCTAAACACACACTCTCCACTGGGTCACAGCCTCAGCAGGAAGCACTTTGAAAATGGAGACTTTTACTTAACAAAGTGTTCTGGTGACCACCCACAGAGCCTGATCCTCAGGGGGCTGCACTGCTATTTATAGGAGGAAACATCTCCCTAAAGAATGGTCCTCAATAGAAAACTCCTACATTAACAAAACTTACACTTACTGCCTCTCAACTGAAACCCAATTCAAGAGAAAGTTGGAGAGTTAGGGGTATGGCTCATTGGTATATTACTGGTCCTGGGTTTGGAAAAAGAGAGACATGACTACTGAAAGTTGTACATAACCTCCACATGCATGCTGTGCGCACACGCGCACACACCCACACACACACACACACACACACACACACACACACACACACACACTAAAATGAAAAATGAATCCCTCCCATGACTGAAAGAAAAAAGCTGAGGACAAGTAAGCCGATACTTATACATCTAGTTTGAGAGGTTTTGGAATATTGCCATTTAGAGTTGTCCCATCACCTTTTGCAGCCATTCGTTGGGATTTCTCCTCTCATTGAGCTACTCACTAGATGTGAGCTTACCTGAGCTACCCAGACTCTTAAGGCCTCCCTTACCTCGTAGAGAGATGACCACCAGAGTCCTTACCTCAGAGGGCTGTTTCTGTGAGATAGTGAATGTCAAGAGCTTGGCAGAGGGTCTGCCTAGAGAAATACAGGGGTTTCCCCTGGAACAGTGTTTTCCAAATATAACAGCTGACAGATTACCCTGGCTCTTATTAAACTACAGATCTCAATCCAGCAGCCTGGGCCTGTCTTTCTAACTCAAGGATCACTCTAATTCCTGGCTAGTGCACTGCACTGAGTAGCAAGATTTGACCAGAGCCAGGAGGTAGACACAGCCGAGGGTCACCAACCAGAAGAGGCCTGCTAGACTGGGAGGGCTCACCTTTAGGGACTGGTCTTCTCATGGTCCCCATTCAGTGAGCACGACTGCCCAGAAGAACCTGTGTCAGCCAGATTTCCCTATGAACAAGACTGGCTGAGCCTCCCAACAGCCCGTAGTATGCATGCTGTTTCGGTCATCTCCATTTATTTTTGCAAGGAATGAAGGCCTAGTGAGCTAAGGATGAGTTTGTAATGGTCCCTGACTACCTAACCCTCTTTTCCTCCAAAGCAAGTCTCTGACTAGCTTTGGGGTAGATAAAGGTCTTTAAATTAGGAGTCACAGTCAAAAGAAAACAAGTCACTCGTAAGCCGATGAGATAGCTCAACAGGTAAGTATACCTACCACTGAGCACAAGGACCTAATAATTTTTATACCCAGGATCCACATGGTGGAAGCAAAAAACCAACTCCCCAAAGTCTTCTGACCTTCATATATGTGTGCGTGCAAACACACACACATACACACACACACTCTCTAATCTCTATGTGTGTGCATGCAGGCACACACACATACACATATAAATAAATAAAATGTAATTAAAAGAAAATAAGTCAACTTCAAGATTTCTTTTTTTTTTTTCCTTTTTCTTTTTTTCTTGGTTTTACGAGACAGGGTTTCTCTGTATTGTTTTGGAGGCTGTCGGTCCAGCCCTGGCCTCGAACTCACAGAGATCTGCCTGCCTCTGCGTCCCGAGTGCTGGGATTAAAGGCGTGCACCACCAACGCCCGGCCCAGCTTCAAGATTTCTGCCTCTTGGGAAGTAGAATAATTGTCAGGGGCTGAGGACAGCGGACAAGGAGGAATCTTATAAGGACTATGCAGTTTGAATCTGGGATGGTAAAAATAGCTCTGGACATGGATGGGGATCAGTGCTGTATATGCAAATGTACTTAATACGCTGAACTGTTTATTTGAAATGGTTAAATGGCGAATTTTAAGATATAGATTTTAAAACTTTTAAAAATTTATTGTATGTGTGCATGGGTGTGAGTACATGTGTGCATGCATGACAACTTTCAGGTATCAGTTATCTTTCTGCAATAGATTCTGCTGATCAAACTTAGGCCCTCAGATAGCATGTGCCTTTACCCATTGAACCATCTTACCTATTATATAGCATTAAAATATATTTTACTATAATGAGGATTGGAGGGACAGATGAGCCCTTACAGGTTCAAGTTCACAACTGAAATACTTTTGGCTGGTAAGATGGCCATGTGGGTAGCAATGCCTGCTGCATAACCCTGAATGCCTGAATCCAATCCCCAGAAGCCATGTAGAGGGGAAGGAGAGAACACACACACACACACACACACACACACACAGAATACTTTTGTTTTAGGTAGGCTGAGGAGGTGCACACCTTTAGTCCCAGCACTTGGGAGGCTGCGGTAGGTGGGTCTCTAGGTCTCTAAGAGCTATAGAGCAGCCTGGTCTACATAGTGAGTTCAAGGCCAGACAGGGCTACATAGTAAGATCTGTTTCAAAAAAAAGACAAAAAAAAAAAAAAACCAAAAAGGTTTGTCTCTAAAAAGTAGCAGGCTATCCAAACACAACTTGAAACTGGAGGCTTATTACTTCAATTGGAACACACACAGGGCTCTATGCTGCCTCGAGGCTCTGAGAAGACAGGGCTCTACACCACTCAGCACTCTGGGCTGTCTCACCTGTAAGCAGCAATCTCAATGTCCAGGGCCATCTTGACATTGAGCAGGTCCTGGTACTCTCGGAGCTGTGCTGCCATCTCCCACTTGGTGTTTCTCAGCTCACTGTCCAACTGCTGGATAGCATCCTGTGGGTGACAGGTCAGGCAAGTCATCTGCCAGTCGGTACCTGCCCCTCAGTGCCAGAGACGCTGGGGCCACCCTGCTCAGCCACCTCGCTGGGGACAAAGCCCCACCCTGTCAAAACTGCAAGCTACTCATGTACAGGCATGGAGAAATCTGGATGAGAAATCTCAGCCCGAGGAAAGATCTGGAATGATACACAACTGACAGTAAAATGATGGGTGAATTTTTACATTTGTCTTAGAAAGTGCTCCGTGAACGGCTGAGGTGTAGCCCAGTGGACGGGCTGAGGTGTAGCATCACACACAGGACCCTGGAGAGAGCAATTTTAGCTGCTTTGTTTTCTCTTCTTACCAAAAGTGCCTGCAAGTGTCACTGCTTGGCAGGTGTCTGCTCTCTGACTACCTGGCAAGCTGGAGGGTCCCCAGAGGCACACCAACAGGGCCGAGACTCCTTCCCACTGGAGCACTGCTTAACGTGAGACTTTACAACTCCCTTTGGTCTCCTGTGTGCTGTTTCTCCAGTTCCCAACGTGTCTGTAATCATCACATTTACCTGTTTATGAGCGTCTAAGAAAGTACACTTGTCTCCCAGATTGCTTTTCACCGAAGAAATCTGACAAAGCTGCCCCCCAGACCACACCCACACATGCTGGTGGCTGTAATAGATTACCTACTCTAGTCGAGATTATGCTGAGCATTTATATCTAAGTAGAAAATTATTTATTAGGTTCTAGGATGGAGCCCAGGACCTCATGCATAGCAGGAAGGCAAGAACTCTACCATGGAGCTATTTGCCCCTGCTTGGTGACCTTCACAGCTCTGCAACCCAGTGGTCTTTGTTCTTGTTTTTCCTTTAGAAAAAGAATTTTAAGTCAGATAGGCAGATAAAGTCTCCAGGTCACACAACAAAAAATAATGTGCCAGACTCAGAGTCCAAGGTCCTTCTCTAAGAAAGGAAGTAACTCAGTTTCCCCCTGCTCACCTGGTAGGACGCAATGTCTGCCTGGTGACGGTCTTCTAGCTCAGAGCGCTGCCTCTCCAGTGAATCCTTGGTGCTTTTCAGCGCCTCCAACTCCGTGGTCCTGGCCTGCAGCTGCCGCCGGTACTCAGTTATCTCCTCCTGCGCCGAGCGCATGGCATCTGTATTCACCTTGGCCGCCTCTGACAGTCGGTCTAACCTCACTGAACAGGGGAGGAACCAGGGCACAGGGTTAGGCACATTTGAACTTGGTTCCAATGCTCAGATTTGGAAAGTGACACGTTGGTTGAAGATGGACCAACACGTTAATCCATCCCATCCTATGACAGTCAAGTCACTCTCGTCCAAAGCCGTTAGTGAGTGGCAGGATTCAAATTTAGTCTATTTGGCTTTGAAAAATAGACTCTCTCTCAACTTGATCCATAAACCACTTGGGAGAAAGTAAGGTCCCATGCCTGGTGCCAGTGCCTGGCAGAGCTCCTTAATAAAGGAGCTGGTGTACTGAGGGGTGCAGGTTGGAAATCTACATGATACCTAATGCTCAGCTGGGGTCTGCAGGCTTGTGAAGAAGTTAATACTCCTGTGATCTCACCAGGCATGAAAGCTGTGGGGGTGATCAGTTACAATGCAGCCATGGTAACTTCCTTGTAGGTTTCCGAAGAATCCAAGGTCACAGGGGAGCACAAGGCCTGTGTACCAGCCCTTTGCCCCTTCCTCTACCTGACTTCATCCTCAGGCACAGCAGCTCCCCAGCCAATGGAAGCCATACATTGGCCTCTGTCACCAGCTGGCTCCGGGTTCTCAGATCTTCCAGCAGAAATCGGAAATTGGTTTTAATCTCCTGAAAGGGAACACCCCACATCCAAGAGTTGATCCTGGTGGAAAGACAGAGGCCAGCCGGTGGGGACATATATCCTTGGATGCTCTGCTTGGGTGAAGGGCTAGCCTAAAAGAGAAGATCCCTTCCCCTCCCCCTCCGGGAGGAGCCTTGCTGCAGAGATGGGGGAGGGGATGGTTCACACCACTGCAAAGGCGGGGAGCATGAAAGAGGGAATTCCAAGCATCCAAATCTCAGTATTCCTGGCTCCCCCTGATGTTAGCAAACTTAAAAACCACCCAAGTGAGAATTCTCAGCTATCCTCAGACAGCATTTGGAAAGCACCTGAGCTCTGCACTCTCCCCCAGAACAATGCTCAGGTTTATAGCCGATGTCAGGAAGGATTCTGCCTCCAAGACTAGGAAGCCGGGTTACTCCATGCCAAAAGAAACAAGAGTCAGAGAAAGTCAATGTTGATCAAGGTCACCCTGCAGCTACTGAGCAGTGTGTGTGCTTCAGGGCAACTGCAGTCTAGCCAATTCAGAACCCCTGGAAGGTGGGGGAGAAAGGGAGATGGGAGGTCCCATCTTTTTTTATATTAAAGAAGACAGAGGTTGCCTTGGCCACTGGCAGTCATGAGGCTCACATCCTGGTTCCATGCTGGCTAGAAGGGCGTGAAAATGAAAGACCCCTGTCGTCTCACCCAGCAGATTATTAAAGTGGGGACATTATGCACTGAACGTAGTGGGGAGAAGAATGGTAGGTCAGCCGAATACTCCTGCCCCACCCTCTGTGCTGATGCGAGAAAGGCTGGTCAGAGTTGGCAGGGCAAGTGGGTGCTGGATACCCTGTGTCTAGATGGGGCTTGTCTGTTTGAAAGGGAGACCTACAGTGTGGGAAGCAGAAGGGTTGGCTCAGCGTTTAAGTACAGACATAAATAATGTGGAAGATGGCAACTAAAGGATAATCCAGGGTTGCCCCTCCCCCAGGGAAGTAGAACTGCTACTTTATGAGGTGTCATGCACTTTGCAGAGGGTCCAGCTACTTTCGGGAAGAGTCCTCCACCATCTCGTTGGTGAACCCATCGGCTGGCTGCTCGCTGCCCCGCCAGGAGGGGGCGACCCCTGCCCACCCCATGCGCCCGCGCACCTCGGAACCACTCCTCCGACTGCAGCGTGCTCTGCACAGCATGGCCTTCGAGCTGCGCGCGGATCTCTCGCAGCGCCGACGTCACGTCGCACTTGAGGGCGTCGCGCGCCTCGGCGTGCGCCTGCGCTTGCGCGGCACCGCAACCCTGGATCTGACCGAGCAGCTCGCCCACCTCCTCCTGGTGGTGGCGCCGCAGGTAGCCGCACTCCTCCTGCAGCGCCTGCGCCTTCTTCTGCAGCTCCACGCGCGCCGCTTCCGCCTCCTGCGCGAAGCGCACTAGAGCGCGCGCCGCCGCCTCTGCCTCCTCACGCTGCCGGGCCTCTTCGTCCAGCCGCTGTCGCACGTGCGCGATGTCCTCCAGCAGGTGCTCCTGCTCCAGGCGCAGCTGCCCGCGGGCCGCCCCCAGGCGCAGCACGGCGCCGCGCATCTCGCGCACCTCGCGCTCGTACAGCTCGCCCATGGCGGCGCGGCCGGCTTGCTGCTGCCGCAGCGCCGCCGCCTCGCCCTCCAGGCTGCGGTTGTGCGCCTCGAGCTGCCTCACCTTGTCGATGTAGCCCGCGAAGCGGTCGTTCAGAGCCTGCAGCTGCTCCTTTTCGCTGCGCGCCGCCGCCGCCGCCACCACGCAGCCCTCCGGCCCGTTGGAGAGTGTGTCTAGCGAGTCGGTGCTCGAGGCGGCGCCGGCTCCGCGGTAGCGGCTGGGCGAGGCGGACACGGAGCTCACGGACGTCCGCGCCCACGAGTGGAAGCCGCTGGAGGAGCCGGCCGCGGAGCGCGTGCCTCCGGTGCCCGCCTTGCGGCCCAGCGGGTAGTGCAGGCTGCCGCCTCCGTGCAGCGGCGCGAACGGGGCGCCCAGCAGCGCATCGGCGCCGCCGAAGCTCGTCATGGCCGAAGCAGGTGCGGCCGCCGGCAGAGCGGGAGCGAAGGGCCGGGGCGGGACGGGCAGCACTGCGGCAGCTCCGGGACGCCCCGCTCTTTTATATCCGCGGTGGCCGGGGCCGGCCCCTCGGCAGTGGGGGGCTGGGGAGCAGGGCCCCGCCCTCTGCACCTCCTCCCCCGCGGCCCCGGGCGGACCGGCTCCGCCGCAGTGAGATGGGCGGGGTTGGGGGGGGACACCCAGGAGTGAAGGGGAATCGCCGCATCGTCAGTGAAGCCTTCCGAGGTCAGACCAAGGAGTAAAGGACTTCTGGAGCGGACAAGTGCAGACCTCCAGGTGCATGTAGGAAGACCCTCTTGGTGTGCTCAGAATAAGAGGGGCACTGGAAGTAGGGAGAAGGCTTGAGAACTGATGGGGCAGGTTGGCTGCGGGTTGAAGCGACTCTGCAATGGTTAGTAAGCAAGGACCCCTTATGAGAGGCGACACAAGGTTCCCTAGTAGTTAGAGGGGACCTCGAGATGAAGAGTGCAGAGACCGCAACCACCCACGAAGGGATTCTGAATGGTGTTGCACGAGGGTAGATGGGGACCCTCTAGCTGGAGGTGCAGTGTTTCCCTGGTGATAGTTAGAGCGGCCACTCCGGAGGGGCTTGTGGAACTCTACAGCTAACATCGGGGTAGGGAGAGGGGTCGGGGAGCCCGAAAGAGCTACCCTGAGGGAACTAAGCAACTGCAGGAGAAAGGGAACGCGGGGGGGGGGGACGGGGACTTGGCGCTCTCCAAAAGTCCAGTGGCTGAGACTGAAGTAGAGACCGCACCTTGCCCAGCAAGTGACACTGCCCGAGAAGAAGCAGAGGGTCCCTGAGGAGGCAGCGAGACGCTGCTCTGAGTGTGCAGTCAGAGAGCACCCAAGCCAGGTTCTGCAAACAGGGCGGGGGGAGGGGGTCAGCGCTGCGCCTTGCTAGCGGAATGACCTTGTGCAAACGTGTTCTCTCCTGCTTGGTTTTCCCTTGTGTACCACAGAGACAAGATGCAATTCCAACCCCCAAGTAGCCTCAGGAGCATCCGGCTTGGGGGATCTCTGGTTGAATTTGGGGGGGAGCCCACATTGCCAGTGGTTATCCAGCACCCACATTCCCACACCGGAGAAGTTTGTCTTTCTCCCTTCCTTGCTGATTTTTCTGTTTCATCTTGTCATCCCTCTCCTATCTCCACATTAGCCAGTACCGTAGGCTTCCCTTCATGATCCCGAGGAAGTGATGGGTGGTTTCTCAGTGCCAAAGCCCACCGCCCTCATGAGCCCTCGGGTGGAAGCGCGGCGGGGGGGGGGGGGGTGTCGTATTTGGAGCCCTTGCTCTGTCATGTGGCTCGGTCTTGGTCTACAATTCCTGTCAAATGGCATGTTAGTGGAGGCTTCCGTGCCGCTATCGCTTCAGCACCATGGACAGAGACCAGTGGAAAGGGTTGATCTAGGCCTCGCAGAGTGGGGAGCTTTGAAGCTCTCCCCAAGCTGCAACCCTGTGCTGTAGGGATGGGAACCGAGGAGCAGATGAGTCGTACGGCACACTCTTGAAGTGATCTACCCTTGCGTCTAAGTGACCCACCCCTGCATATCCTGTCCAGCTCCTGGCTGTCTCTGAAGCTCTGTCTCCTGCACTGCGAGCCTCCTCTACCCGAGCAGAGAGAAGCCCACTCGAATGCCCACTGACCACGCTGCACTTCTCCCAGGAAATTACCTCAAGCCCCACTGCACCCCAGTTTACTGGTCCTCTTTCTAGAGGGATCCTCAAGACGGAAACTGACAGACTGACTAAGAAAGACCTCTGCCTGCCCCTAACCTTGCCCTCTGTTTTATCCCCAGCCCCTGACTGCAGTCTAACCCTCATAGCTAGGGAGGCGATGGCACTGTCCCTTTAACCACGTTTTACTGGAAGGAGAGTGCACTAGGGAGGAGGGGGAGGGAGTTCCTAGTTTTTCATGGCGAAGCAGAACATGATGAAGCAGTTTCCCAGTTTAAAGGTCCAGTCATGCTGCTGTTTGCAGGGACACAAAGGCTAGTTGGCAAATGTCTCCAGGGTGAGGCAGGCGGCTTGTCTGAGACACTGAAAGATGTCATGGGGAGGGGGCCTGGGTAGGAATGCCCCTTGCATCCAGATTGCTCCCCGTTTACTTTTCATCCTGCTTGGAATTTCGCCACTAGATCCTTGTTCCCCTGAGTCTCTACAGCTGTCTGCAGACTGCCCATGCTTTTCTTGGGTGTGGGAAGTCTGATAAGCAGTTGATAGAAAAAAAAAAGGAACGAGGGGAATGTGGGGTAAAGGGGGGACCATTAGATTGCAGGTAACATGTGGATTCTGAGAAGAACCAGGTGTGGCTTTTGTGGCTATAAAATGGCATGAATGCTGGACCTCTGGTCAGTCCTTCAGACTCACCTTCAGAAAGCTGTCTGTGGCCTCCATCACCCTGGGCTCAGGTCATCATCCCCTCCTGGGTTCTGTGGTCCCCAGTGCTAATCCCTAGTAGTATCCTTACCAATTTATCACGTGTCCTGAGGTTCTGTGGTCCCCATGCTAATCCCTACAGTATCCTTACCAACCTGTCATTGTGAGTGGATGGATGGGTGAATGGGTGAGAACTAAGAATGATTCTTCTCTAAGACCTTGTGGTTCAAATACCTTTTGCCTTCTTTCCTGCATTCTTAACATTTATCAGTGAATAAGACAATGTCTAGCCATCCATCCGTTAATTGCTTATTAAGCCTCTGTTGTGTGATAGGCACACATGAGATGATGATGTCACTGAATCCCATAAGCCCATTTTCCCAGGCGTCTCCTTGAGACAATTCTCAATCTTTCTCAGATCTTAGCCCAGAATGTCCCAGGGTAGCTTTAAGGTGATTCCAGGTATGACTTGAATCCTGAATATTCTATGTTAGAGGTTTAGTTCCCAGGAAGTTGCCATTGGAAGATGGTGAAATTTTTAAGCATTATGTCCTACTCAAGTCTTTAGAAACTATGTGCATGCTCCTGAAGGAGGCTGTGAGTCCCAGGTTCTCCTTCCTCTTCCCCCCCACCCCCGTGTTCCCTCCTCCCTCTCCTCCCTTCCTCCTCCTCTTCCTTTCCTCCCTCCCTTTCTCTCTGTGTTAGTGAGAGCTTCTGTTACTGTGATGAATGACCAGAAAGCAAGTTGGGGTGGAGAGGGCTTATCTCAGCTCGCTCTTCCACATCATGGTCCCTCCCTGGAGGAAGTCAGGACAGGATCCTGGAGGTAGGGGATGATGCGGAAGCCATGGAGGGTGCTGCTTATAGGCTTGTGCCTCATGGCTTGTTCAGCCTGCTTTCTTATAGAACCCAGGACCACCAGCCCAGGGGTGGCATCACCCACTGTGGGCTGGGTCCTCCCCCATCAATCACTAAGAAAATGCCTTACAGCCAGATCTGATGGAGCCATTTTCTCAACTGAGGTTCTCTCCTTTCAGATAACATAAAACTATTTAAGTTGACATAAAACTGTTCAGGACACTCTCCCTCTTTCTTTACAGACAGGGTCTTTCCATATAGCTTAGGCTAGTTTTAAAGTCTGTCCTCTTGTCTCAGGCTTCCGAGTGTTGGTGTTGCAGGCATTTTTATTGGTTTATTGAGGCAGGGTATCATTATGTGGCCCACACTGCCCTTGAACTCTCCATACCCCTGTCTCAGCCTCCTGAGTGCTGGTATTACAGTCATTTTTTGTTAGTTTTTGATAGGGTCTTCACTTTTCGTCCCAGACTATCTTTGAACTCTTGACCTGCTTGTGTAGGAGTCAAGACTACAGGTGTGCACCACCATGACTGGCATCGTTATTTCTTTTTCTTCCTGGTCATGGAGTGAGTTTTTTCACACCCTTATGCTGCCTTACCACAGACTCCAAAGCAGTGGGCTCAACTGATCCTGGACCAGAACCTCCAAATCTGTGAGCCAAGATGAACCTTTTAACGAATATGTTGGCTATTCCTCCAACAGAAAGGAAAAGAGAAGCCAGTGTGATTACTTACTACTTCTATCACTTGGGAAGCTGAGACAGGAGGATTACTATAAGTTCAAGATCAGTCTGGACTATATAGTGAGTTTCAGGCCAGCTTAGACTAGAGTAAGAGGTGGGGATGTCATGGCTAAGTACGCTAACTAGAGTTACTGCAGTATGTCTTCTCAGAGCCAGGTCTTGTGATGAGCCCGGGGACTCTCCCAGAGGCAAGTGTACACACTGGAGTACCCAAGCTTATTTGCTCTTAAGCTCATCTTTCTTCAAATGTCTCCCAGACAAAGTCCCAGTGGCCCACGGTGGAGAACTCACCTCTGCTGTCCCAGGGCTGCTGCCTATATTCCATGGACCTGGCTGGTGCTCCTCAGGAACATTTGCAGGGTTAAAGATGAAACTACAGCCCCCTGTGAGTACCCACAGGTGCTGCTGTCTCCACTTCTCTCAGTCAGTATTGCTGGCCAGTTCTGATAACTGAAGAACGAGGCTGCTGGGCAAGGGGGTTCCTCTCCTCCCATGTGTACAGTCGAGAATTTTCATACTATATCTTCCTTAGTGCCGCCTCTGTGGTACTCCTCTGCTGTGCAGGGATCCGTCTTCCAACTTTACAGACATGTAAACTGAGGCCTGAGTGAGGGAGCCGGTTATCTGAGTTAACTCAGTAATATGACAGAACGCAGGGTCTCAGATCACCCAGGCCTAAGCCAGTACTGCACATACCCATTTCTCTTCCACAGTGGAGGCCCAGCTGTCAGAGGGAGAAGTCCTAGGAGAATGGCAACTTTCAGGAGATCGGGAAGGGGTATGGCCTCTGCTGTGAGCCCTGTGACCCAGCATCAACATGCCTTGACTTACGTTTCGTTTTTAGTGTCAAGTGTCAGATTCAGGCCCTCATGCTTGTCAAACACTCCTCTTTGTTTTTAAAAAAGTATTGCATTTCACACTAGCCACTTCTCTGTTGCTATGATAAAAACAAATGACCAAGGCAAGTTATGAGAGGAAGGGATTATTGGGGTTTATGGTTCAATCTAGAGGGATGAGTTCGTCACCGTCAGGGAGTCCTGGCAGCAGGAACAGCGGAGAACTCCCATTTCAAGCCACAAGCAACAAACAGAGATGAGTGGGAATGGCATGTGGTTTTTTTTAAACCTCAAAGCCCACCCCCAGGGGTGCAACAAAGCCATACCTCCTAAGCCTCCCTAAATGGGGCCACCAACTGGGGACCAAGTATTCAGGTTTCCAAGAACATGGGGGCATCTCGTTGAAAACACCACACGTTTGCCTATGTCTTTATTTATCTAGTTCTTTATGTATGTGTACGGAGATCGGAGGAGAACTTGGCTCTCCCTTTCCACCATGTGGGTTCCAGCACTCAAACCTACCTAACAGCCTTTTCTTCCCTTCCTCTTTCCTGTATCTGGTAGCCTACACTGGCCTTAAATTCAGTATAGAGCTGAAACTTTACCCTGAACTCATGATCCTTCTGTCTCTACCTCTCAAATGCCTTTTTCTCTTTCTCAAGGGTTTATTGCATTTGTGTGTGTGTGTGTGTGCACGCACACGTGCATGTGTGTGGAAGTCAGAGAATAACTTTGGCTTGGCAGCAAGCATCTTTCCCACTGAGCCATCTCCCCAACCCAGATGCTTCTCTTTTTCTAACTAAGGTGTACCTGCTCTTGTATCTTACATTACCATACGATATAAGTTGTACAGAAAAAAAAAGCTATCTATGTTATGCACTGCTGATTTCCTCCGGTGCTTAAAATAATGGTTGCATACTGTAGGTGCTTAGCAAGGAATTATGAAATGATAGCAATGCTCTGTCTAATTAACAGGAACATTTGACCAGGCATGCGGACAGTTCCCGACCTCTCGTCCAGCCCCTACATGGTCACCCTTGCTGAGGTTCAGGCCCTGCCCACTTTGTAACTGTAGACTCGCCTTTTCAGCAATTTTATGTCCATGAAATCTATTAATTTGTTTTGCATCTTTCTCTTCAGTGGCCATAGTACCCTACATCCTTTGACTCTGTCCCTTGTCCCTTTCTCTGCTTCATCCCCATCCTCTTTCCTCTCCCCTTCTCTTCCCTCCTGTCTTTCCCTCTCTTCTCCTCTCCTCCCCTCCTCTCCTCTCTTCTCCTTCTTCCATGTGCCTTCTCCTTTCTCCTTAGCTTTCATTCCTCCTGTCCCTCTTTCCCTTTCCAACCTCTGATTTCTAAGATGCATCCTCTTTTTGCCTCATTTGGATATGACTGTAGTAAAGAGGAGGTACCCTCCCCACATCCTGGAGGAAGCAAGCTGCAAAGACAGAATTGTGCACAGTTTTGCCTCTTTCCCTCCCAAATCTACCTAGGGCCTTACCAGCTCTGGACTGCCCAGTGCGAATGAAACCTTCTGTAATTCTGCGTCCAGCCCACACATCTGATACCCTGGGACTCAGTGGACAGGGAAGCTGAATTCTGCCTCAAAGGCTGGGTGCTGGTGAGTGGGTCCACAGGTCTGGCTCACCCCGTACCCTCCAGCTCCAACACCTATTCTGGGCTGTTTTGGTTGAGTGGCTTCTGAGATGGGGAGTGAAACAGTTTGTTGTCCTGGTGGACCTCTAGTGACTCAGTGGGGCTTGCTCATCACAAGTCCTTTGTGGCTCTTAGAACTCTCCTTACCTAGAGTAGGAAGCTACGTAGCCGCATATGTGAAGCTCGTGGTCTATGGAAAGGGAGGGTGGTATTTATTTATTTGTTTATGCTAAGAGTCAAACACAGCGACCTTGTTAATGCTAGCTAGCAAGTGCTCTGCTTCTGAGCTATACCCCCAGCTCTTGGTCTTATTTATCTTTTATTAGTTATATTAGTTCATGTGTGAGTGTTTTCTGTGCACGTATGTCTGCACTGTGTGTGCCTGGAGTGTGTGGACATCAGAAGAGGATGAAAGATCCCCTGGGACTGGATCTGCAGGTTGTTGTGAGCTGTCCCATGGGTGCTCAGAAATGAACCTGGGTCCAGGGGCATCCAGTTAGTTCTCTTAACCGCTGGGCCTCTCTTGTTTTGTTTTAAAGCAAGATCTTACTGCATAGCCTAGGCTGGCCTTGAGCTCTCCATATTGCCTAAGCTGGACTCACACTTGTACTCCCTCTGTCTCTGCCCCTAAGTTCTGGGATTGTAGACATGTGCCACAAGCCCTGGCCAGTGCCTCTGCGTTTATGCCTGCCCTTTCATACCATCCGCACTAGAAGGCAAATTCTCTTACTGTACACACTTACTCTCTGAGAGGGTGAGTAACTTGCCCCAAATCACACGTCTAGAATGTGGTGTAAACTGGGATCCAAGTTCAGTGTCTGGGCTGTGCCGCAGGTATGCTCCACTGAGAGACTGCCATCACACTTGACTTTCACAGGGAGCCTGGGGAGCCAGCACTTTCCCGGTCCATTACAACTGGCTGGAAGCTTTGCTCTGCGGTCCTTTCTGGCACCTGCTGGGAGCAAGGGGAGTTGAGAAATGGCTTTGGGTTTTCTGCACTTAGGTTTTTATCTCTATCTAGGTATGGGAGATGGAGAATTCCCAGATGGCATAGTCAGGAGGTCAAAATTGTGGTGAATTCAGCTTTCTGATATGCCCAGTCGTCCTGGAGACGCCTAAGTCAAAAGTGATGATGAGGGGATGATTGATTTTCACAGTGTAAATCTGAGCCACAAGGAAGCAGTCGACAGCTTCAGGATGTGAGCACCTGCCTGCTTGTTCCGGCTGCTGACACATGTGGTACTGGCCGCAGCTCTGCTGGGTGCGCAGGGTCACCCTTCTGCAGAGCAGGACACTGAGGTCAGAGAAACAATGTGCCTGCTGAGGTTGTAGGGGGAGGGGCTGGAGAGGTGGTGGCCTCACCACACTGATGCTTCATCTCGGTGTCAGAGGAGGAGGAAGTCCACAGTCCGGAAGAGTCAGTGCCAGAGTCTAGAGGGAGTTGTTGGAACTGGAAATAATTAGCATTTGGCTTAAAAGTTCATTCCTGGCTGGGCATAGTGGTACACACCTTTAATCCCAATACTTGGGAGGTGGAGAGACCAGCCTGGTCTACATGGTGAGTTCTAGGACAGCCAGAGCTACATAGTGAGATGCTGTCTTGAAAACAAAATGAAGCAGAAATAGACAAACAAGAAAATTTCATTCCCGATGGTCAGGTTTGATAGATCAATGAGGCAAGGCTGAACTTTGAGCTAGGTCTGTGGGAGCTAGGGATACAACTCAACTGGCCCCTATCAGCTGGGCATGGTGGGCATGTCTGTAATCTTAGCTCTTGGGAGATAGAGGCAGGATGATCAGAAGTTTAAGGTCATCCTCAGGTCACAACAAGCTTGAGGATGACCTTGGATACATTAGACCCTGTCTCTTACAAATAGATACATAAGATTACAACACCAGGCTGGGTGGATATGAAGCTCCTCCTTCCTGGGACAGTACACTCTGACTTGTCACTCTGCAGTCAGGCTGTGTGAGGACATAGACTGCCGGACAGCAGTGTGGCACTTGCTCAAAGGCAAGCGATGCCAATGTGGAAGACATTTGCCAGGAATGCGTCCAAATTCTGCCTCAGCTCTGACCACACATGCCCACCCAAACCCAAATGTGTGTGCAACACATATGCAAAATACTCTCCCACTTTAACTGTCTGTTATGCTGAGTCCCAGGCTCCTTCAGATCGTCTAGCCCAGAATCTCTGAAGCCCTCCTAGGGATGTCCCTTCTAAGCAGTGTCCCTAAAGCAGAAGTTCCTTTACATCTGGTCTCAACTGCCCGCTCAGATGCTGTTAAGTCCCATGCACACGTTCCTTTGTTTAGATGCCGCAACAGTGCAGCAAAGAATTGGTGCCAGCTGGGTTTGGAAGAGGCTGAGTCACTCGATACCTGGGGCTGGGAGCGTAGCTCCATGGGAGAGTGCTTGTTAGTACCCATGAGGTCCCAAGTGCCATCCTCAGCACTGAAAGAATAGCACCTGCCAAATACAGAGCTAGAATTTGAAACTTCACAGCCTGCCTCTGGAAGACCCCTGCCCCACTCAAGGGCTTGCCAAGTGTGTATCCTATGACCTAGGCAGTAGCATGTACGGGAGTCACTGGTGCCTACATCTGATCCTTCCCAGCCCATGAGCTTGTGGGAGCAGGGAGTGGTTCTTGAATCTAGGAGCCCAGGATTTGGGCATGGGAGGGCATTAGTGAATGAATGGTGGGGTATCCCACCTGAAATACTTCTACAAGATTGGCCTCTGGGCAGGTCTGCAGTGTATTTTCTTAACTAGTGATTTATGTGGGCTGGCCCAGCCCATTGTGGGTGGTGCCACCCCTGGGTTCTATAATAAAGCCGGCTAAACAAGCCATGGGGAGCAAGCCAGTAATCTGCAGCACTCCTCCATGGCCTCTGCATCAGCTCCTGCCTCGTGTTCTGGCTCTGACTTTCCTTAGCAATGGAGTATATCCCGAGACTGAGCTGAAATAAACTCCAAGATGTTTATGGTCAAGATGTGTGGTCACCGCAATAGAAACCCTTAGACATCAGTGCTGGGATTACAGGCTTGTACCACCATCCTCCATACACTGTGTGTGTGTGTGTGTGTGTGTGTGTGTGTACACACCTAGGGCTAAGGATGGGATGTAAAGCCTCATACACACAAGTATCTTACCATTGGGCTACACCCCCAGCCAGCCTTCCATCTTGAGTGCTTTGTGATGATAAGACAACCTGAGATTCAGCAGACTACATTCTCTGAGAATTTCTCTTTCCCCCTCCCTGTGCTCTGCTCAGCTCCACTTCCCCTCCCCTCCTCTCTCGCTCTCCCTCCTCTTCTTGCTTCTCTTTTTTCTTCCACCTGCTCCTCCTCCTCCTCTTACCCTCTGTCTGTACCCCCACTGCGCTTCTGGGCGTGACCCCTGGAACTCACACATGCCAGCCAAGCTCTTTCCCCAGGTCTGAGAATTTCTAATGAGCACAAAATTTGCTCCCTTACTCAGCAGATCCCTGGTGACTCCAGACGCATCCAAATATCTGCATCTGCAGTGACTCCAATGCTTGCTCCCCGAGTGATCTAGAGCCTCCCTCTGAAGTTGGACTAACCCAAAGGTGGGTGCCAGCACTACCACTTCTGGCTAGGCACCGTCGGCACCTTCTCCTTTCTGGATCCCAGTTTCTGCCTTTGTCAAGTGAAGAAATTATGGTTCCAATGGGAACCTTTGGTGTCACTGGGATTTGGGGAGAAAACTGGTGGTGGGTGGGGGTGTCTTTGTTGTCTGGGCCCGGGACGAGGTCCTAGGGCTTTTCACTCCCTGCCCCTCCCTCTGGGACCATTGTGATGGTGTCAGAGAGAAGGAGGAGAGGGGCTTCTGCTGAATCTGTGGAAGATCCAGAATTGGGGCTCAGGCCACCCTGGCCTCTGAGGCTGCAGGTGTTCTCTGCTCAGCCTGGGGCGATACTAAGGAGCCCTCTAGCATGTCTCTGCTGGCAGCAGCTTCTGAAGAGGGGTCCCAGCTGTATGAGGGTGAGGGATGGTGTTGGGATGACCTACTGTGTTCACAGCAAGCACTATGGTGCACTCCTGCCACCACAGCCCTCCGGTGAGCAGACTGGGACTAGGATCTCCCAAAGCTGCAGGATCATATGGGTGGATTTTCAAGAGGTCCAAGATAAGGAATTGTCCAAAGCAGGTTCGTGTGTGTGTGTGTGTGTGTGTGTGTGTGTGTGTGTGTGTGTGTGTGTGTGTCTGGCTGTCTGGCTGTGTGTGTGGCTGTGTGAGATTGTGTGGCTGTGGAGGTCAGTGATCAATGTTAAATATCTTCCTCAGTTACTCGTTGCATTATTTACTGACACAGGGTCTCATTGAACCTGGAGTTTGCTGATTCAACTAGCTGGTCAGTAGGCCCCAGGGATCTTCCCACCTTCCTGTCTCCGGGCTAGAATTGCAGGTATACGCTACCATGCCAGGCTTCTGGCACAAGTGCTAGGGATTGATAAAAACAAATTTAGTTTAGGTTTAGCTTTTCAAGACAGGATTTCTCTTTGTGCCCTGGCTGTCCTAGAATTTGCTTTGGAGACCAGACTACCTGGAACTCAGAGGTCTCCCTGCCTCTGCCTCTTGAGTACTGGGATTAAATGTGTGTACTACCATGCCTGGCTGCCTACAGACCCTTAACACATCACAGAGACACTTTTATATCCAAAGTTTTTATTACACTATTCACAACAGCTGGGTTATAAGTTATGGAATCAGCCTTGATGTTTATGTCCCCAGAAAATGTAAAAGAAAAGAGAATGGCCCATACACACTGCCTTAGTCACTGTTGTATTGCTGTGAAGAAAGAATTTAATTGTGCATATTGTTTGAGAGGGTTAGAGTCCATGATGGTTGAGCAAAAACATGGTGGTGGCTGGGAATAGCTGAGAGCTCATGTCTTAATCCACATGTGGGAGGGAGGGAGCAGGAGAGAGAGAGCACTAATTAGGCTTGACATGGGTTTTCAAAACCTCAAAGCCTCCCACCCCCTGACACACCTCCTCCAACAAGGCCACACCTCCTAATCCTTCCCAAACAGTTCCACCGACTGGGAACCAAGCATCCAAACATGTGAGTATGGAGGCCATTCTTTTCAAATCACTATAAACACAGTGACACCTTCTTCAACCCGAAGGAGAGTGGACTTATGTCATAGCAGGGAAATGGGTGGGGCTGGAAAACATGCTAAGGGAAACAAACCAGACACAGAAGGACAGATACTGTTCTTTTCTCTCACTTTGTAGATCCTAGGCTTTGTTTTCTAGGATTTGTTTTGTTTTGGAGACAGGGTTTCTCTCTGTAGTCCTGTCTGCCCTGTAATTCTCTCTAGAGACCAGACTGGCCTTGAACTCAAAGATCCACCTGCCTCTGCCTCCCAAACAACTGGGATTAACGGCGTGCACCCCCACCACCACGAGGGCTAGCCCTAGTATTTATTCTTTGTGTGTGTGTTTGTGTGTGTGTGTGTGTGTGTGTGTGAGAGAGAGAGAGAGAGAGAGAGAGAGAGAGAGAGAGAGAGAGAGAGAGAGAGAGAGAGAGAGTACATTACTATACCACAGAGGCCAGAGAGCTGGAGTTAGAGGCCATTGAGCTACCTGATGTGGTTCTGGGAAGTGACCTCATGTCCTCTGGGTCTCATTCCATGTAGATGTATAAGGTCATTTATATACAAGAAGGAAGAAGACTCAAGAGTTGGGAGAAGGGAGAGTATGGGGGATGGGTGTGGTCAAAGTTCATGCTGTACTTGAATAAAAAAGTATGACACTTCACTATACAATGAATGCTGATAACAATATTGCTAGAATTGGATGAAAAGCTACATGTCTGGTACATTATGAATCTACTCTAACTGTTCATTACTCTGGTGTTATAGAGATAGTCCTCCTGCCTCTGGGGAAGTCTGAGAGGAGGGGAGGGGCCTGGCCTGCTATCAGCTGCAGGGGAAGGAGAGGGAGGGCAAGTGAGGTATATGGCCTCCCTGGGCTTTTTGTCCTGTGGGGATGGGAGTGGCTTTCCAGGTGCTGGCTAGATCAGACCATACCTTAGTTAGGGCCTGATGTTCCTCCCTCTGCCCAGAGGTGGCTTCCTTCATCCTCTCTGCTGTTCTCTGGGGGCTAATGTCATTCAAGGGTCTATGCATGAAACAGAACAGGACCTCCCTGCTGGTTCTTGGAACCCAGGAGGAGGATATGGTAAGTTCCCCGGTACTGAGATGGAGACACCCTACCACACCTATGTAGGCCATCGTTGCATTACTCAGGCCTTGGTTACCTTTCTATAAGTGGGATTGACTAGGGTTGTGCTGGGGATCACGGTGACTGGCAGTGTCTGTACTTCAGTGCCTAAATTCTCTGCTCCCTGTTCCACACCAGAACAATATTCTCAGTCTCTGTCGTAAAAGTCAGCATCCACCAAATGCCTTTGTGACACCACCCCAGCTATCTTGTCAGTGAATTATGTCACAGGCTTGCCCTGGATTGTCACCTTCCATTTGACCTCTCCCACCAACCCTTCCTAACCAGAAGCCCCAGCCTGCTCCTGGTCTCTCTCCAGGGCCAGCTGTGGAAGTTGGGGCCAGAGGCCTTCCTCATTGCCTCTGCTTCCACCTCACTGCGGGGACATCACCAGGCAGCACCCAGGGCCCCTGGGCTGCAGATCTCACTGAGCTGGAACCATCTGAGCGCAGCTCTGCATCACCTTGCAAGTCCCTCCTTCTGCAGAGCCAGGGCCACCAGGGAGGGTCTGCTGGGCCCTGGTGCCTGCTCCCTGCACTGCACCAGTAGCCTCAGCTCCTGATCTGTGGCTCTGGCTGGGCTCTCTCCAGGAACACTGCCGGCAGACCAATCCTTTTGGAGAGTTCTGTTAGGTCTCTGTGTGCAGACAGTCAGGTTGTTCCAGACCACAGCCTGGGTCACCCAGCAGGATTCTAAGATGTTAGGGCAGGTTGTCCCAGAATAAGTTGGTCTGGGTGTCATCCACTGTAGGGGGGGCACTCTGTGCCTCAGTTTCTCCATTTGTCCAGGGTAAATGATTGGGAAACTGGCTATCTACTGATATCCATACTTCTGATTACCATCCATGTACCCTACCCATGAGTCCTTTGACTGAATCATTTATGTGTCTGCACGGGGACCATGATAACCAGGCACGCAGGAGTTGACTCAATAGTGGAGGAGGAGATGCCCACCCAGCCTTGAAACCCTGAGGCCTTGGCAGGGCTCCTGGCTTCCTCAGTGCTTCCAACCTCTGAGCTCCAGCCTTCTCATCAGAAAGAGTCAACCCCAGCGATTAGAGTACGGCCCCTGTGCTGGTCTCAGCACAGGCTGGTGACCATAAGTATGGGTCTGCTGCTCCCTCAAGGCCCAGCCCAGCACCCCAGAGCCTCATTCTCAGGACCCAGGCCCAAGCTCCAGCCGGCAGCAGGAAGATGGATTGTGGGTGTTTGTGGTGGTCAAGGTGGTGGTAACACAGCACTTGGGTGGTGGGATCTGCAAGTATTCTAGGTGACACCAGTTCCATTGCAGGAAGGAAAAGGACATTGGAGTGGGTCCCAATACTGGGGGTCTGTGAGGAGGGCATGGGACAGCCAAGAGTTTGACAGTCTGTTCTTTGATGGTGTTGTGGTCCTGTGGAGGACACTGTACTTCCTGCAGTAACTTGTTCTTAGACACTACTTTGGCTCATTTAACACAGAGTTACTCACCTGGCCCAAGGTCAACCAGAAGATAGGTGGCTTAACCAGGATCTGAAGCCCAGGTTGTAGGGGGGGTCACCTTCAATCGGCTGCTTAACACCCCCCCCCGTGGATGAGCCTCCCTAGGATTCTCTACTCTCAGAGAATAGAAATCGAAAGATCTAAATCTACTTGAGGTCTAGGGGAAGCGCTTCCTAAGAGAAGACTGAGTTGCTTTCATTACAGAGACCCTGGGCTTTCCCAGTTTGTGTCTGATTCCTGGAGGCATCAGGGCCTTGGAGCCAGTGCTGAGAATGCAGGTTCTAGGCTGGTTGGTGGTGGCTCACGCCTTTGATCCCTGAGCTGGGGAGGCAGAGGCAGTAGGAATCTGTGTGACTTGGAGGCCAGCTTGCTCTACAGAGTGAGTTCCAGGACAACGAGAGCTGTTATATAGAGAAAACCTGTCCCAAAACACACACACACACACACACACACACACACACACACACACACACAGAGAGAGGGGGGGGGTTCTTTCCCACAGACTGCAATTGAGCATGTATCAACAAGATGTGTATTTTTGCTATTGTCATTATTGCTGTGCTTTTACCTGGAATTCTTAGATATGTGGACAGCAGAGACCCAGAACACCCCACCCCTCCGAGCAGGCGACATTCGATGGGCGAATCAAACGACAGCAATTACTCTCACTTGGAGATGGGGCAGCAGCCGATGTGCGCAGGTGTGGAGATGAAAGCGGGGGCTACAAGAAAGCTGAACTGGGGGCTACAAACAGTGCAGGTTGGGAGTCGGGTTTCTGGCCTACTTCTTTAATTGCTCAAGGCTTTGGGCCGGCCTGAGCCTCAGTTTCCACCCCAGTGAACCGGGCTTTAGCTTTCCTCTCACGTTAACCCCATGGGATTTGGGGTGGTGGGGGAAGGGAGTGCCTGAGCAGGGTTTTGCCACCTGCCAAGCAGAAGTCAGGACCAAGTAGTTCACAGGATTTGGAAACTGACAGTGATGATTGGGGGACAGCATGAGCACTGTGGATATTCATGAATCCCCTGGAGTAAACTTAAAAACTAATAAGTAAGTTATGTATTTCCAGACAAGATGTAGCCAAGGATGACCTTGAGCTTTTTATTCTCCTGTCTCTACCTCCCGTGCCTGGCTTATACAATTCTGAGGACTGAAGCAAGGCTTCGTGCAGACTCTGCAAATACCAGCTAAGCCGCATCCCCAGCCTGAGATGCCATGCAAAGTGAGCCCCCCCCAGCTATTTTATACAAAATTTTAATTCATGTATATTGGTGAGGAAGGGATTTGAAGTAATTGATTTGTGAGGGAAACTGCTTGCTCTTTAGAGAGCTTAGCAGGGACAATTGGAAAGGCCCAGCCCAACCAATGGGAGTTAGATAGGGGGCCTCTCTCTCTCTCTCTCTCTCTCTCTCTCTCTCTCTCTCTCTCTCTCTCTCTCTCTCTCTCTCTCTCTCTCTCTCTCTGTGTGTGTGTGTGTGTGTGTGTGCATGGATTGTGTACCCCAGATCCACGCTCTTTGTAACTATGAGGAACTATGTCCTTGGGGAACTGGGATCAGGAAATCCTAGCCCCTATACATCCAAGCCAGTTCAGGCCTCTCTGTGTTTCCCTTGGCTGGACCTGACCAGAGAAGGTTGGCAAAAGAGCTTGGGAAATGAGGTTTACAGAGATGAGCTCTCAGGAGGCTAAGCATGCAGAGGAAGGCCAGGCAGTGGTCTGAGATGACCAAATGGTGCGACAGTTGCCACCATTCACCAACTGAACAACCAAATACCTCTGAGAGGAATACCAAAGCATTCAGGATGGGTGGAGGGGGTGGAGGGGTGGGGGACTGTTTCAGACCTGAATTCCCCGTGGAATTTGAAGGAGAGGTTGACCAGCAGGATGGATGTGATACAGCCCTGTAATTCTGAATACTTAGAAGGCTGAGCCAGAAGGATAGCAAGTTCACAGCACACCTGGGCTACATATGGGACAGGAGAGCTGTGCTCACATCAGAGGCCTGGGAAGCTGAGACCTCCAGCTCTGGAGTTACTTGGTTGCACCACAAATTCAGACTGTAGCCAGGACCCAGGTAAGTCACTGTGCATCAGGAAGCAGGTTCTTAGGAGACAGGGATGGCAACAATTCCATCAGGGGTTACAGGGTTGCAGGGCAGGGGTAAAGTGGACAGAACCCACACAGTGCCTGAGAGTCGAACTGTCATGGTTACCAATAGGAAGTCCAGGGCTGCTGTGCTGCCTAGGCCTATCTTCTAACCCCCAAGAGGAGGAGATCCCTGCAGGTCCTCCATCCTGCCCCCCACTCTTCCTCCCAGGCAGCACACTGGCAGGAGTTTGTCCTCTGGAAAGGGAGGCAGGAAAATGCTCTTTTTTTGATGAGACAGCAATGAGGTGATGTCTGGGTTTTTATAGCCCCATGGCTGAGCTGGTGCCAGATGCCAGCCCAGGCCAAATCCCATGAGCTACATTTGTCCTTTGTGCTCCTGGCCTTGGGGAGACCTTCTAGGGGTCTCCTTTGAGATCCAGCCTTGGGGAAAAGTTGCTTATAGCAAATAAAACCTACACCCTTGCTGGGGACCCGGGCAGAGTCCTTAAGTCTCTCCCTTTGTTTTTTTCCTCCTCTTTCTTTGGCTTTTTGAAGTAGGGTCTCCCATGGCTCAGGTTAGCCCCAGACTCGGTGCGTAGCCAAGCATGACTTTGAGTTCCTGATCTTCCTGTCTCACCTCCAGATCTGAGTCTTTTCTTTAATATAATAACTATTTTATTTCATTTTACCAAAGTAAGTAACTCTTTGAGGTATAGGAACTACCAACTACCCCTCTGGAGGATAGACTGAGACCTAGGTGGGTTTCTTATCTTCCCTTTAGGGGCCCAGGACTAAGTGTCAAATCATGGCTTCATGCTATTGATGAATTGCGGGTCAGACTCCCAAGGCCTGAGTCTTCATGGCTATTCTAGGTCTCTTACTGACTCCCACTGTGCTCCACAGAAGGATCAATGGCCTAGCGAATTTGAAAGTGCTAATAATATTATACAGACATTTCACTTAAAAATTGTTTTCTTAGCCGGGCAGTGATGGCGCACGCCTTTAATCCCAGCACCCAGGAGGCAGAGGCAGGCGGGTCTCTGTGAGTTCCAGGCCAGCCTGGTCTACAGAGCGAGTTCCAGGATAGCCTCCAAAACAATACAGAGAAACTCTGTCTTGAAAAACCAAAAAGAAAAAAAAAAGTTTTCTTTTCATGTTACTGCCTTTGAGACGGGGTCCCCCCTGTAGCCTGGGACTTGCTGTGTAACCCTGGCTAGCCTCAAGCTCAGAATCCTCCTGCTTCAGTCTCCCGGGTGCTGGGAACACAGGCGTTTGCTACCACACCCAATCCTGATTGTATTTAGATGGAGAAGAATCCCCAAAAGAAACATGTACCTAGTAAAAGGAAAATCCCATGACAGAAGCGTCTGCCAGATGCAGTGAGAGCTCACAAGGCTCTTCTTTCCCAGAGAAAAGCATGGACTGTCCATCACAGGGCTCCTCCAGGCTTGCCTCTGCAGGCACGAGTGTGTGTTAACACTTAGGTTTTTAAGATGGGCAGTGGTGGCGCACACCTTTAAATCCAGCACACAGGAAGCAGAGGCAGAGTTCAAGGCCAGCCTGATCTACAGAGTGAGTTCCGGGGGCTTAAATTTTAAACAACCATGCTGTATTTATCCAGTTTTTGCAGTCTGCTTTTTGCAGAGAGTAGTAGCTCTTTGGGTATGGAAATGATAGACCATTTGCTTAGCATACTGAAGTTTAGGGGGCCAGAAATAAAAAACCCAAACCAATCAAAAAAGAGTAGCTCTTGAAATGCAGAATTTTTCAGGGGGGCAGTGTTTTCAATACATATTTCTCTGTGTAACAGCTCTGGCTGTCCTGGAACTCATTCTGTAGACCAGGCTGGCTTCAAACTCAGAGGTCCACCTACCTTTTCCTCTCCCCTCCCCTCCTCCCAGTACGGGGATTAAAGGCATGAGTCACCACCACCCAGCTGAAATGCAGAAATTCTTAACCTGGTAGGTTCATGGCAAAGTGACCAGTAAACTTTATAAAATAATGTGTTGTGTGCATCTGTGAGCAATTCTTAGGGGCAATGGTCATGACCCTCTTCTTAATTTTAAGAATGATCCAGATCTTGTCTTTTAGATGGAGACAGAAAGGCCAAGATGGAAAGATGAGGCAAATGAGGATCCAGCCCCTCAGATGGCCTTGAGATCAGTACCAGAAGACTGCAGTCGCCTGGACCTGGGCAACGTGCCCTGGCCTCATCAAGGGCCTGTGTCCTACAGAGCCAGGAGAGTGAGGGAGTCAGCCTGCTCGAGCTGCCAGGATGAGTCTCTGCAGTCCCTGCTGAGAGATTTACAGCTGCCAGGCACTCACAGAGGTTACAGAGAACAGGGACTCTGCAGTGCCTGTGTGAGGCCTGGCTTCTCCACACTCTGGGCAGCCCTCTCAGAGCTAGCCTAAGCTAGTAGAAGCATGAGTGGGTAAGGGGCAAGCAAGGACCCCAAACAGCAGAACCTGAGCACTAGACACGTCCCCTCCTTTATTTTTGTTCTTTGTGTCATTAGTTTTGTGGAGGCTGTGTGCATACTAGGCAAGGGCTTATCCACTTATTAACCACATCCCCAGCTTGTCTGAGAATGATTCATTAATGCAACCAGGCAGGCCTTCTGGAGCTTGGATACACAGGTTTCTCCTAGCTGCAGCAGAATGGTTTCATATCATCCAAACAAGCAGCCACCTTCACTGAGTGAGTGTCTTCTTCTAAGTGTGGCACCACACCCCACCCCATGCCACCCTCCCACACACTTCATCCTTCTGCTAGCCCCAGCCAAATGGCCCTAAACCCAAGGTGGAGGCTCTGTTATTCTCCCTACTCATATAACTCAGAGAGACAAAAATGTTCATACAGTGGCTGGAGTTGTAGCTCTGTGAGTGTTAGCAAAAACAGAAGCTTGCACAAGACCACTGGGGTCATCAGATGTGGATTAGAACCTGTTATGCCAGTTCTGAAGTCCCCAGCTGTTCTCAAACTCAATATGAAGAAGATGATGACCTTGAATTAATCTCCCTGCCTTCACTTCTTGAGTGTTGGGATTACAGGCATGCACCATCACACCTGGTTTTACACAGTGCTGAATATGGAACTCAGAGCCTTGTGCATACTAGGTAAGTCCTCTACCAAATGAGCTACATTCATAGCCTCTACAGTTCTTTTTGTTGTTCTTTTTGGGGTGTGAGAATGTGTGTGTGGGGTGTGTGTCTGTGCATATTTGTACATCTATATACAGATATGCTCTCAGAAATGCAGCTGGAAAATGACATAGCATATGGATGAAAATCCATGGCAAAAATTCAGTAGCTGGGCAGTGATGGTGCTCACCTTTAATCCCAGCACTCAGGAGGCAGAAGCAGGTGAATCTCTGAATTTGAAGTCAGCCTGGTCTACAGAGCAAGTTCCAGAACAGCCAGGGCTAGACAGAGAAACCCTGTCTTGAAATACAAACAAACAAAAAAATCGCACCTGACACAATCCCCAAAAAGAATAACAGCCTCACTCCTTGGTGGCATTTCACCCCCAGCTCAGGGACAACAGTGTCTTCAGAGAACAGCATCTGCTTGGTACCCCAGCAGGTAAACAAGTGGGACCAAGCAGGGGTCAGCCAGGTTGGGGGACATCCTGGTTTGCTTTTCTGTTGCTGTGATAAAACAAAACAACTTGGAGAAAAAATTATTTCATCTTACAGCTCCCAGGTCACACTCCATCACTGATGCGGTTCAGGGCAGGAAGTCCAGGCAGGAACCCGGAGACAGGAACTGAGGCAGAGGCCATGGAGCAACACTGTTGACTGTCTTACTTTTCACAGCTTGCTCAGCTTCCTGTTTTACACAGCTTTAGGAATGGAACCGCCCACACGGTGCTGGGAGAAAATGTTCCACAGACTTCCCAGACCAATACGCAGGCAATTCCTCAAAGGAGGCTCCCTCTTCTCAGGTGACTTTAGTTTGTGGCAAACTGACAAAAACTAACCAGCACAGGGAAGTTACTTGGTGAGGAACTGGACAGGAGGCCAGGGCTGCTGGGGTGGGATCCCCTCCTCTGGTGGATTCGGACACTGGACACTGAGTTTTGAGCTGGTAGGGGCCTGCTCACACTGGTATGGTTTAGATCTAGAGTATCCATCTGATGCCTTTGTGCCAGAGCCCTGGTCCCCAGCCTTGGGGAAGTGATGGGACCTTTAAGAGGTGGGGCCAATGGGACATCTTTGAGTCACTGGGGATTTTTGGATCCTGGTCTTGTCCTCTTTTTCTCTCATGTGCTGATCGTAAGGGGAGCCGTTTTATTATACCTCTGGTTGTGCTATGATCTATCTCACCGGAAGCCCAAAGCTGTGGCTTTTGGACTATGAGCCAAAATGACCCTTTCTCTTCATGCGTTGAGTGTCTCTGGTGCTTCTTATGGGGATGGAGACCTGACTGATGGATCACCCCCACAAAGGTTCCATGTAGTCACTCTGCCACCCTAGTAGGACCCTGGGGGTATCCCTTGGCCTATTCTTGTGATCCCTGGAGGATTTGTAGCATGATCTCTGTAACTGTGTGTATTGGTCCCTTTAGCCATCTCCTGTGGTGGACGAAGGGGCTGATCCTGGGCAGCTGAAGGAGCAAGGGAGCAGATGGGAAGACGGAAGGGGCACGAGGGTGACCAGGAGCCTTCGTCAGAGGCATCTATGTGCCCTTGGCATTGTCACACTGGGTTTTGTCCACGTCTTGCAGCCTGTCAGGTGGAGAGGTGGCTTTTATCTCCATCCTCCAGAGGACAGGAAGGAGGTGCCAGAAGGTTTAAAACTCACCTGACGGCTGGGCGCAGTGGTACACGTCTGCCATCCCAATTTCTCTAGAAGCTGAGGCAGGGGGATCCTTGAACCCAGGAGTTTGAGAGCAGCCTGGGCGACACAGTGAGACCTTACATCAGAAAAATGATAAAAGAGTGCATTTTAGATGAGAAGTGAAGGATACTTGCCCAGTGTCACACAGCTAGAAGCAGCACTGCCATTTTTGTCCTCTTGCCTTTTTGCTAATTGGCTTACAACCCGCTCAACATGGTATATTCACCATGTTAAAGTTCAGAGTTCAATGGCTTTATCAAAATCTTAGTCAGGGTCTCTATTGCTGTGAGGAGAGACCAAGACCATGGCAACTCTTGTAAAGAAGACATTTAATTGAGGTGGTGGCTCACAGTTTCAGAGATGTAGTCCATTGTCATCATGGCTAGGAGCAAGGTGGCTGTGAGTATGGTGGCATGCAGGCAGACATGGTGCTGGAAAACCCTACATGCTGATCCAAAGGCAACAGGAAGTGAACCTCCAAAGGCAGCAGGAAGTGAACCTCCAAAGGCAACAGGAAGTGAACCTCCAAAGGTAGCAGGAAGTGAACCTCCAAAGGCAACAGGAAGTGAACCTCCAAAGGCAACAGGAAGTGAACCTCCAAAGGCAACAGGAAGTGAACCTCCAAAGGCAATAGGAAGTGAACCGTCTCATTGGCATGGCTTGAGCACATATGAAACCTCAAAGCCCTCCTCCATAGTGACACACTTCCTCCACCAAGACCACACCTACACTAACAAGGCCACGCCTCCTAACAGTACCACTCCCTTTGAGGGCCATTTTCTTTCAGACCTCCACATAGTCACAGGTATGCAGCTAGCATCTAAGCCAGAACACTTTATCTCCTCAAAAAGAAGCTCCCTCCCCACTGGCCATCCTTCCCTACGATGGTTTGGATAAACAGTATCCCCCAAAAATCCATACGTGAAATTTGGTCTCTACAGTGGTGGTTGTGGACAGCGCTGTGGGCTTTAGTAGGTGAGAGGTCATTTGGGGTGTGGGATTGGATTGTGAGACCCCACATATCTGTCTGCCTGTCCCCCGCCGCTCTCTGCTTGCTGACTTACGACATTCCAACTTGGCCCAATGCGTTTCTTCTCCATTGTTCCTCACTATATCCTCAGAGGCTGTCTTAGTTATTTCTCTGTCCCTGAGATAAAACACCATGATTGAGGCAACTTATAAAAGAAGGCATTTGATTTGGTTTGAGAGGGTTAGAGTCCATGATGGTGGAACAGAGACACAGCTTTGAGTTCACATCTTGACCCACAGCCACGAGGCAGACAGAGACTAGGAAACTCACAAGTCTTTTGAAACTTCAAAGCCTGCCCCCAGCACTCGGGAGGCAGAGACAGGCAGATCTCTGTGAGTTCGAGACCAGCCTGGTCTACAGAGTGAGTTCCAGGACAGCCTCCAAAGCCACAGAGAAACCCTGTCTCGAGAAAAAAAAAAGCCTATCCCCCAGTGAGATCCCTTCTCCAACACCACACCTCCTAATTCTTCCCAAACAGTTCCATCAACTGGAGACCAGGAGACCAAGTATTCAAATATCTGAGCTTATGCAGGCCATTCTCATTCAAATCACCACAGAGACCATAAGCAATTCACCCCTGATCTTGAATTTGAGCCTCCAAACTATAAACTAACCTTTTCTCTTTGTCACTTGACTGCCTCAGATCTGACTAATATAACACTACAGTTCTCTCCATTTTCTATAGTCCAAGGCAACTGCTAAATCATTCTCTATGGATCTGCCTATTCTGGACATGTCAATAAATGAGATATATACAACGTGTGACTTCTGTCACTTAGCAAGTTTTTCGAGTTCATTCACATTGTAGCATGACTTGGTACTTCATTGCTTTGTGTAAATGTAAGCATTTCTGTGTATGGATGCAGACATTTTCTCCATTCTCTCATAACCCAGGTTATTTTGACCCCCAAGCCCAGTGCTCTTTTAGGTGGCTTCAGTGCCAGCCACATGGCTTTAAGATCTTAAAAGCTGGATCATTACTAGTGTCTCTCTCACCCTGCATATGACAATGTTCTGCAGATCAATGACTGCACAGCTGATGCTCTAAAGTGCTACCAAACCAGAAAAAGGCTCACAAGGCAGATTGGAGGCTAGGATAACAGCTCGGTAACAGAGTCCCTGCCTAAGTTCAGTTCAGTCTGGAAGAATAAAGAAGAAGACAACGATGACAAGAAGTTGACCAAACGATGTGTTCATTCAGGGCTCCTGAAGTGGGCTTTCCAAGACCCATGTCTTGCACCGTAGGGTTGCACTTAGACTCAAAGTGAAGTTTGCTGAGAGATGGGCTCAGAACCACTCCTTAAGGTTGGTGGTGATAATTGTTTAAGAGTACTAACTTCCTGGGGGTGTAGCTCACTGGGTAGAGTGCTTGTCTAACATCCGTAAAGCCCTGGACTCAATCACCAACATCATCTAATATGGAAAACATGGTGAGCCGTGACTGTATTCCCACCACTTGGGAGGTAGACATTCATGGTCATCATTACCTATATGTTGAGTGTGCGATGATCTAAAAAAAAAAGTAGTAATATCAATTGTGAAAACTCAAAACGGAGTCAGCCATGTACCGATCTGGCCAGCTGTCTCATCTCTTATGTACCCACTGAGCACTTAACCTCCCCTGGGGGTTGGGCTTGCATGAGAGTCACTACACTGTTCACATTCATAACAGCAACTTCTGGGTAGCCATGTGAGTGAGCTGAGGCCCAGGGAGCTGAAGAGACTCAGCAAGTCACACAGCTATCAATCAAACCTTGGTGTGTGATGCTTCGCACCTAAGGGCGAGGCCTTACACAGCAATGGCTTTTTCAGAGAGCTCTCGCCCCTCAGTTGTACTTGGATTTTATTATCTGAAAGGGCATGGTCCCAGGAGGCAAGTGGGACCCAGAGCCTGACAAGGAAGCCACACAGACTCATTATCAACCGTGAACAGGATGGTTGAGGTAGAACTCAGTTATAGAGCACCTGCTGAGCCTGTGTGATCCTTTTTTTTTTCTGTCCCCAGCATTGAAGAGAAGAGAACAAAATGATAAAAATCCAGGAAATTTCTGTTTTGTTTCAGAGGGACTGAGGCATGATGTTCTCTTCCTGTGTCCTGGGACCATCCTTTTCTCTTGACAGAGGCAAATAGCATGGTCAACAACTAACAGGTGACTTGAGACAGATTTGTGCAACGTTGGTGTGGTTCAGGGTCGAGAGAGAGCAGAACAGTCCAGCCTGGTGTGGATGAGGCGTTCTTTGGAGAAGTGTGAGATGTTACCTGGTAGAGACATGAGGAGAGACAGAAGGTTGGTTAACAAGGTGGGTTTTGGAGTAGAATCCTATATCAAATCTTATGTCTAGCACACCTTTAATCTCAGCATTCAGGAGGAAGGGGCAGGCACAACTCTGAGTTTGAGGGTAGTCTGATCTACAGAGTGAGTTTCGGGACAGCCAGTGCTACACAGTGTGTCTGTGACTGAGGGAGCTGGTGTGTGGAAGCCTCTGACATGGAGTACAGAGCATCTATTGATGAAGGAAAGGTGAAGAGGAGCAACACATCCACGGCTGACTCCAGAAGATCCCAACTGACATGGCGAGCAGTTACCTGCAACAGCTCAGTCCCATGGGACACTCAGGACAGATGGCAAGCAGTTCTTGAAACGGGGGAGGTGGTACTGCTCCTGACAGACTGAGGGAAGTGGGCTCCAGCAGGCCTTGCAGAGGAGGCTGAGAGGGTTTGGTAAGGAGACAACAGGACAAGACTGACTACCAGGAGGTCATGGTAGGTGGCAGAGGCTGCTGACCAGGACAGGGAAGAAGGCCTGGAGTGGGCAGCTTTGCCGGCAGGCCTGTGTGTGGGTCCTCCAGGGAAAACATGAACTTGTCATGAAATCCTAGTCCCAGACTAGGTCTCCTGCTGCCTCAAGGCCTTACCCACAGGGAGGGGGGAGGAGGTCCAGGCTGTGGAGTGAAATGGGTTCAAACCCAAGCCACAGGCAGAGATGCACTGAACATACTACAATGCTTGATGTCTCTGTGTGCACAGAAGGGGTTCATGCCTTGCTCAGGCTCACACAGCCCGAAACAGCAGACCCTGTGTCCACGATGCCCAGGCCCGTGTAATCATGGTTAGATATTTCAGGAAGTACTGGATTCCTCCCAGCACAGATCCAGAGCTATGTGTGTCTTCATGAAATGAGGATAGCAGCTTTGCTTATCCCAGCAGTATTGTGTAAATGAAGGAATGTATTTGCATAGTCTAGACACTAGATCAATGGTTCTCAACCTGTGGGCCATGACACCCACACACACAGGGCTGCATATTTACATTGCAATTCATAACAGTAGCAAAATTATGAAGTAGCAACAAAATAATTTATGGTTGGGGTCATCACGACATGAACTGTATTAAAACATTCTAGAGCATCATTCTAGAGCATGATGAGTTTTAGACAAATGATTGCACTGTCATTACTACCGTTTGCACCTTTGCTAGGAAGATGGAAGGATGATTCATCCCAGTTACTACTGCACAGGAAGAAACTGACTCCAGACAGCGTATGTGCATCGTAACTGGTAATCAGAAAAGAAACTGCTGAAATCCTCTGGTATGAAGCCTGTCATCTCCAGCCTCCTGCCCTAGCTGGGAAGCCCTGCCAACCCTGCTGTGCCCTCCCAGTTGCCCAAGGTGGACCACAGGTAGCCACAAGATCTCACCAGCACAGCTGACAGTCTCCAAGGGAAATCTGTTCTCTTGATATTGGAGACCCCTCAGGCAATTTAGCTCCCTCCCACCCACCCTTTTACAGGGATTAAGCCTCTTCACAGTGGTTGTTTTTTGTTTAGTTTTGCACCCTTAGAGACAGACTGCCTTCCTAGACATGACTTTATTGCCTCCTAGTGGCCAGCTGGGCTCAGCTGGGAGTGTGTGCCTGTGGGCCGGCTGGAAGCAGCGGCTCAGATGGGACTCTCAGCACCAGACCCACTCTAGGGGAGCTACAGCCCCAAACCGGTGGGGTGGACTGGCTAGCACACATCCATAAAGTCCTCTCACATTTTGTTCCTAGGACACACCAATTCTAGGTGCCCCACTTATCAAAACCCCTGTAATGGGGGAATTTCATTGCCTGAGAAGCCAGCCTCCAGCAGCAAGGCTCAAAGGGAATGGCCAGCCATAGTGTGACTTTTTTTTTAATCTGAGGGGGTATGGAGAAAGACACCCACACACTCTCTTGATGGTTCCTTCAGACCTTTATTTTTTTATTCTGATTGTGTACTCTATATTCTATTTTCTTATCTCTATCCAGAAATGTCCCTTCTGTCTCTCTTGGTGTTTTCCTTCTAACTCTATCTTTATCCTTCCTTACTCTCTCACTCTTGATGTTTTCCTTCTAACAATCTATTTTCTCCTTACAGCTTATGCACCCCAGGAAAATCTTACAGGCAATACAAAAATTACATTGTGGTTACATTCTATTTTTCAAGTGAATGTTTACAATGAATACAAGTAGAAAACAGCATGTTCTCCATATCCCCTAACATGATTAAACTTTTTACATATTACAGGTAAAAAACAAATTATTCCCAAGAATCCACATGCATTATAGATTAACAAACAGGTTCTTGTCAGGTCTTTTACTGGCAGGCTGTGTTTTGCAGTTAGAAAGAAAGGACCAATCATTTTGTTACTTGTCTTGAAATGTAATCTTATAAAGAATCTTAAAGGAATCACAAACCTAAACTTTCATGCGTGAAAAACAGTCCACTCTGCTTTAAATCTTTAGGGTACATACCCACTCATCAATAGTTTTTTATATCAGGAGACTGAGTGTAAACATGGGTGCAAAGAATTAATCATTACCTTTGGTCATCAACTAATCCTAGCAAGAAAGGCAAGTCAGCTACTGATAATTGGGCTGCTTTGTCCTTGTTCCCTGACCTTAATGAGATCCCCATTCAACTGTGCACCTTTCTAAAACTTTAGATGGTCCTCCTGGGTTTCTCCCCTTAAAGCTGTTTTACAAAAACATCTTAGTCTAACGTTAAGTTATTTTCAAAGCCTTGCTTCAGTTATAATGCACTCTGAAACCTGTGAACACATCTCCCATCGTTAAGATGAAAAGAATTTAAGCGAGCTGGGTGACTGGGAATCAGTTGTTTTTCTTAATCATTAACCCAAGCCGGTCTATATGGCTCCTCAGTTGAAACTCACATGTTCTAGCCGTGTGACAGTAACTTGTTTATATTTTAAATCGTCAAAACTCTATTTGAACCAACATTATTATCAATCAGACATTCCAGCTTAGGAAGAAATGATCTTCATAATAATCCATAGGTAAAAATGCCCAGTAGAATGGGGTGTTTCCATCAGATAAACACACTACATCACAGGCAGTGGGGTCTCCCCACACCCATGCACACCATGCCAGATACTAGAGAAAGCCTGCAGTGGCAAACATGTAAGGCACAGCAGATGCAAAAGACATTCCGGGGTCTGTGGTCTCTGGCCCTGCCTACCCGGGATTCACCCATCAGGGATTTTCCTCCTGGTTGACTGACACTCAAACTTCAGTTGCCACCTGCTGCTCCTCTGACATGGCCGCTGGCAGGGGAACATCTGACATTTTAGTGAGAAAAAATGTTTAGATCAATTAACTGGAGCTACATATGTATGCACCACACACAACTAGGATTATAGGCTCTTTAAATGCATTTAATCTAATATTAGACTAAAAGTTGTTTGGTTTTGTTTTTTGTTTTGTTTTTTTCTCTGTGTAGCTTTGGAGCCTGTCCTAGAACTCTCTCGGTAGACCAGGCTAGTCTCAGACTCACAGAGATACCACCTGCCTCTGCCTCCCGAGTGCTGGGATTAAAGGCGTGTGCCACCAATGCCCAGCTTAAAATAAAGTTTTTTTAGTCTAATAAACTTTATCTAATAGATTTTTATCAAACTTTATTTTAAACCTAGGGTGGTATAGAGCAAGCCTTTGATCCCAGCACTCCAAGGCAGAGGCAGGCAAATCTGTGTGCTTTCGAGGACAGCCTGGTCTACAGAGCAAGTTCTAGGTCAGCCAGAGCTGTTACATAGAGAAACCCTATCTCACACACACAAAAAAAGTTGGCCGGGCATTGGTGGCACACGCCTTTAATCCCAGCACTCAGGAGGCAGAGGCAGGTGGTATCTCTGTGAGTTCGAGGCCAGCCTGGTCTACAGAACGAGTTCCAGGACAGCCTCCAAAACAACACAGGGAAACCCTGTCTCAAAAAGACAAAAAACAAACAAACAAAAAAGAAAGTTTATTATAACCTAGGATTATAAACTTTTAAAGTTTGCTTAAAAGAGAAGGTCTCCTGTAGTTCATGCTGGGCTTGAGCACACTGTGCAGCCAGAATTAACCTTGAACTCTACATCCTCCTGTTTCCCCCACCTAGACAGACAGATACGTGCTACCATATCCATCTCTGGCTGGTTTCGTTTGGCACAAGGTTCAGCAGGTAACTAGCTTTTTTTGTGGTTGGCACCTACTTGGGTAAGATCGCTCCTCCAGACACTGATAGCAACAGGGAGCTGGGACAGATGGAGCTGAGCCGGCCCCTTAAGAGGCCTTGCTGCTCCATCTCGGTGCTGGATTCTTCTAACCCCGTGAAGCCGCACTGCTTCAGTCAGGGTTCAGAATCAGGAGGCCACAGAATAAAGGCTTGTCCCAGGTGTTTGAACTCCTATGATTGTCGGGGTTGCATAAGTACTTTCTGGAAGGCTGTCACTCGTTAGCCTAATGTGAGAGCTTTAAGTCCACAGGAAGACAAGAGATGAGGGATTCAAAAAGGGAAATAGCAAGAATACACAGGAACCCACAGAAAGGGGCCAGAGCCTAGGTGAGTAGGCAGAACCCCAAAGTTGGCCCTTGAAGACCTGGCTGGATGTATGGGTGTCTTAGGAAAGCAGGACTCCGTCCCAGAAAGCTACACACACTCTCATGGCTGGGGGCCCCGGGGAGTCCAGGGAGAAAGAGGGCAACTGTGGAAGGGCTGTGTCTCCCCATCAACAAAATGAGCCAGTCCGAGGCGCCGGGCAGAGCCACACACAGCGGTGGCTTCACCTCTGCCCTCCAGCCCTGCACATGCGCCTTTCCTATGTCCCACCTGAGAAAGGGGACATGAGGAATGTCAGTCCAGCCAAAATGCTATGTTAAAAATCCACCTGGAAGCCACGTGTGGTGGCCACACCTGTAACCTTTGCACTAGGTGGGGAGAGGAGGCTCATCTCAGTGAACTCAAGAACAATCTGGGTAGCAAGTTCCGGGCGAGCCTAGGCTATATTGTGAGACCCTGTCTCAAACAAAACTAAAACCAAACAAACAGGAGTCCACTGGAGGCAGAGGAGGGAGGCTACGGAGATGGCTCTGCTTGTAAAACGCCTGCTGTTCAAGTGTGAGGCCTGGAGTTTGGTCCCCAGAACCCATATGAGAAACGGGACATGGTGACAAGAGCCTGCAACCTCAGTGCTTTGGAGGAAGTAGAACTCTGGTGTAGCCCAGTTGGTTAGCTGCAGGTGGCCTGTCACGTGGCTTGAACTCACGTCATCAGGCCAGGCAACAAGACTTTACCCACTGAACCACCTTGCCAGCCCTCCTGGTTTTCATATTTGCAGTCCTGAGGATTAAGGCCTGGGCTTCAGACATGCCAGGCAGATGCTCTACCACCAGGATGTGCTTAGCCAGCAGTTCTATTCGATGACTCTACATTGACTTATGGTAAGGAATACAATGTAAATACTATGGAAAGAGTGGTCAGACCAGTGGTTCTCAATCTGTGGGTCACAATCCCTTTGTCAAACCTCTTTCTCTACAAGTATTTACATTACAATTCATAACAGTTGCAAAATTACAGTTATAGAGTAGCAATGGAAATAACATTATGGTTGGGGTCACATGACATGAGGAACTATATTAAAGGGTTGAGAACCACTGGATTAGGACATATTATTAAGGAAGTTATGAGTGAAGAAGAGTTCCTGTGTGTAGCCGGGCAGTGGTGGCACACACACATTTAATCCCAGCACTCGGGAGGCAGAGGCAGGCGGATCACTCTGTGAGTTCAAGACCAGCCTGATCTACAAGAGCTAGTTCCAGGACAGCCCCCCAAAGCCACAGAGAAACCCTGTCTTGAAAAGAAACAAAACAAAAAAGAAACAAGAGTTCCTGTGTGTTTTGTTTTGTCTTTTGAGACAGGGTTTATTTTTTCTTGTTTTTTGTTTGTTTGTTTGTTTGTTTGAGACAGGGTTTCTCTGTATAGTCTTGACTGTCCTAGAACTCCATCTGTAGACTCAAATGGCCTGAAACTCACAGAAATCCACCTGCCTCTGCTTCCTGCATGCTGGGACTAAAGGTGTGTGCCACTGCCAGGCTCCTGTGTGTGTGTGTTTTATTATTTATTTATTTATTTATTTATTTATTTATTTATGTATTGTGTATACATTGTTCCTGTCTGCACCCCAGAAGAGGGAACCAGATCTCATTATAGATGGTTGTGAGTCACCATGTGGTTGCTGGGAATTGAACTCAGGACCTCTGGAAGAGCAGTCAGTGCTCTTAACCTCTGAGTTATCTCCCCAGCCCCTCGTGTGTGTTTTGTACACATCTTTTTCTGACATATGTGTGGGTGACTCAGCCCGTGAATGTATAATCCGTGAATGTACATAAGGTTTGCAGGATGGTAAATCCTGACTGTGCGACTTAGCTTTTTTGTAAGCTTAACAAGCTAGAATCATCTGGGAAGAGGGAACCTCTTCTGAGAAAATGCCTCCTTAGGCTGCTTGTAGGCAAGTCTGTGTGGCATTTACTTGATTGATAATTGAAGTGCAAGGGCCCAGCCAGCCGTGGGCAATGCCACCCGCCGTCAGGTGGTCCTGGGGCGTATACGGAGGCCGTCTGAGCAAACGAGAAAGCAGCATTCATTCCCTCGTGGTCTCTGTTTCAGTTCCTGCCTCCAGGTTCCTGCCTCGAGCCACTGCTGACTTCAAGATGGACTGTGAGCTGGGAGTGAAATAAACCCTTTCTTCCCCAAGTTGCTTTTGGTCATGATCTTTATCACAGCAGTGGAAACCTGAGATGCCTGATATTCGTAGTAATATGAAAAAAGTTCAATTAATAAATTTAACCTAAACCAGGTGATTGTGACACACTCCTTTAATCCCAGCACTTGGGAGGCAGAGGCAGGTGGATCTGAGTTCGAAGCCAGCCTGGTCTACAGAGCGAGTTCCAGGACAGTCAGGGCTACACAGAGGAACCCTGTCTTGGGAAAAACAAAACAAAATAATAAATTTAATCTGCACTTAGTAAAATCCCATAATAATTCCTATTCCAGGAGCTGGAGGTATGGCTAAGTGGTTTAGTACTTGACTAGTATGTGTAAGGTCCTTTGTTCAAACCCCAGCACTACAAAAACAAATGAACAAATGTAAGTAGAACTATACAAGTAGATCCATGTAGAAGAAATAGTACATGAAAGGGGGTGGAGAGATGGCTCAGACATTAAGAGCACTGGCTGCTTTTCCAGAGAACCTGGGTTCAATTATATAGTAATTCCAGTTCCTAGGGATTCTGGCTTCCTCGGGCTATGCATGCATGCAAGTGGTGCATAGACACACATGCAGCCAAAATACACATACACATAACATAAATATTTTAAAATATGAAAATCATATGTATGTATACATATATGTGTGTTTACATATATATATATATGAAACTCAGTCTGCTCAATGTAAACTGGCTAGTCATAGGCATGAACTGCTTAACAGTATCAATGAAGGTCCCCATTTCTTCAAACTCTGGAAGGATCTGCTGAGATTCCCACCATGATGGTTTCTGACCTGGTCTTCAGAGGTCTGTAAATGCCAGCATTATGGGGTTTTATTTGTTTATTTACTTATTTGTTTATTTGTGCTTTATGAGGATTTATTTATTTATTTGTATTTTTATGTGCATTGGTGTTTTGCCATGGTGTTGGGGCCCCTGGAACTGGAGTTATAGACAGTTATGAGCTGCCATGTGGGTGCTGGGAATTGAACTCAGATCCTCTGGAATATCAGTCAGTGCTCTTAACCTCTGAGCCATCTCTCTAGACCTATGCTGTAGGGTGTTCTGCTTGTTTGTTTTCATGGAAAAAAACACAGATTTTGTTTCTTTTATTGAAAGTACTTTAAAGTTTTTTTAAAGGTTTATTTTATTTTTAGTTATGTGTGTATACACATGAATGCAAGTGCTTGCAGAGGCCACAAGTGTAGGATCCCATACAGCAGGAGTTATAGGAGGTTAACTCTGGTTCTCTGGGAAAGCAAGCAATAAATGGTCTTTTATTTATAAATGACTTATTTATTTTTATTTCATGTACATTGGTGTTTTGCCTGCATGCATGTCTGTGTGAGGATGTCAGATCCCCTGGAACTGAAATTACAGACAGTTGTGAGCTACCATGTGGTTGCTGGGAACTGAACCTGGGTTCTCTGGAAGAACAGCCAGTGTTCTTAACCTCTGAGCCATTTCTCCAGCCCCCAGCAGATAGCACTGAGCTATCTCTCTAGTCCATGGATTTTCTTTTTGTTTTGTTTTGTTTGTTTGTTTAACGTAGTTTGTGGAGTTTGGGGAGAACTGCAGTGTCCATGAGGAGAACAGGGCAACTTTTGAGAGTCAAGTCATTCTTGCCTTCCACAGTGCTGAGACAGTGGACTGGGCAGTGGACCGGCCCCCAAGCTTCCCAGCCATTTCTCCTGTCCTTAGAGATTTCAAAAGATAACCCCTCACCACCCACCTCATTCTCTAGCCCATGAATGTGGCTAGAGCCTTGGGCTAGGATGGGGTAGAATTCTAAGTATGTTATTATTATATGGCTCAATGGACTTTTTTAGTTTGTTTTTTTATTTTATTATTTTTTTTTTTTGAGACAGAGTTTCTCTCTGTAGCCCTGGCTGTCCTGAAACTTGCTTTCTAGACCAGGCTGGCCTTGAACTCACAGAGATCTGCCTGCCTCTGTTTCCCAAGTGCTGGGATTAAAGGTATGTACAACCATTTCCTGACTTTATATTTTATTTATTTTTTATTTTTTGGTTTGTCTGGTTTTTTTTTTTTTGAGGCAGGGTCTCTTTGTGTTGCCATGGCTATCTTGGAAGTCTCTATGTTGACCAGGTTTTACTTGAAATCATAGAGGTGTGCCTTTCTCTGCCTTCTGATTTCTGGGATTAAGACAGGCAGCACCAGGCCCAGATTGATGGATTTTAAAAAGGTAGTTTACTGGGTTCGTGCAGATGGGTCAGTTGGCAAAGAACCTGCTGCCCAAGAAGTAGGACCTGAGTTTGGATCTCCAGTCCCTATTTAAAAGCCAGAATTCAAAGCCTACTTCTGTAGCCCTCTACTTTATTGTAGGGCAGAGACAGGTAGATCTCTTGAACTCATTGGCTAGTCAACCTAGTCCATGTATTAGCTCCAGTTTCAGGGAAAGGAGACCCTTTCTAAAAAAAATGGTGGAAGCTGGGCGTTGGTGGGGCATGCCTTTAATCCCAGCACTCAGGAGGCAGGGGCAGGTGAGTCTCTGTGAGTTCTAGGCCAGCCTGGTCTACAGAGCAAGTTCCAGGACAACCAGGGCTACGCAGAGAAACCCTGCCTCAAAATAAATAGATAGATAGATAGATAGATAGATAGATAGATAGATAGATAGATAGACAGACAGATAGATAGATAGTAGAGAGTGTCTAATAAGACACCTGATGTTGACTTCTGATTGTCACATGCACAAGAACAAGCATGCACCAGGCTTGGTGGCACAAGCCTTTTATCCCAGTACTCAGAGGCAGGTAGATCTCTGTGAGTTTAAGGCCAGCCTGGTCTGCAGAGCCAGAGATGTTATATAGTAAGACTTTGTCTCAAAGAAAACAACAAAAGAACACATGTGTATGGACACCCATGCATAGCATACCCATGAGAACATGTACACACACACCCACAGACAGACAGACAGACAGACACACACACACACACACACACACACACACACACACACACACACACACACACTTGTCCAGGTGAGAACAAGGTTGTTTGATAGTGACCTTTGAAAGCAGAGATTTGATGTTGGGGTGCGGGGTTGTGCTGCCCTGAGCACAGCCTCAGATTCCTCTCCTCTGCCTGGCAACTGGAGAGGAAGTGGGAACCCCAGGCTTTTGACCATAAGGATGATGAGCCTGGAAAGGGGCTGGGAAGAGACAGCAGCACAGGGTAGCCAACACCACACTTTCAGCACAGGCCAGATTTTCAGCAAAGAACCCAGGCCAGCTATGCTGACTGTGTGCTCCTGAACTGTGAACTAATAAATGGATGTTGTCTGAATTCAGCTGCTAAAGAGGTGGTAATTTGTTACCCAGCAAAAGAAACAAAATACAGATTTGCTATGAGGTCGCTAACTCCTAAAACCCCATGGGGGGAGGCATTAGGCTTCGCACTGCTGCTGATGCGGTTTGAAGACCAAACATTATGAGTGAGCTCCAGAGGCAGATCTGGGGGCTCTTGAGCTGAGCATCTTGGCTCCCAGTCCCATGAGGCTTTTTGTTGTTGTTGTTTTGTTTTGTTTTTCGAGACAGGGTTTCTCTGTAACTTTGGAGCCTATCCTGGAATTCATTTTGTAGACCAGACTGGTCTGGAACTCACAGAGGTCTGCCTGCCTCAGCCTTCCAAGTACTGGGATTAAAGGCACATGCCTGGCTCTCATGAGGCTTTTCCTGAAAGCTGAAAGGTGACAATTAGCACCTGTCATGCAAACAAAGTGGGATGTGTCCTGTACATTCCCCAGCGTTGACTTCTCAACTCACTCCAAACCATTGCTTCCATCTCTGGACACTGGAATGTTTATTGCAAGGCTAGGGCCACTGTCTTGAGAATACTTTAAACAGAAGTCAACAACTTCAATTTTAAAGTGGTTCGGAGAGAGTGATGTTTGCCTTCAGTTTATGTGTAATAGATAGATGATATGGCCAGCTGACTTGTTATAATAAATAGATGATATGGCCAGCTGACTTGTTATAATAAATAGATGATATGGCCAGCTGACTTGTTATAATAAATAGATGATATGGTCAGTTGACTTGTTATAACAGATGATGTGGTCAGCTGACTTGTTATAATAGATTTTATATATATGGCCAGACGACCACTGAGAAGTTCTAGAACACTTCATAGCATTGAGAACACCTAGCACTCAGAGCTGGATTTCTACCACCATTCTCAATAAAAAAGAACATTTGGAAAAATGATTGATAATGGTAGTGGAGCAGGGGAAGTACAAGGCCGGCCTGGGTCATCTTAAGTTACCAGAAAGTAAGGAAATTGCTGGATTTGGCAGTGCATACCTGTAATCCCAGCACTCAGGCAACTCCAGATGAAGGCTATTTGGACTACACAGTCAGACTTAGTCTCAAAAAGTAATGTTTGCCAGGGTGGGGGTGTTGTGGGGTGGTAGTGTGTACATCTTTATTAATCTCAGGAGGCAGACGCAGTCAGATCTCTGAGTTTGAGGTCAGCCTGGTCTACATAGGACAGCCAGGGCTACATAGAGAGACCCTGTCCCAATAAATAACTATAGATAAATAAACAAATAATGTGAGAGGAGCCAACCTAAAAACTCCTTACAATTGACACAAATAAAATATCAAATGATAGGATACATACATATAGGAGGAGTATTGTTCACCTGTCAAGGTTTGGGCTGCTGAGATGGCTCAGCGGGTGGAAAAGGCTTGCTGGCAAGCCTGACGATCTGGATTAGATCCCTTGGGATGCACACGACAGAGGAGAGAACTGACTGCTGCAGTTTGTCGGGCATCCTCTGTGTAAACCTGTGCATATGCACACACAGAGAGACACACACATATAAATTAATAAGGAGGTCTGGGCCTGGGGAGGTGGTGATGCACACCTTTAATCTTAGCACTCGGGAGTCAGAGAGGCAGGTGGAGCGTGAGTGAGTTCCAGGCCAGCTAGAGCTACATACTAGAGAGACCTGCTGGGTGGTAGTGGTGGTGGTGCACACCTTTAATCCCAGAACTTGGGAGGCAGAGGCAGGTGAACCTCTGAGTTCAAGGCCAGTCTGGTCTACAGACCTAGTTCAAAGACAGCCAATGCTGTTACACAGAGAAACCCTGTCATGAAAAAAAGCCAGAGCGAGCGAGCGAGAGAGAGAGAGAGAGAGAGAGTGAGAGAGAGAGAGTCCATGAGAGTTACATACTCATGGACTCAGCAAATAGCTGAGATATACCAATATCCATGCAAACAATAGATCCTGTTTAACAGAGGCATCAAGATACTAGGCCTTGTCTATAAATGCTAAGACTTAATCTCTATATCTCCATTAGCAATCTAGCAAGGAGACACAGTCATCCTATTTTCTAGGTTGAGGTCAGATCTCCCACGCCTGGGATTTTGAATCCAGATGGTATTCGGAGCCTCAGTGGGTGGGAGGGCTGCCTGCCTGCCTGCCTGCCTGCCTGCCTGCCTTTTTTTTTTACTGGGGACTGAAACTAGGACTTTGAGCAAGCTAGGCAAGTGTATCCCCAACTCTAGCCTGGGACTTTTCAACTGTGGTGTAGACACTGGTCCAGCCCAGGGACGGGAGCAAGCAGAGACCTCTAAGAGGCAGCCTGTGGCAGTAGAGCCTGGAGGGCTGGGCAGAATTTAGCTTCCGTGAACTGTAGCAATGGTGGAGTAACAGTCACAGCCTGGGCAGCAGGTGGAGGCTGGCGTTGTCAGTGAGGCTGCTAACAGAGGCATTTCCTGCCTTGTCCCCAAAAGGATCTGTGGCAACATTTCAGGGTTTAAAAGATTAAAGACAACAAGGAGCAGTTCTCAGGTCCATAAACATGGGAAGAGGAGCCTGGAAACTGGGGACCAGAAGGGCATATTCCAGGGGCTATGCCAAAATTACATTTGGAGGAAAGGACATCAGTTAATGGCATTTGTTGACCCTCTGGTGGACATAGAAGTGAAGAACATTTATTTAATTCGTCCAATTTAAGTCTAGCTTGCTGTCTACGAGGAATTGGTACCAGAACCAAAAATTCCTAGAAGCCCAAGGCCCTGTTATTAAAATATGATATTTGCATAGTGCCTACATGTATCCTCCTGTATACTTTAAGATATTGCTGAATGACTTATATTTTATGTAACACAGCATAGATAATATGTAAATAGCGGTTATATTGAGGCTGGCATTATAGCTCAGTTAGTAGAGCTCAGGCCTTTGCCTCACTCATCTGACTGTCTAGCACTCACTCACCCAGGACCTGCTGTACAGTAGAGATCTACAAATCTGGACGATTCCTCAGATGCCTAGCTAGCTTCCTTTCGCAGGACTCTCCCTGCCTCTGAAATATTTTTCTCCTTGGAATTCTTTTCCCCATCATCTCAGTCTGTGAAGAAACCACATTCTCTTTCAGATTATGTAGCAAAAAAGCCACCTGTCCCTGGAAGCCATCCTTGAGAGCCAGGCCAGTGACCTCTGTCTTTTTGGAGAGATTTTTGGATTAAGACAAAGTCTCCTTGTATAGTCTAAAAGATCCAAGGATGAGCCTCCTGCCCCTGCCTCCCAAGTGCTGGATTACAGGTGTGCCCACCACACCCACACTCCTCGGACCTTTTAGGTTCTGTCTCTACCATTTGCATTTCAAATTCCCAGTGAGATTTCTCTGTGTGATTGACAGCTGCCAACATTTCTCATTAGAGAAGTTTACTCTAGACACCTGCTATCACCGTATCACCGGGCGGCATGATATATGCTCATCATATATTATCATTCTAGGTGTGCAGAAGAAGAAACCAACCTGGTCTTCACTTTAGATTTCCAGCCAACAGAACTGTGAGAAAACAAGTTTCTGTTGTACCAAAAAGGTTCGCCACTTTTTATTTTTTAAAAAAGGATTTAAAAATAGAATAAAGTAAAAAAAATTTAAATGGAATAAAGTCTGTGACTGAGATAAAGATTGTTAGATTTTTTTGTAGGCAGAAAGCAGAAAGAGACTTGAGTCTGACTTAGTAGATGAGACTGTGTTTATTAGCACACACAACAAAGGTTAGCCTCTCTCCAGAGGGAATGGAGGATAAGCTGGCTGCGACCCCTTATCAGGGCAGGGAAGGGACTTTGGACTGAGAAAGTTTTGCAGTCTGTGTGCAGGTCTGCGGTCTCTCTTTCCTGGAATTGTCTGCATCAAGTAAGACAGATAATCTTGGGAGACAGGCTGTCTCTTCAAGCATTCTTCTCTGGGCGAGGCAAGGTCAGTGTGATCTCATACAAATCCTGTTTTTCAAACCAAGGCCCTCTATTAAAGATATTTTACTAATGACAACTTCCTGGTGTTAATATTATCCTACATATATAAAAAATGTCACCATCGAGGGAATCTGGGTGAAGGACACATGGTATTCTTTTTGTTGTTTTGTTTTTGAGACAGTGTCTCACTATGTAACTTTTGGCTGGTCTGGAACTTTCTATGTAGATTAGGCTGGCTTTGAACTCACAGACATATACCTGCCTCTGTTTCCCAAGTGCTGGGATTAAAGGCATGCACCATCACTGCTCTGCAAGATTTATTTATTTTTATTTTATGTTCATATGAACGTGCACCTTGTGTAGAAGAGGGTTTTAAATCCCTTAGATGGCTGTGAGCTGCCATGGGTGCTGGGAATTAAACTCAGGTTGTCTGGAAGAGCAGCCAGTGTTCTTTTTTTAAAAAGATTTCTTTATTATGTACAACGTTCTGTACTGCATGTATGTCTACAGGCCAGAAGAAGGCACCAGATCTCATTATGGATGGTTGTGAGCCACCATGTGGTTGCTGGGAATTGAACTTAGGACCTATGGAAAAACAGCCAGTGCTCTTACCAATGGGCCATCTCTCCAGCCCACAGACAGAGTTCTTAACTGCTGAACCATATCTCCAGCCCAGCAAATGGGATTCTATTTTGTCTTTTTTTTCCAGTTTGCTGTAATGTTTCAGTTTTTACAAAGTTTTAAAGAATGTTAAAATGGCTGGGTGTGGTTGTACACATATCTAACCCTAGCACTGGGAGGCAGAGGCAGGCAGATCTTTGCTTGGTTTTCACAGCGAGTTCCAAGTTAGCCAAGGTGACAATAACTCAGTTGTTAAAGCAGATGCCCCAAACCCTGAACTAGATCTATAATGCTGGTGGTACGTTACTGTAGCTTCAACACTGGGGCCAGCTTGGGTTACTTAGCAAGTTCCTGTCTCAAAAGCAACAATAACAAACACACAGACAGTAAAGTAAAAAAGTCAGAAGACATGTCACATCTAGGTTTAATAACCAAGTAATAACCAGAAGCCTACATGTTTTTTCTGGTCTTCTTTTTCCTTACTAGTATATTTCCTGTTCTCTGCAATGAAACTATTGTTGATTCAATAAAAATGTTGGAATAGAGGTTTTATAATGTTTTAAATGTTTTAAAGGGGATGAATACAAATTATCTAGAAGAAAGAGAAAATTAGTAAGACCAAAGTCAGGAATGAAATGGCTGTGTCACTTAAGGTCCTGGCTAAAGGGACAGTTTGAAGTTCCCCTTGGGCGAAAAGTTTGGGAGTAGCTTATGTTTTCCTCCTAGAACAATGAATTATCCAGACTGCAGAAAAAGTCTAGGTAAAGTTTAGCAGACAGGCTCATTCTGGCGGCTGGTCCGATTCACATACCAGGCCAATGATCTTGACCTCAGTCTCCCCATCTGTAACTCAGAAAGAGATGGGCTTTAAAGTCTTCTAAGACCCTTTCTGACTCCATGATTCTTAAGAGGGAGCCTGGTCAGGACTGCATAGATTGCCGCAAGTCGCCAGACCTACCCAGGCCCCGCCCCTCTCACAAGTCCCCGCCCCTCACGCTCCAGGCCCCTCCCCACCCGGTCCTTAGCCCCGCCCGGGGTTGCACCCTTGACCCCGCCCCCGGGGTGTGCGTCCACCGGAAGTTCCGCGCACGGGTAGCTCACTTCCGCTCGGCAGGTGACAGCCGCGGGGCTCAGAGCGGCCGGCTGCAGCGACGCACCGGCGGAGAGGGAGGCGGCGGCTGCGGACATTTTGCTGCTGAAGCGAGCCGAGCCGTGGCGCCCGGAGCCGTTTGGACTTGCGGGTGAGGAAAAAGGCAGTCCGGCGAGATAGGAGAAGAACTGAAGGGGTCCGAGGTGAGGGGTCCGCGGGGTCAGAGGTCACGGAAGGACGCTTCGCTGGAGGGTCTCGAGCCGCGTGTGGGCGAAGGTGAAAGGGCTGCGCGCTCATTCATTCACTCCGGCTTGGTGGCCCGGCGTCATCCCGTCATCTGAGGTCCGCAGTCCCCTTTGGAGAGTCCGGCTGGAGAGACTCCCGGACTCAGGCCCCTCCTCCGCTCGGCGTCCCCGGTCCCACTCCGTGGCTGCCCCGAGGCCTCCACGTTCGGGGCCTTCTCTTTGAGCCACCGCAACCAAAATGGGGCAAAAAAAAAAAAAAAAAACTAAAAGTGGCCTTAAGCCGCCCGCCCCTCGTCCTTTGGGTCCTCAGGGACAAGTTGACAGAACGGGGACACTTGTACTAGAGCTAACCCAACAAGCATGTCTGTCACTGGTTACCCAGCCCTGTTTGACTTCGAAGCTCAGCGCTAAGCACTTTGTGTCCAGAGTTCACAGCAACCCCTGTAAGGTGGCTGCTGTTGCTTTACCCATGAGGCAGGGAGGCACAGGACGGTAAACCCACACATGGAAGGTCATTCGAGTAGTGGAGGCAAAACCAGGCTTCTCTGCAGGTTTCCAGGGACCATCTAAGTGTGGGGACAGAGGAACCCGGAGCCGGTTTGGGGCCTAGGAGTGATTTGATATATTTAGTCGCCATTAATTATATCGTTTAGGCTGGTGTCAGGATGCAGCCCTCCAGCCTCCTGTCTGCTCTGATCTTAAGGCGCATTTGATTCACTTTCACTGGAGGATGTTCTGTTAGTGTTTTGCCTTTCAGAGCAACAGTCGGAAGGTTTTCCTGACTGTTGGGAATTGAGACACCAAATGGGCTACTCGTGGAAATAATATCCAGACACTCCCTTTACCCAGACACTCGATCCTTTTGGAGTAGAGAGAGGAACAGCAGGACCACTTAGGGATCTTTCGGCCATAGGTTCTGGAAGAGCACACCCAAAGGAAGGGGCTTTGGGCTCGTCCTGGTGCCTGGGATGGGCGCTCTGTCTGGGAGATGGGACAGTGGTTTGGTGGCTGAGGGGGGGGTTCTCTTCCTTCCTAGACATTTGCTTGCTCCACTTATGCCCCTGACAGCCGCACAGAAAGACCTACTGCCTTCCTACTTCCTGTTGAGTGCAGTGAGCTGTAATGAAGCTGTGAGGGTTTTCTTGTGCTTTTGAAAAAAGTAGTATGTAAAAATATTTTATTAGTTGCCTCTTTTTTTTTTTTTAAAGGCTGTCTCTAGCCCCAGACTGACCAGGATCTCATTGTATCTTGAATTCATAGCAATCATTGTGCCTCAGCCTCCAAGTTCTGGAATTGATTACAGACCTGAGCCACCACATTCAGCTCTTCTATTTATTTTTCTTAATTTACTTTAATTTTATGTATGTCAGTGTGAGGGTGCCCTGGAATGGGAGTTGTGAGCTGTCATGTGGGTGCTGGGAATAGAACCCATGTCCCCTGGAAGAGCAGTCAATGCTATTAACTACTGAGCTATCTCTCTAACCTGTCTTCTATTTATTTATTATAAGCTCTGCGATCCGTTTTTCCAGTTCTATTGAATTCACAGAAACTTAATAGTGTCACCTTATCCCTATCATTCCAGGGGATAATTGGAGATGGAGCAACTTGCCATAGGCTGTAGGAACATAAACAGACCTCAGAGCTCTGCCACTCCGTCTTGATGAGCCCACCAGTTCCTCTGCCCCTTAGGAACTGTCTGTGTAGAGATCTTCTGATGAATGTGGGTTGGCTGGAAGCTTCACACTGAGTAGCTTGAAGGGCTCAGAGGTCCAGTGGAAACATCACTCTGACTCCCTGCCAGTCAGCTTCTGGCTCCAGCCCCAGGTCAGCAGCTTCCTAGTATTGTGGCCTGGATAATTCACTTCAATTGGGTTTCTATCCTAATAAAATATGTAGATATAGCTAAGTGGCAGAGCACTTCTCCAGCATTTGCAAGATGCTGGATTCTATTCCCAGTACCAAGAAAAATAAGGGGTTCAGGGAGACATGGTAGTACATACCCATAATCTGGCTAGCACTTATTAGGCTGAGGCAGAAAGAGGACCAACTTGATCTACATAGTAAGTCCCAGTCCTGGCTACATAAAAATACTTTGTCTCAATATAATTATAAGAAAACACTGTTGGACCCTAGTGATGGTGCACACCTTTAGTCCCGGCACTTGGGAGGCAGAAGTGGGCAGATCACTATGAGTTCCAGGCCAGCCTGGTCTACAAAGACAGTGCTGTTACACAGAGAAACCCTGTCTTGGAAAAAAAAAAAGGAAGGAAGGAAGAAAGAGAAGGGAAGAAAGCACTGTTGACCCACCTCCAGTGTCTGTAGGTGTTAGATGAGGATATCTTGGGGAGCATGTTACTATTGACCCTAAGCCATGACACCTGCTGGGGCCTCTGTCTAAGGAATGCTGTCTGTACTGCGACTGTATTGCTTCCTTCATCAATTAGACCATTAATTACTAAGGACCACTCCCCTTCTTCTCCTTCCACTTCCTAAAAGTATTTGAGGACAGTTTAGTTGTGGGGACAACTAGGACTTTCGTCTTTTGTTAGTCATACCCAAGATTTCTGTCTTCACTGCTCACTTCCCAAAAACCCCCAAGTCTGGCACCAAAGCCTGAAGTGCTAACAGGAAGCAGGCATGGTTTGGGCTAGGTTTTTTACTTTGTTGTGTTTCAGATGGTTGAGGGGTACTTGTTCCCTGAAGGCATTTCTGTTTCTCACAAGTCTTTTTTCTAAGTTACGTCCCTGAGATTGTCTCAAGCCAGAAGAGATTTCTTTTCCCCCTGATCTTTATACTTTACTTATCAAGGAAAAAATACTCTGGGAAGAAAATATAACCCAAGCAGCTGGAAAAACTTTAAAAAAATACTACTTGGTCAGGCATGGTGACACATGCCTTTAGTCCCAGCCCTTGGGTGGCAGAGTCAAGGAGATCTGTGAGTTTGAAGTCTACAGAGCAAGTGCAAAGCCAGCCAGGGCTACACAGAGAAACCCGGTCTTGAAAATAAAACCAAAACTAAAAATCCTACTTAAATCTATCAGTGGGTCCCCTTTCCCTCAGGCTGGAGCTCTCAGCACAGCACCCAGGCCCTCTAGGCTCTGACTTCACCTGGCTTACCGGCTTGTTTTCCCATTCTTCTCTTCCACTTTCTCCCAGTCATACTCAGCTGCTGCCAGATCTGCAAGCTGCACCCCGAGCTCTGCCTGTGCTTTGTGCTCTTCTCTCTGCCTGTACCCCACGTCCGCTGCTCTTGCCCAAACTCCTTTTCTGGACTGCTGCTTGATGCTTGTCAGTTGCTCGTTACCAGGCAGAGGCCTGAGCTGATGCTCTTCCAGTGTCCTAGCGATCACAATGAGTGTAATTGCCTGTTTACTTGGCTTCCTTCTTAGTAAAGATCTCTCAGTCTTTGCAAGAACTTGTCTGATCAGTGTGTGTCTCCAGCATCTAGTGAGGTGTATGGTGCACATAGTCAATGTGTAATAAGGGTTTGGGGAAAGAACAAACTTGAATATTCCATTGCGTTGTTAGGTTTCTAGGTGATGCTATGTGCATCCTCATGTTATCCCAGAGGGATGGGAAAATGTGACTGGTAGAGGGACTTAACTACTCTGAAGCCTCCGTTGCTGTTCTCAGTCATCAGAGTGCCTGAGGACCTCTAGGGTTCTGGGGAGCAGGGATGGTAAACCTTCAGTAGTGGTGGCTGCTGTTTGCCAAACCAGTGGGTTGGATTCTGCATGTGTTGGCCTGTTTTAGTTTTACAAATCTCTAATTCCAGGATGGATCCTGTTAGCTAGTGGGGCCAAGAGGCTTAGCTGTGGTTCTAGGTTCCGAAGCTGCCTGTGTCTTCAGTCTAACAGGATGGTCTCTGAAGATGGGAGCCCCTTCTAATTAAGACCAGAGTGTAGCTGGTCTAGAGGTTCCAGAGTCCATCAACTAGGACACCTTAGTTGCTGATCCCCCAGGGTTCAGTCTTTCCTCTCAGTGTTCCCTAAGATAGGATTGGAAGTTATACTTTTTTTTTTTTTTGGTTTTTACGAGACAGGGTTTCTCTATTGTTTTGGAGGTTGTCGGTCCAGCCTGGCCTCGAACTCACAGAGATCCTCCTGCCTCTGCCTCCCAAGTGCTGGGATTAAAGGCATGCTCCACCAACGCCCACCTTCTTAAAGCTTTTTTACAAAAGTTATTTTATGTGTGTGACTGCCTGTGTGTGTATATATATATATGTACCATGTGTAGGTTGGTGCCCTTGGATACCAGAAGAGACTGGGACTGGAGTTACAGAACTGCCATGTCAGTGTTAGGAACAGAACCTGGGTCCTCTGCAAGAGCAGCAAATGCATTTAATCCTGAGCCATCTCTCCAGATCCCCCAAGAACCTTTAATTACATGTCTTTATTTTCTGTGGGATCAGGGACAGCCTTGCAATGGCCTTTGCTTATGGAAGTCAGAAGACAACTTTTGGGGGTGGGTTCTCTTCTGCCACCATCAGGGTGCCACCCAGGGCTCAAATCTGGATATCAGGCTTGGTAGCAGAAACTTCTACCACTGAGCCATCTCACTGACCCTTTCCTCAAAAGTTTTAAAACCAGTGCTCTGGTGCTGAAGTACTTCATCAGCTGTGTTATCTATAGGAGTAGACTTGGGCAGCTTATATTGCCTTTTGGTCTTAAGCTCTCTGAGGTGGAAAGACAGTTTTTGTGTGGCCAGCTGTTGGGTCTGCTTCCATCATCTTCATTCTTTGACCTTGAACAGTTGAAGTGTTTGGTGTTGAGGCTCTGACAACAGAGATTTCCTAAGTCTAGCATGCATGCATTCATTAAGTGTTTATAGTGTCTGGCACTGGGATGTGCTGGTAAGTAAACAAGCCAGGCCTAGTTTCTGCCATGGTGTTGCTTTCTTCTGGGGGAAAGACAAAGCAGAAATAGAAAACAAATGCAGTGATTGAAAATAATAAGATGTGAGGAAAACAGAAGACATAGCCATCAGAACCTGCTAAAATGGAAATCTTGTCTCAGGACTCCACTACACCAGAGTGAAGCCAGCACCCTTACAGTGACCATAAGCCATTCTTCTGACACTTAGTGCTCAGTCCCATTCACTGAGGCCTCATTGCTCATTCAGCCACACTCACCTCAGGACACACCAGGTACCTTCCTACTTCTGTCCTGGTGGTGGTAGGCATAGATACAGGACCTCATGCTTGCTAAGTAAGCTTCTGCTCTATTGCTTTGTCCCATACCTAGCCCCAGGTGTTCATTTGGTCTGGCTGATGTTTCCTATACATCTTTCACCTCAAGGAAGCCTTCTGTGGCCACCAGTTAAATTTCCACCCCACACCCCACCCCACACCCCCCACACCCCACACCCCACCCCCGCCATGCTTGCTGTCCTCCTTTCCTATTTGTTTATTTGCTTTGGTTTTTCAAGACAGGGTTTCTCTGTGTAGTTTTGGCTGTTCTGGAACTCATTCTATAGACCAGGCTGGTTCAAACTCACAAAGATCTGACTCTGCCTCTCTGAGTGCTGGGATTAAAGGTGTGCACCACCACCTGGCTCTGTGTGTGTGTGTGTGTGTGTGTGTCTGTGTGTCTGTGTGTCTGTGTGCTTCTAAGGAACTGGCTGATGTCTACAGCTCTGTTTTTTGTCATTTTGTTTGTTTTTTAACTCTTCCTTTTCTGCAAAGATTTCTTTCTTTCATTGCACGTAAACAGCTTCCACTGTACAGTAGGTGCTTGGTAAATATATGCAAATAGATATAAAATACTGGAGATAAATGCCTTCTGCAGATGGTAGGTGTAGGGAGTGTGTCTTTGAAGTGATGTCATCTGAGCTGAGACTTGAAGGATGAGTTGGAGCAGCTAGGGCAGGAGAGTATGATCCTGGTAGGGTCAGCAAGTACAGAGACAATGAGTGAGAAGGAAGGTCTCACAAAACCCCGAGGGCCTTGCAAGCCTGGTGGTGCTCGAATTGCAGCCCATGTCATGTTTCCCCACCTCCTGTAATCTGTTCACTCTGAGCCTGTGGGAACAGGTTGTATGGCCTGCCTCACTGAAGGAAGGGGCCTGAACATTTCTCTCCTCCATTTTATTATTGTCTTAGTTACTTTTCTGTTGCTGTGAAAAGACATCATGACCAAGGAAACTTGTAAAAGAAAGATTTAATCTGAGGATTCAGGGTTCCAGAGGGTTAGAGTCCTTGACTGTTGTCTGTCATGGTGGGGAGCATGGCAGCAGGCAGGCTTGAGGCTGGAGCAGTAGCTGAGAGCTTACATCTGATCCACAAGCATGAGGCATAGAGAGAGCATGTGCGCACTGCTAGGAATAGTGTAGGTTTTTGAAACATCAAAGCCCATCCCAATGACACACCTCCTCTAACAAGACCATATATCCTTCCCAAACAGTTCCACCAACTGGGGACCAAACATCTAAGCCTATAGGGGCCATTCTCACTCAAACTATCACAATTATATATTTATAGTTAATTAATTTTTTTGTGGTCCTGAGGATGGATGGAGTCTTGGGCCTTTTCTTTGCCAATTTCTTCCATTTGAGATGTTGACACTTGGTTATCTACCCTGAGCCATTTCTTCTCTCTAATCACTTTTGTTTTGTTTGTTTTTCGAGACAGGGTGCGCCCAGCTTCTCTAATCACTTTTATGCTTAACCTTCTATTTATTGGCTACAAAATGAACTTGGAGGTCTGACATTTTCCATTTCAAAGTAGTCAACAGTAGTTTGGGATTGGTTTACAAAACTTGAAATTTCCCCAAGAGTTAGTTATCAATGTTTATTGATCCTATTTGTTGGAGCATGCATAATAGGTAGGAATATAGTATTGAACAAATCTAAATTCTAGCTCTCATGAAATCTGCATTATGGAGGAAGAAAAATAGACACTATTATAAAATAAGTACTAGCCGGGTGGTGGTGTCGCACGCCTTTAATCCCAGCACTCGGGAGGCAGAGGCAGGTGGATCTCTGTGAGTTCGAGGCCGGGCTGGACCGACAGCCTCCAAAACAATACAGAGAAACCCTGTCTCATAAAAACCAAAAAAATTAAAATAAAATAAATACTATTTATAAATGTAATACTTTGAAAAAAATGAAAGGTTGGAAAGTGTTGGGAATTGATTGAAAGGGGTGTACCCTTTTAGATAAAGGAGTCAATCAGGCATAACAGTGCATACTTCTAATCCCAGCACTTGGGAGGATGAGGAAGACCTGTCTGAAAGCAAGGGAAGACAGGTTTGGTGATGTGTCCAGCACTCAAGAGGCAAAGGCAGGTAGTTCTCTATGGGTTCAAAGCCAGCTGGTCTACATAGCAAGTTCTAGGCCAGCCAAGGCTAATTTTTTTTTCAAATCTAATAATAAAAGAACTAACACAAGACTGTAAAGATAGTTCAGTTGATAAAAAGGCATTTGCCACCATGCCTGACTATCTGAATTTGATTCTGTTGGCACTCCACATGGTATAAGAACCAGCGGGGTGGCGATGACACATGTTTTTAATCCCATTACTAAGGAGGCAGAAGAGGCTGATCTTTACAATCTGGTCTATAGAGCTAGTTTCAGGACATCCAGGGCTGTACAGAGAAACACTGTCTTGAAAAACCAAAAGGAAAAAAAGAGAGAGAACCAATTTCTACAAGATGTCCTCTGACCTCCATATATGTATACTGTGGTGTGTGTGTGTGTGAGAGAGAGAGAGAGAGAGAGAGAGAGAGAGAGAGAGAGAGAGAGAGAGAAGCCTTAAGAAGAAGGTAACAGCTGAGGCCTCTGAATTGAGGCCAGCCTATATATATAGCAAGCTCCAGAACAGCTAAGACTTCAAGAGAGACCCCATCTTTAAACAAAAAAAAAGGAGGCGAGGAGGTGACATCTGGGCCAAGACCCCAAAAAAGTAATGTCCAAGACATGAAGCTATCTGGATAAAAAGCCTTCCTAGAAAGTAAACCGAATGTCTTGGACATTATAGAATATGCCCATTGTACTTATAGTTTAGAAAAGAAGCCTGGCCTGGAGAGGTGACCCAGTGGTTACGAGTAGTTTTTCTTGCAGAGGACCTGGATTCAAATCCCAGCACCCACATGAAGGCTCACCATTGTCGTCTATAACTATAGTTACAAGGGATCCAACTGATTTATAAGGGTACCAGGCATGCACTTGGTACACAGACATACATGCAGGTAAAACACTCATACATAAATTTTTAATTTTGTTTTTGTTTTTTTTTTGAGACAGGTTTTCTCTGTATAGCCCTGGATATCCTGGAACTAGCTATGTAGACCAGGCTGACCTTAAACTCATAGAGATTTGTCTGCCTCTGCCTTCCGAGTGCTGGGATTAAAGGAAGAAAATGTCTCTGAGGAGGCAAGACTGGGCCACTTGACATTTGACAAGACCTCTACACATTCTGTTGGCAGAGTCCACCACACTGGCCTCCAAGGCCATCCCTGAACCCTCTCTAACCTTATGTGCTCTTCTCTTCTCCCAAGTCCTTGTTGGTTTGTTTTGTGATACAGTCTTGCTATGAAGCCCAGCCCAGGCCTCGAACTCTCCATTCCTCTTGGCTCTGCTTCCCAAGTGCATCCATCACCGTATTTGGCTGAATAGAGGCTTTTTATATATTAAGGAAAAGAATTGCCCTTGTCACAGACTTCTTAATCCATGGGCTTCTTTAGGCTAGCTCTTCTCTTGGTGTCATGGATTGTCATGGGAGTTGAATGAGACAGAAGCTGCAAATCAGTCAGTACTGAGCCTGCTTGTAGCTGGCACTGGTGGCTCCACTGTTCGAGGTCTCTGCCTTGTTAACTGGAATTTAGAGCATTCTCCATCTCACCCGTCCTCCGCTTCTGCATAATCTCCCTTCACCTCAGAGAACTTCCCTGGTGCCCCACCCATCTCAGGGGTCTCCTCTGAGCTTGGGTGACAGTTTTCTGAAGGGCAGAATCATTCCCCTGCCCTGCAATCCAGTTTTGGCCTACTGTGTGCAACTCCTGTGTGGGCCTACTGTGGATGACACTGCACACTAACCACCGTATGGATGGCCACAGTTCTCCCAAAAAGTGTTCCCTTTTGTGGGTGGGAGAGCAGAAATTGTAATAAGCCTTGTTCTGTGGTCTTGGGTTTCTTTCCTTATTTTAATTAACATGAGTATTGTCCCAAAGAAGTTCTTACTAATTATTTATTTTGTTTTATTTTTTTGTTACTGTTAGTGTTGATTTATTTTCTGAGGCAGGGTCTTACTATGTAACTCTGGCTGTCCTGAAACTCATTCTGTAGACCAGGTTGGCCTTGAACTTGCAGAAATCCACCTGCCTCTGCCTCCCAAGTGTTGGTATTAAAGGTGTTTGCCACTGATAGTTTTGTTTTTGTTATTGGGGGGAGAATAGTTTTTCGACACAGGGTTTCTCTGTGTAGCCCTGACTGTCCTGGAACTTGCTGTGTAGACCAGATAATTGCCTACCTCTGCCTCCTGAGTGCTGGGGTTAAAGGTGTGTACTACCTATTGGTTTATTTGTTGTACCCAGAGTTGTGTGGCTCTTTCTTGACAGCAGCTTTTTCAGCATCTTGTTGGCAGATTAGTGGGAAACTGACACCTGACTCTGAAATGAGTCTCTTGGCCTCACTGCTGACAAAGGACTTTTGTTTGCCTGTGGTACTTTTCTACCTTTAGGTCCTTTTCATTTTAAAGCTTTTAATTACTATGATCCTCAAGAGATTGCTTTGATTAATCAGTTCTCATCCAAATCTCAAGAGACCCACAGCTTGGCGAGCTCATCCAGACAAGCTTTTACTAGGCATGTTACCAAACCTGCTGTTCCTGCTGTTTGAGGTAGATAGATGGGTCCTAAAGTAAGCTGCTATTCAACATCTGAGGAGTTCTGCAGGATATGTGGCAACCCATATCCTTTAGCTTGACCTGTATGCTTTTCCACCAGGGCTTCATTCAGAGAAGAGTGTTTGCCTCCCTGGATAGAGTGGGACATGTGACTGCTCTTAAGACAGGGTTGGGGGATCTTGGCACCATTCTTTTTCAGCTGTGTGACTCCAAACAAATGCCTTGGCTCTCTTGGCTTCTGTTTTCCTTAACTGTGAGAATGTGATATTATTACGATTTTCACAGATATTAGGAAGATGGAATTTAATTGATAATACTTTTGTTACATTTATTTATTCTGTGTGCCATGACAAGTGTGTGGAAATCACAGGACAACTTGCAGGATTCTTTTTCTCCATCATGTAGGTCCTGGGGGTCAACTAACTCAGTTTGTCAGGCTTGGTGGCAAGCACCTTTACCTGCTGAGCCATCTTGCCAGCTCTCTGAGAACTAAATATATAACTGTCTGGTGTCTGGCCCACAGTATACGTATGTTTGTCGTACTTCTGTAATCATCATCTTTGTTCTGCATTTTATGCCAAGCCTGAAGAATATGGAATATTTTCTCATAGTTGCTGAGCTCACTTGAAAGAGCCTGTCTATGAGTCTGGTGACCTCATTGTCTCAGAGAGAGAGTCTAAAGTCTGGTTTCTCTACTGATGACTCACCTTTTCCTCTTTGAGTTGGCCTTACCTGTTTCCCCAACTGTAAAGTGAACGTTTGCACTTACCTGTGAGGTCCCTTTTCCTTTTTAAAAGACTGTTGGGCAGAGGGTGTCCGCAGCTTCTTGGTAGAGTGCTTGCTTTGTATGTATGACACTAGGTTCTATCACCAACATCACCAGAAAAAAGTAAGATAAAAGGTTGTCAGATGGGGAGAAGTGCCTGGAATCTGACTCAGTCTCATGAGGAGGGTCACAGGCAGGCAGGACATTGCACAGAGGGGATAGATATATGGGAGATAAACCAGTCTTCAACCCGAGACAGCTGAAAGAGCAAAGCACATGTAATGACCAAAGTATGGCTTGTCTGCTTAAGATGAAGGAGAAATGGCAACTGCACTCTAGTCCCTCCATTGTGTGTGTTTCCATGTGTGTGCTGGAGCACACATGTGTGAATACATGCATGTGCGTGTGGAGGCCACATCCAACTTGACGTGTTGTTCTCAGGTGCTGTCCATTTGCATTTTTGAGTCGGTCTCTCACTGGCCTAGAACGCACTAATTAGTCTAGTTTGGCTGGCCAGTAAGCTTGCACCAGGGATCTGTCACAAGTGTGGGACCACAGTTTTTTTATGTGTTCTGGAGAACTGGCATCCTCATTCTTGCTTGGCAAGCACTTTACAGAAATTGAGCTTTCTTCGTGGCTGAAGAAATTGAGCTTTCTTCGTGGCTGAAGAAAGCCCTTTTCATTCTCTTTCTTAGCCTTTCCCCTTCTTTATACTTCTGAGGCGGGGTCTCACTGTGAAACCCAAGCTGACCTAGAACTCATGGTCCTTGTTCCTCAGTCCCCCAAGTGCTGGAATTACAGGTATGCGGCACTGTGCCAGTCTGACTTAGTCCTGACTGTCCTGAGGTCCATATGTCCACGTAGCAGTTTCTGAGCAGCTGTTATCATGGAAGAGTTTAACACGGAAGCCCCAGCATAGACCTTCAGAGGACAGTTTTCCCTGCCTCAAAAGTCCAAACAAGCTGGGAGTTGGTGGCGCACGCCTTTATCCTAACACTCAGGAGGCAGAGGCAGGCAGATCTCTGTGAGTTCGAGGCCAGCCTGGTCTACAGAGTGAGTTCCAGGACAGCCTCCAAAAACAATACAGAGAAACCCTGTCTCGAAAAACCAAAACGAAAAAAAAAAAAAAGTCCAAACAGAGCCTGTGGGATGGTTCAGTGGGTAAAGGCATTGTCCACCAACTCTGATGAACTGAATTCAGCGCCTGGAATCTGCATGTTGGAAGGGGAGAGCCAACAAGTTGTACTCTCATTACCACACTCAAGCTGTGGCATGTACATCCCCGAGGCCCAGTCAGACAAACAAATAAATGGGAAAACTAATACAATTTACTGACCCTGGCTGGCTGCATGCTGAATTTTCCCCTCTTTTGTCCTTTTAGAAACATATCTTGCATTTACAGTGAGTGTAGGAGTCTTTCCTCTGTTTTTTTTGTTTTGTTTTGTTTAGTGTGGGTATTTTGTTTGTTTAGTGTTTTCTTTTTGGTTTTCTGAGACAGGGTTTCTCTGTGTAACAATCCTGGCTGTCTTTGAGCTCACTCTGTAGACCAGGCTGGCCTCGAACTCCCAGAGATCCACCTGCCTCTGCCTCCCAAGTGCTGGGATTAAAGGTGAGCACCACCACCTGACTGGTTTTCACACTGCCTGGGGGCCCGATACGGGGGAAGTGTAGGGCCTAAGTATTTGGATGAGCCAGGGTCTAGCCCCCAGCAGCCTTCCTTTTGTTGCCTGAGTTCCACTTTCACCTGTTTATATGTTGGGGGAAGGGGATCTGAGGTTCCTTTGACAACTGGAAAATATAAGGCCAGAGTCAGGAGGTTTGTTTTACTTCCAAGGCCACACAGCTGTTTGTATGGTAAAGCCAGACTTCTGGCAGCTATTTTGGCATTGGCTCAGTCTTGCTGTATTTGTTGAAAGTTAACTGCAGAGCCTTCTGTTCCTGGTCTGTGTGGTGCTTGTCACAGAGTTTGATTTGTTGTGAGTCCTGGGTTTTGTAGCATCCTTGGGAACCTGTCTTTTCATTCACTGAACAAGCCAACATTTGGTGAGCTCTTGGAATGTGCCAGGCACAGTGCCAGTTGCTGGGTTGACAGCATTAAACATAACAGATCCCAAATTAGAGGCATGAAGAAGGCTATGGAGAGGTTAGAGATGCTTGAGAGGCCTGTGTCCCTCTGACTACAGAAGAAGGAAACTCTCTGGGGCAGGAGAGTTAAAGCTGAGGCTAAAGAATGAGCATGTTGGTGGAAGTAGTGTTTGGAATAAATGTACCAGTCCATGTAAGCTGCTTTATGTTTAAACAGGTAACGTACACACAGCACAGAGTTTCCAAGTTCTATCAAAGGGTAAATAGAGAGTCAGTCTCACACCCCATTGGTTAATCACCCATTTTCCTTTTTGGAAGAAACCACTGATAGCCTTTCTGTCCTTTTAAGGATAGTGGGTGCATTTGCAAACTCATAAGAAACCTGCATTTTATTAATATTCATTTAAAATAGTGGTACTGGCATACTTTGTTTGCTTTTCCATTGACTGTATTGGATAATTACGATAAAAGCATGTTGGGATGGAGAGAGGAGTTGGTGGTTAAGAGCACTGACTCCTTTTCCAGAGGACTCAGGTTCCACATGATGGTCACAACCATCTGTAACTCCAGTTCCAGGGGGTCCCACACCCTCCCCAGGCAACAGGCATACACATAAAACTTTAAAAACCATGCTTAGCTGGGTGCGGTAGCACATGCTTTTAATCCTAGCACTCAGTAGGTGGGGGCAAATGGATCTCTATGAGTTAAAGTATTCACAGCATTTTGCTATTACGAAGGTTGTTGAGTAAATAGCTTTTTGTTTTTATATAGAAAGTCCTAAAAGTTCAATTACTGAACCAATGACTAAGTACATTTGCAGTTTTGAAAGCTACTGCCAAACTGCTCTAAGAGTTGTATAATGCAGTTAGTCTCTTGTTGACATCAAATGAGGATCCTTATTTCCTATGTTTGTGCCAACATGGAATCTTAGCAGACTTTTAGGGTTTTTTTTGTTTTTGTTTTTGTTTTTTTGTTTTTACGAGACAGGGTTTCTCTGTATTGTTTTGGAGGCTATCGGTCCAGTCCGGCCTCAAACTCACAGAGATCCGCCTGCCTCTGCCTCCCGAGTTTGTAATTTGCCTTTTTATTATTATTATGTTTATGGCCATGTAAGGTAATTGATTTTTTGTAACTGGACCTTTTTAAGTCTAGCCTTTATGTCACACAAAGGCTTTTTTCTTCTGGATTTAATCCAGCCTGCCTTTTCCTCTAGACCATTGGGTATTACTTACTGTTTTGTTTTTGTTTTTCTGAGATAGTGCTTCTCTGTATAACAGTAACTGTCCTGGAAGTCACTTTATAGAGCAGGCTATCCTCAAACTCACAGAAATCTGCCTGCTTCTGCCTTCCTAGTGCTGGGATTAAAGGTGTGTGTCATCATGCCAGGCTTTTTCTTATAACCTGTATAAGTCAGTTCTCTCCTTCTGCCTTTACCTAATGAACAATCATGCTAACCCCTTCCCCCTCTTCTCCCCTCTCCTCCCCTCTCCTCCTTTCTCTTTTTCTCCATAGGGTCTTTGTAGCCCTGGCCTAGAAATTGCTTTGTAGACCAGGCTGGCCTCAAACTTACAGAGATCACTCTGCCTCTGCCTCCCAAATGCTAGGATTAAAGGTGTATGCCATCACATACAATTAAGAAATTGTTTCTAATGTTTGTGTCATTCACACCAAGTGGCATGTGCAGCTCTTAGCTGCAGTGTGGTATGCATCAGGATACAGGTCATCTTTGTCACCTGCAGGGAGCTTCAGGCCCCCTTTAGCCAGGGTCCCTTGACCCAACTTAGTTTTGCTTTTTCTGCTCCACAGCTTCGTGACATCCCTTGATACTTAAGGTGTTTATTTTTTTCTGTTTGGTTGTCTGTTTTTGTTTGGTGCTGAGTATCAAACCCAGGGTTTCATGCACATTCAGTATATGCTGTACCATTGAAGCACTTCTCAGTTTTTATTTACATTTGATCTTGTCACTGAGTTTTCATTCTCCCGGTTAGAAGAAATATGTGAGATACATAGACCAGCAAGTGGTGCTCTCCACATTTGTTTGTTTTTCGAGACAGGGTTTCTCTGTATTGTTTTGGAGCCTGTCCTGGAGCTCACTCGGTAGACCAGCCTTGGTCTCGAACTCACAGAGATCCACCTGCCTCTGCCTCCCGAGTGCTGGGATTAAAGGCGTGCACCACCACCGCCCAGCTCTCCACATTTGAAAACATGGAAACTAAATAGGAGCCAGCACAATGGCTTAGGAGTTACACACTTGCTGCCAAGCCTGATAAACCTGTGTTCTATCTCTGGGACCCACAGGTTGGGAGGAGAGATTATAATTTTGCAAGTTGTCCTCTGACATACACACCCATGTTGGGACCTGGACCCGTGTGTGTGTGTGTGTGTGTGTGTGTGTGTGTGTGTGTGTGTGTGTGTGTGTGTGTGTGTGTGTGTATACGTACAGTAAGTATAATTTTTTTAAAAAAGGCGATGAAGTTAATTAACCTCAGAATAGTAGTCATTCCTTTAAAAAGCTAGCATTGTGGCAACTGGAGAGATGGCTCAGCAGTTAAGAGCACTTGTTGCTGTGTTTGGTACTTAGTGCCTACATGGTGGTTTATAATCACCAGTAACTCCAGTTCCAAGGGATCCAAGGCACCAGGTACACATGTGGTACATACATGTAGGCAAAACACTGAGATACATAATAAAATTTTTAAAATTGAAAGTTACTATTGGGCTGGGGAAATGATTCAATGGCTAGAGCTCTGACCACATTAGTGTGAGGACCTGAGTTCAAATCCCTAGGGTGTGATGTGGTATATGTATCTGTAATCCCAACACTCCCTTGGCAAGGTGGGAGGTACTTATGGTCCAGTGAGCTTGGGATACACCACAAGGAATAGAGATCATGTCTCAACCAAGGTAAAAAGCAGGGATTGGTACGTAGAGTGACCCTTTGACCTCCACACATGTCCTGAGGTTTGAGTGTACCTGCACTTACATAAGAATACACACAGTTTTATTTTAAAGTTGCTATTATTAAGACCTGGAGAGATGACTCAGCAGTTAAGAGCACCTGTTGTTTTTGCAGAGGACCTATATTCAATTCCTGGTACCCATATGGTGGCTCACAACCACCATAACATCAGTTTCAGGGGATCTGTTGCTCTCTTTTGACCTTTTTAGGCACTAAGCACGCATATGGTGAACATACATATATTCAAGCAAAACACTGTACACATAAAATAAATAAACCTAAAAAATTTAAAAACATAAGTGAAGTTATTAGCAGCTGGGCATGGTGGTACACACCTTTAAACCTAGTACTGAGGAGGCAGAGGCAGACCTCCCTCCCCCTCCCCCTCTCACTCCCTCTCCTTCTCCGCTTCTCCCTCCCTCCCCACCCCTCTCTCTCTCTCTCTCTCTCTCTCTCTCTCTCACACACACACACACACACACACACACTACTATTAACAAATCAATTTTGAGTTGTTGAAGAAAAAATTTTCATTAATAAAATTCCTTATAGATTTAGATTCATTTTATTAGCTTAAAGCAGATAGTTTATATTGATTTAAAAATTAAATTTAGGTAAATTGTATGAAGACAAAATATTTGAAAAATAAAAAAGACTTTTTTTTAAACCTAATCCCAACTTTATTTATTTGTGTTTGTGTGTGTACATCTGCCATTGGGTGTGAAGTGAGTTCTTTTATTTACCTTTATGTGGGTTCTGGTGATTAAACTCAGATTGCCTTTATCTGCTGAGCCATCTTGCTGGCCTATCTATCTAGGAGTGTTTCTGTGAGATGGATTTTTGAGGGGGGGGACTTCTTTCATTCTTCTTAGACTTCGTTTTCCATTCTTTTTTATTTTTCAAGACAGGGTTTCTCTGTGTAGCCTTGGCTGTCCTGGAACTCACTCTGCAGACCAGGCTGGCTTTGAACTCACAGAGGTCCTTCTGACTCTGCCTCCTGAGTGCTGAGATTAAAGGCGTGCACCTCCACCGCCCAGCTAGTTTTCTGTTCTTGACCCCCCATCTCTGTGACCAGCATGTCAGTGATTCTTGGCAAGGGCTGCTTAATTATTCTGTAGAGCTTAAGTGTAACAGCTGCTTTTCAGCTTTTAGTATTTGGTTTCTTTAAGTCTTAAGAAGTGATGTTATTGCCGTGGAGGGGGAAACAGTTGTGCCAAGCCAGAAGCCCCGAGTTCTGTGCCTGGAGCCCACATGGTGAAGAAGACAACCTGTTTTTGTCCTCTGGACCTCCACACGCCCCTCAACATACATAAATATAAAATTGTTTGCTTGTCTTAAAGTGTATGGTGAGGCATCAAGAGTCTGTGGGCGTGGCACAGCATGCTGCAGGAGGGACAATAGCAGTGGCTCCTGAAGGGTAAACCAGTTGTGGTTCAGGAATACTGTTGTCTCAAGGCATTTCTTGACTTGTAAATGCTAACTAACATTGAGGGGATCCTAGCCCAAATCGTGTCTCTTTCCACCAGAATGGTTTTTATTATCAAATTACTGCCTTGTTTATTTATTTGAGACAGTCTTGCTGTGTAGTTCAGGCTAGCCTCAAACTCATGGCAATCCTTCTGCCTCTATTTCCTGAATACTTGTATGGGCGAGAACTACCACACCCAACTTAACTAGTTCTTTTGAAAAAAGTTCCCTGCCACTCACAAAGACAGAATCCAAACCTTACACTTTTTCTTGCCTAAGCTGACCACCTACTTTTAAATGTGCTTCATGTACTTGCTCAGATGTATCAGACGACAGAATTCTAGCACCTTTGGCCTCATGGGAGAGGAATTGGATACAGGTCACAGATGGCAGTGTAAGGGACTTGTCTTTCCCATCTTCTCCAAGTGGGCATGCTTTCAGGACTCAACTGTTTGTTTGTTTGTTCCCATTCCTTTGGAGAGAATGCAAGATCTCTTGTGCACTGACAGCTAGGAGACAACTAAACATACGACCAGGCACTGGTGTGAGGATGCTCATGAAAGCAGACACGGGGAGAGCACCTACCGCAGATCTTCCAGCTGTAGTGCTTGATTTCCCAGTAGAGCGAGGGGGTCTTTCCAAATCATTCCCTCTTTTCCCTGTTGTATCCCTTTACTTCTCTAATCTCTGGACATGATCAGCTTCAAAAGAACACAATTTCTGTATCATCTGTTCCACTGGGCCTCTGCAGAAGGATCTGCAAAATAGATGCTGCAGAAATTAGCATATTAAGACCAGCTCAAATGTATTGGTAGTTGTTACATTATGGAAGAAGATGTGTCAGATGCTTGGCTACAGATCTGTGCTGGTTTGACTGGCTTACCATGCAGCAGAGTCTCACTGTATTACCTAGGCTAACCCTGAACTCTTGGGCTCAAGTAGTCCCCTCTTCTGTCCTCATTTTAATCTACAAAAAAAAGCTTTCGTGTCCCTTTCTTCTCCTGGTCAGTTGCATGCAATACCGAATCTATCCCTGAAAGGTTTTATCTCAGGAATTCAGGACTCCTAGATGATAGATATACTGTGTCTACAGAGGACAGAAAGTCCCTGACAGCCTCCTCCACTGCAGAAGAAAGTTCCCAGCATCCTACAGTTGGACATCTTAGGTGATTCGTGGTGTTTTGTTTTCTTCCAATTTTATTGTTCAAAGGTTGTTTGCTTGTTGCTTTCAGAAGTGGTCTTACTATGTACTCTGCTCTCATCCTTTGTCTGCCTCCCTACTGCTGAGGCTACAGGCATGTGCCTCCATGCCCAGCCTTAATCATTGTCTTAGACTCAGCAAGGAACAGGGGCTCTTCCTATTTTGGACCCTTTGGGCAGTTATGCTCTCAAATCTGACTTCTTATACCATTTAGCCCTTTATGGTACAACAGAAAACCCATTATTTTTTTCACCTTCTCATTATGAGCATGCTGAAAAAAGCGGCTTGTGCATGTGCAAAGGAACGTACTTAAGTAAATTACTACTGATGATGAATGCACGACATTACATAACGGAGCTGTCAGTGAACAAGTGTCCCTAGGATCTCCAGTGGTCCCTTTGTGTTTCTTTGAAGAATTGTCAACTGAACACTGGCCTTCTGCAGAGCTCTATATGAACCTCAGGTAGATGATGCCAGCTGTGAGGCAAGCCTACATGCCCCTCCCCTTACGGATTGTTTCCAGCCCTGGCTCATGCTGTGAGGCCCAGCAACACAGAGGCTCTTGGATCTTTTCTCAAGTACCTTGCAGGACTTACATCCTTAGATCTGGTCTCTTCTGCTCTTTCCTGCAGCTCTGGAAGGAAAGGGCCTTCACTCTTTCTGAACTTTGCAAAAGCAAAGTAGAATTGTGTCTTTTTTCCTTTAGAATGTTATTAGTGAAGCTTCTGTTCTTTTGTTCTAAGGCAGTGGTTCCAAACCTACCTAATGCTGTGACCCTTTAATACAGTTCCTCATGTTGTGGTGACCCCAATCATACAATTATTTAATTGCTACTACATAACTGTAACTTTGGTGCTGTTATGAATCGTAATGTAAATCTTTTGGGGATAGAGGTTTGCCTAAGGTTGAGAACCATTGTTCTGTGGCATCCACAAGAACTTAAAGTCCATGCTAATGTTCCATTGATGATTGAAAATGGGTGAGGTCAGCTCCAGTGCCACCCTACCATGATACAAGCTGAATTGGAAGGAAATACAGTCAGGCTGCAGAGACTCTGTGTAGCGCACATCATGGCCTTTCCTTTTGCCCCCTCATAATAGGAGGTAAAAAGGCCGTATTGAAGGCAGCATGTTTGAGTCCTCCCATTGGGCAACATAGTGGACAACTGAAGTGACCCTGCTTCATTTGAATGTCTTTCTTTCTTGCTCCTCCCTCCCTCCCTCCCTTTCTTCCCTGTTTGTGCACCTGCACTCTGGAGGTCAGAGATCACTTTTAAAGAATTGGCTCTGTTTGGGGGCTGGAGAGATGGCTCAGTTGTTAGAGAGCACTGCCTGCTCTTCCAGAAGACCCAGATTCATTTCCCAGAACCCGTATGACAGCTCACACCTGTCTGTAGCTCCAGTTCCAGGGGATCAGACATTCACAAACATGTAGGCAAAACACCAATACACACAAAATAAAAATAAATCATTAAAAAGAAGAAGAATTGACTCTGTCAACATGTGGGGCCCAGAGACCAAGCTTAGGTCATCAGGCTTAGCAGCGAGCACCCTTTCCTTCTGAGCCATTAGCGAACCAACCTGAGTGTCACTTTTTGCAGGAGAGGGATTTTGAGACAGGGTTTCTCTTTGTAGCCCTGACTGTGGAACTCACTCGATAGACCAGGGGGCCTGGAACTCAGAAATCCACCTGCCTCTGCCTCCTGAGTGCTGGGATCAAAGGCGTGCGCCACCACACCCAGCTTGTTTTTGTTTTTGAGGCAGGGTCTCACTCTGTAGCCCAATCTGGATTCTGATGGGGGAAGTCCTATGTATATGTCAGTAAAGCACTGTTGACCAATAGGGAAGCAAGATAGGTGGGACTAGGAGTTCTGGAGGACTCTGGGTAGGAGAAACACAGGGAGTCACCATGTAGCCCGCCAGAGAAGTAAGGTGTCCGGAACTTTTCTCCGGTAAGAGAAATACTTAGATTAACAATTATGGGATAAATACTTAAGTCATAGCTAGCCAGTAAGAAACAAGCAAGGCCAACAGCTTCATAATTAACACAGCGTCCTATGTGTTCATTTGGGGACTGCAATGCGGTAGAGCCCAGGCGACTGGCCGGGGGGGGACCAAAGCTGCTGGCAAGGAAAAGGCTTCTCTTTACAGGATTCACCTCACAATCTTTCTGCCTCAGCTTGATTATAGGTGTACTACCACTACATCCAGCACATGTGTGGTTTTTCCCTACCATGAAAAACTACAGGGAGATTAGAAAGTTCCCCTTTGATTAAGTCCTTAGTGCTGATAAAGCCCTGCCCTCCCTCTCAAGTGAGGAAGACTTTCTTCATCAAGAGAACAAGTCCTGAACTCAGATAGAACCGAGATACTCCCTACTCAGCCACCTACATGCTGTGCCCTTGAGCAGGTGACCCAGCATCTTTGAGCCTCTTTCTGTAAACACAGGTAAAAACTGGGAGATAGATCTGATGTAAGGACCTAAGTTCAGATCCCTAGTTCCTATGTAAAATCCAGGTGCAGAGGTGCATAACTGTAAGCCAGTGTCAGTGGGATAGAAGCTGGTGGATCCCAAGAACTCAGTAGCCAGCCAGTCTAAACCAGTCAGTGAGCTTCTGGCTCCATGAGAGAAACTCTCAAAAAAAGTAAGGTAGAGGGTGATTGAGGAAGACATTTGATGTTAGCCCCTGACCTGCACAGCACTCGCGCACGCATGTGCGTGCGCACGCACGGACACACAGTATACCAAAATGCATAGAGGAAAAGGAAAGTAAAGGATGTTGCCCCAAATCTCTGATTATTTTTCTCATTTTCATATATGCGTGGTTTACATGTGTGTGGATGTGCATGGGGTTGCATGATATCCAGAATCATTTGTGATAACTCTTTATCATACTCATCAAACTGGGAGTTTAACAATATGGCTAAGTCTTGCTAGGTAGCATGTTTTGGAGACTCCACCTTCTGACTGGAATTATAGGCAGGCTGCTATACCTATTCATCATTTGCATGAGTTCTGAGCACTCTGGTCTTCACATTTAATTGCTAAGTGCTTTAACCACTGAGCTATCTCCCTGGCCCCATAAAGCTCTAATTTTAGTAGAGGTACCAATAAATGATTACTTCTTAATAAATCTCAGAGCAGTTCCAGAAGTTGCTGATATCTAAAGTGTTGTGGCCCCTGGGTAACTTTCTTGGGGAGAGGGGGTGGTTGAGATGGAGTTTTAATAGTTCAGGTTGACATTAAACCCATGATCCTTCTGCCTCTACTTTCCAAGACTGGGATTGCAGACATGTGCCACAATGGCCTGCTCATTAGGTGGCTCTTAAAGTTTGTTTGCTTGTTTGTTTATTATTACGTGTGTGTAACCAACACCAAGGGCCTTTTATTTCTAGTCTATGGATTAATCTACAGTTACTCGTCTGCTTACTGACAGCCATGGAAGTGTGTCTCAGTAGCATGGTCATAGATAACGATACTGAAAAAGCCAGATGACCTTGGGCTCCTGTTCTGTGGGAGAGATACCTAGAAGGAAACTTCTTGGGTCAAAAGATATGGACAGTCAAAACACTGATAAATTCCCTCAGTTACCCTCCAAAATAAGACCAACTGTGACCAACAGTTCACTTGCCTGAAAAAAAGAGATAAATACCTATCTTCCCCTACTCTGCATTCTGGATCCTTCTCTTCCTCCCTGTGCACAGCCTAAGTGAACATGGAATAGAACACAGATCCACCCGTTTCTTCTCTGTCTTGCAGAGTCTGGCCACAGATAAAGGACCAAAATGACTGATTCAAAATACTTCACAACAACCAAGAAAGGTACTGTATTTCACCAAGACCTATGCTATGTCTGCAGATCGTCTGCTCCCTGCTATGTTGGAGAGCATGGGGAGGTGGAGACTTGGAGGCATCATTAGGAGTGGTGATCCAGAAACTGTTCACAGTTGTTGATATAAGAACATAAGTGTTCCTTTTAGAACCCAGGAAATAACATTAATGCTAAGCATGGGGAAAAGCCCCTGTTTTGTTTCCCATGGCTTAAAAATAGTTAAATACATTCCTCCCTGGGGAAACTATACAGTTTGTCAGCAGCCCTGCTGTTCGGGGAGGCTGGTTCTTATCTATGGCATTGTTCTTCAAGTTGTTATTCATTTGACATCATCATAAACATTTCCCAACAGTTCTTATGACTCAGTATTAAGCCAGTTAAGTTGCTGCACAGTTTACTAAGCTGAGTTAGTGAAATAGTGGAAATTGTTGTGACTGACAAGTGTACTTTAACCTCTCTGACCAGCCCTCATTTTGCCTGTAAAGATGTCTTTTGCTGGTACCCAAGAGGCCAGAAGAGTGTGTTGGAAGTACAGAGTTGTGAGCCACCATGGGGTTCCTAGGAGTCAAACCCCCAGTCCTCTGGAAGTGCTTTTAATACTAAGCTATCTCTCCAACTTCCAGGAGGCATTTTATCTATTGGTTCAGCTGTTGCTTATTTGTTAAGACAGTCTTGCCAGGGTTTAGGCTTTGGGAGGCAAAGACAGAAAGAAAGATCAGGGGGTAAAGGCCATGCTTGGATACATAACAAGTTCAAGCCTAACCTGCTTTACGTGAAACCCTGTCATAGGGCTCCTGACAGTGAGAAAGAGATTGAGAGACAGTGAATAGAAATAGAGACACCTAGACTCAATCTAAATCTGACATCATAGATAGTTTTAAGTGAGGAAAGGTCCAAGGCAGATTATAATAAAAGACCGAAGGGAGTGGGACCAGATCACAACTCTGCTGAGACAACAGCACCAGAGTCTGGGGGTGTGGCTTTGGGTGTAAAAAGAATTGGTTGTCTTCTAGAGACAGGAGCCAGGTTTAATGGCTGCACTGGGGCCTGTTGGAGGAACGAGGCATCTCAGGGCAATCTGCCCTGAGCTCACCTCACCAGCCTTCTTGGGATGTGTTTGACTGACCTCCATCACCTGGCCACAGCTTTGAGTAAAATAGTAACACCCCTGTGGACATGGGCCAGGACTGTCCTTGTCTGCTGAATCCAGGCCCCTTTTGTAGGACGAAGATGTATTCCTTCATAAATTTGAACCACAGGGTCTATAGATTATTCATGGCCCTGTTAAGCAGTGCCCTGAATATGACCCTGCTCAGGCTTTGCTAGGTCATTGTTCTTAATTAACTGTGTTTATTTTCTTTTTGTGATCATGGTTTAAAAAACAAAAATAAAACTCATTTCCTTTTCTCTCATTATGAGTCTACTTAGAACTTTCTCAGCACTTTCTTTCACATAACAGTCCTTTCTCACTCCTAGGACTAGAATCCTTCACATAGCTAATTAGTGTTAGCAGTTGTCCTTGATGTAGAACAGAGTGCCAGGCACTGAGATGGACGTTTCACAGCTGAGACTAAGTGAGGAACTCATTGCCCAGTCCAGAGAGAGGAGCAGGAAAGTAAAATGGGGTCAGAGGGACAAAGGGGTGTCCATGGTAGGGTCAGCCAAGCAAAAGGATTTATTTAGAGCATAGATTTTGTAAGCAATAAACCTGGTTCCAACCTTAGTCTGTCCCATCAGCTATGGAACAGTCTCCATTGCTCATCTGTAAAAAGGGGAAAAGGCAGGTTGTTGTGAATATGAAATGAGAAAGGCTCTGGAAAAAATTATTGTGGTTCTGGGCTCAGAAAGGTTCAGGAATTGTCTACCAGCTAACCTGCTAGCATGTCCTGACTATCTCCATGGGATGGAGTTGGGGAGCAATCACACATCCTCATTTCCTTTTCCTATATCATCAAGTTCTTAAGAACAATTTATTGCATGTTGCAGCCCTTTAAACAGCTGAATTCCCATCTCCAGGTTGAGGAAGTGAAACCCTGAGCAAGCTGTTTGAACTCAGGGTTCTGGGAAAACAGGAAAAGCCAATGTGTGAGGTCAGATACCTCCTCCCACTCTCCAGTTCCACTCAACCTTGAGGGAATTGGGGCAAGCGAGAGAGCTAGGGGGAGCTTGCTGTGCTCTGCATTTTTAGCAGTCCAGCTGAGCATGCCCCCAGAACCTTAGTTCCTATTCCTTTAGTCCAACATGGCTTCCAGGCTTCTATCACCTTAATTTCTCTCTTTACCGTTCCTCATTGTCACCTGTCCTACCTAACCCAAAGGCCCTAAAGTTTCTCTGCCTCCACCTGGTTCTCTGGGATGTTGGTGCAAGCAGTCATCTTATAGGGTGGGGATGGACTGCTCATCCCTGTCTACTGCCCTTAGGGGAGATCTTCGAGCTGAAGGCAGAGCTTAACAGTGACAAGAAGGAGAAGAAGAAGGAGGCAGTAAAGAAAGTGATTGCATCGATGACTGTGGGCAAAGATGTCAGGTATGCAAGACGAAGCTGGTGACAGCCAGGTGCTGACGAACAAGAGACTTCATAGTCCAGTTTGGCTCTTCTTATATCTTCCTTAGTTTGACTCCTTTGACAAACCTCATTTCCAAACACAGGACTCTGTTTGCACATGAGTGAAATGCTAATGCTCAGGCAAAAAGTAAAGTAAGTTAATGAAGCAGACTGGGTTGAAAGGGCAGTAGGCATTCAAGAGGGTGTGGCAGAAGCCCTCAGAAGCTCTGGGGGGTTGCTGCCCATAAAGGAAGATTAATGCAGTACAGTGGGTATTTTGGTATTTGTTTTGTTTTAAGAGCGTTGGTGGTGCACGCCTTTAATCCCAGCACTCGGGAGGCAGAGGCAGGCAGATCTCGTGAGTTCGAGACCAGCCTGGTCTACAGAGGGAGTTCCAGGACAGCCTCCAAAACAATATAGAAAAACCCTGTCTCAAAAAACAAAACAAACAAACAAAAAAACAGTAGGAAATGTGCTTTTTATTTTCTGTTTTGTTCTCTGTTCTGCCACTCAGAGCCTGGTTTAGGCTATCTTTGTGTCCTAAGTAGTTGTGTTTGGCTGCCTACTGGATTGAGAAATCTCCAAGTGATAGATTTCATGACAGCTCGGTATTTGCATCAGCGAGTCTGCAGAACACCTTCAGGTGTTCTCTACACTTCCCATTGTATGCAATGATGTTTTTACTGCCAAACAAATGAGGAAAAATACTCCCTAACAACCCCATGGCTAATGAAGAACTAAAAAAAATCGAACCTGGGCCTTCCAGAATCTGAACTGTTCTCCGTATGTCATGGTACCGTGCATATACCACAGAAGGTTCTGATGTCCAGCGGCTCCCTGGCTGGATCTTAGAGAATGATCCCCCTGTCCCAGGTCTCCACACAGATTGCCCACCCTATTGCTAACTTTAGCAAGGACCTCCTGTAGCTAGTTTAGGAGAGTTCTTAGCAGAGACCTCCTTAGGACAGAAGTAAGAGGAATGGGGCCATGATGTGCCTCAGTGGGTAAAGATGTCTGCCACCAAGCCTGACGGCCCAAGATCTACATAGTTGCCCTCTTCTACTTATGACGTCGTCACATGTGCACTGCATGTGCCAGAACACACACACACACACACACACACACACACACACACACACACACACACACACACACACTCGCGCGCGCGCGCTCAGTAAACTATGATCTAAAAATATGGACTGGGCATCTGTGAATCCCATTCTTTCTAGAAAAAAACCTCCTTCAATTAGAGCAGGTCCGTCACTTTCTAATAAAGGAAACATCTTTGTTCTTCCTCCTCAAAAGAGCTAGCTTTGCTGATAATGCCTGAGACAGCCATTCAGGCTCGTCGCTTCCTCTTCCTCTCCCCAGAGTGGTCCTGTTCTTGCTGGTGCACCATCTTTCCAGGTGCCTTTATCCATTGCAGCTCTGAAGGAACGAGACCTGTTGGGAATCCACTCCATTTTCTATGCTACCTTGTTCTTGGCAATAAAAACCCAAGAATTAAGAGGGAGGGTGCCAGCACTCGGGAGGCAGGCGGATCTCTGTGAGTTCGAGGCCAGCCTGGTCTACACAGCGAGTTTGAGGACAGCCTCTAAAACGAAAAACCAAAAAAAAAAAAAAAAAAAAAAAAAAAAGAGGGAGGGTGATGGTTCAAATTCCAGAAAACTGATTTTTGTGTTTTACATCAAGGCCTATAACTCTAGGATGATTATGGTACCATTTGGGAAGAGTCATACCTAGTACAGCAAAGATCATAATCAGATCTGGCTCCTCATGTTGTTTGACATTTCTTAACCTCAGAATTATCAGAAATGGTAGCATTCCCCTGGCTTCCTGGGGCTGTTAAATGAGATGAATTGTGTCCAGTCATTAGCACAAAGTCTGGTACATAGCATATGTCCCAAATACCTTGCTGGTTCTTAGTGATTGCCAAACCTATCCCTTTAGCCCTGCTTCCCTGAGATGCCCTGGAACCAGCAGCCCAATATAAGGGACCATATGAAGTTTTAGGGAGAGAAGAAAGAATAATATTTTGCAAATACTAGATGCTTTAGGAATACTGTCTCATTAAGTATCACAAGGGCCTAGAGAAGTGGGTTTCTGGAGGTAGGGAGAAGTCCTGGGAATTGAATCCTGTTCCTTGTATATGCTAGACAAGTATTCTACCACTAAGCCCCAGACCCAGCCTCAAAGTCAATTTCTTTTTTGTTTTTTGTTTTTGTTTTTGTTTGGTTTTTGGTTTTTTGAGACAGGGTTTCTCTGTGGCTTTGGAGGCTGTCCTGGAACTAAACCTTGTAGACCAAGCTGGTCTCGAACTCACAGAGGTCCACCCACCTGCCTCTGTCTCCCGAGTGCTGGGATTAAAGGCATGTGCCACCACCGCCCGGCTCAAAGTCAATTTCTGTTACACCTTTATAAATGAAGGAACTTATACTTAGGGTCTGGAAGTAGTTTCCCAGAATCATGAGCATAGCAAGAGGCAGGGCTGTTTTGATGGGATCTTCTTGTGCTTGAGCCCCATGAAGCAAACAAGCCTTTAAAATCACTGCCTGTCTTCCTTCTTCCCCATTTCTCACTGCCATCCCTTTCCTCCCCTGCAGTTAGCTGCCTGGAAAGCTTGTGTTCTCTGTCTTCAACCTCTGCTGATGCTACTTTGATTTTGCAGTGCCCTCTTCCCTGATGTGGTGAACTGCATGCAGACAGACAACCTGGAGCTAAAGAAGCTGGTGTACCTGTACTTGATGAATTATGCCAAGAGTCAGCCTGATATGGCCATCATGGCTGTCAACACCTTTGTGAAGGTGAGTAGGGACCCAGTGGGAATGAGGGTAAGGGCTGCTCACTGTCTCATGTCCCTGTCTCTTTGGAGTACTGGGGTACTCTGGCTTGGATGGAATTTTCAGGCATATTTGTAAACCTGCAGGCTTCCTTCTGTCTGAGCAGGCTGAGGGCCTCTTCCTCCAGAAGAGGGCTCCCTCTCTCTCCAGAACCACAGACCTAAGACTGTGGCTTATTCGTTACCTATGAGTTGGGACCAGGCCTATAGGCCTATCATTTCCCTGTGTCTGTAGCCATGACAAATTTAAGCAAGCATCTCTATTCCCTTACCAGATGACTCCTTTCTGTATTTTCTGTCACTTGATGAGGAGGAGAGCATGAACTTGGACACTGACTCCTAGCCCAGTGTTGCTCACATACAGGAAAACGAGAGGTTTCTGTGGCTGTGTGTACCTGTAATTCCAGCACTTGGGAGGCTAAGGAAGGAGGGTTGCCAAGAGTTGTAGGTCAATCTAGGCTGCATAGTGAGTTCCAGGCCAGTCTGAGCAACAGGGCAAGACCTTAGCTGAAAAGATTGAGGACTATAGTGCTAGGAGCAAATGGGTTTGGATAGCTGCTCTTCTCTGTTCAGACAGGGTAAGCATAGAGCCTTCTGCAGAGCCTCCACTTCCTTGGTTGTGAACAGGACCCCAGGAAGCAGCAGAGAAAGTGTATAAGCCCCTCACACAGTATCTGGCAGATGCTTGGCATCCATTCTGTGGCATTTACTTTGAGTGTTGTTGGCTGTGGTCGGTGGACGTCCTACAGCAGCTGCCTGATGTTGCCCAGAGCTGGAAGCCAGGAAGAATAGGAAGCCACAGATGACTCATCCTGCCCCTGCTCCTGCCTAATGACTGGTTCCCTTTAGGACTGTGAGGACCCCAACCCCCTCATCCGGGCCCTGGCAGTGAGGACCATGGGCTGCATTCGAGTTGACAAGATCACAGAGTACCTGTGTGAACCACTCCGAAAGTGCCTGAAGGATGAAGATCCATATGTGCGTAAGACAGCGGCTGTGTGTGTAGCCAAGCTCCATGACATCAATGCCCAGCTGGTAGAAGACCAGGGTTTCCTGGACACACTTAAAGACCTCATCTCTGATTCTAACCCCATGGTAAGTTCTAACAGTCCTTTGGATGCCCACAGACTCCTGGGTTCCTTGGGAAGAACATCTGGCATGACCCCCACCTGGCTTTCCTTTTCTTAGAAATTAGGTCCTTGAGGAATATCTAGTGCCTGTTCCTTGCAGAGGCTTGCAAGATCTGGGCCTGGATTTCCTTTGACCCTCTCAAACTATCTACATGGCTTCAGGAAAGCTGCCTAATCTTGGAATCCCTGTTTGATCTCATTAGACTTTGGGAGGTGACATACTTAATCTAGCTGGCCTGACCTGGCAAGCAGTGACTCTGCAGTTAGTGCTAGTGTCCTTCCTTTTCTAATTGCTGTCACGCAATGTGATGACAGTACTTTGCAGTGAAGTTTGTCAGGGCTTGTAATCCTGAGAGGTAAAGGCCACCCTCTGCTATATAATGAGATCTTTTCTAAAAATGTAATAATATGTAAGTAAAAAATGAAATATTCAAAACATTGGGCACAGCCCCCACTCTGTACCCAACGGAAACACTGATTGCTCATAAAGACTGATTACTAGAATACTGTGTCATAGAGGAAAGTTGAAAACATTTTAATAGACTACATAAAAGGAGCTGTCTTGGTGGAAACATTATTTGGTAAACCCCTCTATAGCCCAGACCCATCCACTGTCAGCAGCCTTGAAGAGATCTGCAGGGTTCTTCTGTCTCTGAGCACAGCTGACAGCCACCGCAATGAGTGGCTCTAACCAGTAGAGGGAGGTTGAGCTGGTACCAGGCATTGCCTTCATTGCTAGGTGCCTGGAGCTGGGCCTTTCTTTCCCTTCTTTCCATCAGCAGGTGTACTTATTTTACAGAGGAGTTAGTGGGGTGAGTGTTGTGAGTCAGACCTTTTTGAGACTCTAGAACCTACCAGTAGGGTCATATTCGTTATAGAATGTCCCATCTTGACCTGCTAGTGTCATTAGCCTCTACCCCTTCCACCCTCTCAACCAGGTGGTGGCAAATGCAGTGGCTGCCCTCTCAGAGATCGCGGAGTCTCACCCCAGTAGCAACCTGCTTGACTTGAACCCACAGTCCATCAACAAGCTGTTGACAGCCCTTAACGAGTGCACTGAGTGGGGCCAGATCTTCATTCTGGACTGCCTGGCCAACTACATGCCCAAGGATGACCGTGAGGCACAGAGGTGAGCACACAAATCCCTTTACCAGCCTGCTGGATATGGTCCTCATGGCCTCTCTGAGTTGGGCCTCAGGCCTGAATGGGCCTCCTTCCAAGACCTTTGTGCTGTCATCAGACACACTTTAAGGGAGCCAGCTGGCTTCTCATCTCCAGAAACATGCTGTCAGTTGTATGGCTTCAGGCAGTGAGCTCCCTGCTTATTATAAACATATATGGGGTCTAGCTAGGAACTGACAAGGGTCCATCCAGGCTGAATGAAGAGCTTTCCAGCTTCAGAGCCACTGAGTTCTCTAGGTATCTGACCTCTGCTGGGTGCCTTCCATGTTATGTAATGTTTAAAGCAGATTCGAGAAATGTATCCTATCGTCATCAGCCATCTTACAGACAAGGAGACTGAATTAGAGAAGTGCAAGGAATTGCTCAGTTCACCCAGCAGGGACTGACTTGACCAACATGAAAGAATGAATCCTTTGTCAGTAGGAGGGAAAGAGCTTATATCTAGAGATATTTACTATGTTCCAGGCACTGTATTCATTCTTTTCACTTAAGTGTCCAACAAACCTGTGGAGTAGACATTGTTACACTAACTCTGAGATGAGGAAACTGAAGCTCACAGTGTTTTAGGCCTGCTAGAGTCAGTAGGCAGCAGACCAGAAGGCCTTCCTCTTATAGAAGACATCCTGTTTTACCTGGAGATGTAGCTCAGTTGGTAGAGTGATTGCTAAGTATACATGAAGCCCTGGGTTCTAGCCCCACACAAACCAGGCATGGTAGTGTGTGCATGTAATCTCAGCACTTGGAGGGTGGAGGCAAGAGGGTAAAACATGCTAAGACCAGTGGGAGAGCATTTGTCTTACACATATGAGACCCTAGGTTCAGTTTAAGTACTGGAAGAAAAAGAAAAGGTAGGGGCAGAGCAACCCTTTTCTTGGGCAGTTCATTGGCTACATAGTGAGTTTGAGACCCATCTGGGTTATATGAGACCCCGTCTCAAAAAAACAAAAACAAAAACCAGACATGCTGTTTTGATAAGTGAACCAGGACTTTGCCCTTGTCTGTCTCTCTTTGCACTGCTGAAATGGCTGGACCCCAGCATCTGTGAAAGGGTCACTCCGAGGCTCTCCCATGCCAACTCAGCTGTGGTGCTGTCTGCTGTGAAGGTGTTAATGAAGTTCATGGAGATGTTGTCCAAGGACCTGGACTACTACGGCACACTGCTCAAGAAGCTAGCACCTCCTCTGGTCACACTGCTGTCAGCAGAGCCAGAGCTGCAATATGTGGCTCTACGCAACATCAACCTCATCGTGCAGAAAAGGTACTGAGACTGCCATACATGTTTGCTACAGGCTAGAGTCAGGGGCCTTCAAGGGAGAGTGATCTGTCACCATGCAGGAAGTCTAAAGAGTGCTACACTGCTCTCAACCAGAGGACACCTGAAAGAAACCATCGGGCCTAGATCAGGGTCAGTGTTAAGAAGCCCTGCCTGAGCTGTAGAGACTAATAAGTAAAGACAAGCACAGTGCTGCTTTGCCTGCACATTTGGTGACTTAGTCTGCAGAGTCCTTCAGGATAGCTGAAGACTTGATAGTGTGCAGTTTGCTTGGGGACAAAGTTCATAGGTGTCATCAAAATCCTTGAATTTGGAGACCTTAGAGATGGTGAGAAGTTGTGGATTTGACATTGACCTCAAGGCCTGAAGGGAGTAGAACAGAACGCTGGGCAGCCTGCTTCCTTCCTCCTAAGGGATGACTCTGATAAGTCACTGCTCCCAAGGAAGGAGTCTGGTGCTGGATGGGGAAGGTCTGAAACTCCATAAGCAGCACTGGATCTGAAGTCTCTGGAATGGCCTTCTCCTTCCTCTAAGGCAGCTCTGAGTGAGGGTGCCCTGCAGCTGGGGTGGGACCTACCTCCTAAATTCTCCTTCCAGCCTCTCTATAGTCAGGGCTTGGCAAGGACATCTCATTTCTGTTGTCTGCTGCTAGGAACCAGGACCACAGTGAACAGGGCCCCTTAGGAAGGTAGCATACTTTGTCACATACTTTGTCACAGCAGCAGTCTGATTCTTAATATTTTTTAGATGGCCAGAGGTATTTATTGAGCTGGAACATTTGTGGAGATTTGGAGAGTAAGCATGGGTAAAGTGTTCTAAGTCTCTAAGTAACGTGATATGACTAGGGCTTGGCTGTTACAGTGTGAGTCTCTATATACCAGTGCCCTTGGGTCACTGCATTTATTAGAATACTGGAACTAGACCAGCATGAAGGGTTCTCTGTGCTATATTTAACACAGCAATCTCTTAAGAAGTTGTCTATGAGCCGGCGGTAGTGGCGCACGCCTTTAATCCCAGCACTCGGGAGGCAGAGGCAGGCGGATCTCTGTGAGTTCAAGGCCGGGCTGGACTGACAGCCTCCAAAACAATACAGAGAAACCCTGTCTTGTAAAACCAAAAAAAAAAAAAAAAAGTTGTCTATTGGTCTATTGTAAAGAGAAGCCTTCCCGCCAGCCTGGTTCCAGAGCCGCATCAGTCCCAAATAAACACACAGGAGGCTATATTAATTGTGAAGCTGTTGGCCTTGCTTGTTTCTTACTGGCTAGTTCTGACTTAAGTATTTATCCCATAATTGCTAATCTAAGTATTTCTCTTACTGGAGTAGTTTTCGGGCTTCTTATCCCATGGTGTTACATCTTGACTTTCTGTGTTTCTCCTACTAGAGTCCTCCTGGACTCCTAGTCCCACCTATCTTGGTTCCCTATTGGCCAACAGTGCTTTATTGACATATACACAGGACTTCCCCAACATCTCCTCTTTTCTGTCTAAACAAAAAGAAAGGTCTTAACTTTAACATAGTCAAATTGTATATAACAGAACAGTTATCAAGCAACACAGTTACAATATTTTAGCAAGATTTAAAGAAAATATCATCCATCCCATCCTTGTGAGTCCAAAGTTCTATATGTAGCTTATCTTTTATCATAACTAAGGAAAACTATAATTATAACTATCTGTCTTCAACTCTATCAAAGACCACAGAAGGATAATATATAAACACTAGAATTGACAGAGACATCTTACTGTCTGGACAGTCACCCGAAGTTCATCTGTAATGTTGGGGCATCCATCTTCAGCCCATAGGCCACAATGTGTCCAGAAGATTTCTCAGCAAAGCAGGAAATTTCAAACTATCCATCTGCATCGGCAGTCTGTCAGTCATTTTTTTTTGTGTCCTGCAGAAAGTCTAGTAGACTCTTCCATGAATCAGGAACCCTGAAGGACGATTTGAGTTCAGCAGTTACTTTCCTATGGGCCCTGCATATCCAGATTATACAGCAACAGTCAAGCAGTCCAGGCAAGAGCAGTTTCTTGCCCAAATGGCTAATCTTGCCATGTTGAAAGCAAACTCCATAACAAGTTTTTTCAATGCCCATCTTCCTCTCAGACGTAATTGGTGCTGCCAGGAGCAGACATTTCTCATTGTCAAGAAAAACCCTAAACCATTTAAAATGCCATTTTCTGAAGGTCTTTGAAAGGTTTGAAGACTATCTCAAATATATCTCTGTATATCTAGAAAACCTAACTTACCTAACTATAAGTTCTGACTATTATAAGTAACTATCTATAATCTGTATTTAATTATGCATTATGTTTTAAAAGATCATTATAAGCACAATACTTAATCAAGAGGAAAAATATACATATCACAAAATTGACCTTGAATTTGTATCAATAAATGAAAAACCATACCCATACCATAGTCCATGTCACCCAGTCATGATGTGAACCAGCCTGACATGATTGGGCAGCCTTTGTAAAGTCTCAATTGTAGAAGTCATCTTCCTACTACCCATCTCAGAGTCTTCTCTCCCCACAGAGCTTCATCCCTGGCTATAACTTTGTTTTAGAATTATTAATTTCTATCCTGGGAAGGACATAGAAGTACGAACCAGGGTGGTACCTCTTATCTTGTTCTCATCCTTTTAGTTTGTGACAAATGCAAGCTTTGTAACCCCTTTGAATTTCCTCGTGTTAGAAAATTATGTCCTGTGGTACCATTTGAGGGCAGCAGGCAGCAGGGGAGGAGCAGTGGATACACTGAGACAGCTCAGCAGGTGACAGTTCCTATTGGCAACCGCCTTCATGCAGCAGGCACTGATCATGCTAGGTGTTTCATCTCCCACAGTTGACCTATTGTGCAGGCATTTGTTTGTGTTCACAGGTTGACTAGGATTTCCCAGTAGTCATTTGTGCTCCTTACCTAAGACTTAGTAGAGTGACCTACAGCTGGGTCATAGCAGAGAGTATAGAAGAATCCATGAAAGGCTTTCTCTTGGGCTTTCCTCTATTGAAAGGCCAGCAGAGAGCAGCAACATGTGTGGAATGTTTCCTCCCAGGGAGCCAAATTGAGACAGGGCACCTGGGGGCAATAAGACAATAGGGGCACAGTCCACTATTTCAGGACTCCAGAAGGAAAGCAGGGTTTAAACATAAACTGTATTATTTATAAATGGTCTAGGCATAGTCAGCCATCTTTATCTTTGAATGAACAGGATGAATGTTCTGAGAGTTTGAGTTCATACCTGCCAGATTCAGGCCTGGGGTAATACTTATTCCTGCACAGTTCATTCTCATTTCATGGGTAAGGAAACAAAGGCTGAGGTCACACACTGGGATTAGAACCCTGGCCTGCTGCCTACTATCCATGTAAATTCCTTTTCCTTCCTGAGATGTGGCCCAGCAAGCTGTAGCCAGGAAGAACTACTGCCTATGGTCACACAGTCATGGTGGTGGTTCTGCCTCCCTGGACACCAAGCTTCGCCTGTAGTCCAGGAAATCCCCAGCAGATGTGGAATGACTCCTCATGGGTCTTACGGCTTCTTTTTTATTCTCTGGGCATCCTGCCCCACCACCAGACCAGAAATCTTGAAGCATGAAATGAAGGTTTTCTTTGTGAAGTACAATGACCCCATCTACGTGAAGCTGGAGAAACTGGACATTATGATCCGTCTGGCCTCTCAGGCCAACATCGCCCAGGCAAGCAGAGTATGGTGGTGTGGGGCACAAGCTTTGGTGACAGACAACTTCCTAGATGTCTCTAGGTCAGCATGCTCACTGTTGACATTTTATCTCATGGAGAGTTGTGGATGCTCTGTAAGCAAGTAAAACAACTAATATTTGTATTAATAAAGAATATTCTCAAGCTGTCCACAGAGGTACACTCCTGAAGTCCCAGATACTTGGGTGGTTAAAGCAGGAGAATCAATTGTTATAAGATCAAAACTACCTTGGACAACATAATTAGACTCCCTATACATACTCAAAAAAATTCTCCTTATTCTATTATTACCTATCATTTATTCAGTAAAACGTGGTAGTTGGGCACCTAGGGATATGGTTCAGCTGGTAAAGCACTTACTAGGGGCAGTCATGAAGCCTTGAAATTAATATCCAGAACCTATGTGTGGGGACTGAGGAGATGGCTGACTCCATAGTTAAGAGCGCTTACTACTTTTTCAAAAGACATGGGTTTAGTTCTCAGCACCCACTTTAGGAAGCTCACAACCACCTGTAACTCCAGCTTCAAGGTATCTGATACCTTCTTCTGTCCTCTGTAGGCTCATGTTTCTCTCTCTCTCTCTCTCTCACACACACACACACACACACACACACACACACACACACACACACACACACACACACACACAGAGTCTGGTGTTGTGCATTTATAACCCCAGCACTGGAGAAGTGGAGACAAGCAGATCCCTGGGGCTGACTAGCCAGCCAGCCTAGCCTCACTGGAAAACCCCAGGCCAGTGAGAGACCCTATCTCAAACCAAAAAACAAACAAAAATAAGAACAAAAGTAGATGCACAAATGTGTATAAGCATACCTCCTGTCACACACACACACACACACACACACACACACACACACAAAAGCTGGGGCTGGAAATGTAGTTTAGGGGTTATAGTATCTACTTAGTATCCCCAACACCATACACACAAAATGATGTACTTGGATATAGTAGCTGTTAGTGTAAAGCAAGGGTTGTTGAGCCTTGCTACATAGTCATCCTCTACCTTCCTTCTGAGTTATCTTCCTTTTGAGGAGCCTGATGACACTCTCCTGGGTCATTCATTGTGAGCAGTCAGCAGAGTCCCATTCCTTTAGGAGTTTGTGCATTTCTGTTACCCAAGTATTCTAACAGATTGTTCTATCAGATGTCTCCAATCCATTTTCTGTTTGGACCACAGGTATTGGCGGAACTCAAAGAGTACGCTACAGAAGTAGATGTGGATTTTGTACGGAAGGCAGTGCGTGCCATTGGTCGCTGTGCTATCAAGGTGGAGGTAAATAAGTTCTGGGATTCCATTCCTAGCCAGGGAGGGAGAAGGTTGTTGAAAACAGAAAGCCAGTCTGATCCTAGAAGCTGTTTATGGTCCAGGAAGTCCAAGGGTCACCAACAGAGACTCCAAGGTGCCCACTATACAGATTAGATTGGCTCTTTCTCACTTCAGGCCCTTGAGTTGTAATATGTAAAATTATGCCACTGTAATGATGGTTCTCCTACAGCATTATCTAAGGCCACAGGACAGCCACCAACTCATGGAGTTCCTGTTAGACTTATCACAGAGCTCTGGGGCAGGACCTCTGCCTGATAATTCAGAAAATACCTTGATTGAGCTACTGGGCTTCTTCCTCTGACCTACTAAGTCACTCTAAACCCAGTGCCCTGGCATTTTATTCCTTCCACTCTGCCTGGGGATCTATTCCTTGACATTGACCTGTACTCAATGGATCCACTGGTGGCTTAAGGATCCTGGGATAGCTGGTCATACCCACTCAGGACCCTTGAGGTGTTTTAAGCTGTTTTCCCCTTGATATTTATTATTGCTCTCCTGAGACATCTGCCCCTTCAGGCTATTGTGTAGTATGTAGAAATAAAAGCAAAAGACTAGGTACAGAAACTTTGTAGGTCTAGTCATTGCAGATAATTTTATAAAGCAAGCCAGAGAGACAGGGCCAAATAGGATCACTCAGCCCTTGGGACTTTGCCTAGAGGGACTCCCAATGACCTCACACTGTCAAGAGCTACACCGCCGGTTGTCTTGTGTTCTCATTCAGTCTGTATGTCCTTTTCATCAAGGGCCCTCATTTGGCCCTTGTTCTCTGCCTCCCCGTTATCAAGGGAGAGAGATGTGTTCTCATGCTATGATAAAGAAGGTGGGCAATGGGTCTGAAGCCGCTTGACCCCGGCAGGATCATTAGCTCAGTTGGAAACTGTGTGCAGAGACCTTGCCTACACTGCCTCTTCTTCCTACACAGCAATCTGCAGAGCGCTGTGTGAGCACATTGCTTGACCTCATCCAGACCAAGGTCAACTATGTAGTCCAGGAAGCCATTGTGGTCATTAAGGACATCTTCCGAAAGTACCCCAACAAGTAGGTGCCCACCCCTCATGGGAAGAGGGCAGCTTGGCTTCCCCTTCCTCCTTTCCCTTTCCATTTCACAGCTTTCTCAGAAGAAACTTTGTCTTTTATCTTCTTTTACCCAAGCTGGCCCTCCAGGCCAAAATAAGAACAGCTAAACTCCAGCTAAACATCCCCTCTCTTCACCACCTCTCCAGAGCTGGGCAGCTGCCTATCTGACTTAGCCCCTAACCCTCCAATATACACATTGGCCAAAATTCCTTGGTGCTTACCTGCTGGCTCAATCCTGCTTTCCCAGGTATGAGAGTGTGATAGCCACACTATGCGAGAACCTGGACTCCCTGGATGAGCCTGAGGCCCGGGCTGCAATGATCTGGATAGTGGGCGAGTATGCTGAGCGGATTGACAATGCAGATGAGCTGCTGGAGAGCTTCCTTGAAGGTTTTCATGATGAGAGCACCCAGGTGAGCCTTCATGTGGGCACACCCATCACTGGGCCTGTCCCACCCCTATACCCTTCCTTCCTCCTATTGCATTGCCAGTGTGGACAGACATTAATTGACAGGCTCTGTGTGGCCCCTTTTTCTCCTCCACAGCAGTGCCTCAGAGGACATAGTACAGTCTGTGGTGTGTGTGGAAGTTGGTCAGAAGTTTCTGGCTTTAATTTCATATTTATCTTTGGTAGTACATAGACATGTCCCAAATAGAAGTACTACAGAGACTGTATAATGAAAACTCTTCCTCTAACTGCTTTCCTAGCCATAGTTCTCCCAGTTACTAGCATACTTAAGTTTCTTGGTACTTGGAGATTGTAGAATGTACCAGTAGATACTCATACAGACACTTGAGCCAGCTCTTACTGTTCTTGGCATTTGCATTCCATAACCACCACAATTCCTGAGTGAGTACTGAGCTACACTTCCAGGAGAGATACACAGTTCAATTCTTGATGTCTAGATTCATTTTATCAGTTGGTCAACATGTAACCTTTGCCTTGAACTCAGTGGTCAACAACACTGACTTATGCCTGACTGTTTTATTTAGTGTACATATTTCTCCACAGAGAACATTCTAGTCTTCTAGAACAGCACGGTAACACCACACTTGGGGGCCATTTTAAATGAGGAGAAGGATACTTTTTTTCATAGAATGAGAGCTTAAAGGAAGGGTAGAATCAGCCTTGCTTTGTCCAGCCTCAGCTTGGAAGTATTCGTCAGGTGATTTAGGTTTCCATTGCTCAGCCTGTATCTACAGATGACCACTTAAGCCCTGTGAATATTGATTTTCAGGGGCAACAAGAGGCAGATTTACAAGCATAGAAGCAGGATATGACAGTGTACACATGTAATCCCAGCATTCAGCAGGTGTTGGTGGTCATCCTTGGCTATATGAAGAGTTTGAATCCAGCCTGGACTACATGAGACCTTGTCAATAAAAACAAGGCTGGTGAGATGACTCAGTGGGTAAAGACACCTGCCACCAAGCCTAACAGCTTGAGGTCAGTCAGGAACCACCTGGTGGTAGGAGAGAACCAACTCCTTCAAGTTGTCCTCTAGCCGCCTCATGTCTCATGACATACACGCCTTTCACATACACACGAAGAAATAATAAACAGTTGTAATAAAAAATAAGCCAAGTGTTTGCAAGCATGGTATTACAAATGAAGAGAAGTGGGGTGTGTGTGTGTTTCCTTCTCGCTTAAATGCTATTGTAGTCCACTATGCAACTTCAGATTGCTTAGAACCTTGCCTTCTCCCCTTAGTGTAATTCTGCAGGCATGTCTTTGTTAATGTATGCTTTATTTGAGTCATTGGACATTTGTGCATCTAGTCTGTTCTTGGGAGTGGGCTGCTGTGGCTAGGTGGCATGGTGTAGAACTGTGAATATTTCAGGGATGCAGCCTTAAGCAGATAGCTTGGAAAGAAGGGATTGAACCCTTGAGATCTGGGTAACTCTTGCCCGATTTCATTTGGTAGAGTGGTCGTCCTGGCTTGACCTCCCATCTCAGGTGGTACTGTCCTGCCTCTTGTACTTGATTTGAACAGCTCAGAAGGTAATGGGTATAGTTTTGTCTGCATCTCTTTATTTTTGCTCCTTTTGCTGTGAATTAGGAAATGTCTTCTGCCCGGTGCAGGCAGTGTAACCTATAACCTAGTGAGTCCAAACATGGGCAGTGGAATTAGAAACCCCAGAGCTCATACCTCTCATCTGCCTCACCCTTGCTTAATGATTTTATGCTCATCTTTAACATATTTCTACCCCATAGTAAATACTCATCAGTGATAGTATTGACCTGGGTCAAGATTAGATTCTACAGTGAAGTGGCCCAGGAAAAAGCAGGGCCTGCTAGTTCCCATAGCTGACATGTCTAAGAGCACACTCCTCCCATACTCTTGCCTTGGGGTGTTGGGGCTATGTCTGCCACCCTAAATGGCCTCTGCCTTGGTCACATTCCCAGAGCAGGAGCTACAGTTAGGCAACAGTTCAGGTTCTGTCCTTATAGTTTAACTACTACCATGGACAAAGAGAACTTCTGCCTCAGCAGTCCAAAAAAGTTCCAAGATCTGTGTTTTGTGGAGCCACTTACCAAGACTGCTGGGCCTGTTGTTGACCCTAGCCTGTGTGGGTGGACAGAGACAGAATGGCAGCTCTCTGAAGGAGAGCCGGCAGAGTGTGTCCCTAGCAGTCCTCGCAGGGACTCATTACCACTCACGCTCCCACTGCCACCGCCCCCAACTCCCTCACGCAGCTTCACTCTCATCATCAGCCATCAGCCTCTCCTCTGCAGCTGCCCAGAAGCCAAGCCTTGCTGTGCTCTTTCGGCCCTTATGGAGGATTGCCTGGGGGCAGGTAAGCTGCCAAATGTTTGGGTTAAGTCTTACAGCCTCTTCCTCCACAGGAATAAACCTGCTAAAGAGCCAAGGACTAGAGAAAGTCAGAAGGAAAAGTTGAACTCAGATTTCCTGTGTTCCTTAAATTTACCAATTCCTTGCACCTTCAGTCCCAGCACAGCTTTACAAGGGTTATTTGCATTGGTTGTCTGTTTGACTCTTGCAGTTAACAATGTGAGTTATACCCATTTTACAGATGAGGTCAGGTAACTTTAGCAACTGTTGGGAAGTGATAGAGTCAGAGTTCAGATGAGGTGTGATCTTATTCTAACTCCAAATCAAGTGCTGTAGGTTGTTTGCAAAGCTCATAAGACACCAACTCCCACCTGAAATGGGTCATGCTTTTTCTTTTTTTTTTTCTTCTTTCTGTGTGTGTGTGTGTGTGTGTGTGTGTGTGTGTGTGTGTGTGTGTGTGTGTGTGTGTGTATGTGCATTGGTGTTTTGTCTGGGTTTTTGTCTGTGTGAGTGTCTGATCTTGGAGTAACAGACAGTTGTGCGCTGCTGCCATGTGGGTGATAGGAATTGAACCCAGGTCCTCTGGAAGGGCAGCCTGTGCTCCTTACTGCTGAGCCATCTCTTCTCTTCAGCCCCTTTTTTGTGCTTTCTCAAAGGGTGCTTTTGCAACAGGGTTTCCATACATCTTGGGCTGGCCTCCCTCTTGCTAGGTAGCTGAGAATGACTTGAATTTCTGGTCCTTTTGCCTCCACTCCCCAGGACTGGGATTGCTGGTATGAACCACTACCCATGACCAAAGGTGACTGCATGGCTGGAGCCAGATGTGGAAGCCACATGCTGGGCTTACTACTGCCTTGGAAATAATCTTCTTCTGGTCCTTTTCCACTGACCCATATACAAGCAGATGTCAAGGGGCTGTGAATGACTCATTCCCAGAAGAAACCTCCTTTGTTTTGTTTTCTTTTTTTTAATGGGGTTGCACAGTGTGTTAAGGCACTAGAGTAGAGATCAAAGACAACTTTTAGAAGTTAGTTCTCTTTCCACCATGTGAGTCCCAGGGATTGAACTCAGGTCATCAGCCTTAACAGCAGGTGTCTTTACCACAGCCATTTCTCTGGTCCATCCTCTCCATTCTTACTCCTGGTGTTAGACTACCCTGCAAGCTAGGATGATGAAGCCATGCATTTCAGTGCATACCTTCTACTGAACAAGCAAGAGTTAGCTACCCTACCAGTACTGCTGCTGAGCTGCCTGGGCCATTGCTCCCACCCTCCCCAATAGACCTGTTCCAGGCTGGGGGGGGGGGAGATTTGGAGTTCTGAAGAACCACGTACATGGCCTTGTGTGCAGGTTTTTTCAACTATCATGGATTTCTTTCTTTCTTTCTTTCTTTCTTTCTTTCTTTCTTTCTTTCTTTCTTTCTTTCTTTCGTTTTTATGAGACAGGGTTTCTCTGTAGCGTTTTGGAGGCTGTCGGTCCAGCCTGGCCTCGAACTCACAGAGATCTGCCTGCCTCTGCCTCCGGAGTGCTGGGATTAAAGGCGTGCGCCACCAATGCCCGGCAGATTTCTTTCTTTTTCTTTCTCTTTCATCTTCCTTCCTTTTTCTTTTCTTTCTTTCCCTCCTTCCCTTCCTCCCTCCCTCCTTCCCTCTTTCTCCTCTCTTTCTTCTGTCTCCTCTCTCCCTCTCTCCCCCTCTCTCCCCCTCTCTCTCCCTCTCTCTCCCTCTCTCCCCCTCTCTCCCCCTCTCTCCCCCTCTCCCCCTCTCCCCCTCTCCCCCTCTCCCTCTCCCTCTCCCTCTCCCCCTCTCTCCCCCTCCCCCTCCCCCCCCCCCCCCTCTCTCTCTCTCTCTCTCTCTCTCTCTCTCCAGGGTTTCTCTGTATAGAGCCTCAGGAACTCCCTCTGTAGACCAGGCTGGCCTCACACTCACAGAGATCCGCCTGCCTCTGCCTCCCCAGTGCTGGGATCAAAAGTATGAACCACTGCCAGCAGCTGATCATCACGGATTTCTTAAGCGCCTACTGTTCCCTAGGCAGTAGTGTAAGCAGTGTAGGGTCATACAGCGAGCTAGACAGACCTTATCCCCATCCATCAAAAGCTCATGGTCAGTTCAGTGTGGTGGCACACGCCTTTAATCTCAGTGCTTGGGAGGCAGACAGATCTCTGTCAGTTCCAAGCCAGCTTGGTCTACATAGTGAGATCCAGGACAGCCAGAGCTACATAGTGAGACCTGACTTTAAAAACAAAAAAAGAAAACGTTTACAGCCATAGGGCAGCCTGACAGCTGATGACACTAAGAGGGAGTAGAGGAGATTTTGGAAGCATGGGGCTGGGGTCAGCATGAGGACCACAGTGAGGAGTGTCAGCAAGGTTGAGGGTATCCTGATGAAATAATGAGATGGAGGGGTCAGGAATGCTTCCTACTTTTCAACAGGCATGTAGTTCCTCAGTGGCAGGCTAGCTCTGAGGGGCCCTTCTGGCCTGCCCTCTGCTCTCTGTGGTGCCATCAATAGCTTTAAGGAGCATACGAGTCACATGTGTATTGCCTTTTGAAGCTCTGACAGGCATCTAGGAGCCCAGCTGAGCCCTTCCTACCAGATAGTTCCATCTGGAGCCCAGCCCCAGATCCAAGTTCCTCAGCAGCATCCCCAAAACTACAAGAGCTGTTCTTGATTTCTGGCTGTTCTTAGACCCAGCAACCCTCCTTGCCTTGTCCCCTGCAGGTACAGTTACAGCTACTGACAGCCATTGTGAAGCTCTTCCTGAAGAAGCCAACAGAGACTCAGGAGCTGGTGCAACAGGTCCTCAGTTTGGCCACTCAGGTAGTGTCCCCACCTCCCCTGCTGCTCCCCACATTGCATCTAAAGAAGCCAGTCTTCCCCCAAACTCCATCCCCCCAACGATAGCATCTGTGGGAATTGATGCCAGAGTAGCTTGAGATCCTGACTTCTGGGAGTCAGTCACAGACAGATCCACATGGGGTGGCGTCACCAGGGGAAATCGAAGAGAGGGTGTATCGGGGAACCAAAAGGTTTGCTGGAAAGTTCACAAAGGTGGGGGATTGGAGACCTGGACTAGGGAACCAAGGAGCCCCAGCTGAAAGTTGGTGGCTAGGATATGTCCCTAAAGTAGTTATGTTCAGAATTGTTGGTTGAGACAGGAAGTTGTATACATTTTTACCCTGTACTTGGGAGTCAGAAATAGGCAGATCTCTGTGAGTTCAGGCCTAGATTGTGAATTCCAGGACAGCCAGAGAAACCCTCTCTCAAACAAACAAATAAACAAAGACAATTGTTAAATGCCAAGGCTGGTCTGTGGGAGGGACCCCTTCTCTCATCTGGTAAGAGTTACATGGGCTTCTCCATCTCCACCCCCAAGGACTCAGACAACCCAGACCTTCGGGATCGTGGCTACATCTACTGGCGCCTGCTCTCCACCGACCCTGTAGCTGCCAAAGAGGTGGTCCTGGCTGAGAAGCCCCTCATCTCAGAGGAGACGGACCTTATTGAGCCTACACTGCTGGATGAGCTCATCTGCTACATTGGCACCCTGGCTTCTGTCTACCACAAGCCTCCCAGCGCCTTTGTGGAGGGTGGCCGTGGCGTGGTGCATAAGAGCCTGCCACCCCGCACTGCCTCGTGAGTACAGCTGCCCAACATGCATGAAGGCCTGAGAAAATGGCCCCCAGAGCCGGGCGGTGGTGGCGCATGCCTTTAATCCCAGCACTTGGGAAGCAGAGACAGGCAGATCTCTGTGAGTTTGAGAGCTAGTTCCAGGACAGCCTCCAAAGCCACAGAGAAACCCTATCTCGAAAAACGAAAAAAGAAAATGGCCACTGTAAAGGCCTTAGTTTAAGCAAACTAGGATCCTAGCCACCCTCTGCCAGTGCTTAGCTACGTACTGGTGTCCTGAATACTAGGATCACCGTTTAATCCTCCGAGTTATTGAACAAAGTGTCCATTTAACAGATGAGGATGGTGAGTGTGGAGAGTACGGACAGTCCAGGACCCCACAGCAAGCAGAGCTGACTTCTGGTTCCAAAGACCTGTTCCCATCACCTCTGTGGCTGGTTTGGCTCAATGACAGTCTTTGAGGCTGGTATCTAGTCTCCTTTTTATCACGAGCCAGAATATACTCAGCTGACTCACCACATGGAGAGCTTAAAAAGTAGGTGGGACTAGGGAGGCAGAGAGACAAGCCATATTGACTTCCTATCCCCCAACTCCACCCCCAGATAGTGAGGTGACCCAGTGCCTTCTTAGGGAAGGATTTTGAAGATCAATGTCTCTTTACCTTCCCTGGAACACTCTGATACCTCCACCCCACCTAACCCTTTCTGTCCAACAGGAGCGAGAGCACAGAGAGCCCTGAGACAGCCCCTGCTGGAGCACCTTCTGGTGATCAGCCTGATGTCATCCCTGCCCAGGGTGACCTGTTAGGTGACCTCCTCAACCTGGACCTTGGGCCTCCAGTGAGCGGCCCACCTTTGGCTGCCTCCTCAGTGCAAATGGGAGCTGTGGATCTTCTCGGTGGTGGCCTCGACAGCCTGGTATGTCTTAGGTCTCCCAGGTGATGTTACTAATCTTCAGATGAACAGGTTTCAATGTCCCTCTCTGTTAGCACAGCCAAGACAGGTGTGTGGAATCCTCACTCTGCCCTCAGTGATGACTGGGTAGCTCCATGCTCGTCAGCTGCATCCTGTTAGGATGCTCCTCGATTTGAGGAACCAGGCCTTTGTCCAAATCCACTCCGGCCATACCAGCTAGGGAGAGCAGCCCAACCAGACTTCCATGGAAGGTCAGGGTAGAACCTCCTCAGCTCTTTGAAAGAGGTGTGGTAAGCCTGGCCCAGGGCCTCTCGGCCCTTCCTCGGGTACATAAGTGGTGCTGGGCAGAGAGGGGCAGCTTCTGGACCTTTCCCTTGGTGTCAGTAGTCTGGCCGTGAGAGATCCTATGGCACAGGGTGTGAGGGTGCCAGGCTAAAGCCACAAGGAAGGGTGGTATCTTTCAAAAGGTTGGGGCTCTGAGCCTCAGAACACACTCATCCCAACTAAAGCCACAGTTAACTAACCTCTCTCTTTCTCTTGTCTCATTTTCTTCCTGGCCTTTCTCTCTGCATGTCGCTGCCTGTCTCTTCACCCTGCCTGCTTCTGCTTGGAGATGGGGGATGAGCCTGAAGGGGTATGGTTCAACCCTCTGTCACCAATTCTTCATCTGTGCTGAGCCTCTGCTGGTGGCCCAGTGTCTGGGCAGTCTCTACTTTGACCTCTTGGCATGCAGTTGCCACTGACCCTATGCCCACAAGTTCTTCAGTGTCCTCACCCCCACTTCCCCCTCTCCCGTGACAATGATGCCTTGTCATCCTAAGGACTGCTGTCCCTCAGCCCGTGAGCTTTCCTAGAGGAGAGCTCCTCTATGCTTAGCTCCCCGTCCCAGAGGTCACTCCTTGAGCTTCAAGGCTTATGTGACTCAGGAGTGCTCAGCCTCTCTTCTCCACCTACTTTATTTTGTCTTATTTCTGCAACTTAAAGATGTGGAGGTGGTCCTGTTCCTACTCCATGGGCTCCTAATGTCCCTGCCTTTCTTGCATGTCTCTTCGGATCTCTTTGCCAGATTGGAGACACCAACTTTGGGGCACCTCCAGCAGCAGTGACAACAGCAGCAACACCAGCCAGACTTGGAGCACCCATCAGCAGTGGCTTAAGTGACCTCTTTGACCTGACCAGTGGTGTGGGCACCCTTTCAGGATCCTATGTAGCTCCCAAAGCAGTAAGTACCTCGCCTTTTCTCCTGGCAGGAACAGAGAAGGGGAACTGAATGGGATTGGTAAGGCTTCCCACTGAACTCAGCACCATGGGGATGGGTGGTGAGTCTTTCATTCTTACTGTGCCCTAGCTATGGTCTCCTGTTCTGACAGCCTCTGCTTTGACCTGTCTATGGCAGCAATGCCTTGTCCAGTTGACACAGTGAGCTTTTGTTGAGCAAAGATGGGTAATGCACCACAGACTGTTGGGGGGGTGGGCCTGGAGGGGAGGGAATGCCTGGTCTTGTCAGAGTGCAGGTTCTCAGTACTGTTAGATCCAGTGTCTTAAACACACAGAACTTCTTGTCTTTGAAGAGAACTGATGACTCTACACAGGATGGAAATTAAAAGATAACCACATGCCGAGTGGTGGTGGTGCTTGTCTTTAATCCCAGCTCTCAAGAGGCAGAGGCAGACAGATCTCTGTGAGTTCGAGGCCAGCCGGGTCTGCATAGCTAGCTCCAGGACAGCTAGGGCTATTACACAGAGAAACTCTGTCTCAAAAAAATAAATAAATAAATAAAAACCACATGTCTCCATCAGTATATGGAAAAAATAAAAGAAAAAAACTCTGCCCTAGAAGACATGCCAGTGTGTTGTCATTGTGACAGGACAGGCATGGGTAGCATTAGTTCAGCATGAGGGTGTGTGACTGGTGGTACTCCTAATTTCTGAAGAGACTACTGACTCTCAGTAAAGTTCTCCACAGAGCAGGTGCCAGGTGTGCTGATGCAGACCTCTAATGTCAGCACTGGGAAAGTAGAGGCAGGAGGACCAAGAGCTCAGTATCACCAGCCAGTGTGGCGGCACCTTCAGTCCCAGCACTTTGGTGGCAGACAGGCAGATCTCTGAGAGTTCCAGGCCAGGCAGAGCTTTATAGTGAGACCCGTTTCCAAGGGAGGGGCAGCAGCTATAGTAGCACGCCTTTAATCCCAGCACTCAGGAAGCAGAGGCAAGTGGATCTCTGTGAGTTCAAGGCCATAGAGTTCCTACATAGAGTTCCTGCACAGCCAGGGCTACATAATAGAGAGACCCTATCTCAAAAAGAAAAAAGAAAAACACAAAACAGGCTCCCCATAAGTTAGTCTTGGGAATGTCTGTTTACCTATTTCTGTGTATGTAAAGTATGCAGAGAAGGCTCCAAGGATGTAGGAGAGTTAGAGTTGTTCATGGCAGAATGCTCAGCATTCCCATCTCCCGTCCCCGAAACCCCACCTCCCTTACCTCATCATGCTTCCTGGAGAATGGCACACAAGTAACCCAATGTGCTTCTGAGGGTGTCGTCACCCACCAGGACATTTTGTTGGACTAGAGATTCTTGATTCTTGAGCTAAGTTTTGCTCATGATACTCCGTGCTAGCCATTGGAGAGTTCTAAACTGAATGATGAAATACTTTTTTTTTTTTTTTTTTTTGGTTTTTCGAGACAGGGTTTCTCTGTATTGCTTTGGAGGCTGTCCTGGAACTAGCTCTGTAGACCAGGCTGGCGATGAAATACTTTGATTTGAGCTTTAGCCTTAAGGAAGGTATGGATGGAGTTGCATAGAGCCCAAAGAAGATTATCAGGGTGCTCCTCGAAGCCTAGACACCAACAGCTTTGGGAGAGAGAGAGATAGAGACTGTGGCATGAGAACTTTCTTGGTGATAGGAGCAGGAGCATATTGAAGGAGCTGGGCAAGGAGACAACAGGTACTGAGACGGAGCAGATGGAGGATGGGGGAGAACAGCTAAGTGTGGCATGTAGATGTTTGTGCCTGGGACATTGGAGAGCACAGTGTGAGTCATTTTAACCTGGTCAGGAAAGCCCCTCAGGGACATATATGGCCTAACCCTTTAACAACACAAGTCAGAGGCCATGTCTGCTGAGCCTTCATCGTCTGAGGTTCCTACCTCAGAAACTTCAGGACCCACCCGTAGAGGGCTTTGGTGATAAGCGTGTAAGCAGCACCTGTGTTTCTCTGACCTGGCTTCTCCTACAGAGGTGGCAGCCAGGCCTCTGACAGGCTTGGCCTGAGAAGTTCACATGATAGCAGCTCTTCTGCCTGCAATAGCAGGCTTGATGCCAGGCACGCACCAGCCTTCCACAGAAGCGGCCTACTGGGTCCTCCTACAGCCATATGTTACTGTTATTCATTTTATGGGTGAGAAACTTGAGTGCTTTTGCCTGTGGTCACATAGCTGGTAAGTGACAGAATATGGAATTAAATGTAATGCAATGACACTGTAGTTTAATCTTCAACTTCTATGTCATTGTGCTACAAAGTGAGAGCACTTGTATGTCTTCCTTTTTTTTTTTTTTTTTTTTTTGGTTTTTTTTTTCGAGACAGGGTTTCTCTGTGACTTTGGAGGCTGTCCTGGAACTCGCTTGGTAGTCCAGGCTGGTCTCGAACTCACAGAGATTCGCCTGCCTCTGCCTCCCAAGTGCTGGGATTAAAGGCGTGCGCCACCAACGCCCGGCTTTTTTTTTTTTTGGTTTTTCGAGACAGGGTTTCTCTGTGGCTTTGGAGGCTGTCCTGGAACTCACTTTGTAGACCAGGCTGGCCTCGAACTCACAGAGGTCCGCCTGCCTCTGCCTCCCGAGTACTGGGATTAAAGGCGTGCGCCACCAACGCCCGGCTATGTCTTCCATTTTTAAGACAGGATCTCACTTTGAAGTCCCATGCTGGCCTTGATCTTGTGGCAAATCCTTCTGCCTCAGTCTCCAGAGGGCTAGGTTTGTAGGGTTGTAGACATGAGCCACCATGCCTGGCTATATACTCTCTAAGGTCACAAGTCACAGTCAACAGGACCAGAGAGTACAGGATGTGATATAAACCACATTTCGTTGCCTACTACACAGGTTGTTGACAGCGACCAACAGGCCAAACTATACCCATTAAAAGCCTAACAATGGCCAGGCGTTGATGGCACACACCTTTAATCCCAGCACTCAGGAGGCAGAGGCAGGCAGATCTTTGTGAGTTTAAGGCCAGCCTGGTCTACAGAGCGAGTTCCAGGACAAGCTCCAAGTTCCAGGTCAGGCTCCAAAGCTACAGAGAAACCCTGTCTTGAAGGGGGAAAAAAAAAACCTAACAACAGCCATACATGGGAGGTAGAGGCAGGAAGATCAGGAGTTCAAGGTTAACCTCAGCTATGTGCAATTAAAAAAAGAAAAAAAAAAACACTCACTGGGGCTAGTGAGATTGCTCAGAGAATAAAATGCTTACCACCAAGCCTGGTGACTTGAGTTCAGTCTCTGGGCCCCACCAGTGCAAGGTGGAAAGGTTTTCTAGGGTTGGTGATCGTGTCTGCATTCTACAAGAGAATGCCAGCTGCTGTGAAGAGAAATCTAGGCTGAGTGGAGCTATGCTACCTTGAAAAATGGGAGCCCAGCCAGGTGGTGGTGGCGTGCGCCTTTAGTCCCAGCACTCGGGAGGCAGAGGCAGAAGGATCTCTGTGAATCCCAGGCCAGCCTGGTCTACAGAGTTCCAGGATAGCCAGGGCTACACAGAGAAACTCTGTCTCGAAAAACCACAAAGAGAAACAGAGAAGTGGAGGCGCTGAGGGCAGACGCATTGAAAGACCTGGGCTGTGTGTCTGTGACAAGAAGGCAGGTAGACTGGGCACTGCGGGGCTCCGGTAGAACTGTACCTTTATTACCAAGGGCCAGTGAGCCAGTGAGGACACAAAGGGCCTGAGAGGCACATTTGTAGTTGTGCTTCACTGCAGGGTTGGTTCCTGCCCCCTACTGTGTAAGCACCCTGTGCACAGCAGCACCACGCCAGCTCTGAGACAGGTGTATACACAACAGCAAACACTTAAGGAGCTCCTTGCAAGCAGTGAGGAGGAGAGATGCATGAGCTCATGAGGACAGGTTTCCTGATGGAGGCATTCCTTTCCTGAGCCTGCTAAGGACAACCAGGACATTGGCAGGCAGAGCTTCTTTGGTATATTCTGTGGTGCGGCCAGTTTCTTCATTGGAAGACCAGCCATATCTCCTGCACAGAAGGACAGGCTGTAACAGCCAAGGAAAAGTCAGGTTGTGGCCAGGATCCAGAACACTATTGTATACTCAGCTCTGACCTTGGCTTGTCATGGTACTGGCAAGCTCACTTATCTTCTCACTGTTCTTCAGTCTTTCTTGGTATTGCCTTTTTTGACCTCTGAAGATGTCCTTCCTGTCCACAACTGCTCTGATATACAACTATGCTATGCTATGTATGGTGCTGGTCCTGGGTGGGCTACAGGGTGAGCTTATTTATCATGCCTTAGTGATGGAGGCCGGTTGATCAGAAGGCCCCTCAAGAAAGAGAAAAGATCTCAGGCTTGCTATGACTTTGGGGTGGGGAAGAGTCGCACGACCCCTCCTGTCCTTTTCCCTACAGGTCTGGCTCCCTGCCATAAAGGCCAAGGGCCTGGAGATCTCTGGCACCTTCACCCGCCAGGTTGGCTCCATCTCCATGGACCTGCAGCTGACTAACAAGGCCCTACAGGTCATGACAGATTTTGCCATCCAGTTCAATCGCAACAGGTGAGCCCTTGGCCAAACTCAGCAGCAGTCACTCTTTTGTCCATTTTATGGGTGCCAAAGCACCAGACAGAGTGGAGAGGTCATCTCCCCCAACTTACTCTCCTCCACTGCCCAGAGAACAGTTTTGTGTCAGAAATCACAGCTCCAAGCCAGCAGCCCACCACTGGAAGTGCCCTGCAACTCCTACCTGCCTCTCCTAGGCCTGAGTCACTTTGGTGTGGGGGAGCAGCTCTGAGAAAGTGGGTGGATAGTAGGCCTGCCAGACAGCCTCCCCCAAGAGCAAAAGATAGATCAAACAAGGACTCTGAGGATGAGTAGTGGGCGCTCCCAGATCCTTGTTGTCCTGTCCCCCATATTTCCTGGGCCGTGTTGGTGAAGAAACATACTTGGTAGCACTATGAGCCAGCAAGGCCAGGCCCTCTGGGAACCGTGGCAGCCCCTCTTGATGATTCCTCTTCCTGAGCGGCTCCAGTGATGAGCAAACTGAGCCTCTAAGAAGTTGACTGAAGGGGCGGCTTCCTCAGAAGAGCGTTAGACACTGGGAAGGCTGAGGCAGCTCTGCCTCTTCCCCTCACAGGACACAAAGACTGTAGGTGTGTGACAGCTGATAACAAGTCCTCTGCACTGAACACTTCCTGGGTAGCAGAGCCTAGGCCAAGGGCTGTAGACTGTTGGTCCAGTAGAGTGGATGTTATCTCCCCTTTATAATGGGTAATTACTCCTGTGCTCGGGGAAAGGCCCTGCCCAAGGTCACAGAGCTGACAGTGATGGCTCCTACACAGCCTGGAGTGCAGAAACACAGTACAAATGTAGGTTTCCTCTGGACTCTAGGCAAGCCTGAGTAGAGAGCAGAGTTTCAGTTCCCAGCAGTGCCTGCCGTTCATGGAGGAGCTGCCGGCTGGAATGAGCCAGTCCCTCATTTAAGGTGTGTCCTCATCAGGAAGAAACAATTGTGTACTTCTGGTTTTTTATCAGTATAGAAATTGACATATTGCTGTGTGCTACCCTGGACATTCTGAGTGTCCAGTTCAGGCTCCCCTCCATACAACTGTGACTTGCCTTCCAGAAGTTTGTGTCCTACTGAAGCAACCTTCCTAGTTCACTCACATAGAAAGAAAGGTAGGGCTTGCCTGAACCTGTGGCGCTTGTATAGCAAGGCCAGTTCCAGGCCAGACAGTGAAATTGATCTTTGCTGGGGGTGGTCAGACCCCTCTTGAGTTAGGGGTCTTAATACCTAGGCTGTCAGAGTTTTCCATCAAGAAGTGTGAAGTCCAGACTTCTGGTGCTGGCTTAGGTCCTAAAGAAAAAGGCAGGGATATGCCACCTGACTTACCAGGGTCCAGCACAGAGAGAAGCGGCGGCGGAGGTTAGCCTGCCTTAACCAGACTGGAGTGTGGTGCTGGCCTCAGATTCCTGCCTCATGTCTACGTGGAGCAGGGATGGTTATGAGCTTGGGAAAAGCTCACTTGATGAAAGAGCACAAAGAGCCAGCCCGTCCCATGTCAGCACCCACTCCCCTACCACCTGTGGGACTTCTCTCTCTCTCTTCAGCTTTGGCTTGGCCCCTGCTGCACCACTCCAGGTGCACGCGCCGCTCAGTCCCAACCAGACTGTGGAACTCTCCCTGCCTCTCAACACAGTGGGCTCAGTCATGAAGATGGAGCCTCTGAACAATCTTCAGGTTAGTCCCCACAGGAGCAGCACCCCGTTTCTACTCACGCTCAGTCCTGGGATGCATGCTGGTCATGTGTGTGGAAGGCCTGATAGAGAATTGTGCTCTATTGCAGATGGAACCCGAACTAGGGGACAAAGGGGCATGGCTACAAGGGAGGGTTCTATGACAAAGCCTGCTGCTCAGGACACCCTACTTGGGGCCTCAGAGGTGTCATAAGCCCAAGAATTAGGGTGTCAAGCCTTGGGGACTAACTGGGGACCCCATGTCTAGGTGGCTGTGAAGAACAACATTGACGTCTTCTACTTCAGCACCCTGTACCCTCTGCATGTCCTCTTTGTGGAGGACGGGAAGATGGGTGAGTTGTGAAGGGCCCTGGGGATTTGCAGGACTGCAGCTGGGGACCCTGAGACACTAGTGCTTATAGTAAGGGCTAACAAGCTTTGCCTTATGATGGATCTTTGGCAGATCCTAAGGGCCCCATCTCTGACTTGCAGGTGGCCTGTGCCACCTTACTTGTGAGCCCTGTGGGCTGCAAAGAACCAGTCGGTCACCATACCCAGTGTCTATCTCCTTAGTGCTGGGGCCAGAACCCCAAGAAGGACGCAGAGAAGGCTGGGCCTGGGCTGTGTGTGGCGCCTCCTCGCCCTTGCCGCAGAGCCACGCCTAAGGAGCAGGCTGCAGAGGTGGAAGAAGATGGGGTCAGATGTAGGGTGAGGGAGAGGAGAGGCAGGAAGCAGGGGGCATTTAAGAGCAGGTCTGTGTCCCGAGCTGAAGCAGATGGAACTGTGGAAGGCCAGTGCTTCACGCGGGTGGCACACTGGAGACCACACCCGTTCCTGCCATGTGATGCTGAGGGGCCACAGATTATCAGGGTCCCGTCTTTCACCCCATCCTTCTCACCCTGCAGACCGGCAGATGTTCTTGGCCACATGGAAAGACATTCCCAACGAGAATGAAGCCCAGTTCCAGATCAGAGACTGCCCACTCAACACAGGTGAGCCCTGTCCCCAGTGTCCCACTAAGTCTCTCCCTTTACCCACTGAATGTGGCCTCCCATGGCTGTCTGACCCTGCAGAGGCCGCAAGCAACAAGCTGCAGAGCAGTAACATCTTCACTGTTGCCAAGAGGAGTGTGGAGGGCCAGGACATGCTCTACCAGTCTCTCAAGTTGACCAACGGCATCTGGGTGCTGGCGGAGCTGCGGATCCAGCCAGGCAACCCCAGCATGACGGTGAGAACCCCTGCTCCCATCCCCCTGCCCTGGCAGTGCTCCCCAATCAGCATTCCTAGTCTGGGCTGTTAGAAACTGGTGATGGGCGTCATTATGCCACGGTCTCTGAGTCTGGTGTGAGAATTGGTTCTTTGAACTTTTAGAAACTTCAGTTCAGCCCCCTCAAGTCACCCAGATAAGACGCCAAGGGATATGAACACATATAATCAGATAGGGAAATAGTATCACTTGCTACAGGCTTTGGCCCTGCTGCCATATGGGTGCCTGAGTGCCTGGCCAGGGGCACACTGATTCTCAGCAGCCCGTGCCTCTAGACCTTAAGTCAGAGCTATCAGAGGACACCTTCAGGGTGGTCTGGATATTCTGTAAACTGCACTGCTGTTCCCAGCCTAGAGTTCCCAGGCTTTGCTTCCCCCATGCACTCTTGCCTGGTAGGTGTGGCCCTGTAGACACTACCACCCAATTCCGGTGACCTTGGCGCTGGTGGGTAGGGCTGTGATGTTAGCTGAGGTGGTAGTGGTCTGCATCTCCCTGTTTGATTACTGCATATCCACCTTCCCTGCTGGTGCCAGGGTTCAGGACTTGGAGGCTAGCACATTGCTTCTCTCTTCTACTGCCCCGCCTCCACCCTTCCTAGGGGTACTGCGCATGCCTCGTCTCCTGGTCTGACCCCGGTGCATTCTGCTTCCCTCTGTAACTTGGCCTTGCTTAAACATGATGCTCCCAAGGCCCAGCAGATGTGCATGGAGGCCGCCAACACAAGGGTTTCCAACCACTCCCGCATGCATGCTGTGTAGGGCCTTTAAAAGGAGGCCCATGGACCCTTCTGTGGCTACTGCTGCTGAATTCCACAATTCTGCTTGCCACTCCTTCCTGTTTGCAGCCTCGGACAGATCTGATGCTCTCAGGTAGAAAGGCGGGCTGGCTGGTTTCCATCCCCTCTGCCTAGAATCTAAGGCTAAGACCTCAGCCAGCACTGAGGTGGTCTTGTGCAAACCTGCTTCCTGCAGGAGCCAGAGCCAGATCCACACACCTTGTAGCCCCCAGCAGAGACCTGCTCCCTCTTAACCCTCTGCCCACCAGGACTGCCTGTCAGCATTACCCCTGACCTAGCTCCAGTGGTTGTAGGGGCAGACAGCCCAGAAAGGAGGGTGGGGTCTGGGAACTCCCAACAGCTCATGAATCATGCCTCCTGCCAGCGGCTCTGGCGGCAGAGCTGACAGCAGGTATGGGGGCTGCAAGTATATTTGGTTTCCACCCAGAGGACTGCAATGCCGCCCCCTCTGCTGTACCTCACATCTGCCCCACTCTGAGCTGCCGCCCTGCCATGTGTGCATATACACGCAAGCTCACTTTTCCCTCTGGTGCCCGCTCTCCCACCCTTCCACTGAAGAGCCCTGGGGATGAGTTCTTTTCCCGCCCTCCTCTTCTCCTGCAGCTGTCCCTGAAGTGTCGAGCACCAGAGGTGTCCCAGCACGTGTACCAGGCCTACGAGACTATCCTCAAGAACTGAAGTCCCTCCAGCTCCACCCAGCCTTCTGCCAGCCCTATCATGGAGCCCCTGTGGGTGGCAGCACCTCCTCCTTTCTTTGGGGAAAGGCCAGGTGGGCTCCTGACCACTCAGAAGGCTCCCCCATCCCAATTGAGGGCCCAGAGTAGGGCCCTGCCCCCTCCTGCAGTGAAATCTCTGCGCATCTCCAGTGGCTGTTTTCCACTGCTGTTGGTGTGGGGTCAAAGGAAACGGAGCCAGCACAGCAGCAGGAGCTGGACAGGAGGCCACAGGGTGCTCTTCCTTCCCCCTTTGCCTGGGGTGAGCATGGAACTCCCCTTGGGGTCCCAACCCATAACCCTTGCCTTGTGTCCCCACTGAGCCTGTCCTGGGTAGAGTCCGGGTGCCAATAGTACTGCTCCAACAGTCTTGAGACTCTGGCACTGGATGTGGTGATGGGCAGAGATGGGCCCAGAGGGGCAGCCTGGGCCTGCACCATCCACCCTGTGTACACCAGTTGGTGCTCTGTGACTGCCTGAGTGGTCCAGAGCCGTCTGGAATTCTGTTCCCTTATGCCCTGGAGGATGGTCACTGCCTACAAAACATTCCTTGGTGTCCCCTCTGAGAGTCCAGGGCTCTTAGGACAGAACTAGGGTGAAAGGTGGACAAGCAGCGTGGAAATGCTTCTAAGATAGGGTTCCTGTGGGTTCTCTAGTATCCGCTGTCCTCCCCTGGCTCCCCAGCCTCAGTGTGTAAGACAGTGATAGGTTTTCCTGTCACTGCTGTTTGATAATAAAGAGATTCTGCTTTTGGCAGTCACGCACACTTCTTTCCCTCTACAAAGAAAGACCAGCCAAAGAAATTGCTCCTGAGTGGCTGGGGGTAACATCTGACCCCTGCAGTAATTATAGCTAATAAGTATAAATAGAAAATATATATTGTATGTTTACTCTTATTTTCAAAAAGAGAAAACTAATAAAAATGATGACATTAAGTGTGTCCCTGGCCAGTGTGTCAGGTCATAAGGCTCTTCTGGGCAGGGTCCTGGGCTGAAGCCATATACCTGACTGTGGTCCCTGCCCTGATTCTCCTCCCGTTCATTCTGCCCTACTGTGGCCTGCTGTGTCCTTGCTACCTTCCTGCGGTTGATGCTGAGTCCCGCCTAGCTGATGCTGGGTCCCCTTTGAGTCCAGGGAAGGGCTTGCAGTCCCACTTGAGATTCCTCCTCTTTTGTGCTATCTTGGAGCAGTAAGAATGACTAGAGGGTGGGAGCTGGGCAGGGTTGCACGTCTTTTCCTGGGGAGAGATTCATCCAAGAGGAGCACTTAAAAGAGACCAAAGAAACAATTAGCCCAAGGAACATGTACTACTTACAGGAAGTTTTGCCACCCAAGAATAACACCACCTCAGCCAGGCGGTGGTGGTGTGTGCCTTTAGTCCCAGCACTCGGGAAGCAGAGGCACGAGCCTGGTCTACAGAGCTGGTTCCAGGACAGCCTCCAAGACAATACAGAGAAACCCTGTCTTGAAAACCCAAAGCAACAATAATAAAACAAAACAAAGAATTCAAAACACACCCTCTATATCCCACTTAAACTTCAGAGCTAGCTACTGTTTGGGAAGAAAAAAGAAAGTGTTTTTATTAAGATTTCATCAACTAAGCCGGGCGTTGGTGGCGCACGCCTTTAATCCCAGCACTCGGGAGGCAGAGGCAGGCGGATCTCTGTGAGTTCGAGGCCAGCCTGGACTACCGAGCGAGTTCCAGGATAGCCTCCAAAGCCACCTGTCTCGAAAAACCAAAAAAAAAAAAAAAAAAAGATGTGCTCTTTTTTTTTTTCCAGTGTGTATTTCTGGCTTCTTTATCAAAGATCAGATGTCCTTATGTGTGTGGACTTATATCTGGGTCTTCAATTTGGTTGCTCTGATCAACATGTCTGTTTTTATGCCAATACCATGTTGTTTTTACTATTATAGCCCTGTAGTAACAATTTGAGATCAGGGATGGTGATACCTCCAGCTCTTCTTTATTATCCAGGAGTGTTTTAGCTATCCGGGGTTTTTATGTTTCCATGTGAAGATGATCATTGCCCTTTCAATTTCTTTCAAGATGATCATGTGTTTGTTTTTTTTCTTTCACCCTGTTTATGTGGTGGATTACATCCATTGATTTATGTATGTTGAACCATCCCTTCATCTCTGGGATGGTCTATTTGATCATGGTGGATGCTCTTTTTGAAGTGTTCTTGGATTTGGTTTGCAGATTTTTTATTTTTTTATTTTTTTTTGGTTTTTACGAGACAGGGTTTCGTATTGTTTTTGAGGCTGTCGGTCCAACCCAGCCTCGAACTTACAGAGATCCGCCTGCCTCTGCCTCCCGAGTGCTGGGATTAAAGGCATACTCCACCAATGCCCGGCTCAAAATTTTTTTTCTTAGCTGGATCTTTCTGTGGTTTAGGTATTAGAGTAATTGTGGCCTCTTTAAAAGAATTGGGCAGGGCTGGAGAGATGGCTCAGAGGTTAAGAGCACTGGCTGGATGCTCTTCCAGAATTCCTGAGTTCAATTCCCAGCAACCACATAGTGACTCAATCTATAATGAGTTCTAGTGCCCTCTTCTGGCATGCAGGCAGAACACTGTATACATAATAATAAATCTTTTAAGAAAAAAAAAAGAATTGGGCAGTGTTCCTTTTGTTTCTATTTTAAGGAATCATTTGAGGAGTATTGATGACAATTGTTCTTTGAAGGTCTGGTAGAGTTCTGTGCTGAATCCATGTAGTCCTGGATTTTTTTTGGTTGGGAGACTTTTAATTACTGCTCCTATTTCACTTGGGGTTATGGGTTATTTAAGTTGCTTATCTGGTCTTGATTTAACTTTGGTAGATCAAGAAATTTATCAATTTTTCTTTAGGCTTTCTAATCTTGTGGAATGCATGTTTTTAAAGTATATCCTCATGATTCTCTGAATTTCCTCGGTGTCTGTTGTAATGTCTCCTTTCTTATCTCTAATTTTCTTAATCTGAATTTCCTGTCTTTTAGTTAATTTGACTAAAGATTTATCAATCTTGTGGATTTTTCTCAAAGAACCAACTCTTTGTTTCATTGACTCTTGTAATTTTTGTTTCTACTTTATTGATTTCAGCCCTGTTTGATTATTTCTTGTCATCTACTCTACTTACCTTTTCAGTGTTACTTTTTTCATTTTTTCTAGAGCTTTTGGATGTGCTGTTAAGTTGCTAATATAAGATTTCTCCAGTTTTTCATGTAGGCACTTAGTGCTGTGAGCTCACCTCTTAGAGCTGTCTTCAGTGTGTCCCACAGGTTTGGGCATGTTATTTTTTCATTTTCATTCACTTCTAAAAACTTTTAAATTTCTGTCTTACCCCGTGGTGACACACACCTTTAATCCCAGAACTCAGGAGGCAGAAGCAGGTGGATCTCTTGAGTTCAAGGACAGCCAGGTCTACACAGAGGAATCCTGTCCAAAAAAAAAAAGCCAGGCATTGGTGGCTTTAATCCCAGCACTTTGGGAGGCAGAGGCAGGCGAATCTCTGTGAGTTCAAAGGCAGCCCGGTCTACAGAGCAAGTTCTGGGACAGGCTCCAAAGCTACACAGAGAAACACTGTCTCGAAAAAAAAACAAAGATAAATAAATAAATATAATTTTTTTAAATATCTGTCTTGACCTATTCTCTTGTTCAGTAGTGAGTCATTCAGTTTCCATGAATTTGTAATCTTTCTTTGATACTCAGCTTTAATCTGCGGTGACCAGATACAATGCAGAGTGTTATTTCAACTTTCTTGTATCTGTTGAGGATTACTCTGTTCAACTTTACGGGCTGGTTTTGTGTGTCAGCTTGACACAAGCTATAGTCATCAGAAGAAGGAGCCTCAGTTGAGGAAATGCCTCCTTGAGATGCAGCTGTAATGCATTTTCTCATTTAGTGATCAATGGGGAAGGGCCCAGTCCATGGTGGGTGGTGCCATCTCTGGGCTGGTGGTTCTGGGTTCTATAAGAAGGTGGGCTGAGCAAGCCAGGGGAAGTAAGCCAGTAAACAGCACCCTCCATGGCCTCTGCATCAACTCCTGTCCGTAGTTTCCTGCCCTGCTTGAGTTCCTGTCCTGACGTCCTTCAATGATGAGTAGCAATGCTGAAGTGTAAGTCAAATAAACCATTTCCTCCCCAACTTGCCTTTCATCACAATAGAAACCCTAAGACACCACGTATGTGGTCAATTTTGGAGAAAGTTCCATGAGTGTCATTCTTGTTTGTTTAGATGACATGTTCTGTAACTATCTGGTAGATCCATTAGGTTTATGACATCTGTTCAGTTTTTGTTTGGATGATCTATTTATCGGAGAAGGTAGGGTACTCCCACCATCACTGTGTAAGGGTCAATATTTGATTCCAACTGTACTACTGTTTCTTTTATGAGCTTGGGCGTACTTGTTTTTGGTGCATAAATGTTTAGAATTGCAATATCCTTTGATGAGTATGTCCTTCCCTGTCTCTTCTGATTAGTCTTGGTTTCAAGTCTAGTTTGTCAGATGTTAAAGTGGCTATACCTGCTTACTTCTTGGGTCCTTTTGCTTGGAATAGAACAGGATTTCTGATTATTTGTCACCATCCATCACAAGTAAGTGCCAGTTGGTCTTGGCACTCAGTAGCTAAGAAAATACTTGAAGAAGGATCGTCCAGTGAGATCTCATTTATGCATAGCAGCATGGATGGGGACATTACCTCACTCAGGTCTTTATCATCTGTGATGTTCTCAGGAGCCCTCCTTGCCTCCTCATCCTGAAGTGTCACAGGGGGGCACTGCACATCTGCGGAGGTGAAAGACCTCCAGCCCCAGCGTCCTTTCTTCCAGGAGGGAAGTATGCACAGCTTCTCATCACTGAGGCATGGCAGTCTCCTGCACTGCTCCTTTGCCCAGTTAGGAAACCAGAGCTCAGAGCTGGGCGTTGGTGGCGCATGCCTTTAATCCCAGCACTCAGGAGGCAGAGGCAGGTGGATCTCTGTGAGTTCGATGCCAGCCTGGTCTGCAGAGCAAGTTCCAGGGCAGCCTCCAAAACAATACAGAGAAACCCTGTCTCGAAAAAAAAGAAAGAAAGGAACCAGAGCTCAGACTTTCCAGCTTCCAGAAGCTCCTTAGCACTAAATGTGGCTTTCTGTCTGTTTTTTCCCTCTGAACTTTAGCTTGACACAAACCTTGGCCCAGACAAGCCCCCTGGCTGCCTCTGGCTTCATCCCTTCTCAGTTCCCTTAGCACTTCATGAGAATCACTTGGCTGTCAGTCTAAAGCACTCAGAGACTCTTCACCAAGACCACAAGGCATAGGGGCTGAGCAAGCCACTGACCTCTTACTAGTCCAAAGTCCCTGCTGAATCCACAGGACTCTCCTGTGTTCACTGTCTCACCAGGCCTGATACTGACCATCAGAAAACATCTGGAACATGGCTGCTTCCTTCAGTAATGCCTGTCCTTCCTCTCTTGTCTTCTAGCCCTGGCAATAAGCCAGCTAAGTAAACCTAATGGTTTGTATGAATCAGTCCTTCAGGGACTGATCCCCCTCCAATAAACGCCTCAGATTGTATAGTCTTTGTTTTGAGGATGGACGAGCAGTTGCAGCCATCAATTAATCTGCATCCTCTTGTACTGTGGCCTTGTAAGTCAGACAGTGAGGAATCCTCTTATTTCTTGTCTATAAGTTCCTAGTGCTTGGCAAGTGGAGGCAGGAGGATCTGGAGTTCAAGGCTAGCCTCAGCTACATAGCAAGTTGGTGGCCACCCTGGAACCCTTTGTCAGAAAAATAATTAGGCTGGAGAGATGGTTTAGAAGTTAACACTGGCCAGGTGTTGGTGGCGCATGCCAGCACTCGGGAGGCAGAGGCAGGCAGATCTCTATGAGTTCGAGGCCAGCCTGGTCTACAGAGCGAGTTCCAGGACAGCCTCCAAAACAATACAACAGTTAACACTGGCTGTTATCCCAGAAGAACCAGGTTTGATTCCCAGAACCCAAATGGGCAGCTCACCACTAACTCTAATCCCAGAGCTATGACCTGTCCCCCACACTTTGGTCTCTGTGGGCCCCAGGCAAGGATGTAGTACACAGACACATGCAGAGAGAACATCATACACATATAATACGTTTTTAGAAAATTCAAAGTAATTAAAACTGGACTAGAGAGGTGCTCAGTGCTGGAGAGTGCTGCAGAGGACTCAGCTTTGGGTCCCAGCACTACAGCAGCTCTAAACCGCCTGTACCTGGGGCTCCCCAGGATGTGACACCTGGATTCTGCCGGCTCCTGCATTCGTGTGCACATTCCCACACAAATACCTAATTTTTAAAAAAACTTTCAGTAAAAACAACCAACAAAAACTTTACAATTCAAAGAGTTCAGAAGCAACGTTTTCTGAGTTCTTAGGCTTTTCTGTACTGGGCCTTATTATTAAGGGCCCCATCTACATGCTGGATTGAGGGCTCTCGTTACTTCTGTATTAAGTCAGACCTGATGAGTTCTAGTGCTCCTGCCTCTCCTCCATGACCTGTGAGTTCTGACGTTTTGGATACTAGGAGGTGCCTTTTTTTTTCTGAGACAGGGTTTCTCTGTAGCTTTGGAAACCATCCTGGAACTAGCTCTTGTAGACCAGGCTAGTCTTGAACCACAGAGATCTGCCTGCCTCTGCCTCTGCCTCTGCCTCTGCCTCTGCCTCTGCCTCTGCCTCTGCCTCTGCCTCTGCCTCTGCCTCTGCCTCTGCCTCTGCCTCTGCCTCTGCCTCTGCCTCTGCCTCTGCCTCTGCCTCTGCCTCTGCCTCTGCCTCTGCCTCTGCCTCTGCCTCTGCCTCTGCCTCTGCCTCTGCCTCTGCCTCTGCCTCTGCCTCTGCCTCTGCCTCTGCCTCTGCCTCTGCCTCTGCCTCTGCCTCTGCCTCTGCCTCTGCCTCTCTGCCTCTGCCTCTGCCTCTGCCTCTGCCTCTGCCTCTGCCTCTGCCTCTGCCTCTGCCTCTGCCTCTGCCTCTGCCTCTGCCTCTGCCTCTGCCTCTGCCTCTGCCTCTGCCTCTGCCTCTGCCTCTGCCTCTGCCTCTGCCTCTGCCTCTGCCTCTGCCTCTGCCTCTGCCTCTGCCTCTGCCTCTGCCTCTGCCTCTGCCTCTGCCTCTGCCTCTGCCTCTGCCTCTGCCTCTGCCTCTGCCTCTGCCTCTGCCTCTGCCTCTGCCTCTGCCTCTGCCTCTGCCTCTGCCTCTGCCTCTGCCTCTGCCTCTGCCTCTGCCTCTGCCTCTGCCTCTGCCTCTGCCTCCTGCCTCTGCCTCTGCCTCTGCCTCTGCCTCTGCCTCTGCCTCTGCCTCTGCCTCTGCCTCTGCCTCTGCCTCTGCCTCTGCCTCTGCCTCTGCCTCTGCCTCTGCCTCTGCCTCTGCCTCTGCCTCTGCCTCTGCCTCTGCCTCTGCCTCTGCCTCTGCCTCTGCCTCTGCCTCTGCCTCTGCCTCTGCCTCTGCCTCTGCCTCTGCCTCTGCCTCTGCCTCTGCCTCTGCCTCTGCCTCTGCCTCTGCCTCTGCCTCTGCCTCTGCCTCTGCCTCTGCCTCTGCCTCTGCCTCTGCCTCTGCCTCTGCCTCTGCCTCTGCCTCTGCCTCTGCCTCTGCCTCTGCCTCTGCCTCTGCCTCTGCCTCTGCCTCTGCCTCTGCCTCTGCCTCTGCCTCTGCCTCTGCCTCTGCCTCTGCCTCTGCCTCTGCCTCTGCCTCTGCCTCTGCCTCTGCCTCTGCCTCTGCCTCTGCCTCTGCCTCTGCCTCTGCCTCTGCCTCTGCCTCTGCCTCTGCCTCTGCCTCTGCCTCTGCCTCTGCCTCTGCCTCTGCCTCTGCCTCTGCCTCTGCCTCTGCCTCTGCCTCTGCCTCTGCCTCTGCCTCTGCCTCTGCCTCTGCCTCTGCCTCTGCCTCTGCCTCTGCCTCTGCCTCTGCCTCTGCCTCTGCCTCTGCCTCTGCCTCTGCCTCTGCCTCTGCCTCTGCCTCTGCCTCTGCCTCTGCCTCTGCCTCTGCCTCTGCCTCTGCCTCTGCCTCTGCCTCTGCCTCTGCCTCTGCCTCTGCCTCTGCCTCTGCCTCTGCCTCTGCCTCTGCCTCTGCCTCTGCCTCCTGCCTCTGCCTCTGCCTCTGCCTCTGCCTCTGCCTCTGCCTCTGCCTCTGCCTCTGCCTCTGCCTCTGCCTCTGCCTCTGCCTCTGCCTCTGCCTCTGCCTCTGCCTCTGCCTCTGCCTCTGCCTCTGCCTCTGCCTCTGCCTCTGCTCTCCTCTGCCTCTGCCTCTGCCTCTGCCTCTGCCTCTGCCTCTGCCTCTGCCTCTGCCTCTGCCTCTGCCTCTGCCTCTGCCTCTGCCTCTGCCTCTGCCTCTGCCTCTGCCTCTGCCTCTGCCTCTGCCTCTGCCTCTGCCTCTGCCTCTGCCTCTGCCTCTGCCTCTGCCTCTGCCTCTGCCTCTGCCTCTGCCTCTGCCTCTGCCTCTGCCTCTGCCTCTGCCTCTGCCTCTGCCTCTGCCTCTGCCTCTGCCTCTGCCTCTGCCTCTGCCTCTGCCTCTGCCTCTGCCTCTGCCTCTGCCTCTGCCTCTGCCTCTGCCTCTGCCTCTGCCTCTGCCTCTGCCTCTGCCTCTGCCTCTGCCTCTGCCTCTGCCTCTGCCTCTGCCTCTGCCTCTGCCTCTGCCTCTGCCTCTGCCTCTGCCTCTGCCTCTGCCTCTGCCTCTGCCTCTGCCTCTGCCTCTGCCTCTGCCTCTGCCTCTGCCTCTGCCTCTGCCTCTGCCTCTGCCTCTGCCTCTGCCTCTGCCTCTGCCTCTGCCTCTGCCTCTGCCTCTGCCTCTGCCTCTGCCTCTGCCTCTGCCTCTGCCTCTGCCTCTGCCTCTGCCTCTGCCTCTGCCTCTGCCTCTGCCTCTGCCTCTGCCTCTGCCTCTGCCTCTGCCTCTGCCTCTGCCTCTGCCTCTGCCTCTGCCTCTGCCTCTGCCTCTGCCTCTGCCTCTGCCTCTGCCTCTGCCTCTGCCTCTGCCTCTGCCTCTGCCTCTGCCTCTGCCTCTGCCTCTGCCTCTGCCTCTGCCTCTGCCTCTGCCTCTGCCTCTGCCTCTGCCTCTGCCTCTGCCTCTGCCTCTGCCTCTGCCTCTGCCTCTGCCTCTGCCTCTCTGCCTCTGCCTCTGCCTCTGCCTCTGCCTCTGCCTCTGCCTCTGCCTCTCTCTGCCTCTGCCTCTGCCTCTGCCTCTGCCTCTGCCTCTGCCTCTGCCTCTGCCTCTGCCTCTGCCTCTGCCTCTGCCTCTGCCTCTGCCTCTGCCTCTGCCTCTGCCTCTGCCTCTGCCTCTGCCTCTGCCTCTGCCTCTGCCTCTGCCTCTGCCTCTGCCTCTGCCTCTGCCTCTGCCTCTGCCTCTGCCTCTGCCTCTGCCTCTGCCTCTGCCTCTGCCTCTGCCTCTGCCTCTGCCTCTGCCTCTGCCTCTGCCTCTGCCTCTGCCTCTGCCTCTGCCTCTGCCTCTGCCTCTGCCTCTGCCTCTGCCTCTGCCTCTGCCTCTGCCTCTGCCTCTGCCTCTGCCTCTGCCTCTGCCTCTGCCTCTGCCTCTGCCTCTGCCTCTGCCTCTGCCTCTGCCTCTGCCTCTGCCTCTGCCTCTGCCTCTGCCTCTGCCTCTGCCTCTGCCTCTGCCTCTGCCTCTGCCTCTGCCTCTGCCTCTGCCTCTGCCTCTGCCTCTGCCTCTGCCTCTGCCTCTGCCTCTGGAGTGCTGGGACTAAAGCCCGGCTAGGAGGTGCTCTTAAGCACAAATTATGATACACACACACCCAAGCCACACTCCCATCTCATCCTCGACACCCTCTCCTGCCAATTTAGATAGTCTCGTGAGGACAGCATTTTATTGTCATCCCTTCCTTACACAGGCAAGCTCTTTCATGGCAGAGAGAGAGCTGAACCTCCAATGCATGTCTTGTCTCCCGCTGCAAAGGTCACACAAGAGCCACCATTGCCTGCTTAGTCCCATATCATATGCATGACTTCCAGCAGCAGCTTAGGGGGCATCCTGAATTCATGTGATGGACCCCACTCATGAGAGAGCTACACCAAACGAGGACAACAGTCACCCTAGGAGACTCCCTCTTCAAATGGAGCACCCTCAGTGTTCCGTCTTATCACCCAAAGCAGGGACAGCATAGCTGCTTCTCCCAACTTATCTTTGGTTCAGTCATGTGCCTGTTTGGGTACCAAGTGATGTGTGTCTTCCTGGGAAGATGGGAACCATAGACATTCACCAGAGAGGGTGCCAACACCAGAAATGCACCGAGTCTAAGGAGGCTTAGAGGAGCACAGACAGATTACAGGCCGCTCCACCAGCTGCTGAGGAAGCTCCCTTTCCTCCCCCTGCCAATGACAGCCGTTTCCACCTCCTGGGCTGAGTTATGAGCCCTCTCCTCCTTCCACGCGGAAGTCTTATGAGGGTCTGGATTTCAAGAGGACAGCAACTCAGAGAAGAGTTCCACAGCAGCTACCCAACACCAAAACCTGCCATCGGCCGAAATCTCACACTAGCCTGGTTCCCCATCGATCGCTTGACAGGGTTACCTTCTGGCCCCAGAGGCTGCTGCTTCTAGAAGGTTCCTGCACATGTACCCCAGCAGCCCTGCCTCCTGTCCACCTCAGACACTGCTGCCTAACTGGCCTAACGGCTGCAAAGAGAGAAAAAGTGTCCCACCACCGCCCCAGCTCAGCCCTGTGTGTCAACTGTGTGAGCAGTCAAAACCCTGATGTGTTGTGTGTGGGAATGTGCACATGAATGCAGGAGCCGGCAGAATCCAGGTGTCACATCCTGGGGAGCCCCAGGTACAGGCGGTTTAGAGCTGCTGTAGTGCTGGGACCCAAAGCTGAGTCCTCTGCAGCACTCTCCAGCACTGAGCACCTCTCTAGTTTTGCTAAGTGGACATGTAGTCAAACAAACCCTAAACACTGTGCGTGTACCCACAGACATGCGGCTTCCGCCTTCACCAGAGAGGCTTCCTTCCACAGCAAATGGCAGTTCACGCAGACTCATTGCTGCTCAAGGTGCTGAGAATAACGGCTGTTAAGTGCTCAGCCCCAAATGGGACACATATATATTACCCTCTCCAAATGGGACACATATATTACCCTCTCCAAGACTCAGGGAACATCACAGAAGCAGCAGCTGGAAGAATGTAGGAGCTAGATGGTGAACTAAGACCGCTTACTGCTCTTCCAAAGGACTTTAGTTGAGTTTCTAGAACCCTTGTCCAAGAGACACAATTATCTCTAACTCCAGCTCCAGAGGCTCTTCTGTTTTGCTGGGAGGTTTTTTGTTTTGTTTTGTTTGTTTGTTTTTGTTTGTTTTTTGAGACAGGGTTTCTCTGTGTTGTTTTGGAGGCTGTCCTGGAACTCGCTCTGTAGACCAGGCTGGTCTCGAACTCACAGAGATTCACATGACTCTGCCTCCCAAGTGCTGGGATTAAAGGCGTGCACCACCAACGCCTGGCCCAGAGGATCTCTTCTGGACTCCATGAGCACCTGCATTCAGATGCACACACCATATACTAACACATACACACAAACCAAAACAATCAATGATGCCAGGAATGGTGGCGCTGGAAATGCTATCTTCTGGACATGGCATGACTGCTGCAGTCATGAGCCCACAGCCACCAAGACTGCCTACATGGTGTCTGCACCAGACGGTCGTGAGTGAAGGAGGGGCTCACAGGGAGAACTATTGGCTATTGATAGGGGAGTGGGAAGCTTTGTGTTCAGTGGTGTAGCTACTGGTGAGTTTCCCATGCTCCGGCCTCTCAATGTTGTGCTTTAAAGGAGCCTATATTCATGTATTTCTGGGCAATTTCTCTTTTCTGGGGAGCTATCATCACACTTTTTACCTATTTTTCTGTGTGGTTGTTGGTTACTTTCCTCATCCATGTCAACATTGTGTTTTCTTTCTTCCTTTTCCCGTGTGTGTGTATCTGTGTGTGTGTGTGTGTGTGTGTGTGTGTGTCTGTATGGGTGTATGTGTGTGTGGTGTGTATATGAGTGTGTGTGGTTTGTGTGTGTGTGTCTCTGTGTGTGTGTGTGGTGTATATATGTATGTATGTGTGTGTATGGTGTGTGTGTGTGTGTATGTATGTATGTGTGTGTATGGTGTGTGTGTGTGTGTGTATGTGTGTATGTGTGTGTATGGTGTGTGTGTGTGTGTATGTGTGTATGTGTGTGTATGGTGTGTGTGTGTGTCTGTGTGTGTGTGTGTGTGTGTGTGTGTGTGTGTGTGTGTGTGTGTGTGTGTGTAGGTGCTCAAGAAGTCCCAAGGTGCCGGGCAGTGGTGGCGCCCGCCTTTAATCCCAGCACTCGGGAGGCAGAGGCAGGCGGATCTCTGTGAGTTCGAGGCCGGGCTGGACCCATAGCCTCCAAAACAATACAGAGAAACCCTGTCTCGAAAAACCAAAAAAAAAAAAAGAAGTCCAAAGGTGTAGGACCCACCGGAACTGGAGTCCCAGATAGTTGTGAGCTGCCCCGTGGATGCTGGGAATGGTGCCTGGATTCTCTGAAGAGAAGCCAGCGTCTCATCCATCTCCGAGTGTCTATGTAACTTTCTTGTAATTCTTTCTAGTACTTGTCTGGTGTGAGCATTTGCATTTCCCTCCCACTCCATCTGGCTGTGTGTAGGAAAGAAGTCGGGAGCCAGCTTCCCCTCCCCCTCACAGTCAGTCCCCTAGTCGCCCCCACACCACACATAGAATATTCATCTTTCTCCTCAGATCTGCAGTCATTTTCCTCATATACTGAACCTCCACATATACTTGGATGTCTTCCTGGACTCCATCCTGCACCAGGGAATTTCACTACTTCTTGTCTTTTGGCCTTCCAAAGTGTTCCTGCCAGAGCACGCATTACCCCCAGCACTCAGGAGGTGGAAACAGGTAGATCTGTGAGTGCCAGGTCATGCTGGTCCACAGAGTGAGACCCTGCCTCAGAAAGAAGAATGAAACAAAAACAACAAAACAAAGCCGGGCAGTGGTGGTGCATGCCTTTAATCCCAGCACTCGGGAGGCAGAGGTAGGTGAGTTCGAGGCCAGCCTGGTCTATAGACCTGGTTCCAGGACAGCCTCCAAGACAGTACAGAGGAACCCTGTCTTGAAAACCCAAAACAACAACAATAAGACAAAACAAAGAACTCAAAACACACCCTCTATATCCCACTTAAACTTCAGAACTAGCTAGTGTTTGGGGAGAAAAAAGAAAGTGTTTTTATTAAGATTTCATCAACTAAGCCGGGCGTTTGTTGGGCCCCAGCCCCATGGGGTCTCTGTGAGTTGCTGGTCAGCCTACAAGGGCAACTTGTTTTCCAGTCCAAGTGCTTTCTGTTTTCTAGTCCTGGCTTACTGCCCTGGCCTTGACCCTCCGACATCAACATCCAGCAGGAGGAAAACAAATCTCTCCTACCTGGGGTTTTTTCCACTGTGCTGTAAACCTGTATAAAAAGCTCCTCCCTCCTACAAGGGAGAGACCTCTTAGCACTTGCAATGAAGACAGACACACACACACACTCTCCTGGTAATAAAGGCAGCATGTGCATTCTCTTAGTACAAACAGCTGGATGTCTGGTCTCTCTTTTCCTGATACCCTGGACTTGTTATGGCGCTGGCGCGGCAGGTGTTGGTGGCGCACGCCTTTAATACCAGCACTCGGGAGGCAGAGGCAGGCGGATCTCTGTGAGTTCGAGACCAGCCTCCAAAGCCACAGAGAAACCCTGTCTCAAAAAACCAAAAAAAAAAAAAAAAAAAAGATTTCATCAACTGTTTATATTGTTTATATTGTGCTGAAGACTTGGTATCCTTATAATGATCTCAGTCAACATTGAGTGGCTGAGTGTAGCCAAGTGCTAAGAACTTATCTAGCATGTACAAGGCTCTGGCTGTGATCCCCAACATCAAGAGAATACACACGCGCACACACACACACACACCACTCGTTGGTTTCAATGTTTTACTTTTTAGACAGGTTCTCACTGTGTAGACCAGGCTGACCTGTCACAGAGATTCACCTTCCTCTGCCTCCTGAGTGCTGGGACTAAAGGCATCTGCCACCATACTTGGATACACACATGGATTTTTAAAAGTTAAAATAACAAAAATATTTTTAAAAAAGAATCACTTAGAGAATGGTAGAGCAGGACATCCAACACCCTCCTCTGGCTTCAATGTACACATAGGATACCTGTACTACCATGTATGTGTGCATATTCAGTATCACACAACACACAAATAAGTAAACAGACAAATAATAACAAATGTGCCTGGTAAAGACCAGATCACAGTGACACATCTGGTTATCAGATGGCAGAATGTCCCACAAGTTCAAGGCTAGCCTTGTCTACATAGCTCCAGGCCAGACAATGTTATATAATGAAATCCTATCTCGAAAGGGAAAATATGCTTGGATATGCTGGCACATGCATTTATTTCCAGCCTCAGGAGGCTGAGACAAGAGGAATACGTGTTTGAGGACCATATGACAAACCAACAAAACAATAAATAAATAAGTAAACTCTGTTTATACATTTCTCCATGTTGGGGATTAAACAGGAAGCTTGCACATGCTAGGCCAGAAATCTGCCTTGATTTTCCTCCTTTGCTGCCTCTCTTCCTCCACCCCCTCCCCAAGACAAGCTCTCTCCAAGGAGCAGCCTGGGCCTGGACTGGAATTCCTCTTCCTTCTGCCTCCCCAGTGCTGGGATGAAGTCACCATTATTCCCAGCTTCCTTCTAATTTTATCTTTCTTCTTCCAGAGCCAGGGATGCAGCCAGCACCTTGCTAGGCCACTGAGCCACTCCCAGTCCTGTGCCCCAGACCCTTCTCTCTGGAAAGAAGTCACTAATGCAGCACTCTGGGAGAACATGGGGGAGGCCCATACAGTCTTTGAAATTCTTCTGCGAGAAAAACAAGTTTATTCTCTTGGGATTATTTGTGTATCCAATCATCTTTATCAGTTTGGACTTAACAGATCAGTTTTTTCTGGTCGTTATGCATTTGTGTGTATATGTACATATGTGTGCTTGCATACGTGTGAGGGCCATGCCCCATCCTTTTTTTTTTTTTTTTTTGAGATGGCATGTCCAAGTCTAGGGATCCTCCTGGGGTCACAGGCTCTTTACGTGGGTGCTGGGCATCCCAGCTCAGGTCCCCAGCCTGCAGTCACTGACTGAGCCATCTTCCCAGCCCTTGCTATACAACCTAGACAGGTCTCAAACTCACGATCCTTGCCACAGCCCGTGTGCTGGGAGTACAGGCTGCACCACAGCGCCCGCCTCACGAATCCCTATAACCTGGGCAAATTGGCTATGTTATTATGCCATTGCTGAACCAGCTCCAAGCACAAGAGGCCCTTTCCTGTCCTACTCTTCCCTCTGACACACCATCCTTGTGCTAATTTATTTATTTTGGCATTTCCTTTTTTCCTGGCTGCCCAGGCTATTCTGGGTTGTGTTTGTCCTGTCCCAACATTATAGCTGCCGGTTTTTCAAACAGCCTGGTTCCTGTCAGTGGACACAGAGTACAGAACGAAGACCTGAGCCTGAATGTCACTTTGGTCCTCACAGCTGACAGAACTAGAAAACGTGTGCCTGCTCACTATGTGGACACGTTCACCCACCGTCATGCCTTTACACTTACATGTAACATGGATTGTTTCCCGGATCTCACGGTTTTCTCTGTGTCATACCCTCACGTCCCACAACAACTCTATGAGGCCCAGACTATTAATTTTAATAATTTTAACTTAATCAACAATTTCAACTTATTTTCTTATGTTTATGTTGAGACAGGGTCTTGCGGTGTAGTCCCTTGTGCTCTGGGGTAACACATGTGTGCCACCATCAGCTGGGTTAGCATCCCTTTTAGAGAGATGGAAACTGAGGCTCTGAGACCTTAGGCGATTGGCACAGGTGACACTGCTCTGGGAGCTGTCTGCCTCCAAACCCTCTCCTCTGCACCTGAGCGGACTCTGTGCCTGATGGCCGAGAAACCTCTTTTCCCTTCAAGAGGGTGACTGGCCACCACGGATCTGGTCATGATGATGACAACATCGTTCCAGGTGTCTGAGCAGTACCCCCCCCCCGTTCAGAGCTCAGGGAGGTGAGCAAGTTTTGGAACAACTGGTGTGGTGTCATGACTGCAGGCACAACGGCGGTGCCTTGGGGGAGCCCAGGGCGAAGGCCCCTAAAGCGGATGCAGCGCTGAACCTCAGGAAAGTGGAGCCAGAAAGAAGCCAGATGGGTGCAGGTTAGCAGGGTAGGTCTCAGGATACGTCTTTAAACAATAAAAGACAAAATAAAGCAACAGACAGAGAGCGACCCTCACATGGCTGCCAACAGGCGAGGGCGGGCAGTGAACTGGGAAAGGTACGGTTCCCGGGCCCCACCAGCTCAGCGGAGTCCCAGGCCACTCAACTCCCTGGTGCTTCATATCTCGGGGCTTAGCTTAGGGGACATGACAGTGTGTCCCAGACCCTTCCCACGTCCCTCAGTTTCAGTCCACTAGGGCCTCCCTGTATGGAAAAAGGGCCAGCCAAAGAAACACACCCTGAGCAGAGCCAAAGAAACACCCTCTGGGCCTGCAAACAGAGCCAAAGAAATGACCGTGAAACCAGTGCTCCTAAAACTAGAGCCAAAAGGCTAACACGGACCAGTGAAAGAAACACACTTTGGCCCTGAAACCAGAGACAAATCTGTCCCTGACCCCTAACAGAAAACCAACCAATCCCTGAGCAGGAGACCTAGCCAATCTGAGCTCAGGGGCTGAACTATGACCAATCCCCACCCAGGAAATCTTCTCCCTGGAAAGCTCCGCCCTAGGAAGCCCTATATAAGCCCTGTGCCTGTTCAGCTTGCGCTGCTCCCCTGTCCTCTTCCACCCTGGCAGAGGCAGCCACTCCTCTGGATTCCTTCCTCCCAACAAATCCCTTGAATGAGGTTTGGGTGAGACCTTCTTTCTCCTGAACTGAGCGGAGGAGAGAGGGGGGTCAGAGCTGAACTGGAGAAGCCTGCCCCTGAAGCAGGGCTGTAAGCTGCTATGCTTTTTGTGACCTGTGGCATTCCCTGGCTCCTGAGTGCCAGAATACTTTCCCATCTGAGCCACAATGCTTGTGATCCCTTTACCCTTAACCTCCCACCTTCTGGTCTGAAGCAGCCCAGGACTCCTGCCTCCATCGTCCTGCTTCTCTGCGTGTTCATTTTCCCTAAAAGCCCAGCAGCAGGAGCAGGGTCAAACCACTGTCTCCCGCTGCACCCTAATGGGCGGATAGCTGAGCTCAGGCTTGCCTATACCAGCCTGGACACCTGTGAACCGCTGTGGTGACTCTGGTGTGCCGGGGTGCCGGGGATTTGTGGGTTCCTAGGGGCCATCCCAGGGATACCCTCTTCCACTGTTCCAGAAGCGCGTGCAATCCAGGTATAGTGCTGCCCACATGGAATCCCAGCTCCAAAGACTGGCGAGGGAGGATTAAAGCTTTGAGGCCAGTCAGGCATACAAGGCGAGACTCCTTTCAAAAACAAACACAGGCTTCCAAGTCTCGCTGGGGCCCAGAGGTGCCCCACCCACAGAGCTGCTTGTGACTCCCAAGAGAGTCCAGGCACCGGCACTCAGCCAAGAAAGGGAACCGCACATTTTAGTTTTGGAGAACTCTAGCTCGGTCCTAAAAGCACACACAACAGCCGGGCGTTGGTGGCGCACGCCTTTAATCCCAGCACTTGGGAGGCAGAGGCAGGCGGATCTCTGTGAGTTCGAGGCCAGCTTGGTCTACAAGAGATAGTTCCAGGACAGCCTCCAAAGCCACAGAGAAACCCTGTCTCGAAAAACCAAAAAAGAAAAAAAAAAAAAACAACTCCAATAAGATCAGCAGGTGTCTGTCCCCCGCTCTCTGCAGAGAAGGGGCTGGATTTATCTACTCCCTTCTTTGTTTCTGGAAGCAAAAAGCAGCTCGTAAAACCCGGAAGCCTGAAAACCTGTAAAGGGAAGAGGAGTCATTCTAGGGAAACTCAGCAAGAAGAGGAAGAGGGAAAAATAAAAAATAAAAAACCAAGGCCAGCTGTCGGAATGTAAAGGCCTAGAATATCGCGGTACAGTCCCTAGTGGCTGAAGCAGGTATGAAATCAGACCAGGCCTCGTCCGCTCTGGGAAGGGGAAGAGGATCCAATGTTCAAGGAATGCCCCTGGCTGCTGAGACCTGCTTCCTGTGGGAGGGTCTGCCTCCTCCCCTTCACAGGCTAGTTTCTCCTGCCCTTTCTTGCACTTGCTTCGGGTGGATGCCCTGTCAATGACCTTAGAGCCCTAGACCTAAGTAGTTCTGAAGTCTTCCCTCCTTAGGAGGAGGCCTTTTTGCGTTTTGCTTTTATTTTTTTTAATTCATTTCACTATGCTGGCAAGCGGCTAGACTTGAAGTATTTGTTGAGCAGATGAATAAATGAGCGCCTTGGTTACTGTAAAGCCCGGTGTCATGTCTGCATTTCACAGTACCTGGGCGTAGGGCAGTTCCTCCCAAGTGTGGCGATGGCAGAGCCAGACGCAGGCTGGACAACCCAGCCTTTCCAAGCTGTTGGAGGAGCTTCGGCGCTTGCCCCTGGAGGAGGATCTGGACCCTTCAGTCCCGAGGACTCGATGCTCCCCTGGGAGGGACTCTGTGCAGTGACCTGCGGATCTGTTTCTTCACCTCTAACCTGTGGACGGCAGTGGTTTGGGGCTGAGCTGCTGAGCAGGCATTTGTGTGAGGCTAGCCCTCTGTCCCCCTCTGTGCTCCAGGCTGGTCCTCTGAAACAGTGTTCCTCTGGACACTTGCCCTTGTGGGTGTAATGAAAACTGGAAGGGTCTCAGAGGAGATGCAGGCTCGGGCCAGGGTCCCACTGCCCCTCTAACCCCGAAACACCTCTTCGCAGCCTCAGTTTCCCTCTCCCTAAACCAAGAGCACCAGGTTGAAGCTTCAAGTTCAAAGACGATGCAGGAGAAAGCTCAGTAAAGAATCTGGCGCTTAGGGTCTCACGAAACAGGAGGAAGTCTTGAAGCCTTTGGTGCACAGGACACAGACCCAGGTGCAATGCGACGTTTGGCCCAAGGTCACTCAGCCCGAGGCCGGGTCTGACCCCAAGTGGCCTGATTCCAAAGGCCAGGGCTTGGCCAACAGCCAGGTTGCAGCCAGCTGGTGCTGGAGGAACGGGAAGGTGGTGCCCAGCGGCTTCTGCTTTGGAACGGTTGAGGGGTGCACGCTGTCATCTGGGGGAGCAGGCACTAAAGAGACGACCGCCCGGCAGACACTGAGCCGTGACCCTCCCCGGGAGGGGCGGGGCGGACGGTTACCTCATCGCCGCCTCCGGGAGGCCCTGCTCGCCTGCTCGCCCGCGCGGCCGGCTGGGGCGGCGGCTGTCGGCGCCGGAGCGGAGAGGACGGAGCTGCGGGCGGGGGCGGGTCTGCGGCGCGCCAGGTGCGCTCTCCCTCGCTGCCGAGCCGCGGGTTGATTCCCCGCCGCGCGCCCGTTCGGTCGGTCCTCGGGCCTGGCCTCTTGCTGCCCAGGTGCTGCAGGCGGCGCGACGCGGGTGTCCCGGGCCGGGCGCGCGCGGCGCCGTGTCGGCTCATGAAGCTCCCCGGCACCGGGCGCGGGGGCGCGGGCCAGCCATGGGCGGCAGCCTGCGTGTGGCTGTTCTGGGTGCTCCGGGAGTGGGCAAGACTGCCATCATCCGCCAGTTCCTGTTCGGGGACTATCCCGAGCGGCACCGACCCACTGACGGTCCCCGCCTCTACCGGCCCGCCGTACTGCTCGACGGCGCTGTCTACGACCTGAGCATCCGTGATGGTGACGTCGCTGGCCCCGGCTCGAGCCCCAGAAGTCTCGAGGTAGCGGTTCGAAGGTGGCCAGGAGTGTGTGTGTATGTGTGTGTGTGTATGCTTGGTGCCCACGTGCGTGTCCACGTGGACTGACCCAGGGCGTCCGAGCGTGTTCCGGGATTGAAGGAAGTGTGTGTCTTGGGTGTACTGCAGGAGAGCCCCTGAGTTAGCCTAGAGGCAACCGTGAGTGCTTGTGTCTTTCTTGCCTGCCGAGGCTGGTGTCTGGATCGGCCAGTGACACAGCCCTGCCTGAGAGGGCCGCTATGATAGACTCGGCCAGACACAGGAGTTATCTTTTCTAGAGGGGACCACCGCTCCCTCATTCCTGTGCTCAGTGATCTGTGCAGTCAGACAGACTTCTCGTCTTTGGTGCCCTTCCCAGAGCGCCTGGGAGGATAAATAACGCGTTAAGGAAGCTGTAAGAATGTCACAAGGGGAGAGAGCAGCAGGTGCTAGGCCAGAGGCTTCACCTGTCCAGCTGCCGGACAGTCAGTCACCATCTGCTGGCGGTGAAGGGCAGATTCCAGGGGCCGCACCAGGCAAACAGGCAGCAGTCGTGGTGGAGGGAGGGAGGGAGGGATGGTAGCTGTCTGAAGGGAGGCCAAGGATGTAGGGAGTTAGTAATGGATTGACAAGATCCAGGCACGACTGGGAAATCTGACCCCAGCGGGGGTGCGTATTTACGAACTTTTGGGAGGTGATGGGGTCTGAGGATGAACCATGGGGTTTTGGAGTAGGAGTGTCAGCTGTAAACTTCAGTCTCCTCTCCCAGGAGTGGCCAGACCCTAAAGACTGGAGCTTGCAGGACACAGATGCCTTTGTGCTGGTTTACGACATCTGCAGCCCCGACAGTTTCAATTATGTGAAGGCCCTGAGGCAGCGTATAGCAGAAACCAGGTGAGGGCTTGGCCGGAGGTGGAGGTCTGCCTAGGGGAGCGGGTAGTTCCGGCCTGGGTTCTTCTGAATTACACCGTGTGCTCGAGGCCTCCGGCACACTCGGGGGTCTCTGGCAGTGGGGAACACACCGGCATTTGTGCGCATGGGGAGGGCTCTTCTGGCCACGGAGTCTCCAGCCCTGCGTGTCTCATACCCATCCGGCCTCCAGGCCCGCGGGCGCGCCAGAGGCACCCATCCTCGTGGTAGGCAACAAGCGGGATCGTCAGCGGCTGCGCTTCGGACCTCGTCGTGCACTGGCCACTCTAGTGCGCAGGGGCTGGCGCTGCGGCTACCTCGAGTGCTCCGCCAAATACAACTGGCATGTGCTGCGTCTCTTCAGAGAGCTTCTGCGGTGTGCTCTGGTGCGCACACGTCCTGCGCACCCGGCCCTACGCCTGCAGGGGGCGCTGCATCCAGCACGCTGCAGCCTCATGTGACCAGAATGGGCAGGAAAATCTCCTAACAGCAGGTCCCACCCATCTCCTGGCTTTTCTTCGAACTCGATTGGACCCAGACAACTCCCGATCATTGGACAAGATCAGTTTCATCTGAGACCTTACTGGGTCACAATCACAGATGGAAAGGACTTGAATATGAACATGATTGGAAGCAAAGGACTTGAATATGAACATGATTGGAAGCACTCATTCAGCTCCTGGCACTTTACTGGAAATACCTTTTGCTTCTGGCGTTCTGAGACAGGGTCTCACTACGTAGGTTCGGCTGGCATCGAACTACAAAGATCCACCTGCCTCTGCCTCTCCAGTGTTGGACTAGCTATTGGAGCCATTTTTTAAGTCATGACTTACCAGGTAATAAACTTAAATGCACAATTTAAGGGTTTCTTGTTCTGGAATAGGCAGGTCAGAGCGTTGAAGCTTGGCCTCCAGGTGGCTAACTCAAGAATTCCAACATATAATGAAGGCTCAGTCCCCAAAAAAACAGGAGCTGGAGCAAAACTTTACTGTCAGAGGTTCTGTTTACTGGACCACAGGTCCTCAGGACACCAGGCTGGCCCGGTGTCCTCTAAGGCATTCAATAATATTACTAATTAAATAGCAACACTCATCCCCGAAACCGGAATGTACAACAGGTGTTCCATTGTGCCGTGTGGTCCCGTGGGGTCTGGTCCCATGAGGTCTGGTGCTCAAGAGGGGGAGGGAAGGGGTCCCTGAATGCAGAGGGTAGGTTAAGGCCACAAAGAAAATGGAAAGGGGTGTGGGTGCCGCTGAGTCAGTCTATCAACTCAAGACTCTGATTGGGTCCTTGGGGTGACCGACTGAAGGGCATGCCAAGCCCCAAGCTCCATGGGTCCTGATGGGCGGCGGAGTCCCCGAGGTGTGGGGATGCGTGAGGGTCTGCGGTCGGGCTGTGTGTCCATCCGCCCCCTTGCCAATGTCAGCGAGGGTTCCGGGCCAGTTAGAGAGCTCCTGGTTGCATCCAGTGCCCCCCCTATAGCAAGGCAGGGGCTGCCTTCATCAGAAGAGCTGGACAGGGCTTGGCTGCGGGGCGCGGGCAGCCCATTGGCCGTGCGGCCTGATTCCCCAGGTTGGCCACACTTGCCACCCAGGACACTGAGCGATGAGGATGAGGAGCTGGACGAACAGTAGGCAGAGTCCGGAGCTGGGGGGTCAGGAGCTGGTCCCATGGGGGTATGGCTGGCCGCCGCCTCCATGGCTCGGGCATTAGCCAAGAATTCCTCTTCCAGTCGCTGGAACAGCTGCTGCTCCTGCTGCGGGTCAAGCTGCAGTGGCTTGCGGAAAACGCTGGCGGGTGTGGCAGCCAGCTCTAAGCCTGGGCTGGGGACCCGGGAAGGACGGGGCGCTGCAGGGCTGCGGGCACGCGGAGTCTGCGGGGTGCTCCTTCCAGAACCCCCCGATCCTCCACCACCCCTGCCCCGGGCTACACACGAGTGCTGCCCGTCTCGGTCCCTGCGCACCATCAGGACAGCCTGTTCCTCGCGGCTCTGGCTGCGGGCGCGGCGCACGGGGCTGGACACCGACAGCTGAGCGCCTCGGCCTCCCGGGGCCATGCGGGGCCGTCCCCGGTCTAGCCGGTCTCGAGACTGGCTGCGAGGGGTGGGCGGTCGTCTCGGGGAGGCCGGAAGACCGGAGGTCAGCCGGTGGCCGGGCCGCTCCCTCCGGGCGCCAGTGGCCGTGTCGTCGCTGCGGGCACCCAGGGGGCCGCTCTGGGCGGAGGAGGCTGAGGAGTCACTGTCCCCGGAGTAGCGGCGGGAGCGGGGGAGAGGGGGCAGCTGATCTCGGGGCCTGAGGCTGGGAGCGAGAGAGATCGGCATCACTGGCGCAGGTGGAGCGAGCTAGCCAAGCTTGGGCTTTGCCAGGGGACTTCCAGGGGCAAGTGAGCATCTTGGCTGAGGCCACGACTCACTGCCCCAGATTTCCGAAGCCTGGGCTGGACCGGCCACTGCCTGGAGCCCGCCCCAGCTGTGTTGTCGGTTTGTCTGGGTTACCATGGAGATGGAAAGCCAGGCCCGCCCCCATGCACGGGAACTTTTCCCAGGGTGTGAGTCACCGCGCCCAAGCGGACGCCCCTCCCCCACAGCCCTGGTAGGTCCACCGGCCCCAGCTTCTCACCTGAGCGGGGCCTCAGGCCCCTCCTTTGTGCTTCGCAGGCTGACGGGGGTTACTTCTGGCCGGGAGCCCCGGCGCTCATTTCCAGGGACTGGGCTACCAGGGCGGGGACTAGGAGTGGGCGATCCCTTCTGCGGGGAGAAAGTCCCAGCCCTCTGCGAGGGCAGCCGGTGGGCTGTGGGGATGGATGCGGCTAGTGAGGGGCAGGGCCTCAGGGACCAGCCCCCCCTTCCCCGCTGGTGGCCCGTACTCCCCCAGGCACTCACCGGTGGAGGAGCAGCGGCAGGGGTCATGCTTGTCTAGGTAGTGCTCCAGTGTATCCCAACCGCCACCCACGCGCACCATCACGTGGCTCCTGAGCACCTGCAGGTCAGAGGGCAGGTCACGGAGGGCCTCCTAGACAAGCCCCGAATGGAGACTCGTCCTCTCCTCCCTCGCTTACCCTTACAAAGATGAGCAAGCTGGAGTCTCCCACGCGGTACTTCCCCTCCGAGACCTTGACCATGGGGAACTGGTCCGGGCAGGTGCACCGGCCCAGGATCTCCCTCACCTGAAGCCGGGGAAGAGGCAGGCGATAAAGGACAAGGGCAAGTCCCTCCGCCGGGGTTTAACAGCCGCAGCTGCACGGCAGGAGGAAGTGCCTACTCCCTCCCACACAGGACCCTGGGCCAGCGCGCTGTGGGGGCTCTGAGAACTCTGGAGAGTTCTGGATGCCAACCAGAACGAGAGGATAGGGCTGTGACTGTCCAGGGACCGTCCCCGGGAAGAAACACCCAGGAAAAAAAAGCCTTAAGCCCCTGAGGGCCCGGAGCCATCCACATCCAGGACGGGATGAGCGCAGGAGGCCCATGCTCCCATCTGAGCATCCCAACCAGAGGGTACCACGTGGGGCGCACGATGGATGCCAACAGGCACGAAGGCCTGGCAAGCACACAGCCAGCCGCACCCATGTTACGGGAGGCACAGGCCACAGGCCGGCTGCGTGGGAAGCCTACCCACAGCAGCACCAGAGGGATGCGCAGGCGGGGCCTGGGGGGCGTGTGGGCGGGTGTCCACTCTGCCCGCAGCCACCCAGCACCTGACTCTCAGGCAGGCACACCGCAGTCCCGACTCTGATAAGAAAGAAACTTAGTCCCGCTGCGGGGGTGGCAGGGACACCCGGGCTTGGGAAAGCTGGAAGCCGGCACCTCCTATGCTCCCAATGGCACCTCTTGTTGCCAGCAGCAGCCGGCCAGGGCTGGGCTCTCCATCAGGGCACCAGGGCTGGGCTCTCCCGGACACTCACTGTGTACAGCTAGCCTAAACCAGGGCAGCAGGCACTCAGCCTGAGGTCTCAGGCTGCCATTGTGTCTGTCTAGCACCCGTGAGCCAAAAGGTGCCTACGTCACAGTCTTCCAGATGAAGCAATGCTCATTTAATACAAACAGAAGAGCTCGCGCCAGAAGCTGGGGTTTGTCTGCCGCAGACCCAGATGGGCTGTGTGGCCTCACCGAGCACCTCTGCCGCGCTGGGCTTATCCATTTCCTTGTGGCCAGGGCATACGCTTGCCCTTCTGCGGGGGCAGGCTACAGAGAGTGCGTCCCGGGAGGCTCGGGGATAGGGGTGGCATCAGCTCTGTCTGCCATCTGGTCCCCAGGTGAGCAGAGTGGGCAAGGGCCACCCAATGTGTACATGAGGACTCACCAGCTCATCGAGGTTTCGAAGGTCACTGGGTGTCATTCGGGGTGTCCGGGCGGGAGCCCCCGATGCAGTGACAATTTCAGTGGCATCTTCAGCAGCAGCAGCAGCAGCAGGGACACTGGATACTTGAGGGGTAGCTCGAAGCTCCCGCTCAATTTCCTGCTCAAACTGAACCAGCCTTGGGGCGAGCAGGCCGAGGCGGGCTCCGCGCCGGGCCACCTCCAGCAGGCACAATACCACACTCTTCTCGTTCTTGCGCAGGACCAGGTCCTCGGTCTCAAACATGAGCACTTCAGGCACACCCAGCTCGGCCCGGCACCAGCCGATGAACGTGGCCACGTTGTCTCGGGCCATGAAGGAGCCAGGCGCCACACTGTGCGCCTGGAAAGCCACACCTCGTGTTGGGCAGGCAGCAGCCTGAGCCCGGGCAGCCTCGGCGACAGCGTTGGCATGCTGGCACAGGGTTGTGCCTGTGGCCAGCCCTGTGAGGAAGCCGTCGCCGCTGCCGGGTAGACCTAGACCGTACAGGGCATTGAGCCAATCGGCCAGGTCTTCCTTCATGGCTTCCACGTAGGCCTCACTGGATCGGAACGGCCGCACACTCTTGGCCGCAGAGCCCGCGATGCCCGCCACTGGGTCCGCCATGCCCAGGGCCAGTGGAGTCACTGTGGGCAGGGGACACAGGTCAGGACTGCTGCGGGGACCCGCGCGGGCTCAGAATGGTCTACCTCCAACAGCCTGCCACTCAGAGCAAACGCTGAGCTTCCGTGCAGGCCGTGAGCACACCAGTCAGTCCCTCCCTGTCCTCACCGGGAAGCGGCTCGAAGGGCTCGACGAGACGCACACCATCTCAGTGTTTACGCTAGTCGTGTGGCTCGAGCGGGTGTGTGGCGGGGCGCCCCAAGGCACGCCGCTTAGAGACGTGCAGACGTGCGGGGGGATCAGGAGAGGAGCCTCGCCCGGGGCCACCGAGGGGCGCCCGGCGCGCAGCCCTCGCGGAGTCCCCGCCTGGCCCTCACCGCTCCGCTAAGGGCCGCCCCACCGGCTGTGCGGAGACGGTATCCCCATTCTACAGACGAGGAAACTGAGGCGCAGAGAGGGCAGGCGCTCGCAGAAGGTCGCCGAGCAGTGGGTGGAGGAACCGGGTCGCCTAGGCAGGCCCCGCCTTCGGGGAGAAGCGGGCCCCCGGCCGGAGCCTGAAAGGCCGGGGCTCGGGCCCCCGCGAGCCTCCGCAGTGCTCGCGGCCTGGTCCAGAGAGGGTGCGTGGCCAGTCAAGGTCACACAGCCCTGGGAAGCGGAGGCCCCGCGCCGCCCGGCCCACCTCCGGGCACCCTGGACAGGGGTCCTCGGGGTCCCCGCGCTCACCTGGCTCACCCCGCCGCCCCGGGGAGCATCGCCCCGGCGGGGCCGCAGCCGGGCCGCGCCGCCGCACACAGGCGCCGCCCGAGCTCGCTGCATCCCGGCGCCGGCTCCGCCCCGCCCCCCTGGAATTCGGATCCGGCCAGGAAGGGGCGGGGCCGCGCTCTTAAAGGGGCCGTGCCTCTCTCGGCCCTTAGGCCCAAGGCGGGTGGAGACGCCCTCCGGGTTTTGACTTGGCCGTTTAGCAGCCTCCGCCGTCCTGGTCTCCCGAGGAGAGGTTCGGACTCTTTTAGATGCCCTCCCTCCGCGACAGTGGCCTTTCCGGAAGCGATAGGGGCCGGAGACTGCAGAGTCACCTCCGTCCCTGGTGGACCTCTGCAGGCCAGAGATAGCCCGATGCTCTTCCTCCAGGATGACCAAGGGACAGTAGCTTTAGGGGGCCGGGACGTTGGGGCTTAGGGGGAAGCAAGTGGCTGCGGGTTAGGCTAAGGAGGGGGCGTGGCAGGGGCCACTCCACGCCTGAGGAGGAGCGCGGAAGATCTGGGGACTCCCGCTGTCGCCCGGCGGGCTGGGCTCCGCCCCCACTGGGATGTTCAGGGCTTGCTTAAAGCTCCGACTGTGCTCCCTAGACCTAAGACGGGGCGTCACCTCTAGGAAGGGCGTCTCCAGGAGAGCAACCGAGGAAGCAGGAGCTTGATAGTGACTGTTACTTTCAAGGGTCAGAGGCATTTGTGGAGAACCTACTGTGAGCCAGGTCTCACTCACAATCCAGCTTTATGCTTACGATTTTCAGGGAAGCAGACCCTGGTTTGAGAGAGGGACGAGGTAATGGGGGAGAGTCTGGAACCTGTGGGTGTATGGACAAACTGTAATTTTAACTCTGATCAAGGGAGGAGGTGAGCGGGGCAGTGGTGGTGCACTCCTTTAATCCGAACACTTGGGAGGCAGAGGCAGGCAGATCTCTGTGAGTTCGAGGCCAGCCTGGTCTACAGAGTGAGTTCCAGAAAAAAAAAAAAAAAAAAAAACAGAGTGAGTTCCAGGACAGGCTCCAAAACAATACAGAGAAACCCTGTCTCAAAAAACAAAACAAAAATTATATAGATTCTGCTGTCTCTGCCAACTGAATGCTGGAATTAAAGACATGCACCACCATGTCCAGTCTTTATTATTACATTTTAATTAACTAATCTATTTATTTATTTAGGTTTTTCGAAACAGGGTTCTCTGTGTAGCTTTGGAGGCTGTCCTGGAACTCACTCTGTAGACCAGGCTGGCCTCAAACTCACAGAGATCCTCCTGCCTCTGCCTCCCGAGTGCTGGGATTAAAGGCGTGCGCCACCAACGCCCGGCGGATTGGTTAGTTTTTTGCACAGGATTAGGGTCAGATTTGGCTCTGGTTTCAGGGCTAAAGTGTGTTTCTTTCTCTGGTCCCTTTTAGCCTTTGGCTCCAATTTTAGGGCCAGGGTGTATTTCTTTCACTGGCTCTGATTCCAGGGATGAAGTGTGTTTCTTTGGCACTGGTTTCAGGGTCAGGGTACATTTCTTTGGCTCTGGTTGCAGGGCCAAAGTGTGTTTCTTTGGCTCTGCTCAGGGTGTGTTTCTTTGGATGATCCTTTTTCCCTACACCAAGCTGGGATTAAAGTCGTGTGCCACCAATGCCCAGCCTGAGAGTCTTTGAGCTTGACTCTGCTTATCCTGCAGGGAGGGGCCTAGTGAATCTGGTCTGTTTCAGGGACTTCTGAAGCTATTTTGAGTTGTCTTCCTGTTTAAATAGCTTTCCTTTAGGATGGAATGTTTCAATCTTTGATTTATTTATTATGTATACAGTGTTCTGTCTGCATGCACGCCTGCATGCAGTAGGGCATCAGATCTCATAGATGGTTGTGAGTTGCCATGTGGTTGCTGGGAATTGAACTCAGGTCTTGAAACTTTCTCAAGTAGATGGTTAAGTCCCCTAAGCCTCAGTGACCTCATGTGTAAAATATGACTGTAGACATTACATCACAGCTGTAAGAATAGTACTCAGTGTGGCTCAGCTATGGGGATGTCTACCACTGTTCTGAAGGGAAGAACAAAGACAACTCTCTTTTAGTCCCTTGAGCTGGGGCTTGTTTAGTCTTCTCCACACTGCAGTCTTTTAACATTGATATTTCCTGCTGGGTGGTGGTGGTGCACACCTTTAATCCCAGCACTCGGGAGGCAGAGGCCGTTGGATCTCTGTGAGTTCAAGATCAGCCTGGCCTACAAGAGCAAGTTCCAGGACAGCCTCCAAAGCCACAGAGAAACCTTGTCTTGAACGCCCCCCCCCAAAAAAAACCCAACATTGGTATTTCCTGACATGGCAGTGGCAATGTAGGCCTCACTGATGTGACCAGAACCCTGGAGGACCATGGTCACGATAGCCCAAGGCATGCCCTGAGCCTGTCAGCCTAGAAAGACAGTAGTCTTGAGGCAATGGCTCCCCTGCTAGATGTTATAAGCGCCTGGTATGGACACGTGACCAGGTTTCCTGTTTGCTTTGTTTTGAAGCATGGTCTCAAGGTGTTGTCTAGTTGGCCTTGAATGTAACAGTATGGCCACTTGTATTATTCTCTATTGTGCTGGTGAGCAGCCTACCTGGCCTTGGTTATAGTCAGAGGTCTAGTGTCAGTGGAGTCTCCTAGTAAAGCCCTCACTGGCAAGCTCCAGCCCAGTGCCTGTCAGATCCAGGAATCTGGCACACTGGTCAGTTAATGCAAAGCTCTACCATCCTATCTGTAGCTGAGCTGAGCCCAGAAAAGGGCCAGGCAAACATTCACAAGGTTCAGACTGCCGGCCAGATGAGCAGCTGCCCATCGGATTCCAGCTGTTAGCTGTGGACATGGCCCTGACCAGCTTTCTGTGCTCTGCAAGAGAACAAAACAGAGCATGAGGCTCAATACAGTCCACTTGGGTGTTGCCCCTGCCCCCCTCAAGAGGCAGAATGGGATGGCAGGAAGCCTGACTGTGCTGATGGTTAAAGGGGCACTCCCTCTGAGCCGCTCCCCACATGACCCCACCACTTTTGTCAAGACCTGTACTGTGTGGCTTAGAGGGACCACAAGGCTATCCTGAAAATTTTGCTGTCTGTCCTGCCTTTGCTCCCTCCTGAGGCATCCGAGTCTTCTGATGGACTCAGAATCTACACTGCCGGGTGCTCAGGTACATCTCCATCCAGAGCCCTAGCTCCAGTCCTCGGTATTTGGGAGTCCCACTGAGACCTCAATTCATGATTATATTGCAGCCTCCAGAGTGCTGGCAGTCAAGTGTGCACCCTTGACTGAATGTCAAGTCCTTTGACCCCTCCTCCAATCAGGCATTAACATGTTAGGACAGTAACAATGGCTTTAAGCGGGGCTGGAGATGGCTCAGGTTTAGAGCACTGGCTGCTCTTCCAGAGGTCCTGAGTTCAAGTCCCAGCAGCCACATGGTGGCTCATCGAGGCCAGCCTGGTCTACAGAGTGAGTTCCAGGACAGCCTCCAAAGCCACAGAGAAACCCTGTCTCGAAAAAAACAAAACAAACCAAAACCCCACACACCATGGCTTTAGGCCTCACTCACGATTTTGTGTCGAGGGCACCGGCCTGTAGAGCTTGACTGCAGTGATCAAGAACGGTGTGTGGTGGTTGTGTAGTGAGGGAACAGCCAAGAGCACAGAGGTCTTGGGAGGGTGGATTTGCCCCAAGCATGGTGGGAAACCACCCTAAGCTGCTCTGGCCTCTGAGGAAAGGTGAGGATGGCCATAGTTTGTGATGTCTAGGTGGACAGATGGAGGCCGCCATGGAGTATTAATGGTTGTTTGCTGTGACAAGCAGAGGCAGCTCTTGGAAGAAGGGTGCCAACTGAGTAAGAGCACAGGGTGAGGACCTGGCATGGTGGTGCACACCTTTAGTCTTAGCACTTAGAAGACACAGGCAGGGGGGCGGCTCTCTTGAGTTAGAGGACAGCCTGGTCTACAGGGCGAGTTCCAGGACCTCAAAAAATCCAAGAGGAAACACAGCGGGAGGCCAGCTGGGCAGCAAAGGAACTAAGAATGACCTGTTGGCGCTGCAGGGGACAGGGCAAATTGTCGCAGTGAAGACACAGGATGATCCTGTGGGTTTAGACAGGTGTTTAGACAGGTGTAGTTGGAACGACTCAAGCCTGATGGCTGGCTGAGTCTTCCAGACGTAGGGGAGCAAATGTTAGGCAGCAAAGCCTAACATTCCCGGCTTCCCCTGGAGGAGCGAGTGGCTTACCTCTTCAAGCACACCCCAAAGCCCCTGCGCCACCCAGACTGCAGAACAGAGGCCGAGAAAGATGACAGTTTATAAACATTTGGAACTTTATTTAAAAAAAAAATCACAACCATGAACATTGTTACAATTAGAGGCCCTCTTGGTTCTCCACAATGATACCCAGCATGCTCACAAGGGGTTCCCATTGTTAAAGTCTTAAAACAACCATCTTTAAAAGGAAAAAAAAAAACTCAGCACACTACCATTTAACTTGTTTTAATGTTTCTTCACAAATGGTGAAAATACTAAAGTACAGACAAGGAATAATCATAATGTTGTGGCCAACATTATAAATATGGAATTATAAATTTAAAACATTTTCTGGTTTAAAAAATAAATCTGGTCGTCAATGCAGCTCTGCGGGTCTAATAGGGCCGGTCTCTACGTTCCTGACGGTGCTCGCCTCTGCAAGTCAAAGGGACACTTTGGTTAGGACAAGGAAGGGACAGAGTCCCCGGTGCTCCAGCAGAGGCTGGGAAGGGGCAGTGTTCTCCCACCACGTACTTATCCATTTTCCCGGGTCCCCCACGTCCGCCTCTTCTTCCTCCCATCTGTTCCATCAATGGTCCAGGAGGGCCCCCAGGACCACCTCGTCTTCCTCCACCAAAGCCACCTCGGTCCATTCCACGGCCACCTCGGAAGCCACCTCTGTCTCCACCTCGGCCTCCTCGGAACATTCCTCCAGGACCACCACGGTCCATAAGTCCACCTCTTCCTCCCCGCATGCCACCAGGGCCTCCTCGGCCGCGATCACCACCTAAGGCAGGAAGGAAGAGTGGCAGGTGAGTCAGAGGAGTAGAGGCTGAGGCTCTGAGGACACACTGTGGTGGATCTGCTAATCCTTCTCCTAAAGCAGACACTACTCAATCAACAGGAAGCTGAGGTGCTCCAAGAAACCTATACATACCCGGAGGTGGGAAGGGTGGCGGGAGGAAGCCCTCGGGCTTAGGGGCCTTACACTGGTTGCATTCTGTTCTCCAGGCGAAGTTCTGGTTTCCACAGCCCCTGCACAAAGTCCACCACAACAGAAATCACCAAAAGAACAGAGGGAGGTGGAGAGATTCACACCACATTCTATGCACAATCATGGGAGGCAGCAATGCACTCCCAGAAGCAACCTACCCACAACAAAGTTCACAACAGAAATCACTAAAAGAACAGAGGGAGGTGGAGAGATTCACACCACATTCTATGCACAATCATGGGAGGCAGCAATGCACTCCCAGAAGCAACCTGAGTACTCAAGTAATCCCCTACCCACAACAATCCTGTCCCAGAGTGGGAAGGGGGTGACACCACTAGCAGGCAATCAATCTGCAGGGAGAAGTACATACGGGTTGGGACACTGCCAGTCTCCAGCTCGGTGCTGGACATTTCCTCCTCCAGAGGGGTTCCCTCGGGAGCCTCGGGGTCCCCGTGGGGGGAAGCCTCCTCTGTCTCCTCCACGGCCTCCCATGCGACCCATGGGTCCTCCAGGACCTCCTGGGCCACCAGGACCTGCAATAATAAACAATCACCTCTTCATGGCAACTTTGCTATAGGAAACTCTTTCACAGGCCCAGAGTGCTATCTATGAATGTTATTCTTTCTGTGTAATTTCATGTAGCCTCCAACTATGGCATTTTCATATAATGAAACAGACATCCAGTCAGAGGTTCCCTGGAGCTCCACCCCCTCTAACCAGTTAACCCATATTGTACAAGCATGCAATGCTGGCTCAATGGTCCAGTATCAATTTTACACACCCTTTTCTTATTTTACTAAGTTTCTCAAGGGCAAAAATTATCAACGAAACCCCAAACCAAACCTGTTTAAAGTTACACAAAAGTAGCTAAGAGAGAGTGCCCAATGAGTACCTCCACGAAGTGGTGGTGGCATCCCTCTGCCCTCTCGAGGTGGCATGCCACCCCGCATACTGTTCATAGGAGGCTTCTTTCGGGCAAGAGAAACTTTAAGTTTGCTTCCTTGAAAATCTTTTCCTAGAAAAAGAATAACAGACCATCAGTAATCCTTACATTTCAACTCTCTGCTCTCCAAGCAGCTACTTTTCAACAGTTTCCACTCTACTGAACATGTCCACCCCCCAAAGCATTAAAACCTCACAATCTTTCATGGTATAACTGGAGATGATGTATCACAGTTGGTACAGATTATTTAACATGTACAAGACTTGGGTTCAATCCCCAGCACAGAATAAAACTGAGCATGGTAGTCAGTAGCCAACGCCTATAATCTCTACATTTGGAAGTAGATGTAGGACCCGAGGATCAGCAGGCTCAAAGTCATTAATAGATGCATATGAGGTGCGAGGCTAGCCTGGACTATGATACTGTCTCAAAACAAAACAAACAATGGCAGAGTGATAGCCAGGTTCAAGACCAGCCTGCCCCCGTAATGAAAATGTCACCTAAAAGACACCAAAGGTCTAGGAATAAAACTCAGGGGTAGAGCACTTGCCTAGTATGCAGCTACCTTAGTCTAACTGTCAGTATTTGGTGATGGCTGTGGGCCTTGAAACAATCAGATGCACACTGGCAAAGACATCTTCGTCTCTTTCATGGTGCTAGGAAGTGAACCCAGGGTCTATACACGTTAGGTGAGTACTTGCAGCTTGAACAAGGTAGCTTTGCAATAAAACATACAATGAAAGGATATCCTGACCCAGGACCAGTGTCTGTGTCCTTTAACAGTAAAGGGGAACACAGTGAGTAACTTCCTTTTAGAGTGGGTCATCTTATTGTTTCAGCTCTCAAATTCCTTCCTCCTCCCTTATTGTTGTCCAGAAAAAGGTTAAGTACATTCCTTCAGTTTCAACACTCCAGAGAATGGTGTTTTAACAGTACCCAATATAACACATTCTCAGGTGACACACAACTGTTCTAAGTTTTTATTTTTTTTAAAAGATTAATTTATTTATCACATGCAGTATTCTACCTGCACGCCAGAAGAGGGCAGATTGAATTAGAAGAGATGGTTGTGAGCCACCATGTGGTTGCTGGGAATTGAACTCAGGACCCCTGGAAGAGCAGTCAGTGCTCTTAACCTCTGAGCCATCTCTCCAGCCCCTGTTCTAAGTTCTTAAATGTTCCTGCACAGCAGAATTCAGAGTAACAGGAAGGATATCCTACCATCAAACCATTCCACTGCAGCCTTGGCAGTTGGCGGATCTTCATAGGACACTGTGGCGTCACCTTTAGGCTTTCCTGTCTCCTTATCCAGGTAGATGTGGATCATGGGTTGCCCAGTTCTCTTGTTCATCTACAGTTAAAATAGGATGTGACTATAACATGAGCTAAAGACATCCACAGTAATTCCTAAGTACCCCCCATTGTCAAAAGGCAGCCACACAGTGTGTGGTGTTTTGCACCTTTAACCCCAGTGTTCAGGAGACAAAGACAGATCTATTTCTAGGCCAGCCAAGGCCAACACAGTGAGACCCCAAAAAACTCAACAGGCAGTTATAAGCCTACTAAAATAGCAAAAGCTACCATCTTAGATGTGTTCAGTACAGAACCAAAAGCAAGTAATGAGTCCCACGCCTGCCCCAACCATCTTGATTCCTGTGCAGCAACCCCACATTATGTGCCTGAAGAGACACCCAAGCCAAGGCAAGGCTTCACAAGTCATGTAACGGTTATAAAGAAAATCAGTCACAGGGCCAGGGAAGCAGCTCATTGGAAGAGCCCTTCTCTAGCATGGACAAGACCAGAGTTTGATAAACAGAGGGAAAAACTTCCTTAATGACAACCACAAGGCTGGGAATATGCATGAACTTTTTATTTCCTCCAGGGTTGGAAAGACGGCTTGTTCTTCAGCTTGAATTCAGACACTACACTCTACAACCATCAGGCATATGAACAATGCCTGATCTATACAGGCCTGCGCACACATCTAGCAATAGTTGAGACATCTTTATGGGCTCAAAAATAAGAAAACATTAAAAAATAAAAACAAAAACCCAGCTGGGTGGTGGTGGTGCAAGCTTTTAATCCCAGCACTTGGGAGGCAGAGGCAGGCGGATCTGAGTTCAAGGACAGCGTGGTTTCTGGAGGATTATACACAGTCTCGAAAAACCCAAATAAACACACTGGAAAGAAATGGAGTCAAATACTCACATACATAAAATAATAATGCTGTAGGCTTGATGGGAAGCATTGCTATCATACCGAGTCATCTTTCACAGTATTAAGACTTAATACTATGCATGTATGTGAGCCTTTGTAGGCAGAGAGAGAGAGAGAGAGACTGAGACTGACTGACTATCAGGCTCCCTGGAACTTGAGTCCTGGTTGCCGTGGCACACCATGGGGTGCTGGAACTGAAAGAGCAGCCAGTGCTCGATTAGTCACTTCTCCAGGCCTATTGTATTGGTGCAAGATGTGCACAGTTGCTCATGCCTGTAATCCCAGCACTCAGAATGGTGTCACACAAGGATCATCTCTGGTTCCTAAGGGAGCGGGACATAGGCCTCAAAAATCCTAAAACTATATATACATGCATCAATCAATACCTCCCTCCTGCTCTCCCACCTCAGTTTTTTAAGACAGGGTTTCACTGTGTAGCCCTGGCTGTCCTAGAACTCAGAGATATGCTTGCCTCTGCCTACTAAGTACTGGAATTAAAGGTGTGCACCACCACCACCCAAGTATAATACCATTATATATATATAAAAAGACATACAGCAAAATAGCCACACAAAAGAGAAAAATGTCATTAAAAATTTATTTTATGGTCACGAATGCCTGCATGTATGTATGTGTACCTGTGTGTAGTAACCACAGAAGCCAGAAGAGGGCACCAGATCCCTTGGAACTGCAGCAAGGTTGTGAGCATTGGGAACTGGGTACTTGGGAAGGATAGCAAGTGCTCTGAGTCATTTATCCAGCCTCAAATGAATGAGCATTTTATTTATATGAGTGTCAGTATATCATCTGTGTGTTGGAACCTTGGGACTGGAGTTACAATTGTGAGCTGTCACGTGGGTGCTGAGAACTGAACCCAGGTCTCCTGGAAAAACAATTTTCTCCAGCCCCACAAAATCATAAAAACTGATGGCAAATTACTGACATAACCAAAGTAAATCCCAATTGATACCACAACTATATGTGCGCACACACACATGTATGTACATGTCAGTTTATCTCTCTCTACATCCCCCCCCCACCTCCCTATGGATGGTGGCGGCACATGCCTTTAATCCCAGCACCTGGGAGGCAGAGACAGGTGAGTTTGAGGCCAGCTTGGTCTATAGAGCGAGTTCCAGGATGGAGGAAACTACAGAGAAACCATATCTTGAAAAACCAACCAACAACTCAACTAAGTCAATCAAACAAGCAAAAATAAAAACAAAACAAAAAGTGCTGGACATGGTGGCCCAGACATAAACACTTGGGATGTTGAAGTAGGAGGGTTACTTTTAGTTCAGGGCTAGTGTGGGAATAGAGCAAGTTTCAAGTTAGCCTAGGATAAAAGGCCTTGCTAAAACACAGACTGACAAGCTGGCTCAGCAGGTCAAGGAGAATGCTGCCAAGTCCACAACCTGAGCTAGATCTCCAACATGGTGTAGAACCCACTGATTTGCAAATTGTTCTTTAACCTCCATATACACACCGAAACAAATTCTAAATGTAAAAAACTAAAAAGAAATGATCAACAGCCTCCCTCCAGCCCCTGAAAGGATTTCCCTGTGTAGCCCTGGGTGTTCTGGAACTTGCTTCGTAGACCAGGCTGGCCTCAACACAGAGATCACAGGACATGCAGCCTGCTTATGCCTCCAGAATGCTGGGATTAGAAGCTTATGCCACCACACCTGGATAAAAATCAACATAGCAAACATAAAATACGAGCACAGGAAATTTGGGATTTCACTTTTGCCCAGGGTAGGACAACAGAAAATCTTTTTTTTTAAAAAGATTTTTTTATTATGAATGCAACACCCTGCCTCCATGTATGTCTGCAGGCCAGAAGAGGGCGCCAGATCTCATTATGGATGGTTGTGCCACCATGTGGTTGCTGGGAATAGAACTCAGGACATCTAGAAGAGCAGTTGGTGCTCTTAACCTGAGCCATCTTTCCAGCCCGAACAACAGAAAATCTTAACAGCACGTGGTGAATGTGTATGCATGCACAAATAGAAGAATCTGTAGAACATTTAGTATTCTTGCAAAGGACCTATGTCCAATTTACAGCACTGAGGCCAGACTTTGCAACTGCCTACAGCTCCAGTCCCATGACAGATCTGACATCCTTGTTTGCCTCCTTCCGGCACCTACATGCACGTGATGCAGAGACATACACTCAAAGACACATACATACAACTCAGTTATAGATGGAGCTTAAAATGTACTGCAGAGTGGACAGCAGCTATGCAAAGACGGCTGGCCAGATACCTGCCATGTATATCAATTCCTGATCTCATATAGCAGGAGAGACCTGATTATCATAATTTGACCTCAGACCTCCAGAGATATTCTGTGGATTGTGTATGTATCCGTCCACATTTACACAAACAAATGGATCTTAAAATAACTGGAAAGAAAGAAAAAGCAGAAGAGCCTGACTTTCTAGCTAAGAAGACTCAGAACAAAGTTGTAGGACAAATCATCAACTGTACCAATCAGTCAAGTTACGCATGGATAAATCTTTCATTTCAATAAGATGTCACAATAAAGCCGGGCGTTGGTGGCACACGCCTTTAATCCCAGCACTCGGGAGGCAGAGGCAGGCGGATGGATCTCTGTGAGTTCGAGGCCAGCCTGGTCTACAAGAGCTAGTTCCAGGACAGCCTCCAAAAGCCACAGAGAAACCCTGTCTCGAAAAACCAAAAAAAAAAAAAAAAAAAAAAAAAAAAAAAGAACCAAAAAACTCAGCTGACTGAGTAACAAAATCACCAGCTGCTTTCATCTACAAAACCTGGCTAAACTCAGTCTGGCACTTGGAAGATAGAGGCAGAAGATCAGACCATCCTGGAATATAGGAGAGCTTGCCTCAAAGCAACAACAGAAACTCAGCTAACAGGAGAAGTTACTAATTTTGGTGGTCCTAAGATCCTAGTGCATTATGCATCCCAGGCAAAAGCTCCATCACTGGGCTATCCACTCACCTTGACAACCCCACACTGCTTAAAGAAGTCTGCCAGATCATCCAAAGTCACATTGTCATTTAAACCTTGCACATAAATTGCACTGTTGTCAGAGTCTTCATCAGGATCTATAGGAAGGCCTTCCAAAGAAAATAAAACAGAATTACTGCCCTGCATTAATAGTGGCTGCCTGCTGCTGCTTTTTTTTTTTTTTAAAGAGATAGGCTGACCTCAAACTCCTATTCTCCTTTTTCAACCTCTCAGGCATGTCCCACCAGGAGCTAATAGTAGGGGCTTAACCAATTGGACATTATCAAACAATAGTTACAACTAAGGCAAGAGAACTATTATCATATGGATAGTAACATGGAAATTTTTGGTTACTTTAAAACAACTGCAAAGGAAGTCCTGAGCTATCTTTGCCAAGAATGGATCAGTCTGCTAAGCTGTTAAATATGGCATTTACTCAAAACGAAACAAGGCAAAGTTCAAGAATTTGAGGTTACCTAGGTCAAGATCTGGTCCTTCATCCATGGGTCCTGCCAACCAGGAAAGATCATATAAGATATTATTAGTGCAAGCCTTGCAAGCTACAAATCTTACAAACACACACAGCTATCTACTACACCACCATTTGATGGGGGACTCATTAATTCAAAATGACCCGCACTGCTAAAATGGAGCAGTGCCCCTTTAGCGTTTGTGAAGTTTGCTAGGGTTTTCTTTTTCCTTTGCTCGTTTGTTTCTAAACCATTAACCAAATACACTTTCAATGCTTATGTGCCAAATTAGTGTTAAATTAAAGTCAAAACCTTTCCTCCACATAAACCAAATTAAAGCTGTACTCTCCCCCACATTATAGAAGCAGTTGCTCAATACTTCAAGTTACCCTTTGTTTTATAACCATAGGTTAACCTTATTACCCCTAAGACAATGCCGGCAGTACCCATTAGTGTCTTTTGTATAGATCATTTTTAAACCACTTATGAAACTAGTAAAAATTATAGTTTTCTAAAAACTGACTGTATTTTTTTTTTTAAACACTATCCATGGTAATACTCAAAAACTTACCACCAGGCTTATTGAAGCCACCTCGCTCTCCAGCGCTGCTGGGGGGATAAACGAAGAAATGAAGGCCTTTCCCTTTAAAAGCCAGTACCGCTCTGAGCCTTGCGGGGGCTCGTGGGGAAGAAGGGCACTGGCTAAACACATCTCCAAACAATGCATCTCTCTCATCTTGTCACTATGCCTTTCTTCAGGGCAGCTTGCTCAAATTTCCTTAATATACAACCTTGCTTGTCTGATTGGACACACCAGTGTGGCTGGTTTCTTTCATGTCAGGGGCTGGTATTAATAGTGCAATACTTGGCAAATTAAGGAAGGAAAAAAAACCCCTAGACCCAAACACCCACCCCATCAGCTGAAACACCAGGGAGCTTGGTGTAGAAATGTGAAGGCAGAGACAATTGCAGTGATGAACCTTTCCAAGTTCATAAAGGTGCACCCTCAACCTCTCCACAGGGAGAGCCAAATGAGGTCCCAGGCTTCCTAACAAGTCACAGTATAATAGAGCAGGAGACAAGCACATTAAATGTCTACAACACACATCAGAGGACGCATCCAGCCAATCTTCAGCATAAAGCCATACAGTCCAGGGCCCTAATGGATTTAACAGTTACTGTGAAAGGAAAATTTACAACAAATACCAAGGCTGAGCGGACTGGGGGTGCAACTTTATAGACATACCAGTTAAGACTATGGCAATATACACACTATACAGAGGGGGGGGGAGGGAATGTGAGTTGTGGCTTGGGGGGGGGGGGCAGTATTTTCTAGGATTAAATAAAGTTAGCTCCCCAATGGGAAGACCTGGCATTTTCTTAACCAGTATTGCACCTTTAATACCTAAATATACAATTTCAAGCTGTTGCATGCAGCTTTGCTTCTCTTTTAAAAGTACACACCATAAAATGTTCTTTCTCTTTAAACACAAAGTTTACACTTTAATGTTACACAATTCTAGAGTATTATACCTCCTCTGGTTCATTACCAAACAACAAGTATGCAGTTACCAAAGTTACAGAAGGATTCCATTTATACAATGAATACATTTTGTTTAAAATATTCTATGTATATTTTTCCTCTCCATATGGACACCGTGTCTAGTCCCACTTTTCATTATGCTGCCGGCTGAGTACTGAGTACGGGTACTTTTTAAGTATTGAAGTGTATACAAGGCTCTCACTTTGTAACCTGTAGCATATAAATGCGACAAAGCATGTTAAAAAGTTTCCACGTTTAACAGCCAATGAAAATATCAAAATACTGAGGCAATGAAAAAGGGCATGTTAACAACATTGAGCGCCTTACCTGGAGCAGACACTGAAAACCATCACCACACCACAATAAAAAAGGGGAAGGGGAACTGCCCGTGTCCTGTCCCCCACAGGATCCAACAGACTGCCTCAGTCTGTTGAAAACCTATGGGGTAGGCCATGGTCTCTTCTATGGCTCCAGGAGAGATTTCTCATTCACAAAGATTGGCCCTCTAATAGCAGTCTAACAAAGTCAGTAGAATCATTACTTGTGGAGTATTAAGATGAATAAACTTCAAATTGCTTTTGCAATTGAAAAATACTAAGAATTCTAGGTGATTTGAGACGTGATGATAGTAATTTCAAGTGTCTATGTCTATTTTAAAAACATCCATAAAGACGTGAAACCTTTATACTGGAATGATATTCTCCAAATCAGAAGACCAATTTTTACTTTGTCAAATTATTCATTAAAATTTGCATGTTATAAAATGACTTTTTCCCCAATAAAGATTTCACTGAAGACTTTATTAAAGTTATGCAGAATAAACAAAACATTAATCATCTTTCAGTAGTACAGAAATTTACTAGTATGTGAGTAGGTCAACTTAATCATTTTGAAGTTTGTTTCTATAAAGAACTACTAGCTTTTTGAACAGTTACCCTAACCAAATTTATAATCACTACAACATTCTGCATAACTTTTTTACTAGTTTATATAGGGACAGAACACACACGTAACTAAATCTGGATTATGTTAACCACCAACATCATACCTCACCTTCATCAAAGTCTAGACACCAGAAAGGGAAGAGGGATGGGAGGGAGGGAGGGAGGGAAGGAGGGAAGGGTAGGCAGAGGCAGCAGGGTCACGTTATTGATCTAAACAGTATTCTAAAACCAGATCGTGCCACCAATCACAATGGTCAAACCAATTTAGACTTAAAATCTCCAATAGGGACTGATGCTATACTCATACACATTATTCTGTAAAAAAGTTATTAGATTGTTCTGTGCTCCAACTCAGGCCATGGTTTAAGGGTTATAGGGCCAGTCTTCATCATGTTCAACAATTCTGGGTACAAATACTGGAAACAGCTGCATCCTTTTTCTGCAGTACATACACCAGGTATTTTATGACAACCGTTCAGAGTTCATTAGTTAAAACCTAGGGTTGTTAGAAGACTGTGTGTGTTCCATCCCAAGTCTATCACCCAAAGAGGCTCTCACCTCTCAACACCATGAAGGGGACTGAAAGCTCTGGTTTCAAAGCCATTCTTTGCTCACCCCAACCCAACAAAGGCTACTGGCAGGGAAAAAAAGCAAACTGCCACTTATATGACATTTCCATGTTTTACAAGATAGCTTGACCTCAACAGATTGTCCATGGAAATGTGGGATAAATTTCTTATGTCTTTCAGTCCCTTCTTCCCATTGAAAATCCTATGGATGAAGCAAAATTAGGTAAAAGGAGAAAAGGTTTGCTCTTACCCCATTCCACCGCGTCCTCCTCCCCGCCCACCTCTGCTCATGCCTCCACGATCAAATCCCCCTCTTCCCCTGCCCCGGTTATCAGGGCCACTCATGCTCCGGTTCTCTCCTGGTCCGGAAAATCCTCCAGACTCCTGCCCATAAACACCCATGCTACTGGGGTGGTCCTGTCGGAATGAACCTGAGGAAAGAGTCACATCTGTAAGCCATGGCCCACATTTACACCCCTGCCTGACATCCTTTCTCTTGGAATCATGAAGCTCTCAACTGTAAGTAACTGTACATGTACTATGCTGAAGGTTCCCTTAAGGAACTATTGGTCCATCAATGCTAACACAGCCTTGTACAGCCAGACTATAATAAACTACTTCCAAAGGTAAAAGGTGCCCTGGAAAAAATACATTCACAAGTTTGTGTGTTCAGAATGTCTCCAAAAGCAGTTTCTTTGCCCTACCTTCCAGAAACAAAAGTAGAGCCAGGTTTTCTAGGCTCTGACATGCTAAGGGCTGAGACACGCCAAGGAGCCTTAGTCATTCCAGTACAAAAAAAAAAGGCCGGGCGTTGGTGGCGCATGCCTTTAATCCCAGCACTCGGGAGGCAGAGGCAGGCGGATCTCTGTGAGTTCGAGACCAGCCTGGTCTACAAGAGCTAGTTCCAGGACAGCCTCCAAAGCCACAGAGAAACCCTGTCTTGAAAAAACAAAAACAAACAAACAAAAAGCCAGGGTTACAAAGAGAAATCCTGCCCCCAAAACCAAAAAACAAACAAACAAAAAAATGAGGCAGAAATAATATACTTTGGGGGTTTTAGTTACTTCTCCAATTTACTTATATGTAAATGTAAGCACTGGGACTCCATGGCAGAAGTTGTGTTAAGACCCTGGGCTCAAACCCCAGCAGAAAACAAAAATTAGTTCCACCCTCAATCAACCCTACAAGTCTTAAAAATCCTTCCTCCTCCAAACTACAGTAGTCTGTAACAACTCACTCCCTCTGCTTTATGGATTCACACACAATCAAAGCACACAGTTTTTGACTTGGCTATCACCCTGTTAACTGAATCCTATTGGGGCATTTAGACTGTTATCCAGGATGTTATGCCTCACACTTGTATCCTGGACTCAAGAAGCAAACAGTGGTAAACAAGCCCTCCCCATTTTAAGAATCTCTGAGCACAATCACTCATACTTGGTTATCTCTCTTAGCAACTCACTCTGCTGCCCGTAGCTGCTGCTCTGTTGACTATATTGACTTGGAGCCTGGTTGTAGGATCCAGTCTGAGGGGGGTAACTAGTGGGAGGCTGCTGTCCATAGCTGCTTTGTTGACCATAGCTACTCTGCTGTCCATAGCTGCTCGGCTGCCCATAGGTGTTCTGCTGAGAATAACTGCTCTGATCATAACTAGTCGGCTGTGAAGAGGAGTAGCTGAAAAGGAAAAAAAGAAAAAGCACGTTTTCAGAAGTAAAAAAAAGCACGTCATTTTACCCAAGACACCCAAATACAAGACATTTACGGATAACCCTAATAGTCACTCTCTTTTTTCTATCATTGTGAGGGGTCTCACTTTTGTAGCCCAGGCTGCTCTTTCATCTGCACACAATTCCCTTGCCCTAGCTTCCTGAGTACTAGGCTATAGGCATGCATCACTATATCTGGCCAAGGCACCATTTTTGTACTTATAATAGCAAAGTTTTAAATGGAAGAGAGAGAAACATGTATACTCTGAGCTACAGTTTAGAGCTCCCATTCAAAACAATGTTTATTTTCAACTACGTGTAAGGCAAATCCAGGAAGTCAGGTGGGCAGAACATACACATGTGCACTTACAGACAACTAATGCAGTGAAAAATGACATTGAAAGGACAAAGAGTCAAGTGAGGTGTTTACTTCCAAGAATGTTTTCCTTTATTTTTGTAGCGCCAAGGCTCCAAAAACTAGACCTTCACACACTAGTAAGTGTTCTACTCCAGTCATCTGGTAAGTTGAGTGATGATTGATTTTCTGAGGCATGGCTATTGGTAATACAGTGTGAACATGTATTTAACCCCCCCAAATTTTAGTTTTTCTTTCAGACTCAAAATGGTTTTGCTATTGTTTCAAACTTTCAAATATCCTTGGAAATCTAGGAATAAAGGAAGAAATCTAAGGACGCTATATAAAAGACGCTAGGTTTCTGTGAAACTATCCAGCAGGTAATCTAAGTTTATACATACACTTCCAAAAATAAAACAGCTGGGTGTTTTAATTCCAGCACTCAGGAGGCAGAGGCAGGCAGATCTCTGAGTTCAAGGTCAGTTTTATCTACAGAGCAAATTCCAGAAGAGCCAGGGCTACACAGAGAAACTCTGTCTAGGAAAAAACAAAAACAAAACCCAAAATAAAAAGGCTCTCAATGAAGCCGGGCGTAGGTGGCGCACGCCTTTAATCCCAGCACTCGGGAGGCAGAGGTAGGTGGATCTCTGTGAGTTCAAGACCAGCCTGGTCTACAGAGTGAGTTCCAGGACAGCCTCCAAAGCCACAGAGAAACCCTGTCTCGAAAAACCAAAAAAAAAAAAAAAAAAAAGGCTCTCAATGAACCATAAATATGTGCAACTAAACTATTTGTTATACCTCTCCACAGCTGTTAAAACCCAACAGGTATGGGCCTGCTCTCCAAGAACAGTTATAAACCCTGACCACTTCTGTTCCTAGTTGCACGCAATGTGTTAACATATGAAATAAACTATCAGGAACTATTTTAGCAAATTAAACGAACCTTTAAAGATACAATTCTGTCAACGGGTACTTACTTCAAATGAGAAAATTTGTAATATCCTTATTTTAAAGAAACCAAAATTGGACACTGTAGCCATGATAGCTAAGTTAAGACAGAATATGAAGGACAACAGCTTGAGCTGGAGTCGTTGAGGATCTGCCTAGCAATGAACAAACAAACCCTGGATTTTCCTCCCCCAGGCACTGCAAGGGTGGTAGGGAGGGAAGTCTTGTCCCTACTTTACCCATGGAGATTGCATTTGAGAAGACAGTTTCTATAGTTCTGTGAAGATGGTGCCAAACACTCCTGTTCCTCATACTTCTAATTACAGGAGCAAAAATAAGTTTTTGGTCAGGATTTAGAGACTAGTTATTAGATAGATCCCAGACACTACTACAGGAACCCAAGACTGAGGTCTGAATAGTAACTATATATAGGTCAAGAATAGTTATGGGAGAGTGAGAAAACAAACAAATCTTACCCAAGGAAGCCAATGCTAGCTGGTCAACAACCTAACATTGAAACACCTGTCTTGTTACATTACTCCCTGACCACAAAGGAGAGACTGACCTGGTAGGAGGGTAGGATGGAGGCGCGGTGACTGGCTGCATGGGGTAGCTCCCAGGTACCTGGGGATAACTGTAGTTACTCTGTCCATATCCTAGGCTGGGTTGGTTATAACCCCCTGTGCTAGATTGAGGTTGACTAGTCTCAGCGGGCTTGTTACCATCCTGTGGTCTAAAAGGAGAAACAAAATAGTAAGACTTAGTTTCAACAACCCCCAAGTCCCTAGTTAAGAACCACACAGTTCTGTGAGCAATAGGAAACGTTAAGACCAAGCTTGAACATAAAGAAAATAAACCCAGTGTCAGTCCATCAGTATTTGCTGGAAGAGAACACTAAGGGAAATTAAGAGTGCACTTCATTTGTTTTGTATTAATAGCTACTAAGAGATTTGCATCATGTTATGTTGCCAATATAAGTAATGAATGAGGGGAGATGAAAGAAAACACTTTTTAAAGAAACTTTTGTTTTGTTTTGTTTTTTTGAGACAGGGTTTCTCTGTGGCTTTGGAGACTGTCCTGGAACTAGCTTTTGTAGACAGGCTGGTCTTGAACTCAGAGATCCGCCTGCCTCTGCCTCCTACATGCTGGGATTAACGATGTGCACCACCAACGCCCAGCTTGGGTGAACTTTTGAAGACAAGAAATTTGAACAATGTAACCTGTTTTTAATTTGTAAGGTCTCAGCATTAGACATTTTGAGTATCTATGGGTTTATGCTACTCATTTACTAGAAACAGAGTAGAAAGGACATTTCCTAGCTTGGCCTTCTGTAAATTAACTTAACCTTGCCATACCAATCTCCACAAGACAGGGGTGTATATGCACCTCCCATCAGATGTTAAGACTAACTAATTCAGGAACCCCCAATTCCTTGTGTGCCCAACAGTTTGCACCAAGGCAGAAGCAGAGTTAAGTTAGGGCTATCTCAAGCAAAGTCCCCTTCAGCAGATGGATCAGCAAGGAGGCATTAAGTACTGGTTTCATCACTGAGATGGCTATAAAGTTATAAATGTTCTCTTTCCAGTGAGAAAGGAGTGACCCCTGTTGATCAAGAGACAGCTAGCTATATTTAAAGGTGGCCAGCTCAGAAAACTAAGCTTGGGGCGGGGAGGGAAAGCACAACAAAATGACTTATCAAAACCCAATTGAAGCTGAGCAGTGGTGGCAAATGCCTTTAATCCCAGCACTCGGGAGGCAGAGGCAGGTGGATCTCTGTGAGTTCGAGACCAAGCCTGGTCTACTGTGCAAGTTCCAGGACAGGCTCCAAAACAATACAGAGAAACCCTGTCTTGAAAACAAAAAACATAACAAACAAACAAACAAAAAAAACAAAGCACCCAATTGATATACAACCTCCCCACCATGTGATTCGGATTTACTACTGCATGAGAACATCACGTGGGACCGTGGGACTTTGTGCACCCAATAAAATTCTGCAATACCTGAGTCAACTGTAATGGAGCCTTCTAGGAACCAGCCAGTTAAATGCAACTACTGTACAGGCTGTCTACTGGCTATAACTACAAGTGGCTCTGATTACTCACTGTGCATTTTAGAAGTAATTTCACGAGTGTTTGCCAGAGCTAATTTCTTACCTCTACAGCAGATAAAAAGTCTAGGGTACAAGTTGATCTCTTGTTTATTCCCTAAAAAGTCTTCATTCAAATCAGAATTCAGTGTTCCTTCAAGACTGTATGCAGAAGCCACCTAAGTACATTGTCTAAAGCAAAGACCTGAAATCTTCTGTTAAGTAATAATATATACCACTTATCTACCAACCAGCCATGGAGCATGAACTTTATTGGATTTTTAATATTTACCACATAGCCGGGTACCCAGTTATCAATTTGTCTATGACTTTTGGTTACCACTACATCATATAGAGTAAATCATATCAACTACTTCGACTGAGGTAGTAATTCTTTCCATATACGGAAATATCCTTTACTGATAACTGGGTCACACACTACTTCTTGACTCATGGGTAACCCACCCACCCTGTACTATCAACTACTGCATATTTCCTAAGGGAAAGCACTTACCATTTTACAGGGTCAATAAACCAAGATTAAGTATTATTCTATTAATAGTTACAATGTGGGAAAACACACACTCAATTTTCCTGTGTTTAGCAAAGCAAAACAGTCTTCTCTTTCCCCAAAGTAGGTTCTGAATGAAGCCAAGCAACTGACATTCCTTGGTTTTGGCCCTCAAATAGCACCATTTCATCATTAGAATACCTGCATGCTGTGCTCGAGCACTCTGGCTGCTGTAGAGACTGTGAGAACAGTAAAAAGCCAGCAAAGGGGACTAAGTCACAGATAGTTAAGTGTACAGTTACACTTTCCTTCATATTCAAAGCTGACAGACACATCAGAGGAATAGGCAACTGTGGCCTTACCTTGTAGGTGCACTGGCTGCTGGCTGCTGGCCATAGGCTGGGTAGGCAGGTTGAGTGCCATATGCAGACTGAGCTGCATAAGAGGCCTGGGTTGTGGTGACTGTAGCAGTGGTGGTGTCATAAGCACCAGTGCCATACCCTTGGACAGGCTGGCTGTATGCCTGGGGGGCAGCTGGAGTGGTGTAACCTACAACAAAGGAGAGCTGGGTCAGACTCCAGGCCTTCTTCGCCAGAGCACTACCATGGTATTACAAAAACAACTTGTAAACTGCTCACTTTAAAGCATCACAAAATTGAATCCCTATATTCTCCTCGCAGGAAGAGTAGTAACAAAGGAGTGTTTAAACTGTTTTTATATATTTGTTATGCTATTTCATAAGTGTGTGCACTTTCATGGAAGCACAGGACAAGTTTGGAGAACTGACTCTCTCCTTCTACTCCATGGGTTCTGGTTATCAGGTTTGGTGGCCAGTGCCCTTATCTCCTGAGCATTTCACTGACCCTAAAGTTTTAAAATCTTAAGTACTGTTTTAAATAACTCATCCATTCATGCATGTGTTTTGCTCGCATGCATGTCTGCATGTTTGTGGGAGGGTGTCGGATACCCTGGAAGAGGAGCTATAGACAGTTGTGAGCTACCATGTGGGTGCTAAGCCATTTCTCCAGCCCATTTTTAGTAACGTATGACCTCAAACTATGCATGTTTTTAAATTAAATCTGTAAGAGGTGAATCGTACTTTTTTGTTGTTTTGACTCAGGGACTCATGCAACCTAGGTTGATCTTGGGCTACTTAAAAGCAAAAGATACCCTTCTTCTGATTCTCCCCATCCGTCTCCACTTTGGGATTACAGGCACCACATCATACCTGGATTACTGGTGCCGGGGAATTCAGGGCTAATGAATGCTAGGCAAGCACTCTACCAACCAAGCTACATTCCCTACCTCAAGACACAATATTCTATAAAAAAACTATTGCCATGGAGAACAGGGCTTCTTTCTGCCCCCGTGTAAATGAACTAGACAGGAGACAGTGCTGTTTTTTGTTGTTTGCTAGCAGATTTTCCTAATCAAATTTCTCAACTAATTCACAAACCCCCTCAAAACGGGAAATAAATAAAGTGTTCCAGAATGAGAGGTAAAAGGTACTGGGTTAAGCACTAAAATCTGCCATCTTGACAACAGTACATTACATGAATTATCACCACAACCTTTCCTGTTATTACATTTTTGCCTTCCTCATAATCAACAGGCTCAAGTAAATGATGTAAAAGCTAAGACCAAATGCCAGGGTTCACATCCAAAGAACCACCCAATTCTTACTAAAGTCAAAAATTATTTCTGATCATGGGTGTATATCTGTGATACCAACATTCCAGGATCACAAATACCACAACAACCTGGGCTATGGGCTATACAGGAGAACCTTGCTTTAAAAACAAAAAACAACAAAACACTACACACACACACACCCAAAAAAAGGAACTTTACCATTTAAAACAAGTTTTGAACTAAGACTACTTAATTTAGTTTTATATTTAGCTGAGTATCCAAAAAACAAAACAAAACACCCCTACTAAAACTGAGACAATATCATTAGATTGCTCAGGCTTGATTACTGCAATCCCTTTTTTTCTACCTCAACTGCCAGATTTTGGATTAGTCATATACCACCAAGACAAGCTTCAACTTGTTTTTGTTGAAGTAGGGTTTCACTATATAGTCCAGGCTGGCCTTCAACTCAGATAGGAGCCTGCCTCTATCTCCCAAGTACTGGTATTAAAGGCCTGTGGTACCTAGCTCAAGTTCTTTTTGAATCTATTTGTAGCACATAATCCCTTCTTCTCAAACATTCCAAAGAAACTCTAAAATTATATACAAAACAGTAGCTCCTGTCTAAACTGGTGAAAACCAATAAAAATATATTTCACAAAAGGGCCCTAAACACTTTGAGTTGGCCTGTTGTTCAGATGAAACTGTTTTTTTGTTTTGTTTTTTGGTATTGCTTTGGAGGTTGTCCTGGAATTCGCTTTGTAGTACAGACTGGCCTGAAACTCACAGAGATCTGTCTGCCTATGCCTCCTTCCAAGTGCTGGGATTAAAGGTGTGCTCCACCACCACCTGGCTGAAATGGGATGTTTTTGTTTTATTCTGTAGTGATGGGGATAGAACCTAGAGCTTCACATACATGCTAGGAAAGCACTCTAACATTGAGCCCTATGTTGTGAGATAATCTTTTTTGTACACCACTAAGCGTTGCTGTTTTACCTTGCCTGCCTAGGTACCTTCTGATTGGTTTAATAAGGAGCCCAACAGCCAATCACTAGGCAGGAGAGGATAGGCGGGACTTGCAGGAAGAGACAGGAACTCTGGGAAGTAGAGAGGTGTGATTTGCCAGCCAGAAACAGGAAGTGTACTGAGCCGAGATAATGAGCTATGTGGTAGAATGTAGAATAATATAATCTGGCTAATTTAAGTTTTAAGAGTTGGGAATAAGCCTAAACTAAGGCTAAGTGCCATTTGGGAGCCGGCAGTCCAAAGAAAATGCAAGTACAGTCCTATATAGTTAAAAGGTCTTTGCAAAGTTTTAAAGTTATATAGTTATAACATATATAGTACTCATTGGGGGGGGAGGTGTTCTTGGTCCTGCCTCAAGTGATGTGACAAACTGTTGATTCCCCATGGGAACCCTCACCCTCTGTGAGGAATGGATGGGGGTGGTGAGGAGAAGGGGGGAGCGGGAGGACAAGAGGGAGAAAGGATCTAGGATTGGCATGTAAAATAAGACTGTCTAATCTGTAGTACCCACATAAGCACCCAAGCAAAATGAACAAAAATCAACAAAATGATGAGACTAACAGCACATCTAAGTGTCTTCTTCAAGGAAAAAGGTGGTAAGAAACACTACAAAGAAATTTTGTTTACAGTGAACAGTAGAAATCACAGCCTAAGAATTGCTTGACGCAAATAAGTGAGAAGCTTCATTTAGAATACCAGAAGAGAACAGTGTATTTCTGTGCACCCTCCCCCCCTTTGATAATTATCCACTGACATTTATGTGTAAAGGCAGTATGAGGTTCAGAAAAATGTGCCTGGATCCAGCTCCCTACCTACTGGCTCCTACTTAAGCTATAAGGGTTAATTTTGGTTCCTAAAGCCGAAAAGCAGTTGACAGAAGTGAGAAATGAGAGGCAAATTAGAATCACACAGTGTGCACAAACTCCTATTACCATGCAACATAGATAGTCTGGCTCACCAAAGGCACCGTTTCCTGCTTATGGAGCTCTATACTCGTGGGGCTCACTATCAGGACTGAGCTTTCTGGTCCACTTAAAAAATCACTGTTATGACCTTGCTAAAGAGTTTGTTTCAGTTCTCACCACACCTGCACTAGGTTAGATAAAACTTCCATCCATGCAAATTCTTCCCATGAAATACATGACAAAGAAATAAATGCCAATTATTTTTTCCTGTAACTAATATTGTTCAGATAGTTGGAAGATAAAAGTCTTTACATTTCCAACACTTATATCACACAGTACCCTACAGCAAAATAAATGGTCACAATTTTCACATACTCTATATAATGTATTCTTAGACCAGCTTTCCTTTTTAGTGTCTTGGAGTGCTATTTTAACACTGTCTTAAAATAATTCATTAACACTTAAAACAGAAAATGGATTAAAATAACTTATAACACTTAAACAGAAATAAAATGTGCCTGTACTATACAACAGACAAACACACACATGCAGGGTGGCAGTCTGTTCCTTTAAATAAATCTAATCATGCAATCTAGCCTTTAGGGAACAGGGAAAATCAGTTGGCCTGATACCCTGGGAAGGCAAATAAATAATGCTAACAAAGGCTTGACTAAAGTCAAGTTCAATAGCCAAACCTTCCCCCATGGGTCTGCAAATGCACCTGAAGCAGCTCTTCACATGAGCACCTCTGTGTGTGTTGTTAGAAATTCTGGGGTTTAAACACATGAGAACACCTAAGGGTTAACATTACAGGGTTAGACAAGATGGAAAGCATTTCCCATGCAAGAATGAGCAGGATAGTCAAACCTGTACTGGTCCCTTCTACTGTGGAAAGCACAAAACAAAAAGTAGAGGGTACACTATCAGATGAAGCAAACAGATGTGAAAACCATTTCTTTTCTTTCTTTCTTTTTTTTGATACAGGGTTTCTCTGTATTGCTTTGGAGGCTGTCCTGGAACTCGCGCTGTAGACCAGGCTGGCCTCCACCTGCCTCTGCCTCCCAAGTGCTGGGATTAAAGGCGTGTACCACCACACTGAAACCATTTCAAAATTTAAACAGTTCAGTTTAAGAAGGCTCATTCTTAGCATCAGCACAATCTTTTATATTAGCCCAAAATTGTTGTATATTATACATAGTGTATAAAAGTTGTTTCTTTTGGAACTTATTCCACCCACACTCTAACGGATAGCCCCTAAAGGAGAATTTAAGGGGAAGGGAAAAATATTTTCTAAAATAAAAGATCCCCAGATGTCAGTATACAAACCAGAACATACACCTAACTATCACCAAGTCTCTTGAAGGCTGGCCTTACCAGTTGGAGGCTGTCCATAAGAAGTTGCATATGCTGTCTGCCCATAGGTGGCAGTGGTCTGAGCCTGGGTATAGCTGACATCAGTAGGCTGTCCATAGGTTCCATAGCTTTGTTGCCCATATGCCTGCTCCAAAGAAATGCATGCAGTACTTCATAAGAGAATTTTGTATTTTAGAAAAATAACAAACTGATTTATTAATTCATAAACTGGAGAATTGAGCAGAAAATACTGGTTTAAAGAGAAATTATAAAAATAAGACAAATAATCTTAAAAATCATGAATGTCCAGAGGCAGGCAGTCTGTGTGTTCAAGGCCAGCCTGATCTACAAATCCAGTTCTAGGACAGCCAGAGTTGTTACACAGAGAAACCGTCCCGTAAAATCAAAAATAATAAATAACTGCTTAAACAAACCCATTCATGTTTTGTTAAACCTAGACACAAAGAAGTTCTTAAAAAGTAACTAGGCAAATTCTTAGTTAACCAAGCTTAGCAAAATGCTCTCAAGAGCAACATGGACACAGGTATGTAACAAACGAACAGAACAAAATGAATACCGAGAAAGATAATGAAGATTCAGACAGCACCTTGCCAGATTTGAGAACCAGATTTTCAACTTGATACAAAAATACATGCTATTAACTCTAGTTCAAGAAAGTGAACCAGAACAGTTCACGTTCTTATGATTGTTAGTTAGTATATCAAAATTACTGCTTTTAAACTTGGACATCAATTTAATACCTAAAATCAGATAAGGAATGAGTTGTTCTTTCAGATATTTACATGTTCACATTGTAGACTTATTTGAAAGGCAAATTAAATGTAGAATATGACTTCCAATGTTTCCATAGTGGTTAATATCAACTTCTTGGCATGATCATTTCAGAATTAGAGGTCTTAAAAAAAAATTATTACGAGCCAGGCGTTGGTGGTGCATGCCTTTAATCCCAGCACTCGGGAGGCAGAGGCAGGCGGATCTCTGTGAGTTCCAGGCCAGGCTGGACCGACAGCCTCCAAAACAGAGAAACCCTGCCTCGTAAAACCAAAAAAACCAAAAAAATTTTTTACTATGTAGTTCTGGCCTGGAACTTGCTATGTAAACCAGGCTGGCCTCAAAGTCAGAGATCCACTTGCCTCTGCCTCTCCGTGTTAGGATTAAAGGCTTATGTTACCTTTAATTAATTAATTCTTGATTATATATATATATATATACACAGACACACATACATACAGTATATACTTTCTAGAATCAGTTACCCTGGGCTTTTTGAAATATTGGCAGCGGGAGCAGTGTTATTACACATTCTACCAATGAACCTGGCTCCCAACTCCTGGCTAATCCCCCCCCCACTCAAATATTTCTGCAATCTACCACCGAACCCCAGCTCCAGATTTTTAAGTAATCACTTGACTGGAAGGGTGCATGTGTACGTACCATGCATGGTGTATATGTGGTGGTCAGAGAACAACTCAGGAGTTGGTTCTTTCCCTTGTAAGTGGGACTCGGGGGAAACAGGTTGTCGGGCTAGGTGGCAAGCACTGTTTTCCAAGGAGTTATCTCTTGCCCCTGGTCTATCTTTTTACACAGACTTACATACTGGCAAAAGCTGAGGAAAAGTAGCTGACTCCACTTGTCAATGTGCAAACACTATCAGGTTACATAACAGCTACACAATGTAATTTTCTCATTGGCAAAAGGTCCTAATATGATCTTCCTTTGAAGAATTACGATGACTAAATTAAGCATAATAAAATATGTAGAAAGACCAAGACTGCAATGAGATACTTTGAGCCTAGGAAGTAGAAAGAAAGAAAGAAAGAAAGAAAGAAAGAAAGGCCTATTTCCAGCTTTAGGTTTCATTTACAAGAAACCCTCATTGTAAAAGATTAAAATTACAAAGTTTGCTTTTTATTTTTTTTAAGATTAGACAACACCACTACTAGTAACTTGTATAATTTTTTAAAAATCTTTGGCCTTTCAAGTATTGGGATTAAAGATGTGCACCCCCACTGCCTGGCTAAACTGAAACATTTTCACTGAAAACATAACCACACATCCTATCTTTGGGATTACCTGGGTGGTCTGTGCATATCCTTGAGTTGGCTGGGCGGTGTAAGCACTGTAGCTGCAAAAAGAATTAAACATGAGAAATGAATATAGAACATTCCGATTGTGCTACTATATCCTTTACAATTACAAAAGGCCTCATAATCTAAAACATTAATGGTGGACAAGTATTAATTATTGCAGAAGGCTGACTTACCCCTGCTGGGCTGCAGCTTGGCTGTAGGTACTGTAATCTAGAAGAAACAAACAAACAAAAAAAGCTCAATTATTAGCACACACAAGGAAGGGGGTTGAGACAGAGATAGAATTCAGGCAGCAAGAATTATTTAAATTGTTTAGAGTGAACCTATGTGCACATATCATCTCTCAACACCAAACCAAGTTAAGCCAGTTAAATGTATAAAGTCTGAATATGGCGCTAGCTAATGAGGTGTAGATCAGTTGAGTTGGCAGGGATACCTTGCATATCCTGCATATTCCCACGACCATAAACCCATCTCAACCACCAGCTATCAGTTCAAACACATTATCATTACCTTAAGGCTAACAGAAACTAAGACCACAAAACAACATTAACTTTACAGTCATATAAAAAGGAACTATGCAAAGTATTGGAATCAGACAGGGTTTCTCTGTGTATGTTGTTCTAGTGATCCTGGAACTCACTCTGCTCTGCATGGTGGCCTCAAATGCAGGGATTCATTTGTCTCTGCTGTCCCCTCCCACCATGCCCAGCGTTTTTGTTTGTTTTTGAGACAGGGTCTCTCTACATAACCTCAAACCCAAGAGATCCATCTGCCTCTGCCTTCCCAGTGCTGAGATTACAGGAGTCAGCTACTATCAGCCCTTTTCACTTTAGCAAGAATAACCACAATTCCCTATAAAAGTAACAATAGAATGACAAAACCCACGATAACAGTTATTAAATCTAAAAAGGGCCTGCTGTCAGAGTAACACAAAAAGCTAGAAACCCCAGGGAAGCCAAGGCAAAGGATGGGAGTACATCAGCGGTTGGAACACATGCATATTCCCACGACTATAACCTGGCATTTGTGGACACCCTGGGTTCCAACTCCAGCAGCATGTACACATAACTGAAGCCAAGCTAACAAAAGCCAAAAACTGGCAAAGATGAGAAAGCACTTAAAAGGCCGAGAAAAAAAATCTAGGTTCACTATTTTCATTTCCTAAACCTTAAACAAAAATGTTTTCAACTTTAGAAAGCCACAAATTTTCTTCTCTGTAAATAAGTTCGGCTGTCATTTTCTTTCTCATATGAAATTTATACTACATCAAAAGGAATTAGCCCCGTGAGGTAGCACACACCTTTCAACCCATCACTCAGGAAGCAGAGGCAGGTGGGTGTCTGTTTTAGGCCATCTTGGTCTACATAGTGCATTCCAGACAGCCAGGGCTATATATATATATATATAAAAGACCCTGTCTCAAAAACAAACAAAAAGGGACTAAGTCTAATCTATTTGGGTATCAAGTAATGAAAATTAATGCCTAAATTTTATTTTTTTCTAGTCTTTTTCGAGACAGTTTTCTTTGTGTAACAGTCCTGACTGGAACTTACTTTGTAGACCAAGTTGCCTCTGCCTCCCGAGTGCTGGGATTAAAGGCATATGCCACCATTACTTAAAAATACCTAAATCTTCAAAGCATCACTTAATTAAAGTTATCTAAGTTTTGGGGCATTTTTTTGGTAAGGCAGAGCAATTTTCTTTTGTTTGTTTTGTTTTTCAATATAGGCTTTCTCTATGTAACAGTTCTGGCTGTCCTGTAACGTAGATCAGGGTGGACTCAAAGTCAGATCCATCTGCCTCTGCCTCCCAGGTGCTGGGATTAAAGGTGTGCTCCAATACTGCGTACTGAGCGATTATTTTTAAAAATAACTACCTAAGCGGGGGGTTGGGAAGTGGGGGGGGGGGGGGTGGCGATGCATGCCTTTAATCCCAGCACTCGGGAGGCAGAGGCAGGCGGATCTCTGTGACTTCCAGGCCAGGCTGGACTGACAGCCTCCAAAACAATACAGAGAAACCCTGTCTCATAAAACCAAAAACACCTAATTATCTCTCCTCTACAAGAATACATATCTTCTTTGGTGTTCAAAGACAGTACTCCCATTAAGACAGAACAAAGGGTCCTTTCTTTTCCAATCAGAAAGCAGTCAGTCCATAATTCAAAAGCAACAGTTGACAGCTTTCTTCAAGAAAGGGATCTTTCAGGCTTTGGTGGTGTAGGCCTTTAATCCCAGCACTCGGGAGGCAGAGGCAGGTGCATCTCTGCGAGTTCAGAGACCAGCCTCGTCTACAGAGCTAGTTCCAGGACAGCCTCCAAAACAACACGGAGAAACCCTGTCTCGAAAAACAAAACAAAAAGAAGGGGATCTTCCCCAATCCGAGCAATCCAAAGCCTGCTTCACAGTATCCTGGGCAAAAGCACTTTCCTGAACTTATCTCTTAAAAGTCTCATGTCTTCTCTTTCTACCTTTTTGCACCTTATTCATCTATTTTCCTTCTTCTAGAACGTTAATTCCAGAGCCCAATTATCAATGTCATCAATAAACTGCCCAAGAGAGATCTACAACAACAACAACAAATAAATGCTCAACAAAATCCTGAAGCATTTTCAATAATGCTCCACTGTTTTTTTTTTTTTTTGAGACAAGGTCTGACTACTTATCTGGCTGGCCCTAACCAGTTATGTAGAACCAGCTAGCCTCAAGCTTGCTGCAGACCCCATACCGTGCTCTCTCTACAACTAAACACTGACTCACAGGTGTGTGCCACCTTGCCTACTGTTACCTTTTGCTCCTTTGCTTTTTGAGTCAGGGTCTCACTACGTAGCTCCAGCTATCCTGGAACTATGTAGATGAGGCTGGCCTCAAACTGCCTCTGCTCCCCAAGCTCTAGGATTAAACTGTGACTGGCTACATTCTTTATATAAAATATTTTTAAATATTCCTTCCATGTAGCATTTATAAAATATACCAACAAAGCATCTAAACCCAAACATTGAAACCTTCATTTTGCTGAGGTTTCTGTGTAAAAAAACGATTTTTGAGTCACTGGCATTAAGCTCAATGTTTACAAAAGACTTATACAAGAGCAGTTACATAAAATTGGCAAAGCTGATACAGAACAGCTAACCATCTCAGATCAGTGTGTGAAACAGGAGGATTTGGTGGGCTAGGGGCAGCAACCACCACCCTAACGCATACAGTACACAAGCCTCCTATTGTGTCAAACATGGCGCTGAAACAATGGTCAGATCATTTAACAATTGAAAAATGCCCAAAATAGTTAAAGAAGCAGGCAAACGGGCTATGATGGGTGGGGAGGGCAAGAATGCTGGTAATGTTTACTTCATGTTCTGATGGTTATTTGGGTACTATAATTCTGCTTTATTGGACATACTCTGTAGGCATGCCCCCCCCCCACACCATATTTCCTAAGGCAGTGCCTTACTCAGCAAAGTCACTAGCCAAGCTGCAGAGATGTGGAGGTTTAGGCTACATAATGTATTAGAGCCAACAAGAGTAAATTCCTTGGGACCAAAATGTTTTAAGGGCTGAAGAGCTCAAGAGCCACCTGCACCCCCACCCCCAGGGTTTCTCTGTGTAGCCCTGGCTGTCCTGGAACTCACTCTGTAAGACCAGGGTGGCCTCGAACAAGAGATCCATCCAGCTGCCTCTCCGGGACTAAAGGCGCCCCCCGCGGCCAACACCACCCGGTGTCAAGAAAACTTTGCAAAAGGCTATTTTCTAGGAAAGGACATTAAGTCCTAAATAAGGTTCCCTCAGCTGGGACAGGGCTGAAAAAGCAGCGTAAGCTTTTAACTCGAATATAGTTCATGGTGGTTGGTTATCAGCAAACAGGATTTTAACGATGACTAAAAAGTAGCAATTATCTATCAAGCAAAAATCTGCAATTGCCTTGTTTGGCTTTAGTGGGTAAGAGAAAGCTAGAATGCCCATCGAAGAAGCCATTTCCCATCAGGATGCACTGGGCTGTAGTTTCTCTCAGTCTCTCTTAGGGACACTTTTGGTAGCCTGGTATCAAAAGCCAGCATTTACCTGTTTACTGACTACATCGTTGGAGTCAACAAATTGTTATGCTGGAACCTTTCCCAAGCACAAATTAAGGACCCAGAGCTTTTCCTGTCCCCCCCCCTCGACTTCTCCTACTGCCTCCAAAGGCCACATATCAAATCCCTAATTCCTCCAGAGGCAAACAAATCGCCACCGCGCCAGATAACCGTGTAGCAAACTTGCTGGTGCTAGGCTACACTCATTCGCTCATTAAGGACCACAACATCCATCACATCCTAAGTTCCCACGGCAGACTTTTTAAAGTCGGCTACCGGTCTCTTTTCCCTGGCCTCGATAGGGCCAAGGAACGAGCCTGCTAGCTTAATGAGCAGGTCTACAGAAACGCGTGGGGGTGAGGCTTTCTGCTTCTCCTGGATCAAAAACGCTAGAAATTCCTGGTTAAGATTCTGCTCTCGGGATCCAGGCGGCCTTGTTACACAACCGATGCCCGCGCCGTAAAGCCACTGCGTTTTTGGATAAGGACGGCGGTGGAGTTAACACATGATAAAATCCAAGCCTCCGAGTGGGGAGGATGTAGATTTTGGGGCCCACGCTGGGCTCGGGGCTGGGAGCCCTCCAGGGTGCAGCCCGGCAGCGCCGAGGCTGGCCTGGAGGATAATGGGGCTCCTACTCCCGTGCCGGCGCCCCTCGGCTCACACGTTCGCGACGCCTTTGTGTTTGTTTTTAAACCTCACTCTCTACACAAGAAACACTTGCCCTCAGGCTAGCAACGGCCTGGAGGCTACAGGGGCCACCGAACGCGGCTCCGGCAGCCGCCATCCGACCCCTCGCCTCACGCGCCCTCGGGGTGACGGGCTCGAGGCCCAGGCGCGGTCCCCTTTGGGCTTCGGAGGCCGTAGGCCCCGCCCACGTGGCGGGAGCCCCGGAGCACCCACACCGACAACCGCCACACAAAGGAGGCCAAGGCGAGCCCCGCACGCCCCGGCTACCGCGCGGCCTTCGCGCGCAACGCGGGCGCCGGAAGGTTCCAGAACCAGCCCGCCTGGTGGGGGAGGGGAAACGCGGACCCCCCCGCCCCGCGCTCGTCGGGTCGCGGCACGAACCCCAACCCTTTTCGGCAGCTCCACCCAGTCGTCTCTGCCATCCCCAGAGACGAGCGCCCCTCAGTTTGAGTGAGCCAGCCGTCGCCAGCGCGACCGCGCAGCCACTCCACTCACCCGTGGACGCCATTTTCTCTCCTTCCTCCTCGTTCTCTCAACGTCCGTCTCCCTCTCGCGTTCCCCCTAGGCGCCGCACTGCGCAGGCGCGAAACCCGCAACCCCGGACGCTACCATAGGCCCAGGCCACGGGGGTGGGCGAGGAGGTTTGAGGCAGTGATAGTCCGGGTCTTCGCTCCCGAAACCGTTGGCCCAATCCTCTCTAAAGAGCCGGACGTGACGCGCGGGTTAAAAAAGAAAACACCTCGGGTGCCAGCGCGCTAGTGAGCGAGTGTCACCAACAAACCCGAGGGATCCTCGGCACGAGGCTTGGTGGTTTGGAATGGTTACGCCCGCCGGCTCTAGGGACCGTCTCTAAAGAGCCTGTCCTGGAGGGAGACGGAGGCTGGCGGGAGGGCTGGGGGAAGGGATCCCGGCCTGGAACAACTGCTGACTAATCGGCAGGCGGGATCACGCGCCCGGGGTGCGCGCAGTGGGTTTGGGGCACCTAGCTCTCGGCCAGGAGCTGGCGGCCTGACTCCCCAGGCGGGCCCCGCACACGGCCTTCCAGGGGACGGGGGAACCTGCTTCTGGGGACCTTGGGCGCGTGGCCCGAGAGGGCGGGGGAGGGGCCGGAGGTCGGTCGGCTGGCGAGGGAGGCCGGGAATGCGGCGGCCGGCCCCAGTAACCGTCGGGCTGAGAAGCCCTGTACTCGTCCTTCAACCAGTACCCTGTTTTAACAGAAAAGGAAACCTGGCCCAAGAAATCGAGCACTTTCCCCAAAGTTACAAAGCTGAATTCGACCCAGACCCCGGGACTCCCCCTCCGTGCACCACCCGGAAGCATCTTCCCTGTTCTTGAATTCCCATCCTGCCCTCCTGGCTTCCGATCAGGTAGGCAGGGTGTGATGGTGCATATCTAAGAGGGCTCTGACGAGGGCTGCGGAGGGACTCTGAAGCGGATTGCTTGCGTGTGAAGGTCTTTTTTTAAGAGTTACACCGTGGACAGACTAAGACGAACAGTAGCATGGCTGACGTGGATTCCGAAGAAATCGGGGCCCATGTGGGAGAAGTAGGCGTGTCACACCTTTCTAAGGATGGGAGTGGTTTCCTTCGGATTCCCTGGCGAGAGGCGGGGAAGGGAGTGGGGAGCTGGCTGCGTGGCCGCCGCCGGTGTAAACTCACTTCCTCAGGTGGGAGGTCCGGGCACCCGCAGTCTGTTGACTAGGGACTTACCGTGAAAAGCTGCTGCTGCTGCTGCTGCTTGTGTCGTGTGCTAGGAGCAGCAGCTGAGTTCATGACTCGATTCTTACAAGTTTTATGTTATTAATTAAAGATACGGTTGGAGATAGCGGCTCAATGATACTGCTTGCCTAAGATGTGTGGGGCCCTGGTTTCCATTTCCAACAACCAGAAGAGACTGGCCCCGGGGACTGGGCGCCCAGTTCTTTGCGTCTATGGACCAGTCCCTTAGTGCCCAGGGATGGAATGATTGTGAGAAGGTGCAAGAGGAAGCTTCAATATAGGTGACCCTGTCTCCAAGGTAAGAGTGAAATTGACATCTGCCTGCTTTTCTAAACCCAGTACCTCAGGTCAAGGACAAGTTCACCCCAAATTCCAGAGTTCACCCCAGCAGGACCGGGGGCCAAGCTAATATGTCTTTCAATGAACACATAATCCCTTGAATATGTGCAAAGAGTAGTAGCCTGACGAACCTGGAGAGGGAGCCTCCATCCTCCTTTATTTTTATTTTATTATTATTTTTTTATTTTTCGAGACAGGGTTTCTCTGTGGCTTTGGAGGCTGTCCTGGAACTAGTTCTTGTAGAACAGGCTGGCCTCAAACTCAGAGATCTGCCTGCCTCTGACTCCCAAGTGCTGGGATTAAAGGCATGTGCCACCAACGCCCGGCTCATCCTCCTTTATTTCAAACCTCTTGGGAGAAAAGTCAGACTTTGCTCATTAGGGTAAGATTCACGATGTGGGAAGGGGGCATTTGAGAAAAGGGCACTGCAGGCAGAGATCCCCACATTTTCCTGTAGGAAACTGGCGTGCGCAGGGGAAGGCCTTGGCAAGGAGGCTAGCTAGGTAATCAGTCTTCCTTCCTACCCTGAGTCATCCCCGTAGGAGGCTTGAGAGGATTGCTGGGGAGTGATTGCACGGCCTGAAAAAAAAAAAGAAAGGAAACAATGTCTGCTCCCAGAGTGTAAGGAGACCCTGAGTTGGGCCATGTGGGGAGGGGGAGGGGGAGGGGAAGGAAGAGGGGAAGAGATGAAAACCAGGTGCAGCCGCCAGAACAAAGAGAGCTGGTAACCAAAATGGTTGGGTTATATAGGGAACAGCCATTCCCTGGGCTGGAGGAGTTCGGGGAGGGGGTGGAGCATGCTAGCCAGCAGGGCCCGGCAGGGACAGAGGGATTGCAGGGTGGAACCTGATATGTTAAATAGGCAGCTCAGCCTATTTAACATATCAGTTAGGTTTGAAATCTAACTGGAAAAAAACTTGCTGCATGGGCAGGGAATGACTGGACCAGCTGGGCCTTCACGTGTAAGCTATCTGTGCCTCCCATAAGTAATGAGGTGGTCCTTTGGGTTTATTGAGAAAGAGCTGGGGGCCAAACCAGGTGCGATGGTGTAGATTTGTGACCCAGTACTCAAAGCCTAGGCAGACACAAGATAATCTCACATTGCAGGCTAGATTGGTTTCTGTGTTGACTTTGACTTTGTTTAAAACAAGCAAAACTTAAAAAAAAAAAAAAGAGAAAGCTGTGGGCCTCCAGTCTTTTCCTTTCTCTTATGATCCTGGAAGCAAAATGTGCCTTAATCACCATTTCACAGACTGGGAAACTTGTCCTCGAACACACAACAGAGGGCTGGAGCAAACACCAGGGCCAGGGCAGGGAAGAAATAGTGCCCCAGCTCTGAACCACTTTGTAAGGCTTGGAATAGGGACTCCTGTAGCCCATTCCAACCCTAAGCTGCTTGTCCCATTGGTGGGCCTCATGAGGACTCTTGGTCAAGGGCACCTGAGGCCATCTGGACTCCCTGCGGCCGGGCACAGAAAAGAGGGAGGGGGGGCGTGCCATCTTTTTGGCACTGGAGGGCCACAGTTCAGCTTTGCTGGCCCTTATCTTCCTCTTCAGTGCCCACCAGACTCTTTTGTTTTTTTGAAACTGACTGGTTTTTGAACTCAGTATGTAGCCAAGACCTAAATTTTTCTTTTATTCTGTTTAGAGCATTGGGGAGCAGATCCAGGTGCCCATGTATGCTAGGTAAGCACTCTCCCACTGGTCTGCATCTCTAATGACCTTGTATTCTCGAGTGCACTACCACACTGGCCTGGTTGGGACATTGTGCATGGCCCCTGACCACCCCAGACACGTGGGCAGGCAGGATAGGAAGGTGGCTAATAAGCACATAGGTTGGGGCTTGAGCCCACCATGGCCACACTACTGGACCTGCCTCTGCTGGCTCAGTTTTCTGCCTCTGTAAAATGGGACCATTGGTAAACTAGTTGAGAGGGAGTGAGATAAAAGCAGCAAGAATAACTTGTTACTCTTTGTTTGTTTGTTTATTCCAGTATACAGCCCCAGGACCGCTGTTGACTTCCATCAGCCAAACTATGCATGCCTGGGACTCTCCTGGCTCAGTGTCCCGGGCACTGCCCCTTGCTTCCTCAGTCCTGATGCTCCTGATGAGCTGCCTGTGGTTATTAGGGGCTGGCCCCAGCCTCACATTGGCTCCAGAGCAGCTGCTGGACCCCTGGCAGGGTGAGGACCAGCTGCATGGTCCTTGAAGGATGCTAGAGATTTACTCTGGGGTCTGAGATCAGTTAGTGGAATTAGTGTGCAGCTTGTGGTGGTCACAAGGATAGGACTCTGTCCCAGGCAGGTTAGCCTGCAGACATGCCCAGCTTGTCCACAGTCAAGGAGGGCAGAGTCCTGTAGAAGGTACAGAAGGTGTGATTGGAAGCTGTGGGCAGGAGTTCTGACAACATCCCTTTCTGACAGCTTTCCCTAGAAATAAGAACTAAAATTTTCTGCCAAACATGTACTTCCCACAAAACCTCCAGTTTACATTTGAGGAACCCAAATGATGTTCAGAGAGGTTAAGCAATTTTTCTAAGGTCACGCAGCTCTGTGGGAGTGAAGAGGTTCTAGCAGGCAGTCCCATTAGAACTTGTGCTATTAACCAGTGCAAAAAAGTGACAATAGCGTCATTGTACTTGGGCCGTAGTACCACTTGGTATCTGGTTGCTAGTGAGAAGACTGTGTGTTGGTTCCCATCACTGTAACTAGAGAGTATCTGTGGTGTCGAGAAAGAAGCCTTTGATCCCCTCTACCAGTGATTAGGTAGTGACACTTGACATACTGGCTCCCGGGCAGGGGAGGCTGGCTACCAGGTGGCCCTCGTAAAGGCTAACCCATCCCTCTAACCCGGCGCCCTTCTTGTTCCCAGTGCACCGGCTCCTGACCCATGCTGTGGGCCACACGGCTCTGCCGGGCCTGCTCCTGAGCCTGCTGCTCCTGTGCACGCTGGGCTGGTGGCAGGAGTGCCATCTGGGCACTCTACGCTTCCTACACAGCTCCGCCCTGCTTGCCCTGGCCACTGGGCTGCTGGCTGTGCTATTGGCAGGCCTTGGGATGTCCAATGCAGCTGGAGGCTGTGGATACATGCCTGTCCATCTGGCCATGCTGGCAGGGCAGAGCTACTACCCTGGATGGCCCCAGGGGACCCTGCCACCATGGCTGCTCCCATGGCTGCTGCTGGCCCTGACCTTGCTGCTCAGCTCTGAGCCGCCCTTCCTACAGCTCGTTTGTGGCCTTCTTGCTGGACTAGCCTGTATCCTTTGCCTGAGCCCAGGAACCATGTGGACCTGCGGCTGGGCCTCCGGGGTACCTCGGAAAGAAACGGAGTAAGGAGACCCTGCCCAAGCAACGTCAGGTGTCCTAAAACCTGCTCCTGGCACGTCTTTCTCTAAGCCATGCTCTGGGCTGACGACAGGGTTCATGGCCACAAGGAGGTGTCCTTATAATCAGAGGACCCCACGGGATGCTTGGGAGAGCTGAAGGGACCCTAGAAGTCATTAACCTGGATCCTGTGTGAAGGTGGCAGCGGAGAGGAAGGCTCAGAGCGGGAGTGAGCCTGGGCTTTTGGGAACTGAGGGCCAACGTGGGGCCCATGGTCCAGGTATCTTTAAATGTAAACTTTGCTCCCAAGATATGGGGAAATAGCCACCAAAGAGAATAGGCTGACCATACAACCCTTCAGGCACTCGCAGGGGACCGTTTCAGAATGCAGACTCCAGCTGCTTGAGTCTGGCTGACAGTAGGAGGTCCTGTCTTCAGGCACACAGGGTTATGTAATGGCCAGGAAAGTGGGGTTTGGGGAAGGCACACTGTTCTCTGGCTGAGTACTTTCAGGTAGGCAGTTTCCTTTTGTTTTCAGCTTCAGCTGCTCATGTGGTCCTGGGGGATGTAGCAAGGGGAGACACATGAGAATGTTCAGCACATTCCCTTCCCCCCAGTTCAGTTTGGTTTTCCTTGACCTGCCGCCCTGCCCTGGGCAGGCAGATGCTGCGGGGGCCTTCCGGTGGCTGGAGCTCTCAGAGCGGAGACTGCAGGTGTTACAGAACAGTGTCCTTTGCAGGGCTCTGGCCCGGTGCTGGCCACTAAGGCTCCTCCCCACCCCAGGCAGTCTGGCTGACCTGCCTGTCACTTATCCTGCTGGAGTAAGGTAAGGGTGATGCCCGGGGTTCAGCATTGGAGGGTGGAAGTTGCGACAGTGGCTGGCTGCGCAGGCCACCCACCTCTCTCCCTACAGGCCTGCCACCCCTGGATCTCCTTACCTTGTTTCCCCAAACTCCTGGTCTCACAGTGATGGCTCTGCCCAGCTTCCACCAGGCCTGGGGCCTGTGCAGCTCCCATGGAAGGACTCAGAGAGGGGCTTGGCCTGGGCTGCATCCACCTTTGCCCCAGGAACCCCGATGTGGGCAGCCCTAGACGAGCAAATGCTACAGGAAGGGATCCAGGCTTCACTTCTTGATGCCTCAGTTCAGGGTCCCCAGAACCCGGTGTGGTTGCCCAAGTCCTCTGTGTCTTCTCTCCGGTAAGACAGGGTGGGCAGGGGTGCGGCTCCTGATGTGGGAGTTACGCTGCCTGACATTTCTTCCTTGTCCCCACATCACAGGCTGCAGCAGCTGGAGCACATGGGATTCCCCACTGAGCAGGCCGCAGTAGCCTTGGCAGCTACAGGGCGTGTGGAGGGCGCAGTCTCTCTCCTGGTTGAAGGGCTGGTGGATACCGAGGCCCTAGTGACCGAGGGGAGGAGTGGTCCCGCCCACTGCAAGGGCACTGGGCCCTCATAGTCCGAGAAGAGAGTAAGGACTTAGGCTTGGCCTGAGTCCTTGCCCAGTCTACTGTGGGCTTGGGAGCTTGAAGACATCCCTGGGGGCAGGAGTAGGCCCCAGAATGCTCTGCTACTTTATAAGAATAAAAGTTTTCAACCTGGCCTTCTGAGTGGCAGTTGTCCTGTCTGGCTCCTCCGTGTTGGCATCAGGGAGGATAGGGAGTGAGTGAACAAGCAGCGAATGAGCGGCTGGTGGCAAGAGGGTGACTCCTGGTGTCTAGGACCACAGGGCTCCTGCCCCAGTACCCTCAGCCTAGGTGGACCCTTCTGGCCGCAGCACACACAGACCAAACTGGCAGGGTCAGGCAGGAATGTTTATTGTCCAATACACAGCAATCCATGCATGGCATCCGCAGCAGGTACTTGGAATGGGGGTCCCTTGTACACATCCATCCCCACATGGGACACCGGGGAGTGGGGTTTGGGTAGAACTGACAGAAGGAGTACCAAGCATTCAGTCAGGGATTAAGCAGTCTGCACTCAGATTAGAACTCAGCACCAGAAAACAGGACTCTCCAAGGTTTGAATGAGGGGAACTGAGACTTCTGCCTCCATCCTTGCATGTCTGCAGGGCCAGGCAGAGTCCCAGGTCCCTATGTTAGAAGGCTGGAAGACCTCCACCTGCCTGCTTAAGACCTTGTCTGACTTGTCGAGCAGGCTTCCCCAGTCCCTGCTTAGTCTGTACATACAGGCTGTCGTCACTGAGACCTGCCTGCCTACTGCTAAGGCCAAGATGGCACAGGGGTCCCTGAGGATATTCATAAATAGGAACTGGCAATCTCTGGAGGCAGCTGGCCAAGTCCAGGCTAGGGGAGGAAGTCTGGTGTGGAACCCTGAAGAGTCACCACCATCCTCAGCTCCTCTCGTTGCGTCTCCTGGGGGTCACAATCTGGTAGCTGGTTGGGGGTCCTCCCCTCTTGCCTCGAAGGAGGCTGGGGGTACCTGTGCCATCGGGTCCTACCCCCGATCCCAGCTCTGGTTCTGCCGGAGGGAATAGGAGAGAAGCTATGTTAGGGGGGCATTCACATGGGGAACCCACTCTTAGCCCTGGGAGGTAGCTGGGTACCCTGGCATCCTAGAGACAGAGCTGTGGGAAATAAGGGTACTGAAGGCTGATTAGTACCTCCCCACAACCTCTGAGCCCGCAGCCCAGAGAGAACTCCTGGCCATCCGACACCCGATTTGTCTGATGGGGTGGCCAGGCTCACCACATTAACGTTTGGCATACGGATAACACTCCCTAAGTAATCAATTGTTTGAGGCTTCATTTGGAGTGAAGGTAAATTCTGCATCATCCAAACTTCACAGCAAGTAAACTGTTAGGGAAGAAACTTCCTTTTTCCTTGGGTTACAGCACCATTTGGAGGAAAGGGCTCAGTAGAGTCCGACCCCAGTTGTCTGACTTCTAAAATCAGGGACATTTTCAGATAGACTCTGAGGCCCTATGCGGCATCAACAAAGACTGAAATCAGTTACCAAAGGAGTTGTGGTGAGATCTGCCCTGATCTGCATATAAGCCGAACCCCAAGCATAAAACATAGCATGCAGCCGGACGTTGGTGGCGCACGCCTTTAATCCCAGCACTCGGGAGGCAGAGGCAGGTGGATCTCTGTGAGTTCAAGGCCAGCCTGGTCTACAAGAGCGAGTTCCAGGACAGCCTCCAAAGCCACAGAGAAACCCTGTCTCGAAAAACCAAAAAAAAAAAAACCAGCATGCTTGTGTTCCCCACTCCCCAGGAAAACTAACAGCTTTCAAAATCCAAGAAGGAGCTCTCTTGTCCAGGAAACCCACAGTATCCTTTGGTAGCCCCTAAAGCCTGGGAGGAGGTCAGGGTAGGCTATTTTTCTAGTGAGGGAGAGCCTCATGATAGGTGCTTGGCCAAGCCTTCCCCTGTTTAGGACAGAAAGTTGGAAGCTTGATGAGGACCGCTTCCCACGGAAGGCACTGCTTAGGGATGGGCCTCTAGTGGGGCCTGACCCTTCCCAGGTTCCTTGTACACCCTTCAGGGGCTGTCAGAAGCACGGCCAGCTAAAGACAGGTCACAGTGGCCTATGCAGCTCTTCCATGCTACCTAGCAGTCCCTTCTCCTGTTGCACTGAGAGGAGGGGGCAGCTGCGAATATGGAATGTGGTCCTTTGTTCCCAGTGGTCCCTCAGGTCATTTGGAGGCAATGGGAGATGAGACAGGTGCCAAGAGGCTTCAGGCCAGGGACTTGCTATATCTCCATCAAGGGGAGACTCCAGTCTCCCCTCCTAAGGCAAGGACAAGGCTGGCCAGGCAGAGGATGTCTGCCAGATAGTCCCTGATGTTTTTAGAGTTTAAAGATGCCACATGGCTAATGGGGAGTTAGAAACAGACTGTGCACTTGGGGGGGAGGCAAAGTTTTGCTCAGTAGCCCAGGCTGGCCTCAAATTTGCTATCCTCCTGTCTCAGCCTTCCAGTGCTGGGATCTTAGGCATGTAGATCCTAACCATTCTTGGCTTGGACAACCCACACTCCAACCTCCAGATCTTATCTCATATGAGCTTTCCTGTCACCTCCACCAGGCACAACCATGTATCTTCTATGACCCCACACACGGTCCCCTCTTCCAAGAAGTCGCCAATGTCTATCAAGAAGGGCCCAATCCTTAGGTACTCCATTTAAGTCTCTAAAGTGACTGACTGGACAGCTCCCCAGAGCCCAGCTACTTTGCAGGGCCTACTGGCCATCGGAGCCTAGCGCTCAGTGGGTGCTTCCTGGTTTTGCCAAACTAAGAACTGCTTTAACCCCGACCCTCCTTCAAGCGCAAGGCCTCAGTCTTTAGTTTTATAAGGGGGGAGGCTGGACACACTATGGACGCCTCTGGGTACTGATGTGCACATGGGCTGTGAGACAGGGCAGTGGCTGAGAGGGGCAAAGGGAAGCCAGTGGGCGGGGACTCTCAGTGGGCGAATGAGAAGCAGCCCCTTCCTGTGACCCGCCAGCCCCACCTCCCCACACCAGCTATAGCGCCTTAGCTTCGCCCTTGCAGCCAGGTGCAGGGGAACCGACTGCCCCCGCCTCCAGCCAGAAGCCTGATCTCCTCTCATGCTGCTTGAACTGGCCTTCTAGAACCTTCCCAGCCCAGCTCTGCTCAGTGTTAGTCTTCTCCTCTCAGAAACGTTGAGGGAAAACCCTGTAGACATCTTGATCTCTGATCTTCCTCTGCTAGTTCACTGGCCTGTGATCCTTGTCCTTCTGGTCTTCAGTGAGGTATCACCTCCATGAAGCCCTCCCTCATGGTGACAACAGAACCCAAGGACTTCTATAGGTGAGCAGCCGTGTCCCCAGCAGGCCAGAGGCATATCTATGCTCGCTGCTCCGTCACTTATCTCTTCTTGGCTTTTGCTACCAGTGTCAGCACCCTACCCCAACCCTAGGCTGCACAAGGGCAGGGCTACGTCTACTGGCTATGTTGGAGCCTGCGCCGACAGGTGACTGCCAGAACAGGAAAGCTAGTTCTCTGTGCCAGGCTCTGCTTCCTTGATGAGTGGAAGCATCCAGTGTCTTCTGGCCCAGACCAAGCACTGGGAGGCATCTTCTTCATGCCCAAGCCTGTCTCAGGCCCTTCCTGGGAGGGTTTGCCCCTGCCTGCCCACCCTGCCATTACCTGGCCAGATGATGGCTTCCAGCAGGGTGACCCGTCTGGCCAGGAGCTCCAGCTGGGCCTGCTGCTGCAGGAAGCTCTGTAAACTAGGAGCCTGATGGGAGATTGAGAAGAGCAGACGTGCGAGTCTGGACTCTGAGGGCTGGGCCGGGATCAAGGGGTGGAGGGAGAGAGACGCCGATGGGCTTCAGGGCAGCAATCTGGGCCGTGTCCACCAGACCTCAGGGTCCCCCCAGAAGGTAGGGAGAGGGTGCACCTAGCTCCCCAGGTAGCCAGATGGATGGGAACTTAGATCTCGCTCCCTTGAGCCCTGAGAGGGAACTTCAGGACACACTAGGAATACAGCGGCAACTAAGGGAGGGATACCTGGACCAGGAAGGCGGGTCCTGCCAGTGTGTCCAGAAGTTTATGGGAAGCTGATCAGAACCGGCAAGTGGTCTATGACCCAGTGTTCTCCGGGTCCTGAGTCTGCCTCTGTCACCCACAGTTCCCTACACTTTTGGAATCCAGTTACGTTGCTCTAGATTTATCTAGAGTTGAAACCCAAGTTGTCAACATCTTTTATTTATAATTCTGTGGGCTTAGGCTCTGACTGTATGACCCATGACCCCAGTATGGCTACAGTCTAGCTGTTACCCACAATCCCTCACTGATCGGTAGTCTGGTTTCTTTCTCTTTCCTTCCTTCCTCCCTCCCTTCCTCCCTCCCTCCCTCCCTCCCTCCCTCCCTCCCTCCCTCCCTCCCTTCCTTCCTTCCTTCCTTCCTTCCTTCCTTCCTTCCTTCCTTCTTGAGACAAGGTTTCTCTATGTAGCCCTGGATATCCTGGAACTCACTTTGTAGACCAGGCTGGCCTTGAATTCACAGAGCTCCTCCTGCCTCTGACTCTCAAGTGCTGGGATCAAAAGCCCATGCCTCCACACTTGACTTAGGAGTCTGGTTTCATTACCCATGACTTATTGCAGATCTCACACTCTTGTCTCCAAGCTCCTGAAGTCCTGTAACCCTCAACACCCACACTGCCTAGAGAGAGGCACGAGGGTGCGTGTAGGAGCAGGACTTTCCCCTGTACAGAGGGGAAGGTGGGGAAGCCTCTGCAGCCTAAGCTGCTTCACCCTCAGAACTAGGCCAGTTGCACCCCAGGAAGCTTTGGGGGAGGCTGGAAGGCAGGGCTGGTTTGGTCTGTCTGTCTCTACTCACCATAGAGCCCAATCATTGTTTCCAAGATTAAAACCCTCTCAGCTAAAATCTTCAAAGCCTCGCGTAGTTGGTGCAACCCCTCCCCCTGTGGAGAAAGAGACAGATGCAGCCGTGATGGGGATCGGGAGGGGACCCTGCAAAGCCTGCCACTGCCAGTGGCCCCTACCCCACCCGGGACAAGCGCCTGTAGCCCTGTATCACCCACCACAGCCCAAGACCCACGGACAGCCAAACAAGACGGAGATGTACAGGATGCAAGGCAGGAGGAAGCAACCCTGAAGACCCCCTCAGAAATCCCATTTGATCCCAACTGGCTGAAGCCATGCCGGTCTGGGGGCGCTCCTCTGCTGGCCCACAGCCTGCTGTCCATTTGTTCCCAAGGCCCCATGGGGCCAGCTTGTCCTCTCACCCACATCCTGACATCCTCTGCACAGTTCCTATGACATCCCTGGGCCACCTGTAGTCTGTCTGGGAGCTCTGTCTCTTTTCCTCTCTCTCCTCGTTTAAATTCTTACATTTTTAAAAAATCTTTCTCTCTACTCATATGCTTCAGATTGACTCTGCTTTAAGCCGTCTTGTTACCCTGACGCTAACTAACTGATCAGTGAGAGCAAGCTGGAGACTGTAGCAGGTGAAGATCAAAACCTCCAATGGCATTCATTGCTGCTTGAAGGAGGCTGGCCTGGGGCTCCAGCTCGGTCCCTTCAGGAGACTGCTCACCGCTCCCCAGAACCCATCCCACACTCTGGTACACCTTGAGGACAGCCCTCAGCCCAGCCCCTCCCAGCAGCAGCTGAAGGCATCTGTGTTCCCCACGGGTGTGGAGAGAGCTCCCCAAGTTCCTTCTGAAAGGCCCCCAGGCCCACGGCTCTCCACTCCCCCAAAGCAGAGGCTCATTTAGAGAGCCCTCTTGACTTCCAGTTTGTTCTCTCCTTCCCTAGCACAGGGTCCATGGTCTTACCCAAACGCTCGTGCCCCCTCCCTAAACAACTTCTAGAATGTGTTTTCCGACAGAGCATCGGACGGTGACAGGAGCTATCCCAAGCCTGACAGTCATCTAGAAGAGTCTCTCAGCATTTAGTATGGGGGGGGTGTGAAGAGATGCATAGCATGCACATATCTGTGTGTGTGTGTGTGTGTGTGTGGTATATGCACATGTGTGTGTATGTATGCCCACGTGGACGTATACAGAGGCCAGAGGAGAATGTCTTCCTCTTTGCTCTCCATTGTATTTAAGATTTTCATTACATTTGTGTGTGTGTGTGTGTGGGGTGATCATGCCACAGTGTGCACGTTGAGGTCATAGGCCAACTTGTGGCCATCACAGCATGTGTGTGGACATCATAGAAAAAATAAAATTTATCCGTTTTCTCCCCATCCTGCGAGTCCTGGAGACTAAACTCAGCCTTTATCTCATGGCAGGCTCCTTCACTGGTAGTGCCTCCTTGCAGGCCCCTCCATATTACACTGTCTTCTACCTTACTTTTTGAGACAGGGTCCTTTTTCGTCCCCTCTTCTGAGACAGAGTTTCTCTGTGTAGCCCTGGCTGTCCTGGAACTCACTCTGTAGACAGGCTGGCCTCAAACTCACAGAGATCCGCCTGCCTCTGCCTCCCGAGTGCTGGGATCAAAGGCATGCACCACTGCCTGGTGAGACAGGGTGTTAAGGTAAACCCAATGTGTGCTGTTTCAGCTAGTCTGGCTGGCCATCGAGCCCCCTGTTTCCTGTTCACCGTGCTAGGGTTACAGGCACATGTGCCATGCCTGACTTCTGTGTAGGTGCTAGGGATCGGGACTCAGGTCTTCATATTGGTGCAGTAAGTACTCTTTTCCACTGAGCCATCTGCCCCCCCTTTAAAAAGATTAATTAATTAATTAATTATGTATACCGTGTTCTGCCTGTGTATCCTCCTGCATGCCAGGAGAGGGCACCAAATCTCATTACAGATGGATGTGAGCCACCATATGGTTGTTGGGAATTGAACTCATGACTTCTGAAAGAGCTGCCAGTGCTGTTAACCACTGAGCCATCCCTCCAGCCCTCACCCCCTTTTTAGGTGATATGTGTGTGTATGCATTTGTATACTGGTGTTCACATCTGTGTGCATGCATGCACGTGCATGTGTCTGGAGGCCAGAGGTTGACATCAGGGTATTTTCTTCACCTATTTATTGAGGCAGAACCTCTCAATTGGACCCAGAGTTTGTTCTGGTGATACTATTTCTGCCTTCCAAGCCCACCCAGCACTTATGTGGGTCCTTGTGCTAGCTATGTCTCCAGTACCTTCTCCCTCTTCCCTCTCTGTTCTCTTTGACATATGTCACTCTGTAGCCCAGGTTAACCTCAGACTAACAGTTCTTCTTTAAACTCCCATGAGCTGGGACTCCAGACATGAGCCCCTACTCCTAGCTCACCATTAGAAGCGGTTCCCCATAAGAACATCTAAGCAGCCGGGCATTGGTGGCACGTGCTTTTAATCCCAGCACTCGGGAGGTAGAGTCAGGTGGATCTCTGTGAGTTCGAGACCAGCCTGGTCTACAAGAGCTAGTTCCAGGACAGCCTCCAAAGCCACAGAGAAACCCTGTCTCGGAAAAAAAAAATTTAACTAGACTTCCTTCCAGCATGTCTACCATGAGTGTGTTCATTCCCTGGGGCTATTCCTTATGCTCCAGCTGTCCTGTTGATACCATAAAGATTGAGCTATTCATGGGTCACTGAACTGCCTTTCAGCCTGGAGATCTGGGGTCACTATAGGTCACAAGCCAGGGTAATCCCTCTTCGGGTATCATGGAGCAGGGTGTGAAAATGGGTGGTCCTGGGGCAGGGGAGATGGTTCAGTGGTAAGAGCACGTACCAAGAAAGAACGAGGACCTGAATTCGGCACCCTAGGATTCCTGTAAAATGCCACCCAATGCCCATAACCCCAGCGCTGGGCAGGTACAGAGAAAGGGTGGGGGTTGTTTGCTGGCTGTTAGCTTAGCTGAAATAGTGAGCTCCCAGGGAATAGAGCCGAAAATGATACATGGGCACACACAATCACACTCTTGTATGCACACACACACACACACACACACACACACACACACACACACACAGTCTGCCATGCTGCCTGTCCATGCTCCAATGTACAGCCCCTGGTCTTTGATAAGGATGTCCACGGCCTTCTAGAGTCCTTTTCTGTTTCCAATCCATTCTCCATATTGGCATTCAGAGACATACTTTGCAAACAAACACCTGACCCTACCACTCCCTCTCATTCTTTAGTTTTTGAAAACAAATCCTGTTTTTTTGAGATCCTTGAGTATCTCACTCTGTAGTCTAGGTTTGCCTTGAACTTGTGGCTGGTCATCCTCCTGCCTCAGCCCTCTGAATGCTGGGATTACAAGTGTGAGCCACCATGCCTGGCTGCCCCAGTTGCTCACCCAAGTTCAGGTTCTTTAATGTGATCTCCTAGTTTCTGAGAGCCTCTAGCCTCTGTCTCGCTTCTTGCCTGTCAACCGCCACTCCAAGTACCTGCAACCCTCAAATACCCCAGGCTCACTCTGACCCCAGACCCTTACTTCTCTGTGACTGGTTATGTTCCTTTCATCGCTGATGCACTACAGCCCCACACAGCTAAATTCCTTTTGTCTTGTGGCTGCTGACCATGGTGTTTCACCCCAGCTCGTGCTCACTTCTCCTGGGGACCGAATCTGCAAAGCTCATGGAACAGTAGCGGGTTCTCTAGCCCTCTGGGGATTTGGATATTTTAGCCTGCTTCACTTCGGGGCCCACTTTGCCACCAGTTTGCTCTGAGGAGTTGGGCCTCAGTTTCCCTGTCTGAATAAGGGTTTCCCTCTTAATTAGGTAGAGTAACTCAGGTCAAGTCACTCAGCTCCTGCAGTACATGACTGTGGCCACCTGGTGACACTGCTGAGCCACAGTTAAGCCTGGCAAGCTGCTCTGAAAGCTGTACTACCGCTAGGGGGCGCTGGTAGATGAAGTACATGATGCTTCCACTGTACCAGGATCCCTATGTACCTCCAACAGAGCTGGTCCCTCAGCCCAGAAGCCTCATGCATCTCCAGCTGAGCGAAGCAGGGGCAGAAGTGCAGGTGGCAGGAGGAGGAAGGTGGGCAGGTAGGGGTCCTGCTACCTCTTGGGGCACCTCCCATAGGTGGTCCTGGGTTCAAGGTCTCACCTGGGATGGCCCAAGGCTCCCATGCAAGGATAGGGACTGCTCTGTTGTGACCTGGTTTTTCCCATACCTCCTGGGATGGGTGAAATAAAACCCATTTTCTCACCCAGGGTCTCTGGGAGAGTGAGGGGAGGCAAAGGGTTGCTCACATGGGTCTCCCTACTGGGTCCACATCCCCACTACCGAAGGCCAGGAACCACAGGAAGTGGAAGAGAGGATGGGGAGGCAAGCATCAAGGAGAGGCAGCAGGGCCCCTGGAAGTCACGGGACTCACGGAGGTGCACTCATGCAGGGGGAGGGCTACCACGGCTGTATCCATCACCGGCTCCATGACCACAGACAGAGAAGACATGGTTCATGGCTGGTGCTGGCTCTCAGGAATGACAGGAAGGCGTGGCATCACCGTCTAAAGAGTACTCAGGCTGTCTTTCCTGCAGGAATGTTTACTCGCACCTCACCTATTTTCCAAATGTCTCCTGTGCCCCAAATCTGTTCACTAGTTATCTCCATTGATCTTGAAGGCTTCCAAGACCTCACACACATCTTGAGATTTCTGAGTATGTGGTTTCTAGGTCTCTCTTCCCATTTACTCCAAGTCCGCTATGCACGCGGCTGTTTCTAGGCCTCCCTTTCCACTGCTCACAGTTTGCTTTGTAACTGGTAGTCTCTAGACCTCCTTGTCTCTTTCTCCATGGTTCTCTGTGCATATGACAGTTTCTAGGCTTCCTTTGTGGATCACTTGAAGTATGTGATAGTACAGATCTTTTGGGTATAACAGAGTAGGTCTCCTGGAGTCTCTGTGTGTATGTTGGTTTCTAGGTCCCCAGTCCTTTATATCAGGGTTCCCCTGTGCATCCCTTTTTTTGTTTCCCGACTTTTCTAAGGCTCCTTTTCTGTTTTGGGTGGATCCTGTCTTCATAGTTCTCTTTCTTCTGTAGACAATAGGACTTTGCCAGGAAGGACCCTGGAAGTGGAGACGCAGTCTGCATCATCTGAACTGCCCAGCAGGAACAGGCAGAGCCTCCTTGGCTTGGAAAGGCTACAGAGGCTAAGTGGGTAGAGACAGAGGCAGAGACACAGGCAGAGAGCATGGTCTGCTTGGAAGGCTAGCCCTGCCTGGTGGGGAATGCCAGGAGGGGTGAGGGAGCAGGGCTCTTGTGAGTATGTGACTAGGACACCCTCAATCCCAGCATCTACAGGTGAGAGAATGTTTTCCTGAGCACCCAGGGCATGGGAGGGCAGGGAGAGGTGGGGAGGGCAGGGAGAGGAAGGGGAGGGTAGGAGAAGGTAGGGGAGGGCAGGGAGAGATAGGGGAGGGCAGAAGGGGTGGGGAGGGCAGGAGGAGGTAGGGGAGAACAGGGAGAGTCAGGGCAGGACAGAGAGAGTCAGGGCAGGGCAGGGAGAGTCAGGGCAGGACAGGGAGAGGTAGGGGAGGGTAGGAGAAGGTAGGGGAGAGCAGGGAGAGTCAGGGGAAGGCAGGAAGAGTCAGGGCAGGGCTGCAGCTTACCCAGTGGCTCTTCTCACCAGGGTCTCCTTTGGGGCCAGGGTCTCCCTGAAAGAAGAGTCAGAGAAGACAGAAGTAAGGGGCGGGCATCGTGGCAAAGAGAAAACCCATAAAAACTCAAGATGATGACAGCGGCAGAGCGGTTGCCCGGCATAAATGAGGCACTGGGTTCGATCCCTGGGGAGGGAGGCTTGCAACGACCCCAGGCCGGTGGAACTGAGCACAGATTTTCACAACCTCTGTCACCTAGCAGCAGAGTTTGGAAATGCCCAATGCTTCCTCGTGAAATTGCAGAAAATCCAGGCCTAAACTAAAGAACACATGCCAGGGATAGGGAACCAAGAACAAAACCAAAATGGATTTTCTGTGACAAAACTAAATTTCTGAAAGAATGAAGTGACGCCTGAAATCTGTCCATCTCGGGACACTCAGCACTTCTCAAGAAAATAGCAGACAGAGTTTCTCAGACATTACCTCGCTTGCTCGTCCAATAGAGCGTATGGAAGTCACTACTAGATGAGAAAAAGGAAACATGATGCGCATTCAAGAGAAAAAGCAGTCAGCAGAGGAGACCCACAGCTAACTAGGTAGAAGTAAGTAGAAGAGAGTATTTAAAACACCCATGACGGGTAGAGAGGTGGCCCAGTGGTTAAGAGTACTTGTTGCTCCTACGGAGGACCTGGGTTCAATTCTCAGCATCCACAGGGTGGATCAAAACCACCAACACCTCTTCTGACCTCTGCAGGCAAGCGTGTGGTGCACAGACATGCATGCAGGCAAACACTCAGGAAATAAATATAAAAAAATAATACAATGTCTGTGATTCAGCAAACCTGAGCAAGCCAGAGAGCCTTAGTGGTTCAGTTCCTGGACCCCACAGTGAAGGACAGAGATGACCCTGAAATCCGTCCTTTCCTCCAAACATGTCCCCCATCAAACACACGCATAGCAATAGTAAATAAAGTACAAAATGTTAAAGATTAAAAACATTTTTAGAAGAGTATTTGCACATGAGTGGATACACCAGTAGACGGGGTTGGATCTCCTGGAGCTGGAGTTGCAGGCAGGTGTGAGTCACCTGACAGGGTGCCGGGAACCGAACCTGGATCCTCAGGAAGAACAGTTATACACACTTAACCACTGAGCAATCTCTTCAGTTCCTAAAAAAGTGTTTTAAAGGAATCAATTTTAAAAAATCTGAGCTAGACATGGTGGTACACGTCTTTAATACCAGCTTTAGGAAGCAAGGCACAAGGGTTGCTTGGCAGGAGTTTAAGGCCAGCCTGAGCTAGACCCTGAATGCCAGGCCTATGACACAGTGCGATCCTGTCTGAAGAGAAAAATAAAAACAGAACAAGGAGTCAGCTGGGACTGATATGCTATGTGGCAGGATGGAGAGTGTGAGGAGACATGAAATTTTAAAATTTATTTTAACTTCACTTTATGTGCATTGGTGTGAAGGTGTCAGAAGCCCTGGGACTGGAGTTACAGACAGGTGTGAGTTGCCATGTGGGTGCCGGGAATTGAACCCCGGTCTTTTGGAAGAGCAGCCAGTGCTCTTAACTGTGGAGCTATCTCTCAGTCCCATAAAGTGTTTTTTCAAAAATCAAATGGAAATGCTGAGAATAAAATTTCATTAGGCCTGGGGCCGGTGAGATGGTTCGGCAGGTAAAGGCACCAACCACAAATACTTGAGTCCAACCCTTTGGACCCACATAATAGAAGGAGAGAATAACTATTTCTTTTTTTAAGACCCTAAAACTGGGGACTTTTCTTTCTTTTTTTTTAATTTAATTAAATTAATTAATTTATTTATTTTGGTTTTTCGAGATAGGGTTTCTCTGTATTGTTTTGGAGGCTGTCCTGGAACTCGTTTGGTAGACCAGGCTTGGTCTCGAACTCACAGAGATCCACCTGCCTCTGCCTCCCGAGTGCTGGGATTAAAGGTGTGCGCCACCACTGCCCGCCGGTTTTAATTTTATTTATTTATTGTGTATACATTGTTCCTGCCTGCACACCAGAAGAGGGCACCAGATCTCATTATGGATGGTTGTGAGCCACCATGTGGTTTCTGGGAATTGAACTCAGGACCTCTGAAAGAGCAGTCAGTGCTCTTAACCTCTGAGCCGTCTCTCCAGCCCTGAGAATCAACTATTTCAAGTTGTGCTCTGACCTACACTTGTACATGTGTGCCTGTGTACACACGTACAAAACAAATAAAATGTGGTAAAAATTTCAAAATTCATCTGACAGGACTAGCAAAAGACAGTACAAAAAACTAAGCAATTAATTTGAAGAAAAATCCACTTAAACTGAAGCACAGAGAGAAAAGGATGTTTTTAAAAACTGGGCTGAAGCCGGGCGTTGGTGGCGCACGCCTTTAATCCCAGCACTTGGGAGACAGAGGCAGGCAGATCTCTGTGAGTTCGAGGCCAGCCTGGTCTACAAGAGCTAGTTCCAGGACAGCCTCCAAAGCCACAGAGAAACCCTGTCTCGAAAAACCAAAAAAAACAAAAAAAAAAACAAAAAAAAAAACAAAAAAACAAAAAAAAAAAACTGGGCTGGGCTCCATAAGGAGCTAGCCCGGCTCCAGGCTAGCACTGTGTGTAACTGCAGTTCCAGGCAAAGAAGACAGCAGCAAAGAACATTTTCCCCCCGACCCATGTTTTCCTTCAAATCTGATTTCAAAACAAAACACACTTCTACGTTCCAGGTGTGACACAGATCTTAGGAATGACTGTGCCATCCTAATAACTTTAAAAACTAAAACCAAAACCAAACCAACCAACCAAACAAAAGATAACAAAATAAAACAAAAAAGGTGTGCAGGAGCAGCTGGCCCGAATCAGTAATTTTTTTTTTTTTCGAGACAGGGTTTCTCTGTATTGTTTTGGAGGCTGTCCTGGGACTCAAGCTGTAGACCTGGCTGGCCTCGAACTCATGGAGATCCTCCTGCCTCTGCCTCCTCAGTGTTGGGATTAAAGGCATGCGCCACCAACGCCCGGCCCGAATCAGTAATTTTTATCTATTTTTTTGTTTGTTTGTTTTGAAGCAAATCTCCATTGTGTAGCGCAGGCTGGCCTTGAGTTTGTGAGCCTCCTGCTCCTGCTTCCTAAGAGCAGGGATTATGGGTATGTGCCACCTCCCAACAGTGACTTCGTCATGCCTGTCAGGAAGGTGAGCACACGAGCACACAGGCAGACTGCCCACAGCCCTGGAAAGAAAGCAGGCAAATAACAGGGCTCACCAAGGACAAGAACAGAAACCCACAGGAACCAGGGCCGAGGGGACCCAACTGTAACAGGGAAGCCGCAGGGGCTCAGTGGGTCCCAACCAGAGTGCTCTGTGGGCTTCCCCTCAAGAATCGATACTGAAAACACAGTGTGAAGACACTGAACAGACATTGGAATAGCGTCAAATATGGCAGAAATGGTGGGATTCCTGTAAAATCTATTGATGCTGAGGGGTGTGGCAGCACACACCTGTAAGCCTGGTAGTCAGGGGATGGAGACAGGAATAGCAGGAGTTCAAGGTCCCCCTCAGCATGATGCCTATTTTGGTTGTCGACTTGACTACATCTGGAATTAGCTAAAACCCCAAAACTGGCTGGGCACACCTGTGAGGCATTTTTACTTAATTCCATCACCTGAAGTGGGAAGTTGCACTTCTGACCCAGATCTTCGAGGAAGGAACACACCTTTAATCAGATCCTTTGAGGAGGGAAGACCACCTCTAATCTGGGCCACACCTGCTGCTGGTGGCCTGCCTGAGGACAAGGAAGAAGGAAGTCCGCCTGTTTGCTCTTGCTCTCACTGGCAAGTCTGCCCTTCACTGTCATTAGAGCCTACTTCTTCAGGATTCCAGAATATATTGAAGACTGGCTGAGACATTCAACCTCATGGACTGAACAACTACTGGATTTTTGGACACAGACTGTCACTGTTGGACTAGTCGGGCCACAGTCTGTAAGTCATTCTAAATCCCTTTCTATATACAGGGAGATGCATTCTATAAATTGTTACTCTAGAAAACACTGATTAATAATACTCTCAGCTACATACTGAGTTCAAGACCAACCTGTTATTTAAGTCATTGAAAGTGCCAGGGATGATGATGGAACAAGCCCTTCGTTCCAGCACTGGGGAGGCAGAGGCAGGTGGATCTGTTTGAGTTTAGAGCCAGCCTGGCCCAATTAGCGAGTTACAGGCCAGCCAGGGCTACATGAGACCCTTTCTCTAAACCAAACAACCGCTAGTCATATAAAGTACTCAGTTTAAACCACAAAGAGGGCTTGCCTCACATGCATGAAGGGCCTCCTCTTTCTCTAAGTGGCCTGAGATGACCCAGGAAAATGGTCCCCTACTCTCTTTATCCAGAAATTCCATAAAGCCATGCTAATCAAGAGCCATCCAATCTTTATGTTCATCTTAAGGACACTGTGAGACTACCCAGTCCATACACATAACCAATGGTCTCCATGTATCTGGAAGATGTCACTTTATAGAATAGTGTGGACCATTCCAGGGGTATCAGACAATGCTGGATGAGCCAGGACAAATGGTAAGGCTGGACACTGGGTCACTAGCTTTGGAAAGAGTGTTACATTTTAGTTATACATGCTTAAGAAATGTAGGCATGCTGAATTGAAGGATCAGAGAACACATTCAGGTGAACAGTGTACCAACTACTTGCTCATGGCGGGACTAGCTAGTCCCCAGCCCTCCAACCCACCCCACCTTCCCACCCCACCCTACCACACTGAGACAGGTGATCCCACTGAAGAGGAAGGCACAGTTCCTCAGCAAGAAGGGAGATTGTCCTGAAGAAAAATGTCCCGGAAGAAGCTGAAGAAACAAACTTAAGGGATGGGAACGATCTCAGCATAATGTAAAGGCAAGTGAATGTGAAGCACGGCGGAGGGTGTCAAGGCAGAGATGGAGCTGTGGGCAGCTCAGTCGGAGACGTGTCTCCACACAAGCATGGGGCCGCGTGTGGATGCCCAGGACCTAGGTACAAAGCAGGCGTGTGCGAAGCTAGGTACACAGGAGTGGGCTCCTGTGATCCCAGCACTGGGGAAGACGATGCCTGGGAGCTCCATGGCCACCCAGGCTAGCTGAGCTGATGAGCTTCAGGTTCTGTGAGAGAACCTGTCTCACAGGTAGAGAGTGACTGAGGAAGACACTTGGTGTCAACCTGGGCCTCCACGTACACATGTACATCTGCGCGCGCGCGCGCGCGCACACACACACACACACACACACACACACACACACACACACACACACACACGGTAGAAGAATATGCAAGCCTGGCATTGGTGGTACACGCCTTTAATCCAAGCACTCGGGAGGCAGAGGCAAGCGGATCTCTGTCAATTCGAGGCCAGCCTGGTCTACAGAGTGAGTTCCAGGACAGTCTCAAAAACAATACAGAGAAACCCTGTCTCAAAAAACCAAAAAAAAGGAGAATATGCAAGACGAGAGTAGAAATAGGGTGACCAAGTAGAAAACAAATAGGGCAGACATAACCGAACACTATTAGTCATCCCTCGAAGCATCATGGTGTACGTGCTGGCCAGTTTTTATGTCAACTTGACACAGGCTAGAGTCACTAGGGAACAGAGAACCTCAACTGAGAAAATGTCCTTACCAGATCAGCCTGTAGGCAAGTCTGCAGGGTATATTCTTAATTAGTGATTGATGTTGAAGGGCTCACATCTGCTCACCATGGGCAGTGTTAGTCTTGGGCTAGTGGTTCTGGGTACTATAACAAACAAGCAAACATTTATAGCTGGGTGGTGGCACATACCTTAAATCCCAGCACTTGGGAGGCAGAGGCAGGAGGATCTCTGTGAGTTTGAGGCCAGCCTGGTCTACAGAGTAAGTTCCAGGACAGTTAGGGCTGTTATACAGAGAAAGCTTGTCTCAAAAACAAAATAAAACCCAACGAACCTTACAAACTAAAGACTCAAGCAGATGCTAAATAGAAAGACATGATGAAAATAAAGCTTAAGAGGCCAGATAGGGGCTGGAGAGTTAGCTCAGCAGTTAAGACCACTTGTCGCTCTTCTAGAGGAATCTTGAATTGTATTCCTAGCACCCATAGGGAGGCTCACCACCATCCCTAACTCCAGTTGCTGGGGATTCAGTGACCCCTCTGACCTCCAAAGGAACCAGGTATGGTGCACATACAGATATGCAGAAAATCACTCACACACATAAAATAAAATAAGTAAATCTAAAATAAAACTTTTTGAAGGATCCAATGAAGTGCTTGCTGAGTTCAGACTTCAGCACCATATAAAAAGTTGGGTATTGGGCCGGGCGTTGGTGGTGCACGCCTTTGATCCCAGCACTCGGGAGGTAGAGGCAAGTGGATCTCCGTGAGTTTGAGACCATCCTGGTCTACACGAGCTAGTGACAGCCTCCAAAGCCACAGAGAAACCCTGTCTCGAAAAACCAAAACCAAACCAAAACAAAACAAAAAACAAGAAACAACAACAACAACAAAAAAAACTGGGCATAGTGACTTGCACCTGTAACCCTAGAGGTGCGGCAGGGACAGGGACACCCTGAGGTCTGCGGCAGAGACAGGGACAACGAGGTCTGTGGAATAGGTAAACTTGGGTTCACTGAGTGACTTTGTTTCACAAATGACTGAACGAGTGAATGAATGAATGAAATGGAAACTAATAGAAGGCACCTGATAGTGACCTCTGGCCTCCATACATGTGTACACATTATTAAAAATTAAAAGATCAAAATTAGAATTAAAAATTAGAAGATAAAAAACTAAGGGGCTGGAGCTGGAGAGATGGCCCAGCAGTTAGGAGAGCTGACTGCTTTGTGGAGAACCCAGATTCAATTCTCAGAATCCACAGGCACAAGGTGCACAGACATGCATTCAGGAGAAACATTCGTGCACACAAAACAGATTAATTAAAAAACAACAACAACAACAACAAAACCTTGGTGGTGCAGGGCTGTAATCCCAGCTACTTGGGAGCCCAAGGCATGAGATCCTAAGTTTGTGGTTTGCCTCCATCAAAAACGGTCACATTCAGCAGCTGGCAGGGCCGTAAAACACATACCTTAACAATAAAAATCATACGAGAAACTTTATAGAACTAACAAAGAAATCATTCCAGAAAGATACTTGGAAACGTCTAAGACATCAGGAGATTAACTAATATACTTCAAGTATTACACAGATCAAAGGAGTGGCAAGAGAAATACAAAACTATTTTGAACTGAATGGAAATAGAACTTATCAGAATTTGTGCAGTACAGCAGAAACAGTGCTCATGGGGAAACCAGAACAGCGAATGTATGTATCAGAAGAGAGATTAGAATAAATAACCAAAGTTTTTTATTTTCATCACGGGAAGTCAGAGAGAGAGCAGATGGGGTCTACAGTAAGGAAGAGAAAAGAAACAGTCGAATTAGTGCAGATGATTGCACATGGGTTCACACTGCTAACCGTGGCGGCGGCGGCGGCACCAACAATGAAAGCAGCAACAACAGGATGATCAGAAGACCTCAGCAGTCACTGCAACAACCACAGTGGACAAAGGCTAAAGGAACACATGAACACATGAAACACAGCCAGGGAGCTGTAAATTAAAGTGAGATAAGGCAACAGCAAACCCCCTAGGTGACAGGACAGCCCTGTGGCCACAGGGCTCAGGGAGCTGAGGCAGGAGAATCAGAGTTTGAGGACACCCTGGGCCAAACCAAAACAACAACAAAACACCTTCCCAATGAACTACTACTGCACACCTATTCGCATGGTCAAAATATTCAACAACGACAATACCAAGAGGAGTGAGGGTGTGGGTTAGGTGCAGATCTCACTCATCGCCATGAGGAAGGTGTGACTGGAGTGGGAGTGGCCCATCGGCTAGTTAGTGGGACTGTTTGGGAAGGATTGGGAGGTGTGGCCTTTTTTGGACTAGATGTGGTCTTGTTGGAGGAGGCAACTCTCTGGGGTGGGCTTTGAGGTTTCAAAAGCCCACACCAGGCCAAGTCTCTCTCTCTCTCTGCCTGCTGCCTGCGGATCAGGATGTAACGCTTTCAGCTGTCTGCTACCCACCACTGATGGTCATGGACTGACCTCTGAAACTGTAACCAAGTCCTTAATTAAATGCTTTTCTTTTAAATTTTCTAGTTATGGACTCCTCACAGCAACAGAGGGTAAATAAGACAGAAGGCAGTATGGTACAGCTGCTTTGCAAGACATGTTGGCAGTTTTTCTGACCTTTTTGGCAGGGTCTTGTGTATCCCATGTTGGCCTTGAAATCTGAGTCTGTGGATGATCTTGAACTTTTGATCCTCCTGCCTCCACCTCCTGAGTGCAGGGATTTCGGGTGTGCACTACCATGCCTAATTTATGTGGTGTGATGACTGAACCATAGAGCTTTGTTTCTTTTGGGCAAGCATTCTATCAACTGAGCTACATCCCAAGAGCCACCTTGGCAGTTTGTTAAAAGTAATCTTATCTATGATCCGGCAATTATGCTCATTGGTCTTTACCCAAAAGAACTGAAAACTTTTATGTCCCCACAAAACCTGCCTATGAGAGTTCATACAGCTTTATTCACAATTTCCAAACCATGGAGACAACCTAGGAATCCTTCAGTATACAAATGGATAAACAAATTTATACACCCAGACAACAGTTTTATTCAACACTAAGAAGTCACAGAAAGATGAAATATATTAAATATGTATTATTAAGTGAAAGAAGGCTGTATGAAAAGGGCTATAGACTGTAAGGTTCTAATAACAGGACATTCCAGAAAAGGCAGAACTATCGACAGAGTAAACAGGTCAGAGGCTGCTGGCAGTTAGGAGGGAGGAAGAACAGACAATGCACAGAGGATTTCCAGAGCAATAAAACTTCATTGTACTGGATGGCAGCACATGGCTGTTACATCTCTTACATCTTTCAAACCCTCAGGATGGATAAATCAAGAAAGAACCTAATCTCTGTTAGTGCCAGTCACCAAGTATGAAGGGAACCCCTGGGGTTGTCGAGAGTGGGAGAGCAGGAGAGGGTGTGGGTTAGTGCCAGTCCAGAGCGGGAGAGCGGGAGGGGGGGGGAGAGCGGGAGAGCGGGAGAGGGTGTGCATGTGTGGGTTAGGGTGCTCTCTACACTTTCCATTGGACCTAAAGCTGTTCTACAACATTTGCATTAATTTTTTAATTAACTCCCCAAGTCCTGTAGGAAACACAGAGGTCTTTGTGTTCACAAGCGTGCACTAGGGGAATCTGGAATGTTAAGCTCACAGGGTTGTCCCTTCAAAGGAAAGAGCACAAAACCTATTTTCCACCCAGAAAGCTGGAGCAGACCTGCTGTCTAGCCTGAAGAACTTTGTGAAATCTGTGTGGTCGAAGACCTTCTGGCACCAGACCCCGTTCCAAATCCATTTTCATAAACTTGGTTTTCTTACTCAGTCTATAGAACCTATTTTTATGGAAGGTGTCCATCTTTATGGAAGATGTCATGCGTACTTTACAAAGAATGTCTATGTAGTCACGTCTATATTTAGCTTCCTTTGTATGCTCTGTTGTAGACATGGGATTGAGTTCATCATCAACTCAATGTTCAAAACAACATCAATATGTGTGTGTGTGTGTTTTGTTTGTTTGCTTTTCGAGACAGGCTTTCTTGTGTAACAGCTTTGGTTGTCCTAAAACTAGCTCTGTAGACCAGGCTGGTCTTGAACCCACAGATATCTGCCTGTCTCTGCCTCCCGAATGCTGGGATTAGAGGTGTGAGCCACTGATACCTGACAGCAGAATAGTTTTCCCCAGGTTGTGCTCTGTTTAAATACACCTAAAATAAACTGCTTGGGGGTCAGAAGACTCCCAGCGTTTGAACCAACACTGGCTACTATTGCACCGAACTGCCTTCTTGCCTCCTGGGCTTGTCACTCTCCTGCCAGTGCAGACTGCAGAGACACCCATGCAATTCCCCATATACATTGTTACTGTGCTTATTTGAGTAGAAATGATGAATAGAAATAAACTTCACAGATGCAGGACTCTTAATGAACCCAAAACAGGTGAGACACAAAGAATACCATACCTAGCCACGTCACTGCTGTATCTATTGAAAACTAAGGCTAAAGAAAAAAATATTAAAAGCCAACGGGTAACACACGTGCTCGCGCGCGCACACACACACACACACACACACACACACACAAACGGAGGGGGGAGGAATAGCAGCAACCAATTTATCATGAGAAACTATATAAGCTAGAAGGTCATAGGGCAATTAATACATTTAAAATGGTACAAGATGATAAAGTTGCCAACATATAATTTTATATCCAGCAAAAATATCTTTTAAAATCTAAGCTACAATAACCTAACTAGGCATAGTAGTGCACACCTTTGATCTCAGCACTCAGGAGGCAGAGGCAGGTGGATCTCTGTGAGTTCAAAGCCAGCCTTATCTATATAATGAGTTCCAGAGCAGAGAGAGACGTAGTGAGACCCTGAAAAGCATCTTAGTATCGATTGATTAGTTTTTTAAAAAGTTCTTGTTAATGAATGTTTTGTCTGCATGTCTGTCTGTGCGCCATTCCCATGCAGTGTCCAACGAGGCCAGAAGAGGGCACTGGATGACTGAGCCACCATGTGTAACTAAGTCCAGATCCCATGCAAGATCAAACAGCAGGTGCTCTTAACTGCTGAGCCGTCTTCCCAGTCTTGGTTCTTAGCTTGCTCGCTCTTAATTTTATCTTTATCTTTATGTTTATTGGTGTTTTGTCTGCATGTCTGTCTGTGTGAGGCGTCAGAAGGCCTGGAACTGGAGCTACAGACTGGTGTGAGCTGCATTGTGTGTGCTGGGAATTGAACCTGGGCTCTCTGGAAGATCAGTCAGTGCTCTTAACTGCTGAGTCATCTCCCCAGGCCCCGTTTGTTTTTTAAGATGGGGTTTGTAGCCTAGGCTGGTCTAGAACTTATACAGTCCAAGCTGGTCTCAAACTCTTGGACCTCTGGCTTCAACTTCCCATGTGTTAGGAACACAGGTGTGCCAGTACACCTAGCTTGCCTATTTATTACTTTATTATTTATTTAGTTATTCATTTTTCTCAGTGCTATGGATCGAACCCAGGGACTCACAGATGTTAGACAAGAGCTCTAACACTGAGCACCACACCCATCCCTAAAATAGTTTAGATGAATCATTGTGAGACTACAACTCTAAGAAAAGCTAGAGGGTGCTCATTAGGCTAAGAAGAAACACTACCAATAGTGTATTGGTTAGTTTTTATTGTCAAGGTGAAACAAACTAGCACCTGGGTAGACAGCCTCAGTTGAGGAACCGCCTCCATCAGACTGGCCAATGGGTCTGTAGGGCATACTGATTGCTAATTGATATAGAAGCCCACTGTGGGCGGTGCCACCCCAAAGCAGGTGTCCTGGGTTATATAAGAAAGTTGACTTGAGGCCGGGCATTGGTGGCACACGCCTTTAATCCCAGCACTCAGGAGGCAGAGGCAGGTGGATCTCCATAGTTCAAGGCCAGCCTGGTTTACAGAGTGAATCCCAGAACAGCCTCCAAAGCTACAGAGAAACCCTGTCTCGATAAACCAAAACCAAAACAAAAAGTTGATTGTGCATATCCCAGTGAGACCAAGTCAGTAGTAGTGTCCTCCATGCGCTCCGCTTTAGTTCCTGTCCTAAGCACCCCAGCTTCCCGCAGTGACGGAACCTGTAAGTCAAATGAACCCCGGGCTGCTTCTGGTTAGGATGTGCATTGCAGCAACAGAAAGCTAACTGGGAGACAGAAGTCTGGATCTACAGAAAAGTGTAATATTCAAAATGGCACATAATCAGTAAATTTAAAAGACTACAGCCATCCCTCTGTATTCACGTGGAATTCATTCTCCTGTGGGTACCAAAATCCACAGGCATTCAAATAAAAGGCTTAGTCTCTGCATGTAACCTGCGGGTGTATAGAGGAGCTCATCTGCCTCTAGTCTAAGAACTAATGAGAACTGAGCTAATGGCACAGGTGTGGAGTCCCTGCTACTCAAGGGGCTGACGCAGGAAGATCACACGCTTTGGGACCTGGACCTGTCTCAGAATGGGGGTAGAGGAGGGGCTGGAGAGATGGCTCAGTGGCTAAGAGCACTTGCTACTCTTCCAGAGGACCCAGGTTCAGGTTTCGTACCCATGCTGGGTGGCTCACAGCTGTCCGTACCTCCATCCAGGACATATGACACCCTCTTCTGGCCTCCAAGGATCCCCCCCACACTATATACACAACATAAAAATAAATATTAGTAAAAAGATGGCTAGGGATGTGGCTCAGTAATAGGAGTGCTTGCTTAGCATGTACAAGGCTCTGGGTTTGATCCCCAGTAACCAGAAAAAAAATGGCTTTAAAAATCTGTACATGGTCAATATGGGTTCAGGGTTTTGGTTTTTTTTTTCAGTAATATTTTTAAACCATAATTTTCAAACCATAGCTATAGAATGTGCAATGTTTACATTTGTACACACACACACACACACACCCCAAGAGACAGGACTTCTCTGTGTAATCCCAAGTACTGGGATTAAAGGCATATGCCACTACCACTGCCTGGCCATCTTATTTTTTTGACAACTGACTTTAAAATGATGAGGATGAGGATGCTATGGGCCCTGAGGATGTAGCTTAATGACAGATTACTTGCTAATGAAGCTGCCCAATGCCCGGGGGGCCAATTCTCAGCATTCTCAAAAAAGTGTTCTGGGGTGCCCCGGGGTTGGTGGCACACGCCTTTAATCCCAGTACTTGGGAGGCAGAGGAAGTCGACCTCAGTGAGTTTGAGGCCAGCCTGGTCTACAGAGCGAGTTCCAGGACAGCCTCCAAAACAGTACAGAGAAACCCTGTCTCGAAAAAACCAAAAAAAAAAAAAAGTGTTCTGGGACTTAAAACAAATGCAGAAGAAGGATACTGAGCAGTGATGGCACAAGAAGAGGATGGAAGACAGCACACACTTCCCACATCTGCATAAGGGTGTGGCACACACAGTGGTATAATACACTCGCATCATAAGGGTGTGGCACACACAGTGGTATAACACACTCGCATCATAAAGGTGTGGCACACACTCACAATGGTATACTACACCCACATCATAAGGGTGAGACACTCACAGTGGTATACTACACCCACATCATAAGGGTGAGACACACTCACAATGGTATAATACACCCACATCATAAGGGTGAGACACTCACAGTGGTATACTACACCCACATCATAAGGGTGTGGCACACACTCACAATGGTATAATACACCCACATCATAAGGGTGAGACACACTCACAATGGTATACTACACCTACATCATAAGGGTGTGACACACTCACAATGGTATACTACACCCACATCATAAGGGTGTGGCACACACAGTGGTATACTACACCCACATCATAAGGGTGAGACACTCACAGTGGTATAATACACTCACATCATAAGGGTGTGGCACACACAGTGGTATAATACACTCACATCATAAGGGTGTGGCACATACTCACAATGGTATACTACAGGAAGCACTATGTTAATTCATGTGGAACATGAAGGAAGAACAATATTGTTCTTAGCAACTGTGAAAAAAGCCAACATAATAGGATTTCTTTTTAAAAAAGCTATTAGTGGGTGCAACAGACCCCAAAGTACTCCGTCCTGAAGAAGGCGAGTGAGTGTGCAGCTAAGAAGCAGAGCAGTGACTAGCTGCAGAAGAAGACAAGAAAAGGCATGGGAAAAGGAGCAGATAGGCAGACACCAAAGCAGATGGCCGGCTTAAACAGAACCCTGTTGATAATTAACGCAGATGATGAAAATATCAGTGAACCAAATGGCAGACTATCTGAAAAATGCTATTCACAAGAATTGGACTTTAAATACATCGGCACAAACCTACACAGACAGCAAGCATTACAGCATTTGTATGGTTACTCTAAAACCAGAAAAAACGGAATCTGAGTATTCTAGAGATATAGGTATTAATTCCACAAAGGCAAAGGCAGTGCTGAAATCCTAGACATGTGTCTGCTTAATAACAAATAGTCAAAGCACTTAAAGAAAAAAATGGCTACATTAAAGAGAGAAACGGACAAATATGCATTGAGAGATGGAGAATGAAAGAGAGAAATATAAGCCAGGCTGTGGTGCACTTGGGAGGCAGAGGCAGGAGGATTTCTGTGAGTGAGGCTAGCCTGGTCTACAAAGTGAGTTCCACGACAGTATTGAAAGCTATACAAAAAAACCCTGTCTCAAAAAAGAGAGAGAGAAAGAGAGAGACAGAGACAGAGAGACAGAGGGAGACAGAGACAGAGAGAGTCAGAGACAGAGAGAGACAGAGAGACAGAGACAGAGACAGAGGCATGTGGAGAAAGCAACAGCTATAAAACCACACACAGATTGAAAAGGATGGATGATGGGTCCCAGCAATTGGCAGGAGGAGCCACTCTGGAATCACACAGAGGGGTCGGGTACTCCAGGTTCAGGAGCCTGGGCTGAGGGGATCCTGGAGGGTGGGTTTAGGGGACACTGCAGCACTTACCGGCAACCCCATTAACCCTTGGGGGCCAGGTTCCCCAGGCAATCCCTGTATAAGAAGAGGGAACAAAATTATGTTTACCGATGAGAGCTATCATCTGGGACCCCAGAACTCCCCAGAATTCCCCGCGTGTAGTCATCGGTGTACTCACTCTCTCTCCCTTCTCTCCTGGGTGGCCAGAGGTGCCTTTGGGTCCAGAAGGGCCTGGAGTTCCCTGAACAATGAGACACAGCCTCAGCCTTGTGCCGGGGCAGGTAGGACAGGGTAGACAGGAGATGGGGATAGAGGAAATGGTGAGGGAGCCCCAGCTTGGCCCAGGCTTCATTATATGCCCGGCATACAGCAGGCAGGTCAGACTGTTAAAGAGATCTGGAGTCAGACGTCCCCACCCCATGTGCTGGCTGCAACCCGAAGAATCCCCCTTTCTCCGCCTCGAGGGATAATAATGCTGCTTGTTGGGTGAATTGAGTTAAGAAGATTTATGGAAAGCACTTTGCATATCAAAGTACTTACTGAATGGATGGATGAACAGATGGGTGAATGGAGTTATGCATGGATGGTAGAACTTGGATAATGACTTACCATGTGTCCAGGACTCCCAGGGGCACCCGTGGGGCCAGGAAGTCCAGGGGGACCTGAATAAAACGGAATGTCTTCAGGAATAGAACGGACCACACGGCTAAGAAGTTCCCCATCAACGGTCTCCTAGCCACAGCCAGTCCTGCTGCTTCCTACCAAGTCCTACCCTTCCCCAGACCTGGACTCAACTTACCCATGGGCCCTGGGGGGCCTGGAGGGCCTGGGGGCCCAGTGGGTCCTTGGGGCCAGTGGCTGCTGGTCTCAGTGAAGGTGTTAGACAGTAATGGATCTCCTGGCAGAGGAAAGACAGCAAGGGAGCAGAGTTAGGGGAGGGGGCAGTCAGTCATCGGCTATCCCCTCTGCCATAGTGGCTCTGACTGCCCTGTAGGACAGCCGGCAGCACAGACAGGGCCACCAGGACCTGAGCCAGATATAGAGAGGAAGGGAACTTGGGTTCTAACCCTGCCACAGTCCAGCTAGTGACACCCAGACTGGCTCTCTCCTTCACTGTCACTTGCTAAATGAGAATAAGAGTGAGAGCTGTCTGCCCTGCCTCAGGACCAACTGTCTGCCCTGCTTCAGGCTCCTATGCCTCAGGACCAACTGTCTGCCCTGCTTCAGGCTCCTATGCCTCAGGACCAACTGTCTGCCCTGCTTCGGGCTTCTATGCCCCAGGAGATTGGCACTGTTGCCATCTGCACAACAGAAATAAGGACACTGAGGTTAGGAACAAAAACAAAACAATGACAACAACAAAAAAAAATGAAGAGAATGACTAAGGAATGGTACCTAGTCATTCACCAAGATGAAAAAAATGAAGAGAATGAATAAGGAGTGGTACCTAGTCATTCACCAAGATGAAAAAAATGAAGAGAATGACTAAAGAATGGTACCTAGTCATTCACCAAGATGGAGCCAGGTAGTGGTGGCCCACTTAATCCTAGCACTTGGGAGGCAGAAACAGATGGATCTCTGTGAATTCAAGGCCAGCATGGTCTACAAGTGAGTTCCAGGACACTCAGGGCTACACAGAGGAACCTTGTTTGGAAAAACTAAAAAAAAAAAAAAAAAGATGCAGATGGGGTTGAAATTGCCACTGGGCACTCCGACTACTCCAACCTCAGGCCATGCTGCCTGCAGGAGATGCTGCTGCTCAGCTAGGGGAGGGGCTGGAACCACCCTGAGCAACAGGCCCAGGGCTGTGACCTTGGGAGCTCAGAGCTCACAACTTGAGCTAAGCCTGGAGCTTCCCAGCACTCTGAGGACTGGACTGCAGCCATCTCTGAGGCATGAGGAGTGCCCAGTGCTGGTGGTTCTGAGCATGTGGGTCTGAAACCGCTCCCCCTCTCCCCAGTGTGGATGTGGCACGTCGTGACCTTCCTCTCAGTGTCCTTCCTTTGTGAACAGAGATTGGCAGCACCAGGTGACAACTGGGCAAGGGGAGGACTTACCATGCAGGGAGATATGGGCATGGGGTGGCCCAACAGGGACTGGAGGTCCTGGGGGCCCAGGAGGGCCTGGCGGACCTGGAGGGCCCATCTCTCCAGGGATGCCTGCAGTGCCGGTCTGACCAGGGCGTCCTGGGGGGCCCTGTGGACCTACAGTTAAGAACAGGGATTGGTGGGCACCTGGGTGGCAGAGACAAGGAAGTCTGAGGCAGTGGACTCAAAAGAGCCTGCACAGGCCTGTGACACCTCCTGGGCCATCTGTCCCAGGAAGAACAGCATCCGGCTCTCTGTCTCAGTTCTCGGCTTCCTTCTATAGGGCTCTCAGACTCCCAGTGTCCTTCACAGAACCCTGGTCAGAGGGGTTCAGTCACTGATGTTTCTCATCTGCCTAGCTAGCCCCCATCCTGAAAGCAAAGCCTGGGCTGGTCCCACCCAGGACCCAGCTCAGGGTCTGCTGAGGGGAGTGCATGCGCCAAGTGGACCAAGACAGTTTCACAGCCAAGGCACGAGCAGGCACCACTGCAGGGCTGCTGAGTGGAGGCCGGGTCAGGGGGCCGGGCCTGCCCACCTTACTATGTCAATGAAAGAATCCTCTGAGTCCCTTGGCGGGAGGGATGCCCGCAGAAGACGGAGGGATGGCTGCAGGAGCCGAACAGAGCCAGCCTTGGGGGCACACGCCTTTAATCCTACCACTTGGGAAGCTGAGAAAGGTGGATCTCTATGAGTTCAAGTCCAGCCTGGTCTACATGGCAAGCTCCAGGTCAGCCAAAACTGCATAGTGAGACCCTGTCTCACACAACAACCAAACAATAACAACAAACCAACCAATATAATAAAAGAGGCCTGGGAGGCAGCCTGTGGACACTCACCTGGTGGGCCTCTCATCCTCACTGGGCCCTGGCTGCCAGGGTCTCCCTTGGGGCCAGTGGGCTCAGGCAGCTCCCAAGGGTCAGCTCTATCTGCAGGGCAAAGAATGCGAACTTGGCGGTTCTGGGGTTGCATTTGACCCCCACCCCATCCTGGTCCCTCAGACAGCCCCTGCTATCTTGAGGTTGCTGAGCATCCCTCCTGTTCTAACTAGCTCCTAGTAAACCCTGGGCTGAACAGTCAGACAGAAGTCAGCATCCCTGCTGGGCCTCAGAGGGAAGATCCCAGATCCCCTCCCTCCATTGGAATTTTTGCTTCCTAGACTCCAGTGCTCAGGAGTCCTCAGTGCTTCTGGTCAAGGCCACTGGAAAGCTGGGAAGACCAAGACCCTCCTGAGGGGTCAGATGGGGCATTTCTTCCCCTAAACTATCACATGGGGTTATGTACGAACCCCTTACCCTGCCGGTCTCCATCTTCAGGGCTGTCCTGGGCAGACGGGGCCCAAGGCAGGGCAGAATCCTCAGGGGTAGCTGGGATTGAGGACACTGTCTGCTCTGTGACACTCAGAACAGCCACCTGTGGAAGAAGACAGGGATGGAGCGGCACCAGGAACTCACTAGACACAATCCAGCCTTGGCCTTGGGGGTTGGGAGGCTCAAGGAGCCAGCAAAATCCAGCTGTGAGTGGAGACCTTGGGCTAACAGGGGCCCAGAATCTCATAAGTGACATAGTTCATAATACGCACTGTGGAACAATCATTCCACAATGCTGCTGCCACCCAAGTTGAGCTCCGTGATCATGGGATCTTCTGGCCACAATTGTATGCTGCTTCTGTTAAAGTTTGACAGGGGTTGGGAGGAACTGTGTGTGTGTGTGTGTGTGTGTGTGTGTGTGTGTGTGTGTGAATGTCAAACAAGTGCTGTACCACTGAGATTTTGCAGGGGAAACTGGAGGGTCTAACACCCACTCCCACATTAGGGCTAGAACAAAGAAGAAGATTCTGCAAGTATGCCAAGCTCCTGACCAAGAGTCAACAAAAGAAAAGACGACCGTGACAGTGGTCTGTCCTCACAGCGGATAGTTCGTAGTTATGTAACCACTCCTTCTTCGGGTATCTGGCTTCCAGATTCCCCTCTAACAGTTAACACTTTATTAAACTTCCTCACATCAGACCAGGACAAGTTCCTAGAGGAGGGAATAGCAGAGTAAAAGGACAGTGAGTACCTATGCGTGTCCAGAAACCCTGGAAGAAAAAGATGATTAAAAAGTGGTAGCTGCTGGGCGTTGGTGGTGCACACCTTTGATCCAGCACTGGGAGGCAGAGGCAGGCGGATCTCTGTGAGTTTGAGGCCAGCCTGGTCTACAGAGTGAGTTCCAGGACAGTCAGAACTCCACACACAAACCCTGTCTCAAAAAGAAAAAGAAAAAGAGAAGGAAAAAAGTGGTATCTTAGGGACAGTGACATGGCTCAGATGGTAAAAGTTGCTACAGTCAATTCTAGTAACCAAAGTTCAATTCCAGGGACCCACATGATAGAAGAAAAGAACATACCCAAATTGTCCTTTGACTTCTACACACACACATACACACACACACACACACACACACACACACGCACACACATACACACACGCACACACGTGCACACACACGCGCGCGCGCGCACACACACACACACACACACACACTATGGCACTCTCACATGCCCACCAAACAAATAAATATAATTTTTAAAAAAGGTGGCAGTTTAGCTGGGGATTGATGGCACACGCCTTTAATCCCAGCACTCGGGAGGCAGAGGCAGGTGGATCTCTGTGAGTTCGAGACCAGCCTGGTCTACAGAGTGAGTTCTAGAACAACCTCCAAAGCCACAGAGAAACCCTGTCTTGAAAAACAAAACAAAACAAAACCAAAAAACAGGTGGCAGTTTATGGCTGTAATCTCAGTGACTAAGGAGGTAGAGTAAGGAGGATCTAGAGTTTAAGACCAGCCTGCACTACACTGCAATACACCTATGGAGGTTTGAAATAAAATGGTCCCCAAAGGGAGTGGCACTGTTAGGAAGTGTGGCCTTATTGGAGTAGGTGTGGTCTTATTGGAGGAAGTGTGTTGCTGTGGAGGCGGGCTTTGAGTTCTCATATGTGCTCAAGATACTGCCCAGTGTTTTAGACCACTTCCTCTTGCCCGGGAGTCAAGGTGTAAGACTCTCAGCTCCTGCTCAGCTCCACCTCTGCCTGCGCTCTACCATGCTCCCTGCCATGATGATAACGGACCTTGGAAACTGTGAGCCGCCACCTCAATTGAAGGCTTTCCTTTATGAGCGCTGCTGTGGCCGTGGTCTCTTCACAGCAATAGAGAGCCTAACTGAGACAGTACCACTTAAAAAGAGGAGAGGACGGTGAGGCTGGAGAAGTGTGTGCCCTGGGCTGGATCCTAGCACCACATAAACTAGACATGGCGGTGCACACCTGTAATCCTAGCACGGAGCAGGAGGAGGCAGGAGGTTACCGTTAGCTCTGCAGCCACCTTGAAGCCAGCCTGGGCTATGTGAGACCCTCTCAAAAAAGAGAGGGGGCTGGCGAGGTCCTGCCACTGAGCTCGATGAGTTTGGTTCCTGGGACCCACATGTTGGGTGGAGAGACCCACACACACATACAATAAGCAAACAAACTAATGAACAAACGCATGATTTAAAAAGATAGGTGGATCTCTGAGTAGGAGGCCAGCCTGGTCCATACAGTGAGGTCCTGGCCAGTCAGGGTTGCACGGTGAGATCCCGTATTGAAGGCTGCCAGTTTTCTCTCTGGGGCACAGGTAGTTTCTGCAAATGGTTTTCTGGATTTCTGAGTTTTCCTGACTCTACCTTCAGAATCTTGTTTACTGTCTCATTTTATAACTTTAAAACCCCTTTTTAAAAAAAAAATCTTGAGATAACCTGAGACGTGTAAGGGGCATTTTCATTTTCAAAGTGGAAGATGGGACGGAGGGGCAGGATGAAGGACAGAGATGAGAGGCAGGCAGGGTCTGCCATGGTGCTGGGGGATGGTCTCAGCTTATGTGCCTGAAACGGGGCCTCATGGGAGAGGGCTTTCAGGCCACCTGGAGGGCGGTGTTCCAGGCTGTAGGGCTGTGCAGCAGCTTCCCAGGGAAGGCAACAGGAGCAGAGGACAGAGCTGGATGGGCATCAGGCAGTGGCTGGACCATGCCCATGGAAAGCAATCTGCCCGAGGGTAGAAGCTTAGTGGATAGGCATGGGGGTGCAGGGGGGTGGGGGAGCCCAAGGTCTCCAAGGCCCAGGGAAAGGGGGACTGCTCACCCACCTTGGCCTCCAGCACCTTCAGCCTCTCGGTCAGCTCAGACACTTTGCTGCAGTTGAGACAACCTGTGGGGAGGGGAAGGTTGGGGCTAAGGCTGGGGTCCTGGGTCACCTTAGAGCCTGCACCCTTGGGGGAGACAGGTACCCAATAACTCCAATCTACGGGGAGCAGTGTGGGGCTGGGCTGCAGAGTCACTGCAAGCCTATTGGGCAGCAGCCCTTGGGTTCCTTCTACTCCAGAGCCTCCGGAGAGGAATCTCTCTCCTGGTGCAGGCTCTGGGGCCCAGGTTCTGGCGGTCTCGGCATCCAAATGCCCAACTCCAGAAGTCACAGGCAGAAAATCCTGATGTTTCCTACTGGATAGAGGGGCTGGGCATACCAGCTCTGCGGACCAACAGACTACAGCTGGGATGCTACTGGCCTCGCAGGTAATGCTGTCTGGCTGTGTCACAGGATCACACTCCAGCTCCTTACTCCAGCTCCTCCGGCTTTTTTTTTTTTTTTTTTTTTTAATGAAGCCTGTACAAGCTGGCTGCTCTGGTCCTCACTGTAGCTCTTTGTCACACAAATGCCACACAGGAGGCACCTCAGTTTGTGACAGGGTGCAGTGAGTGCCCAACACGGTCACCCAGCTCAGAGGGCCTAGGCACAGTGCTGCCCACTCCTGGTTATGGCACCTTGGGCAGGGCAAGGCTCTGTTTGACCCTCAGTTTCCCACTCATGAGAACAGACTCAACAAGGTCTTCTGGGCGCTGTGAAAGCATCTGGCTGAAGTCTCAGGCTCCCCAGGACAGAGAGGAAACTGGGGAGTTGGGCTTTAAGAGCAAAAATCCAGGGGTCACCGATCTCAGGGTGACTGACCCAATTCAGACCCCCTCTAGGAACGTCCTCTGCCTTGAGGTTGTCTGTCCAGGGGATGAGGTAAAGTAGTGTTATCCTTGATCCTCTACTGCTGGACCCAGATAACTTCCAGAGACAATTACCACTGCCCTGGGTCCACCCCAGACCTCCTCCAGCCTAGAGGTCCCCACGAGGCCACCCCAGGACTCACCTGAGAATGCTGTGGGCCGTGGCAGTGCCGTCCGTCGCGTGGTGCTGCCTGACCACGTAGGTTCCGGGAAGCCAGGGGAACCTGCAATGGAGGGATAGTGGGCTAAGTCTGCTGACCTGAGCTAGCCTTGCCCAGAGAGACCACCCTTCCTGCTGCTGCTGAAGCCGGGATCTCTGCTCCCCCATTGCAGACAGAAGCACGGGGAGGTGGGGTAACTCTCCTGGGTCACACAGCAATAAGGAGGGAGGCAGGACCAAACAAAGTGACTGTTTTATGGGCTGGCCAGAGGGGCAAGTCGTCTGTGGGGTCACACAGAAGCTGAAGGCTTCCCCAATGACCCCGGCTAGTGTCAGAGCTAAGATGGAAAGCAGATAACTCAGCTCCCAAGGCGTCTACTTACTGGTCTGTGTGATCCACCCCACCTGACCTGACCTGCTCTCCCATCTGTAAAACGCAACAGTAAGGCTTCTGTTCTTGTTTGGCAAGGCCAGGAGAGGGTGATGTGTGCAAAGGGTCTACTGTACACACACCGGGCTCATGTACACAGTAGATGCTTAATAAATGACTGAGTGGTTGTCATGCTTGTTCCCCTTAGTAAGAAAAGACCAACATAACATGTTTAAATGAAAGCCAGGGAGAGGCTGGCTGCCGTTCCAGGAGTCTACCCACTCCGTACCCAGGAGGGTTCTCCAGCCTGGCTGGTCTGCTTTCATAGGCCTGGTTTTCCACACAGCTGGAAGGACCGGCTGGCCAAGCCGAGGGCGGAAGGCGCAGCTGGAGGGTCTCTCCAGCCAACAGTGGTAACTGCCCTCCTCAGCCCCCTGCGCCTGCCTTTTAAGGCCATGAAGTGTCATCCTGGGGGGAGACAAGACCCAAATAAGGCACCAGCCTGGCTGCTTGGACATGGGCTGTGGGTTGAGGCAGGGAGAGAGAGAGGCGCCGGCAATCCAAACCAGACAGTCTTTCTGCCAGCCCCCGGCAGGGAGGCTGCCTGCTCTGCGTCGGGTTCCAGTGTGCACATGGGAGTTTTGCTAGGGCTGGCCAACTTTCTTAAGTCCCAGGGACCTGCAACGTGCTCAGCTACAGGGGGTAAGAGCCTCCTACAGGACACAGAGTGGGGCTGAGCAGTCCAGGACAGTGGCAAAGATGGGGGTGCCTGAAGAGAGCAGATTCCATTGTGGAGCAGGCCTTGTGCCCAGTGTGAGGCTCAGCACAGTTCTAAAAGAGGCAGTCACAGCAGCTCACACACTCACACACTCACTCTCACACGCTCACACTCTCACACACACTCACTCTCACACTCACATATGCTCACACACTCACTCTCACACTCACACACGCTCACACACCCACTCTCACACTCACACACGCTCACACACTCACTCTCACTCACACACTCACTCTCACACAGACACACACTCACACACTCACTCTCACACAGACACACACTCACACACTCTCACACACACTCTCTCATACATTCACACACACACTCACACACTCACTCTCACACGCTCACACTCTCACACACACTCACTCTCACACTCACATATGCTCACACACTCACTCTCACACTCACACACGCTCACACACCCACTCTCACACTCACACACGCTCACACACTCACTCTCACTCACACACTCACTCTCACTCACACACTCACTCTCACACACTCTCGCATACTCACACACTCACTCTCACACAGACACACACTCACACACTCTCACACAGACACACACTCACACACTCTCACACACACTCTCTCATACATTCACACACACACACACACACACCATTCCTGCACATCTCAAGCATTCCCACATATGTCTGGTTTTGGTTTTACCACTGTAAACTGGGACCCTACGGTCCTAGCAGAAGGCGAGACAGGCATCCTCTGGAACCTCCTCTGGTTCCAGGAATAGCTAAGTGGTTGAACGAACAGACCCTTCCCTGCTTTCCTCCTGGAGAACCTGAGGCAGAGGGTGCAGTAACTTACTCATGGTCCTCTCTGTTCTTTTGCTCATGACCAAACCCAAGCAGGGCTGACTACAGGCAGGGACTGTTTCCAGGTCCACCTGGCAGGAAAGGTCAGCGTCCAGCAGGGGACAAGGCGCTTGAAGACCTTTATCTTTTTTGTCCCATGTGAGAGTGCAAAATGCCACTTGATTATTCTTTGGAAAAACTGACCCAAAGCAGTACCAGTCTGTCTTCTATTTTTTTCCTTTTTGGGTGTGTGTGGGGTGACATCTCATAGAGCCCAGGCCAACCTAGCACGCACTATGTGGTCAAGGACGACTTTGAATTTGTGATTCTCCTGCCTCTACCTCCCATATATCATGATTACAGGTGTATGCCTCCATGCCTGGCTCCCAGGTGTCACCATGCCTGGCTCCCAGTGTCACCATGCCTGGCTCCCAGGTGTCACCATGCCTGGCTCCCAGGTGTCACCACGCCTGGCTCCCAGGTGTCACCACGCCTGGCTCCCAGTGTCACCACGCCTGGCTCCCAAGTGCCTCCATGCCTGGCTCCCAGGTGCCTCCATGCCTGGCTCCCAGGTGCCTCCACGCCTGGCTCCAAGGTGTCACCACGCCTGGCTCCCAGGTGCCTCCACGCCTGGCTCCAAGGTGTCACCATGCCTGGCTCCCAGGTGCCTCCACGCCTGGCTCCCAGGTGTCACCACGCCTGGCTCCCAGGTGTCACCACGCCTGGCTCCCAGGTGTCACCACGCCTGGCTCCCAGGTGTCACCACGCCTGGCTCCCAGGTGTCACCACGCCTGGCTCCCAGGTGTCACCACGCCTGGCTCCCAGGTGTCACCACGCCTGGCTCCCAGGTGTCACCACGCCTGGCTCCCAGGTGTCACCACGCCTGGCTCCCAGGTGACACCACGCCTGGCTCCCAGGTGTCACCACGCCTGGCTCCCAGGTGTCACCACGCCTGGCTCCCAGGTGCCTCCACGCCTGGCTCCCAGGTGCCTCCACGCCTGGCTCCCAGGTGTCACCATGCCTGGCTCCCAGGTGCCTCCATGCCTGGCTCCCAGTGTCACCATGCCTGGCTCCCAGTGTCACCATGCCTGGCTCCCAGTGTCACCACGCCTGGCTCCCAGGTGTCACCACGCCTGGCTCCCAGGTGTCACCACGCCTGGCTCCCAGATGCCACCATGCCTGGCTCCCAGATGCCACCATGCCTGGCTTCATTTCTTGATTTTAGCCAGGCTGGCCTCAAACTTTTACTCCTGCCTCAGCCTCCTTAGCATCGGGATTAGAGGTGTACAGCTCTGTTCTCCAGATGACCACACTCGTCTGTCCCTTGACTTCAGCTCCTGCCCACTGGGACAAGGACCTTGTCCATCTTGTACCCGCCAATAAAGCCCCTGCAGGACTACAAGTGCCTTGATAAAACTTGTGTCTGTGAACACACTCATACCTCAGACTATGAAAAACAAGCTCCCAGCAAGCACGAGCGCAGAACAACAGACACAGCTGCCCTGAGGACGAGCACACAGGTGTCCCTTAGTTACTGACATGCAGCTGGAAGTCATTTTCCAAGTGATTTGGCTTGGGACATTAACTAAGAGCTAGAGAGAGCTAGAAAAATGAACAGAGGGCCTGGGGAGAATGCTCAGTCAGTAAAGTGCTTACTTTGCAAGCATGAGGTCCTGAGTCCAATCCTTAGCACCTGTGTAAAAGCTGTGCGTGGTAGCACATGCCTAATCCCAGTGCTGGCGGGTGGGGACAGCAGGGAGGATCCCTGAGGCTTACAGGCCAGCTAGGCTAGCGGAATGGTCGAGCTCCAGGGTCAGTAGTAGACCCTGTCTAAAAGAAAAGGAGAGAGAGAGAGGAAGGCATCCAATATCAAGCTCCAGCCTCCATAAGTGTACACATTGCTTGCCCACACAGGAGGACACACACATGTACACACACATGTATACATGTACCTATATACATGTACACAATACCCACACACGTACACAATTTGTACAAATACTTGAAATATGCACATATATATACATGCATACACACATATATGCATATACATATAAGCTTATACACATACATGCATGTATACACATATATGCGTATACATGCATATATACACACATATGCACATGCACACACATATCTGTAGCTCAAACTGATTTTGAATTTCAATTAGGAAAGGAGGTTTAGTTGGACATGGTGGTGCACACCCACAATCCCAGCACTCGGGAGGCAGAGGAAAGAGGAGTTTGAGGCCAGCCTGGTCGGCACAGAGAGGCTGTGTTTAGGTGGGGTTTGAGAGACTGGCTCAGAGGTTAAGAGGACTCCAGTTTGGTTCCCAGCATCCACACTATTGGCTCCCAACCACCTACAGCTCCAGTTCCAGGGGACCTGGTGCCCTCTTCTGGTCTCTTTGAACATTTGCATTCACATGTGCACATGTTCCTACACACGCAGAGATTATACAAATTGTTTTTTAAAAGCTTTTTGGAGCTGGAGAGATGGCTCAGAGGCCAAGAGCACATGTTCTTGAAGAGGCCCTGGTTCAGCACCCACACGATGGCTCACAGACATCTGTAACTGCAGCACCAGGAGAGCCGGTGTGTGCGCGTGGGCACACACACGGGCACACACACACACACACACACACAGGCAAAAAAAGCATGAAGTGTTCTGAGTGTAAGGCTAGGGGTGTGGTTAGTTCAGTGGCTGACCACTGGCCTGGCACAGGCAAGGCCCTGGGTCCCATCCCTCGTGGGGTAGCTTGACTGGAATTGGCCTCCATACTATTAGCACTATTGGCACTAGCAGGAAGCATGGCCTTGTTGGAGGAGGTGTGTCACTAGGGGTGGGTTGAGGTTTCCGATTCTCACGAAACCACCCAGTGTCTCAGTCGACTTCCTGTTGCCTACAAGACGTAGGACTCTCAGCTTCCTCTCCAGCACCGTGTCTGCCTGTGTGCTCCATGCTGCCGCCATGATGATAATGGACTGAGCCTCTGAGACTGTAAGCAGACATCCCAGTGAAATGCTTTCCTTTATAAGAGTTGCCATGGTCATGGTGTCTCTTCCCAGCAATAGGAACCCTGACTAAGACACCTAGTCACAATGCAGAGAAGAAAAGAAAAGTTTAAGGAAACAACAAAACCAGAAAACATTGAGCCTTCACTCAGGATTCACAGAATCAGGCAAAGCTCTGCCAAACAGGACACGCCCCGCTGAAAGAGGGTCCTTTGATGTAAACAGCTGAGTACAGGTGCTGTGGCGTGAGGGTGGCCTGCTATGGTGAAGATATTCCACCCTCCCACTGGTCATCCTTCCCATTTAGGGTCTCCCATTGCCCAGAGGCCCTAAAGCAGGCTCCCGATTGAGGCCCTTCTTGCCCTGAGACGCCGCTGGCCCCATATTGTATCCTAGAAGGGCCCTGAAGGCTGGCCCCAGAACCCCGGGTTCCACTGTCTCTGGGGGTACTTCCCGCCATCTAGAGGTCCCCAACTGTCTGTGCCCAAGTCCTACAGCTATGATACAGTTCCTGTATCACCTCCTCTAGGAAGCCCTCCTAAACATACTAGGTCACCCACCAGTGCCAAAGCTTAGTGTGCTGACCCTACTAGGCTGGTGAGCTCTGCAGGTTCTAGCCCTGTGTCCCCCAAAGCTGTTCCCCTTCCTGTACCAAGTGTCCTTCCACATACCAGGGCATAGAAGAGCACCGAGGCCCAGGGAGATTTCTGCCCCGTCCACACAGGAGGTCGAAGTGGGCTGGGTTCTGAGCCTCCCCCAAACTGGGATGGAAACAATTTAGGGGGGACTTTCCCTGCTAAAGAGCAGAGCCAGGGGAGAAGCTTCTTTGTTTACATTGGACCCCCCAGGGCCACACGGCTTGGTGGCCACACAGACAAGGTCACAGCCTTCCTAGCTGGGACATGTCTCCTGTGTGAATTTACTTTGCAAATGTAAATATTTGCTGATGACCAGCCGGTGGCCTAAGCCAGGGCTTAGGGTCAGAGCTGGGACTCTCTCGGCTCTAAGAAGCCTCCACACAATGAGGGGGCTCTGGGAAGGCCTACTGTGTTCCTTGCCTGTTCAGGGTGGGCAAGTTTCATTTAATTTTCACATTCACTCGATGCCAGGCCCACCCCAGGCACCGGGGCTGAAACAGCCATGTTGGCAGTGGGGCCAGCTTCCTTGGCCTCCCCTAGGAGCACCAAGGTGGCCACATGCAGACAAGCTAGCCACCACCAAAGCCACAGCGTGCAGGGAGAAGCCAGTGTGGCAGTATGAAGGGTGGGTGCGTGGGTGCGCGTGAAGCTGGGCGTTAATGGAAATGTAGGAGGGCAGGGCCCCGGTGGATTAGCCGGGAGGCGGGGTTGGCTGAGTTTTCTCGACAGGAGTGGAGCCATGCGGGGTAGACTTGGGTGGGATGACACAATATTTAGCCCTCAGGACTCTGCACCCAGGAAGCAGAGCAGAGACTTGGCTCTATAGCTGGCACCTGGCTGGCACAGACAGACATATGTGGGATGTGCCCAGCCTTGGAGTGTGGAGAAGCTGAGGGGCCCTGGGAGGGCGTGGCCACGACCTGCCTCACATCTTCTTTGAGGCTTTGGAGCTGTGGGTTCTTAGCCAATGTCTATCTCTGGTTCCCCACCGAGGAGGACAGGGGCTGTGGGGGTTCCAGGTAGGGAAGAGATACATATTGGAAGGGAGTGAGCCAATGAAGAGAAGCAGAGGTCACATGTCTCTAGGGAACCCAGGCACAGAGGAGGGTGAGCCCCAGCTTCACCATCTTCCCATCTGGGGGTGCTAAGGCCAGCCTCAGGACCCCCTACCTGACTGAGCATGCTCCTTGGGATGTCTTCAGTTGGGCTACGGCAGAACTCAACCCCCACAGCTCTGGAACGGGCCCACAGCTTTCCCCTCTCTGAGCCTCGCTGTGATGACGCAGAGGACAGTGGTGGCTTTCCTGCCCCCCGGCATTGTCATTGCAGGAGGGGCTGAGACAGGATGCCACCAGAGAGAACCTGGTCACGATACTTGCACACTGTGTGATCTTGTGCAAGGCACATGCCCTCTCTGAGCCTCTTTTATCATCTGGACTAGGGGACTGGCAGACAGTAGGTCTGCAGGGAGCCCTGCAGCTGGGCTTCAGGGTGAAGGGGCAGGGAGGGGCAGCTCCACCCTCTGCACAGGTTCCAGCACTGGCCCAGAGGTGACGGCCATACTCCGTCCCCTTCCAGCCAGGGCCCTGGCACTGCGCCAGCTCTCTGCCTGCCCCTGTAGTACATTTTGGCCTTGGTTCTTTCTCATCTGTTGTTTCCACAAGTAGGTGGGCAGGCAGAGCCTGCGTGAGGGCACTGTTAGCCGTATTGCCTCCTACCAAACCCTGGAAGGACCAAAAGATGGATGAGTCTCAACCCTAGCTCTTACAGGCTATGTGACCCCAGGCTGCCCCCCCCACGCTGGGCCTCACAACCCCCATCTGCAGTATGGGACCCGCGCTAGTGATCATGGACAGTGAGTGAGGCTGAGACTGTCCTCATTGTCACAGCACGAATGTCCCCATCCCATTCGTGAGAGAAGCAGCACAACCACTTGCTAGGCAGCTGGCTGAGGTCCCTGTAACTGCTGCCACCACAGTACCCCCAGCACAGGCTGCAGAGGGGGAGAATGGCTTATTGAAAGATGCCAGGAGTAACTGTCGACTTTAAAAAGAAATTCTGGGATGGCAATGTTTCCCTTCCTCTGTGGCTGCTCCAGTTCGTGCTGCTGCCCGGGATGAAGCTTTGGGGCCAGGGTCATGTCACAGCTATGCGACAGGAGCAGCCAACAACAGGGAAGCAGCTGGGGGTGTGGCCTAAATCCAGCTGTGGAGGAAGGGCGGAGCCCATGGTTGGCCTGCAAAGTCCCCATGCCTCCCCACCCCCATTCCAAGAACTGGCTTCCAGAATATTTGAACCAGGCCTCTGTTCTCCTTAGCCTTGTAGGTGGGAGCAGCCCTCCCGTCCCATCGGCCACTGCGAAGTCCTACATACCACCTCACCCTAGGCAGATCCCTTTTTCAGACAACAGTGTCACGGGTGGGGACCCTGAGGTTCAGATGGGGAGCCTAGACTGCCGAGGTTACTGAAGACCCACACATACTGTTTTTGTTTTTGTTTTTTTTTAAGATTTATTTATTATGTATACAGTGTTCTACCTGCATGTCTGCCTGCACAACAGAAGAGGGCACCAGATTTCATTGTAGATGGTCATAAGCCACCATGTGGTTGCTGGGAATTGAACTCAGGACCTCTGGAAGAGCAGCCAGTGCTCCTAACCTCTGAGCCATCTCTTCAGCTCCCTTTTTGGTTTTGAGATAGGGTCTCACTATGTAGCCCAGGCTGGCCTAAAACTCAGAGATCCTGTTGGGCGGTGGTGGCGCATGCCTTTAATCCCAGCACTTGGGAGGCAGAGGCAGGCGGATCTCTGTGAATTCGAGACCAGCCTGGTCCAGGACAGCCTCCAAAGTCACACAGAAACCCTGTCTGGAAAAACCAAAAACCAAACCAAAACAAACTCAGAGATCCCAACGCCTCTGCCTCCCAAGTGCTGGGATTAAAGCTATGCCACACTATGCCCCGTCCCCCTGCCCCCCAACTCTGAACAGGCACACTGCTTGCACTGCAGTCCTCCAGGTCAGGCTCTTGCATAATGTCTGGGGGGGGGTTCTGAGCTCAAGGTTCCAAGGTGGGTGGTGAAGCTGACCTGGCCAGGAAACCCTGAGTACCCTGTGCCCTGACTGAGACTTGAGGCCCCACAGAGAGTGGTAGGCATTGGGAGTGGTCTGGCACACAGCCTGCAACAGCCGCCCCCACAGTCCGCCCCCCTTGCCTGCTCACCAAAGTTCCAGGGACACAACAGCCATTGTCTGATAAGGCCTCACCCGAGCTCCCACACCTCGGGACTCGCCCATAGTACCCCTTGGCAGCTGCCCCCAGCAGCTGGCTTTCCTTTCCCTTGGGGACTTCCATCCTCTCTTCGACTGGTGGGGAAGGCACTGGTCCAGGGTTCTAGCCTCCCACACTGACTACAGGGTTCCCTCAACAGGGCTGTCTGACTGCTCCATTTCTCTGCAGTTCCACTCCAGACCCCTTCCTCAGAACTGGCAAAAGTTCTCCGTGTCAGCTCCATGCTAGCGATGGAACCCCGAGCCTTGCATACGCCGGGCAAGCGCTCAATCACAGAGCCCTACCCCACTCGCGGTGGACTCTGGACTCACCGCTCACTGCCCGCAGTTTCTCCATCATGAGTTGGTGGGGGGGCTTCACTCGGTGCCTCACTCCCAGAGCCCCACTTTCATGCCCGTGTTTCTGTTATCAGGACGTAACCTTGTGCTGCAGGGGCCTTCTCTAAGGCCAGGTCTTGGGTTGGTTCTGGGTCACCTTATCTCTGAAAGGGCCACACCTGGGAATGAGGGTCTTGCTCCTTTGCCAGGCAGCGAAGCAGGCCAGAGCACAAGAGGCAGGAAGGCCCAGGGAGGGCTCCAGGCGCCGGTACTGAGCCACCCCAAGCTGAACATGTAGATGGGCAGTGTGTGAAAGGGTCCCCGGATGGGACACATTCTGCACATGGGGTACACAGAGGAGTGCACCCCAAAGACCCAAGACAACAGAAGCAGGCAGACAGCATTTGAGTTCCAACCCTGCCATGTAGCTCTGGGTACCCATGGCCTTGTGGGGTCTTAGTGTCTTCTGCTGCAGAGTGGGGAGCATTGTCCCCCTTTCCTAGCTGGTTCAATGGCCTGGACTTTGGTATCCTGTGGGGACATCTGGATGGCTTTCCCCAGAGTAGAGCTTGGATGCTGAAAATCCCCACAGGCTGAGATGTTGTAGCTGTGGTCCTCAGGGAGCACTTTTGGTGAACCCTTTGAAAGGCGGGGTCTACGGGCTGGGGATGTTGCTCTGTTGGTAGAATGTTTGCCCCACATACATGAAGCTCCGGACATAGTGGCACATGCCTATAGTCCCTGAACTTGAGAGGGGAGACAGGAGGAACGGAAGTTCGAGGTTATCCTTGGCTACGCAGAAAGTGGCCCACATCTCTAATCACAGTACTCGGGAGGCAGAGGCAGGTGGATTTCTGAGTTCCAGGCCAGCCTGGTCTGCAGAGCTAACTCCACGACAGCCATAACTACACAAGAAACCCTGTCCCAGAAAGCAAAACAGACAAAGTTCAGGACTAACTTGGGCTACAAGAAACTCTATTTTTAAAAGGAGGTGGGGGCCACTTAGAATGTGCTCGTACGGGGACTGGTACCCAAACCCACCACACCCACTCCTTTTCTGCATTAGCCATGAGATGTACCCCTGCCATGATGAGTTGCCTTGCTCACCAACCAGTCTTGGACCAGAAGCTCTAAACATGAACCAAATAAACCCTTTTGCTATGTAAATGCATTGTGTGAAGCTGGTTAACACGAGTTAGAAGAAAAGCCTTGGGATGGAAGGGCTTATAAAAGGAGCATGACACACAGGCATGGAAATTTCCCAGGCCCTGAAGAGGCAAGCTGTCCAATTCCACTCTTAGGCATATACCCAAAAGATGCCCATTCACACAACAAGGATGCCTGTTCCACTATGTTCATAGCTGCATTATTTATAATAGCCAGAACCTGGAAGCAACCTAGATGCCCCTCAACTGAAGAGTGGATAGAGAAAATGTGGTACATTTACACAATGGAACACTACTCAGCAGAGAAAAACAATGGAATCTTGAAATTTGCAGGCAAATGGATGGCACTAGAAGAAACCATCCTGAGTGAGGTAACCCAGTCACAAAAAGACAAACATGGTATGTACTCACTCATATATGGATTTTAGACATGAAGTAGGGGAGTGCCAGCCTACAATCCCACTGCTAGAGAATCTGGGAAACAGGGAGGACCCTAAGAGAGATATGCTTGGAACCCCAGAGAAGGGAATGTGACAGGATCTCCTAAGTGGACTGGGAGCATGGGGGGAGGGGAGAGGGAGCTGGGGAAAAGAGAGGGGGAGAAGAGGAGGACATGGGGGAGCAGGAAGGTTGAGTCAGGGGAAGAATAGAGGAGAGCAGGATGAGAGATGCCATAATAGAGGGATCCATTATAGGTTTGAGGAGAGATCTGGCACTAGTGAGATTTCCAGAGATCTATAAAGTTGACACCAGCTGGCAAACTAAGCAATAGTGAAGAGGCTACCTTAAACGCCCTTCCCGGATAATGAGATTGAGGACTACCCTATATGCCATCGTAGAGCCTTCATCCAGTGGCTGATGGAAGTGAGGCAGACACCCATAGCTAAACTCTGAACTGAACTCCTGGAACCCAGTGACAGAGATGGAGGAGTGATGAGTAAAGGGGTCAAGATCAGGCTGGTGAAAACCACAGAGACAGCTGACCTGAGCAAGGGGGAGCTCATGGACCCCAGACGGATGGCTGGGAGGTCAGCATGGGACTGATCCAGACCCCCTAAATTTGGGCGTCAGTGAGGAGGCCTCGGCAATCTATGGGGTCTGGGGTAGGAAATTAGTAGTTATCCCTGGCACACAAATGGACTTTGGGAACCCATTCCACATGGAGGGATGCTCTCTCAGCCTGGACACATGAGCGAGGGCCTAGGTCCTGCCCTGGATGATATGACAAACTTTGGAGATCCCCCCTGGGGAGCAGAGTGGGGATTGGATGGGGAGTTGGTGGGGGCCAGGGGAGGAGGGGAGGGTGAGGGAGCTGGGATTGACATGTGAAGCAAGCTTGTTTCTGATTTAAATTAAAAAGAGAGAGAGAGATTAAAAAAAAAAAAGAGGCAAGCTGTCACCATGAAGGGGACAGAAGGCATCGTTTGAATGGGAAACACTTCACAAACTGTCCCAGGTCCCGGGTAACAGGCTTTCCTACCTTCCTCACAGGTCACCCCTGAATGTCCAGGGCAGCACCTCCATTCACGGGTGGTCACTGTCTTGTACATCACTCTGTACGTGGGTCTCACCACAGTTCTGTAGCTGAAAGAAAAGCCAGGTGTCCTGGCTCAGACAGTCTTCCACCAGCTGTCCCGCTGCCCTGGGTGCCCTGGTGACATCGTCTTCACTTCTGTTCTTGGGTTTAGCTCATTACTAGCCGCCATGGCCACGGGGTCCGGATTTCAACCACCGGCTGGACTAGCCTGTCCCCTATCGTGGCTGGACTAGCCTGCCCCCTATCGTGGCTGGACTAGCCTGCGCCCTATCGTGGCTGGACTAGCCTGTCCCCTATCGTGGCTGGACTAGCCTGCCCCCTATCGTGGCTGGACTAGCCTGCCCCCTATCGTGGCTGGACTAGCCTGCCCCCTATCGTGGCTGGACTAGCCTGCCCCCTATCGTGGCTGGACTAGCCTGCCCCCTATCGTGGCTGGACTAGCCTGCCCCCTATCGTGGCTGGACTAGCCTGCCCCCTATCGTGGCTGGACTAGCCTGCCCCCTATCGTGGCTGGACTAGCCTGCCCCCTATCGTGGCTGGACTAGCCTGCCCCCTATCGTGGCTGGACTAGCCTGCCCCCTATCGTGGCTGGACTAGCCTGCCCCCTATGGTGCCGCTCAGGGCTCTAGTATGAGCCCTCCATGCAGAGGCCCTGGTGCTTCCTCCCTACACACAATGCTGCCTTTGTCTCACCTGTCCTGAGGCCCCCAGACTTCCTGGGCCTCCACATAATCACCCAGGCCTTGGCTCCTGCTGCGCCCCAACCCGAAGAGCCACTTCCTTGCCCGCCACAGTGCCACTCACCTGCTCCCAGGGCAGCCCATGGGCCACGGGCAGTTCCGCAGCACTCGCTGGAGGTAGGTGCCGTTCTGCACGTGGCAAGAGACGGTACGGGTCACCACGTAGGAGCACCAGTTCCTGAGACAAACCCACAGAGAGGAAGCTCAAGTGTCAGGCCAGGACTCAAGAGGACCGGTGAAGGGGACCATGTGTTCTCTGAGGCCCCAGTCTCCGGGCAGGGAGACCACTGGGCTCTCTGTCTCTACAGCTCACAGGTGACATCAATGGCCCTGGATGGGTGTGGCCATGCTAGGGACTCCCAGGAGGCCTCAGGGAATAAGCTGCAGGGGCAAGATGGACGGGGCGGGATCACTGGGGCTCCACCTCCTCGATTCTGGTCTCTAACCGGGAGCTACTGCCCCCCCACTCCCCACCGCCAGTTGAAGCCTTTTAGAAACACCACCTTTTCAGAGTTATTGAGTCTTAGGAAAATCATTTCCAGTCAGGGATGAAGAGGCAAGCTTGGGGGTCAGCGGGCACTGAGGCTGTGACCAACAACCCCCCCGACAGAGAACCCTGGAGACTCGGAGCCTCAGTCTTCCCACGTGGGGAGTGGCACATCAGGGAGCCAGGACTTAAATGGAGGAACAGCTCCTGCACAGCAGGGGTCACACGCAGGCTCCCATCAGCGTCTGAGAGCGACAGTCCTCAGCTCCAGAGGGTGGTCTAACAAGTCAGTTTATCTCTGCACACAGGTGGGGGCAAAGCCCTGACTTGGCCCGTTCCCTCTTCCCTCCGTGTTACTTTTCTTTGTTTATTTAAGACAGGATCTCATGAAGTATCTCAGGCTGGTCTCAGCAATCCCTGACTCTGGGGCCGCAGGCATGTGCATTTTACAAGCTCTTGCCCTTTCTGAAAGGGCACTTACCCTGTGGCTTTGGGCTACGTGTGACAGCCGGTTCCCAGGTCTGACAGCCTGCGGAGGTCTTGCAGCTGCTCAGGCTAGGCCCAGGTTTGTACCCTTCCCAGAACTGTGACAATATTTACCTTTCCTGTTCCCGCCAAACTTGACCGTCTGCTCATCAGCTAGCCCTTCCATGGACTTCCCTCCCCTTGGCGGGTTCCAGCAAGGCCCAGAGGGATGGAGGAACTTCCTCAGCCTCACAGATGGAGGCTTTCTGTGCCTTGCGGGTGGGGTAGAGCTAGGGCAGCTGGGTGAGGGTGGTGGCTGCTGGACTGGTGCAGGGAGGGAAAGGGACATTCCAGGTGCTCAGCAGCCCTTAGCCTGGCCTGAGGTCAGGAACCCAGGGTAATTTGTTGGGGCTCAGGAAGGAGGAGATGGTGTCAGGTGGCCTTTCTCAGCCCGGGCTGTCTTCCCCTGCAGACAACTCTTCCTGGCCTTAAGCCCAAGGTCAGTAGGTTCCCAGACTGGGGCCCTCACAGAGTCAGGAACCATGTCTCAACCAACACATGAGAACAAGGCCTCTGGGATAGAGTCAGAGGCCAGGCTTGGCCAGGCATATTCTTGGGCTCAACTCCGGCTCTGTGCCCCCAGCTTGGTGACATGTCTTCTCTCCCCAGGGACTCGGTTTCCTCTCTAAAATGGAGGAATTTCTTTCCATTTAAATACCCCTGGCATACAGTAAGTGCCCAATGTGTGCAATGCGGCATCCTGATGGGTCACTCGTCTGTGCTTAGAAGACCGCATCCCAGTTATCCCATCAGGATGAGTGAGGCAGTACCTGACCCATCCGCAGATGGGAAGGAGCACACCAGCAGCCTGGTCCTACATGATAAGGGGTAGGAAGTGGAGGGTTAGCCACAGCGGGCCCTGGGCGTCAGGGAATGAGAGGAAGCAAGGGAGAAACATGACTGTTCCATTCATGACGCTCTAGTCAGGCGCGGTGGCCTGACCTGGACGTGGGGCTGAGGTTGAGGATCGCTTGGCCTGGTCCAGGTGACAAAGCAGGACTCCCACCTCAGAAGAATAAACTAGAATGGCAAATGGTTCAGCTGCAGATGCTTGATGACCTAAGTTAAGTCCTTGGGACCCACGGAAGGATGGAAGGAGAAAACCAATTCCCCAAAGTTATCCTCTGACCTCCACATGTGTGTGACACATCACACCCCAACACACACCAACACACACAGATGCACACACCAACACACACACACCAACACACACAGATACACATACCAACACACACAGATACACATACCAACACATACACACACCAACACACACAGATACACATACCAACACATACACACACCAACACACACAGATACACATAACAACACACACCAACACACACACCAACACACACAGATACACATACCAACACACATAAATACACACATCAACACACACACACCAACACATACCAACACACACAGATACACACACCAACACACACACACCCCAACACATACATACCAACACACACAGATACACACACCAACACACACACACCCCAACACATACATACCAACACACACAGATACACACACCAACACACACACACCCCAACACATACATACCAACACACACAGATACACACACCAACACACACACACCCCAACACATACATACCAACACACACAGATACACACACCAACACACACACACCCCAACACATACATACCAACACACACAGATACACACACCAACACACATAAATACACACATCAACACACACACACCAACACATACCAACACACACAGATACACATACCAACACACACACACCAACACATACCAACACACACAGATACACATACCAACACACACACACCAACACACACCCCACACATACCAACACACACAGATACACATACCAACACATACACACACCAACACACACAGATACACATACCAACACACACCAACACACACAGAGACACACACCAATACATACCAACACACACAGATACACACAGCAACACACACACCAACACATACCAACACACACATAAACACATACCAACACATAAACACATACCAACACACACCAACATATACCAACACACACATAAACACATATCAACACACAAACACATACCCATACCAACACACATCAACACATACCAACACCCACAGATACACATACCAAGACATACCAACACACACACACCAACAGACACACACTGATTTATTTGTTTTTTTGAGACAGAATCTCTCTAAGTAGCTCTGGCTGTCCTGGGAACTGGATATGTAGATGTAGATCAGTCTGACCTTGAACTCAGAGATCTGCCTGACTCTGCCTTTCAAATGCCAGGATTAGAGGTATGAGTCACCACACCCAGTCACACACAATAATTTTAGAGATTTAAAAAATGAAAAAGAAAAGAAAAAGTATCCCCACCCAGTAGAGACTCCTATCCCCAGAGCTGCTCTCCCTGGAGGCTGCTGGGTTGTGTGGGATGGTAGGGACATAAGCACCTCCCTCCAAAGTGTGCAAAACTTAGTGTCCAGTTGGGGTACAGGCTCTCTCAACGCTCAGGCCGGGTGGAGGAAAGGCACGAGGAGCCCTTGGGTAGAGAGGGGAAGCCTGAGGCGCAGGGACCCCAAGTGCTGGATGAACACTGTCTGTGGTGTGCACACAGGCGGAAACAGTTTTCATGCACACAGGCGGAAATAGTTTCGAGGCGTGTGTGCCTGCAAATGCTTGGAAACGTACTGGTCAGCACATGCCCCACAAAGCACATGGACTTGTACACGAAGATCAGGGCCCACACAGGAAGTGGCGTCTCTACAGAGCCTGCAGCTCAAGGGTAACCCCAAGGGCCCGGGATGTGGTGGCCATGCCAGGGGCTCCCGGGAGGCTTCGGGGAACGAGATGCAGGGGCAAGATGGGACAGGGCAAGATCACGAAGGCTGCTGCCTCGTTGTATTTATTTATTATTTTAACAAACATTTTTTACATTCTTATATGTTCCTGAAGACAAGGCCGCCCGGCATGCAAATGTGTCCCACACACCCTCCCTGCGGACAGACAAAGGTCATGTCTTCTGCATGTTTCCAACAAACACACAGGGCCATACAGTCTCAGCACGCACACATGAGCACTCACACACAGACTGGCAGAGGCAGGCCCAGCAGGGCTCACACGCCTTAGAGCTTGTGTGATACGGGCACACGTGGCCAGACTTCACATGCACGGGAACATCCTCCCCCGGCCCCCAGCTCTGGACTGGGGGCAGTCCTGGAAATGCTGAGCTCATCAGGTGTCCCTTCCCCTAAAGGGAGTCTTTTTCTTCTTCCTTAGTTAACAATCTCATGTGTTCCCAGTTATTTGCCTGAATCCCCCGTGTAGGGCATTTGGGGCCAGTAGCTAACCAGACATTTTATACAGGAAGGGACATTCAAACCAGGTGGAGTTCTTTTTTTTTTTTTTTTAACTTTTTAAAAAAGACTTATTATGCATTCAGTATTCTGCCTGCACGTATGTCTGCAAGCCAGAAGAGGGCACCAGATCTCATTAGAGATGGTTGTGAGCTACCATGTGGTTGCTGGGAATTGAACTCAGGACCTCTGGGAGAGCAGCCAGTGCTCTTAACCTCTGAGCCATCTCTCCAGCCCCCAGTCTGTTTTTTCTAATGTAGGTCCTGGGAATTGAACTCTGGTCATCAGGCTTGGTGGCAAGCACCTTTACCTGCTGAGCAATCTCTGCGTTCCCTGTAAGAAGCTTTTTGCAAAGCATGTACCAAATATGGTCACTGCTTTCCATGGAACTCAAAGTCTGCCACGACTCCCCATTGTCCCACCAGCCCTGCTCACACCTACCGAGCACTGACTGGCCATGCTGCCTCTTTCCCACCTCTGATGCTTAGGTTTATTTGCAGAGACTCGTTTCCTTATTCTGGCAATTCCTATTTATCCTTTGAGCCTTAACCCCAAGGTCCAGGCAGGACTGATGGGTCCTGAGCCATGCACAACAACCCTGAGCTATATTCCCGTGAGTGCTCGGATGAGGCACAACAGCCCTGAGCTATATTCCCGTGAGTGCTCGGATGAGGCACAGGCAAGGACCAAGTCCGTACAGAATTCAACTCAAGGCTGTTCAGAGGCGCCTGTTGAACGACTGCATGACTAGGAACACGGCAGCCTGGGCAGAGCAGTGAAGACCCAATGTTTTCAGAGACAGATACAATACCCAGACTTCCTGCCATCCCTGAGGACTTCCTTCCCTGAGGCATGGCCAGTGATGCAGGGGCCCAGCAGCCAGATGAGGCTGGGCTGGGAGTTGGGTCATAAGCAGGGCTGGGAGGAGACAACACACCCCTTGCTGGTCCCCCACCTCTGCCTACTCAGCACCCCAGAGCCTGCAGAGGCCACTCGGAGGGGAGTAAAAACAGGCCAGACCAGCTCAGCCTGGCACCCGTGGTCCTCTCCATGGACCTGCACACCAGCCCTCCACTCGATGCCTCGAGGGGCCCAGGGGACTTTGTCTCCACAGGGCCCAGGGCTGTGATCCGGAACAGAGATAGGGACTAATTGCCGGAGGCAGCCAAGCGGGCCAGGGGCCAAGGGCCCTTATGAAAAGGAGAGGGAAGAACCGAGACAGGCCAGTGGGGGTGGGGCGGCAAGAGCCGGGACCCGAGAGTCACCGGGGTACGGCCGCAGCACGGCGATGCCATTCCCCACAGTTGTCAGTGACCCTGGACATGGCCCTGACTGGCTCTGACCTTGCTGTGCCTGTCTGCAAATGGGGAGAGCAGAACCGCTTCCACGCAAAGTGCTCAGCAAGCTCTGCCTCGGGGGTCAGTTCTTCCTGGTCTGAGGTGTCACAGTCAGCCATGGCTGATGACAGCCTAGAAGGAGGGAGCAGGGGCTTCCGTAGGGGCAGGACACCAGCGTCATGCTGCCTTTACAAGGTTGCACAGGCTTTACACAGAGGGAAACTGAGGGTCCGAGAGGAGGCACCTGCCTGGGGTTAGCCATGCAGGCATGGGATGCTGCAGCCAGAGAAACAAGGCTCAGGCTGAGAGGGACAGAGGCAGGAAGCAATCCTGCTAGGAATGAGGATTGTCAGCAACGACAAGGTCCAAGGTGGCTCTGCACAGCCCCTGGGCACCCTGGCTGCAGGGGGCTCAAAGTCTCACCACATTCCTGGGGCTGGGGGTGGCCTCTTGGATGCCTTCCCAGGCCACCCCCTCCTCAGGCACAAAGCCTCTTTTCTGCCTTCAGTTCCTCAGCTGCCAAGGGGGTGCCTGGGGCGCCTGGCTGGGGATGGAGGGAGGGCTGTGGGGCACGACATCCCCATGCTGTCTCCAAGATGCTGGGACAGGGCCATGGGGGGAGGTCCTGGCAGCCAAGGGCCACAGTTAACTCCAGTTTGAGGTTCCTATCCTACTTAAAGTTGGCCACGGAGGAGTCCATGTGCATGGCGTGCACCAGTCTCCACACTAGGAACAGACCTTCAAACACAAACAGGCAAAAGAGGAAACGGAGGCTCCTGGCCACGAGCCTGTGGTACAAAATGGGAGTGAGAGCACTGTGACACAGATGACCGCTGTGACAGCGTTCTGTAAATGCCCAAATTTCCAACCCCTCTCATGCCAGCATCTGGGACTCTGGCGGCTCCCTCTGGGGACCCGGACAGGTAATCTCCTCCTCTGAACCTTCGTTTCTCATAAAGCAGACCATGAGAGAGGGAGCCTTGGACAGCAGCTGGGAAGGCTCTAGAGACAACCGATGCTGGAAAAGCGTCAGCCGGAGCCAGACGTGGTTGGCACACTGTAGGTGGTGCTGTGACACCTGCTGTCTCTATCTCAGCCGACTAACTGCTCTTCTGGCCTCTGGGCCTGCTCACGTCACCTGCTTCTGCAAGCTCCCCAGGGCCTGCTGGCCGCTGACCACTGAGAAGGGAAACTTCTGAAAAGAATGAAAGGACCAGACCACAGGGGGTGGGGGCCCTCGGAGGCCTCTGAATGGGCTGGAAGGCCTGAGGCCTGGCCCGTCCACATTGTCTGTCCTGAAGACGGGGCGGGGGCCAGGGCAGGCTCCCACTCTGCCATCAAGACCAGAGGGGAGACCTGAATGCCAGCTCTTCCACTAATCTTGGCCGTCACTGACCTCAGTTTGCTCCTCTATTGAATGGGGGCAGGTTTTCCTACATTCTTCAGTCCTAAAAGACACTGTCAGAAAAGGCCCCACGGGACCCTGTCCTGGGAAAAACTCCACAAAGGCCAGCAGAGAGTCACAGGCGGTTGGGAGTTCCAGCCAAATGCCAGGTCCCAGGGGGATCTGTGACACTGACCCACTGTGCAGACTCCACCCCAATCCTTCCTCCAAGCGAAATAAATAGTTGGGGCACTTAAAAAAAAAGCCAGCAACAGGGAAAAGGGGAGGGGAATCCCTGAAGGGCTGCTGAAAGGATGAACCTGGCATTTCACACGCGCAGGAAGGGTCCTAGATCCAGGCCCGCATTAGTCCTGGGGGGCTTTGTTACAATGCCAGGGGCTCACCTTCTGGGAGCCCTGAGATCTCGCGGAGGAATAGGGGTGGCTGTCCTTTCACACATGGGTAGGCGAGCGGGCTCTCCAGAGCACGGGGTGGTCAGGTCTCTGCCCCCACCGGTATGGTATGGAGATGAGAGATGGGACCCTTGCTCCAGTCTTGGACTGCCACCGATGTGGGAGACAGGTCCCTGTCCCAGTCCCGGGACTGCACGGAGCTGGGGTCCTGTTCCCTGTCCCAGTCCCGGGACTGCACGGAGCTGGGGTCCTGTTCCCTGTCCCAGTCCCGGGACTGCACGGAGCTGGGGGTCCTGTTCTCTGTTCCAGTCCCGGGACTGCATGGAGCTGGGGGTCGGGTCCGTGTCCCAGTCCCGGGGTTGCACAGAGCTGGGGTCGGGTCCCTGCCCCAGTCCCGGGATTGTACGGAGCCGGGGTCCGGTTCCATGCCCCAGTCCCGGAATTGCACAAACCTAGGAGAGACTTACCTGCTCCCCGAGAACCGGGCTCCCGGGACGCTCCACGCGGCGCCGCCTCCCGGGAGCAAGAGTCCGAGGCAGAGCAGCGTCCAGGCCCGCGGGCCGCCCATGCTGTCTGTCGTCCCCGCCGCAGCCGCGGTGGCGCAGAGCCGGTTCCGGGCGGAGCAGGGCGGGGGCGCTCGGCTTCGCCCGCCCCTAGCCCCCCGCCCCCGCCCCCGCCAACCCGGAAGCCGCCCGCGCCCCCGCCAGGACGCCCTCCAGGTGCCCACCTGCGCCATGGACCGGGAAACTAAGGCCCAGGTCGCAGCCCCCTGACGCTGCCGGGACCCGAACCCACCTCTCCTGAGCGATCACGCCGGGAGGCACCCCTCTGACATCTCTGAGGAACCGGGTTCCTGAAGCATGCAGGATCCGCCCATTGACCCAACAAAGGCTTCCTGAGCTGTGCCACTGTCCCGGGCATCTCACTCCGCGTAAACTGCCCTAGCTGAAGCTTTTCATCACTTTGTTCTGGGCCAACAAAGTTGCCCAAGTTACGGATAAGAACCCCAGGGCCCAGGCACTCTCTGGGCGGCCCCTAAGTGCAGTGTCCACTCTTGTCCCTAAAGCCCAGAACGAGCACTCTGCCGGTGACTGTCAGTCAGTCTCAGAGCCCCGGTCACCGCATCTCAGCTGGAGCCTCTCAAGCACAAGCACAGCAAGGGCCTCAGCTCTGTACAGCAAGGACTGGCTGGGAGTGGAGGGTCCAGGTGGGACTCAGCCTGTTCCATGAGGCGTCGCAGGGGTCTGTTTGTGGAAGCAGTATCCTGTGCAGACATGATAGGATGTTTGTGTTTATGCATGATGCTGTGTGCATGCATGGTGCTATGGACATGTGTGTGCCAGATCTGTGTGTGCACGACGTGTTTGTGTTGCTTACCATATTTGAATGTACAATGTATGTGTTAGTGTGATGGGCATGTGTATGTATGTCTGTGTACATGTGGGATGCTCGTATGCATGCATGTCATGTTTGTGTACGAATGTGCATGTATGATGTATGTGGGTATGAGCAGTACATTTTGTTTGTTTCATTTTGTTTTTTTGAATTGGGGTCTCTCCATAAAGTTCTGGCTTGGTCTGGAACTCATTATGTAGACCAGGTCTGCCTGCTTGAGCACTGGAATTAAAAGTTGTTCAATGCTATGCCCAACTTTAGTATGTATTTTTGAGAGCAGTGTGTGCTACCTGATGAGAACAGAGTTATCATCAAGGGAACTTGATGTCTACCCCGCTCCTGGGTGGGGCGAGGGGAGTGAGCAGCCTGGGCAGGGAACCCCTGCCCAGCTCAGCCTTGCGTGGGGCCCAGGTCAGCTGTGCAAAACTGTGCTCCTGTGACTGCTTGCCCATCTCTGCGGGAAACAAAAGCAGTCTGGTTCCTGGGGCTTGCCTCTCCCGGACCCGTGTGCAGGAGCTGGTCCTGGGCCGGAGTCAGGACCCAGACATAACCCAAGTCCCGAGTAGAGGAAGACAGAACCCCATCCCAAGGAGCCAGATAGTAGGTACTGAGTTCAGATCCTGTCTCTTGACAGTTCTGGCCATGCTGGCTTATACAAGTCCTCGCTATGTCTGAACTTCAGTTTCTAATTTGGCCCTTATAGGTCTTTGGGCAGGATTATGATGTCTCCACTTCACGTGCCCTCCCAACTTCCTCCAAGGGTGTGACCATGGTCCCATAGAGGTGTCGTCTGTCTCCTTCACTGAAGCTATTGGCACTTGGTGCGTGCCGTCCTCTGACACTAAACCAGTCAGTTCCGCCTCATTGGCTAGGCCTTGGGGGTTTTGCTGGTCTTGTTTGGTACAGTATTGGGAATTGAACCTATAACCTTGCCTATATCCCCAACCTTAGTTTCCACAGGCACTTTAGCAACTTGATTCCACTGCAGGGCCAGGTCTGTCTGAGGCCGTTCAAGTGGCCAGGGTGGAATGCCATCACCCCAGGGGCACTGCGGAGAACACTGCAGCTTCCAACCCGGCAGAAGGCCAGGGGGCCCCAACGGCTGTTAGCAGTACAACTGAGACACTCCTGTAAATTCCTTAACTGACCCACCAAATCCTCGGACCCGCCCTGGACCTCTAGAAAGCCCTTCCCAGCAGGAGACTTCTAAGAGCTGTTATTGAACTTCACACCACGGAAGGGCCTGGCACACTGAGGCTGGGACCCCGTAGGCTGGAATTTTATTCTTTTACAGAATCTTTGAACAATTTATTTATTCATGTATTTTATGTATATGGGCACTTTTTCTGCATGTACATCTGCACACCAGAAGAAGGCATCAGACAGTTGTGCGCTGCCATGTGGTTGCTGGGGAATTGAACTCAGGACCTATGGAAGAACAGTCAGTGCTCTTAACCACTGGGCCATCTCCCCAGCCCCTGTAGGCTGGAATATTGATTTGTCACACAACCAGACTGCACTGTGCCCACTGAGAGCCATGTGACCCAAGACAAGTCCCTTCCCCACTTCGCTGAGGTGGCTTGGAAGCTGCTGTCTGGTGAGCAGCGGGCTCTCTGGTTCTCTCTCCAGAGGTGCAGAAAAGCAGGGTGTGTCTTCAGGGAGGGGCTTTTGGTTTAGTGGAGGCGTCCATGTTCCCTGGGGGGGGGGGGGTTGCTGCTGGCTTGAAGTCTTAGGGCCTGCCCATGTGGCTGAATGCTCCCGCCAGGGACCGGGTCCCCTTGTCTGCCAATCCCATATTATAATTGCCAGCAGTGACAGCAGCTCCTGCCTTGTCCCTGTCCCTCCAGCTGTCCCCAGGCCAGGCTGTGCTAAGCAGTTTGCTGGCTCTGTCTCCTACCCAAGCTTTGTCCCCAGGTGTGGATCTCAGGGCTGCTGAACAGTGGGGGGGGGGGGGGGTAGGGGCCTGTGGTACCCGTGTTCCCTCCTCCAGCCAAGCCCTGCAGGAGGGGGCTTCTTTGGGGTGAGGGAACGTGGCACAAACTTGGGCTCCCGTCTGAAGAGCACATGTAGATGTGCAGAGACCTGGATCCACACACTGAGGGAGCCACGGGGGACACAAACATAGACCTAGAGCTGGTCGTGGGTGTGGGGAGCCCCATCCACCAGTCTTGTCCAAACAGGAAATGCTTTTGTCCCAAACAAACCTTGGCCATGGCCCCTTTCCCCTGGGAACTCCATCAGCTTGGGACTGCCCCTGACCCCGTTTTGTCCCATGAGACAGCCTCCCAGCGAAGGGTGCCCTGAAGTCCTGTCCTCTGAAACAGGGCAGGACTCGCAGCTCTGACCCATGCCCACAGCCCCAGGTGTTCAGACCCCATGTATCTGCCATCAGAGGCTCCTCAGATAGAAGGCAGGGCCTCTAGATCCTTCCAGGCTGGGAAAACGGCAGCTCGCACCTTTGGTCAGGGAGGACTGGCCGTGTCCCAGGTGGGGCAAAGGAGGCACTCTGGCTGGCTGGGTGAACTCAGGCCACAGGCTGCCGCGGCTCTGCAGTTACTAGTGCTCAGTGAGCCGCTCTTCTCAACCAGCTGGGGCTGGCAGGCAGGGGAAGGAAACTGTCAGGAAATCATAAATTAGAACTGAGGGGCTTCCTGTCCTTTTCTGGAACCCTCCGGGGGAGAAGCCTGGGCTTTAAGGGTGGCAGAGAAAGCACAAATCACCAGAAAGCCTGGTGGGACAGCACACCCACAATGAGGGGTCCCAGACATCTACAGTGTCCTCTCCGGCCTCAGTTTCTCCACCAGGAAGACGAGGGTAACAGGAGGACTTGGAACGTGCCTTTTTAACTATGGAGGGGACTGGAGAGCTGACTCGGCGGTTAAGAGCTCTGGCTGCTCTTCCGGAGGACCTGGGTTCAGTTCCCAGCACCCACATGGCAGCTCACAACGGTCTGTAACTCTAGCTCCTGGGGACCCGAGACTCTCACACAGATATAAATGCAAGCAAAACAGCAATAAAATAATTTAACTGTGGAGGGACGGCATCTGTTTTCCCTTCTCCCTCCGTCTTTCCCTCTGGCCCAAACCCCCCACACCCTCTCTGCCCTCTCTGGGGTTCCTTACACTGCTTCTCTTTTTAAACCACTCTGCATTGCGGGCTCATGAGAGCTCATTATGGAGCATCCTATACAGGAGTGGAGAAGAGCTTTTTGGGTACCCACATCCCAGCATGAGTGGCTGATGTATTTAATGTCATTTAAAGTTGGGATGAGGCCAGGCGTTGGTGGCGCACGCCTTTAATCCCAGCACTCGGGAGGCAGAGGCAGGCGGATCTCTGTGAGTTCGAGGCCAGCCTGGTCATTAACTGAGATCACACCTGACTGAAATTCTAAATCATTAGTAATAAGGTTGGTCAGAAGGCCGTTTGCTGACCAGGGGCCCAGAAATGTGTTCTGCTGCGTGGGAAGGTGTCCACGTCCCAGCTCTAAAGAGGTCAAGACTGCTCCTGCTGTTTTCATGCTCCCGGAAGTTAGCCGGGTATGGAAGGGCAGGCCAGAGGCAACGCTCGAGCCATGTCTGTCCCAGGTGGCACTGGGTGGCCCTGAGAGCCTTCTCCACCTGACCTTCCGGGGTGTGTGTGTGTGTGTGTGTGTGTGTGTGTGTGTGTGTGTGTATGATTCTCATCAGTGGAGGCAGCTTTGGAGGAATGTGGAAATAGCAGAAAGTGAGGCGGAGACTCAGAGGAGAGAGCAGCCGCGTGGGGTGGCACACACCTGTATCTCTGGCACTTGGGAGATGGAGGCAGAGGACAGGGGTTCAAGGCCAGCCTGGACTACATGAGACCCCATCTCAATCCCTATACACACACTGGGGAAGAAAGAAGAAAAGGAAAAGAGCCACAAAACAGAGATGGTGATGGAGGGAGCCAGGAGCATGCAGAAAAGGGAACGCGGGGACAGGAAGAGACGGCGTGCAGAAAGAGGGGCGCTTGGAAAAGAGGAGCCCAGGTTGTTGGTGTCAGTCCCATGGGAGCCTGGGCCAGAGCTGGGGCGTTCACCCATCTGTCAGCAGCACGAAGGCTTTGGCCTCCTCTGACCCCTCCCAGGGGTGGGAATCTGCCCCTGAGTGGCAGTGGCTCTGGCTGCCTGGGATGATCTGTGTCATCTCAAGGGGCCCCTTAGGTAGTCAAGTCAGAGACATGGACCCTAGTCCAGGGCTTGGCTCAGGGACGCTGAGGCAGATGAACAGCTGGGTGGGTGGGGTCCAGACCTTTGCTTCAGGCTCTCTCCCCCTGCAGCCTGTGGGGCGGCTCTGGGTTCTATCTCGATTGTCCTCTGTGGACAAGGCCCTGGTTTCCATGGCCTCTCACCGTGTCTCTGACCGTCCAGGTCTTGGGTACCTTCTGAAGGCAGAGGACCCATGTGAGGGGAGCTTTGCTCTCCCAGGGGACAGAACAGCATATGTTTTCCCTCTGTTTCCACACATGGAAGCCACTAAACGTCTCCCAGTGCCCAGTCTACTGAGCGTTCTCCAGCTGACAGAAGGCTCTTCCATCCCTCTCCTGGCCTGCAAGGGTTACCTCTCCCTTCCATCTCAGCTCAGACACCATCCCCTGAAGCTGTCCCAAACTTCAAAGGCATCCACTGGCTTCCCCAGCCCAGCACCCCCCCCAAGCTACCTGCATTTCTGTCTGTCTGTCTGTCTGCTTCCCCTGCGGGGTCACAAACAGGTAGAGATCTTGGGCGCCCCTGGCAGTCTTTCTAAGAGTTCTAGAAAACATACAAACCATGTAAGATATCCTCAGTCACAAATAAACTACTGCACGGGAAAACACAATGGAATATTCATGTACAACCTGTAGTCAGATCATAGAGGCTGCTTCTAGGATGGGTGGTGGTGCACGCCTTTAATCCTAGCACTCTGGGAGACCATGGCCCAGGACAGGACAGGCCAACTTGCACACTGCTGAGGGGAGAATTTGGTCACAAGGGGATGAATGCAGAATGCAGAAGATGTCGAGGCACAGGCAGGAACCATCCAGTCGTGGAGGCAGGCCCGGCGAGGTCTACCAGATGTCTCTTTGGGGATGAAACACTGGGAATTGTGTGGCCGTGACATAGCGTTACCCCTGAGACCTCCATTCTAGCGCCTCTCACTTACCATGCCGGATGGTACAGAGGATGTGAAACCCACGGCTACACAAACTCGAACACGTGTGATTAGCCACAAGTGAGCATGTGACACTGGTCTTGTGATCAAAGGACTGGAAACCTCCTGTCCCCTGTGATGGCATCAGGGCAATGCCACAGTGGGCATGATGGGACCTGTCTGGTGGGCCTGGTTTAGGGCTGCCAGGAGTCTGCCTCAGTGAGGCAGAGCAAACGGCCTCCCTGCGGATCACTCCTGCTGTGTTCTTATCATTTAGTGAACGAACATGCTCTACAGACAAAAACACTGTTACTGTCACAGGCAGGTGGCTTGTGTTGGCAGCAGCCTCCGTAAGCAGGGGAGTGGCTGACTGCTCACAGGGACACCACCTAACAACATGATGGAGAATGCTCCTTCTCATCAAATACTCAAGACCTGGGAGGCTTCCGGCCCTGGCCCTGTCTCTTCTCAACCCACCAGTGTACCCAACATGTTTGTTTTTCATTATTTCTTTTGTTGTTGTTCTTGTGATGCGGCCATGTACATGGAGGGAGAGGGAAGGAGGATGACCTGTTACTATCCTGGGCTCGGGTGGCACCTGGGACAGATGGAGCAGGCAGGGCATCACCCTCCCTGGGCTGACTCCGTCCCTCCGAGAGTGACCCTGAGCCCAGGAGCAGCTCCCAGGATTCTGTCCTCAGCAGGCCTCGACAAGGTCTCCCAGGGCTCAGGGCTCATCTGAGCAGAGGCGCCTCGGAGACACCCGAGAGTGGGGGGCTGTGGCAGGAACTGGTGCCCCCGGCTCCAAGGAGGGAGGGAAAGGGAGAGAGAGGGAGCGGAGGGCCATGGCAGAAGGGGAGGGGCAGGAGACAGACCACATGGGATATGGAGCTAGAGACGAGAGAGACAGAGACAGAGGACAGAGATGAAGGACGTAGGAGAGAGAGAGAGAGATGGAGCCCCAGCATCAAGACCAAGGGGGCACGCAATGGGGGGGGGACAGAAGCAGGGCCAGCCAGGTCTGCTTCCCGTGTTGCGGGCTGGAGCCCTTACCTGGTCTTCGTGATCACAGCCCTGTGAGGAGGACTTGACGCTCGAGAGGGAGGCCAGGGAGTCGTGGACCACAGCCTAGCTGACAGCTGAGCCAGCCTCAGCCTGGACTTAGCCTCAGGACCCTGCAATCTGTTCATTTCCCCCATGAGAAATAGCTGCCAGTTAGCTGAACTGCTGTAGCTAGTCCCGGGGCTGTTCCCAAGACTCCGCTGACCTGCCTTGGACTACTCCACCAAGAAAGGTGACCAAGGAGGAGCCCTGTGTAGATGACAGCGCAGGACCTGCCGGGTCAAAGAGAAGGCACCTGTGTTTCCTTTGCTGTGAACCAGAGGCACAAACCACCATGGCAAACCTGACTCCAGGAAGCAGACTCTCTGCCTGCAATTAGCAAGCACAGCCACTAGGTGGAGCGCTGGCTTGTTCCTGTGTGGGAATGATCGTCCGCCATCCCCTCCTCTGCTCAAACCCTGATCCATTCCTAGAAAATGCCTTTGGGAACAGAAAGAGAAGCAATCTCTAGAAAGTCGGAAGCTTTATGACTAGTCGGCAACGTCTGCTCTGGGTGGCAGAGTGGGATGGGGCCTCCTGCGTGCCAGGGAGCACATAGGAGTGCTTCCCATACACAGATGGACTTTCTATCTAATAGGACTTTCTAGAATGGGCAGAACTCTCATTGCTTGAGAATCGGTGTTGGAAGGATAGTCGCTGTTTAGTGCAGCTAGGGAGGAAGACTTGGTTCCCAGCTCTTACATGGGAGCTGCACAACCGCCTCCAACCCGGGTTCCAGGGGATCTGCTGCCCTCTTCTGGCCGTGGGGGCACTGCATGCATGTGGTGCATAGACATATGCAGGCAAAAACAAAGCAAAAGAAAAAGCCCCATGTACATAAAAGTAAATTTTAAAAAAGCGTTGCTTTGGGAATGGAGAACACAGCTTGGTGGGTGTTTAGGCATCAGGAGACTTAATCAGGAATGGTGCAGGACTCCAGGTTTTTCAATTTGGCTGGTTTTAATTCTAATTTTTGTTTTTTGTTTTTTTTTTTAAGACAGGGTTTCACTATGCAGCCCTAACTGGCCAGGAACTCACTATGTAGGCCTGGCCTTCCAGACAGCTGAGACCAGCGCCTGCCAGCCACACCTGCACAATGTCAGAGAGACACCTGTGAGGTGCTGTGGCTTGAGCCCAGGGCCTCTGCATGCTAGGACCAGGGCTGCCCCTCGGAGTGTTGCTCTCTGCTCCCTCCTGTCCCTCCCCTCAGGACCGAGGCCCCTGCTCCAATCAGCTCAGCCCCCACCCTAACCACACCCCATGCCCCACCCCAATACCATGCTCTGAGAGGTCCTCAGGAGTAAGATGCCTTCTTGATTGGGCTCCACAACCTTCACGAAATCATTCTTTTTTGCAGTCACCCTTCAGCGGCTAATTAGACCCTCCCAGCGGGAAGACATACTATCACTGAATTGGTTTTTACAAACACAATAGAGTGAATCTCCCACAATCCATTCTTCCCTCCATGAAACTGCCCTGGGGCTTGGCTTGAGGACTTTTGCCCAAAGCAGTGGAAAGCTTCCTTTCTCCAGCCTCTGTTTGTGCTTTGAAGTCAAAGCTGACTCTACTTCTAATCTGTGCTGAATGACTTCCTTCATAGTCACAGTGCAATCGGAGTGCACCCCTCTGCGCAGGGCAGGGGCGGCCGCAATTTCTCTGCCTTGGCTGCCCACATTCCGTCAGTTAAAATGAAGGAACATCTGACCTGGAGGGACCCCAGATGTCCCTGTGGACATTATGTCTGTGCCAATGTTTTCTTATTTCCAATTTCTTACTTGTGACATTACTACATTGTAATTAAAATTTAAGTTTATACTGAGGGTGTAGATCAGTGGTTTCATGCAGAAACCCAGGGATTAGATTCCCTGCATCGATACAAAAAGAAAGATTTTTCTTTTTAGTTGAAAATAAGATTATCACTTTCAGGTGCATGTCCAACACATAGACTCACGAAAAGGGAAACTGCTCAGACACTCCAAAAATGTGTGAGGAGACAAAGCAGGGCTTTTCGCACACTTCAGCCACGCAAAGGAATTGTGCTGACACCGGATACAACACGGACATCGCGTAGCGAAAGCGCGAAGTGAAAGAGACCGGGCACGAAAGACTGGGCCAAGAGGACTTGGGGAGGGGTCCGAGCTGCTTCTTGAGGTCCTGGGAGCCACCGTGAGACTGTGGCAGGGCATGTGGGTCAGTTTTCCTCTGTCAGGGTTGGAAGCTGGAGACCAGGGAAGGGATACCCACCCAGCCACCCAGCAGATGACGGCGCTTGGGGCGGGGAGATGTGCTGGGGGAGGTGGTGCCCCCTAAGATTCGGGGGAGGTGGTATTCCCAAGACGCCGTGCAGTGATTTTATTCTGAAAAGGGTCTTAGCAGATATGACTAAGGGTTCACGTTTTGGGACAGGGTTGTATAGAGACACAGAAACCAGACCTGATGGTGCCCATCTGCAAACCAGCACGAAGGAGGCTGAGGCGGGGGATCTGGAGTTCCTGTGTCGTGTGGGGTGCACAGCAGGACCTAGATGAGAGTTGGGGGGCATGGGAGGCGGGAAGCAGGAATTTAAGTAATGGAGCCACAGAGCGGGAACACTTGGGGCCGTCAGGATTGGAGGATGGAAGACACCTCCCCCCACCAGGAGTCAGAGGGAGAGCAGTCTGATTTCACACCTTCAGTCTCCAGGACTTCCAGCTCTGTCTGTGTCTGACACACCGTCTTGCATAGCCCAGATTGGCCTGGAATTTCCTACATAGCTGAGGCTAACTTTGAACTCCTGATCCTCTTTGCTCACCCTCACAAGTGCTGGGATTAGTCCTGACTAAGTTGGCTCTGGCTCTGTCCTTGCTCTTGTAAGCTACCATACTAAATGATGGTCAGCTATCAGATGGCACTGTGGGCTGGAGCAGAGAAGGTAAGAATGCCCTCCCCCAACACACACACACACACACACACACACACACACACACACACACTCCACAGGCCTGCCCTTTAGCTCACGTCAGCTGTGGAGCTGATGAGACCAAAGGAAGTGCCCTGCAGGGTCAGCCCCTGTGTGCAGGGTTTTCAGGAAACCTGGGACTGTGTTCTGAGAGGCGGTGACAGGTTTGGGTGGGGGTAGTTCAGACTCATCTGGATTGATTTGCTGTGAGACTGGGCAAGTGGCTCGTTCCAGAGCCTATGCGGCTAAACTGACAACTCCGTGTGTGTGTGTGTGTGTGTGTGTGTGTGTGTGTGTGTGTGTGTGTGTGTGTGTGTGTTAGGGAACCTTGATCCCTTATGATTGTTTGTAAACATGGGACACAAGCCTGGATAGGATATGAAGACGGGGAGAAGATGATCAAGACCCGCAGAAGCCAGAGGGCAAAAGGCCCGTCGCTCTCTGGCACTCAAGAAGCAAGCCTACCCATCCTTCAGTCAGCCACCAAAGCTGTGACTGAGAACGGCCCAGAACGGTAAGTGCTGCTGGGCATGGGTGTGGCTGGGGACCCCTGCACAGTGCTGGAGGGAACATGAACTAGCATGGAAATGGAAGGTTCAGGCATCAGCTGGCCTGCCCGTTACCTGGCAGAACGCACTCAGGCAGTTCTCTGGCCAGCCCAGGGTTCCATGAGAACTAGTCTGCACACAGGTGTGAAGGACCCCTTGAGAGGACAGGTCTTGCTTAATAAACTACAGTTAATGTGCTCTCCATGACTCGTGCGGTTCCCGAACCCGCGCTCCTGCTCCTCCTTTCGCCCCTCCTAACTCCTAATACAGAAATCAGTGTGGAGGGTCCTCAGAAAACTAAAGATGGAGCTGTCCTATGACCCAGAGATCAACTCCAGTTACACACTTGGTGGGGTCTACACACCTGCGTCTGTCCACGCTTATTCTGAGCAGCCGGAAGTCGTCTGTGGGTAGGTGAAGTGGGGAGAGCACACAGGTCTACTCATAGACAAAGAACAAAGCTGCATCATTCGCAGGAAACGCGTGGGACCAGGGATCGGCACGCTGAGTGAAGTAAGCCGGGCGTTGGTGGCGCATGCCTTTAATGCCAGCACTCAGGAGGCAGAGGCAGGGGATCTTAGTTCAAGCCTGGTTTACAACCTGAGTTCCAGGACAGCCAAGCCTACACAGAGAAACCAACCAACCAACTAAACAAACAAAAATACCCACCCATCCAAATGAAAAGATAATCTAAGGGGGATGGAGAGATGGCTCAGCCTTTAAAAGCCTTGGCTGCTCTTCCAGAGGACCTGGGTTGGACTCCCAGCATCCACGTGGTGGCTCACAACCGTCGATAACTCCGGTCCTAGAGGATCTGACGGCCTCTCTGGCCACTGCGTGCGCACAGACAAACATGCAGAAAAGGCTCATACACCAAATAAAAATAACCAAAAACAAATTTTAAAAAATGTTACGACGTTGCTGTTCTTAAGCCCCCATCTGTGTTGTGGGAGGGAATAGACAGCCTCATGTGAGGGGTTCAGACCCTGGGGCCCCAGGAGCACGCCCGGCCTCAGGAGAGATGAAGCCAGAATTGGCCCCAACAACTGCAGTCGTATATGATTGTCCCAGCCTTTGTGGCCAGGGCCTCCCTTGTCCCTGCCGCCCCCACCGGGGAGCCCCAGACGTTCCCAGAGCAGCACTGGGACTCGTTTAGAAGCTGGCTGGGGGGTTCAGGTCCAGCGGCCATCTGGAGCCTGTCTGCTGTCCCTGGCAGCAGCTCTGAGCAGGGTTTCAGGAAGGATGCCCTGAGACAGCCAGCCCTCTGTCAATGGCTTCCAGTTGGTCCTGGCCCTGCCACTGTCTG